>NC_080197.1:85755947-86380947 GCF_030028045.1 Hippopotamus amphibius kiboko | reverse complement strand
CCTTACAGCTGGCCAGTCCAGGCACAGATGGAGTACAGGGGCTTCAGACATTAACCATGACAAATTCAGGCAGTACTCAACAAGGGACAACAATTCTTCAGTATGCACAGACCTCTGATGGACAGCAAATACTTGTGCCCAGCAACCAGGTGGTTGTACAAAGTAAGTATGCTTAACTATCCATGGAAAGCATCCCAAAGTACTTTTAAAGACACTTATAAATTAACTCATTCTTTTGACCACACAGCTGCATCAGGAGATATGCAGACATATCAAATCCGTACCACACCTTCAGCTACTTCACTACCACAAACCGTGGTGATGACATCTCCTGTAACGCTTACATCTCAGACAACTAAGACAGATGACCCCCAATTGAAAAGAGAAATAAGGTTGATGAAAAACAGGTAGGTAGTAAAATTATACTATCAGAATGGGTAATGTTTTTATAAATCTCAAAATATAACCAGATGTTAACTGAGATTGTATATTAGAAATAAGGAGAGGGGATTATATCAGCATTATTTTATTTAATTTATTTTTTTAATTTGGCTTCTGCTTTTTTTTTTAATTGGCATTATTTTAACTGAGTGTTATCTATCTAGTACGTTTCCAGTGGATCGGTGAGTCCCTTTGCACAGTCTCTTTATTTAATATATGACCTAGAGTTCTTCCATATTTATTGTGTCCTTTGTATAGCACTGTTAAGCGTAACTTTTCAAAATATAAAAATATACTTATCTTGTTCCTGTTCGGATTGACAAAGTTAGGTGAAAAATAATTGCTGCTTGCTGTTGACTAGATTAAGAATAGGGAAGAATTAGTAGGATTGTGCATAACACCTGATATACTGCTGGATACAGAATTGCTCTTAAAAATGAATTTCGATCATGAATTACAGTAGTCATTTAACCCCCAGAAACATTTCCTTTCGTTTTAAATGTAAACATTGCTATGTGCACTACACGTACATCAGGCATTAAAAATCACTAGTTCTTTGAGAAAAAGAATAATAAAGGGTAGCCTTCTGCAGTGTGCTCAAGGGAAAAGAAAAGACCAATAAACTATATTAGAAACAAGAAAGGGTAAATAGACACAGATACAACAAATTTTTAAAATTATACTACGGTTCTCTTTTCAGGTTCTTTCCAGTAAGTTAGAAAATTAGAATAAAAGGGTAATTTTCTAGAGCAATAAAAATTACCATAAAAGGACCAGATGGATGCATTTAATTACTTCAAGATAAAATGTTTCTTTACTGAAAAATAAGAGGAAGCATCACTGTAAATGAACTTGGTAACAAGGCAGGGACCATCTGTTGTTTTGGAGGTTCCAACAAACGCAGTAAGACAAGCAAATAAGTTACATAAATGTTAGAAAAGAATTGTATTTCTTTGCTGATATGATTGTGTACCTAGGAAACCCAAAAGACTTGTTAAAAATTACTGGAGTGAGACTTCTCTTTCTGACAGTATAACCTAAGCTACATAATATTTTTAAAAGCTTGATGAAATATAAAAACCATCCTTTTAAATGACTGGATGAGCATGCAGAAAGTAAGAGAAACCTGCTGAGGTTAGAAATGAACCAGGAGCCCAGGACCATGATGTTAATAAGCACTGAAGCAGCCCCTGTATATCCTGGAGATAAATTCAGATCTCTGTAAGTGGTTTAGCTTCAGTATGCAGAGGAGACTAGGGACAGAGCCTGGGGCCTCTTCAGGCTAGAGAACTGGATCACAGAGTATTTTTCATGAGGTCAAGACCCAAGAAGCACTACACCCATAAACTGAGAATCGTAATTTAAAAAATGGGTGTGGGTTTATAGTGCCCCCAATTGCTTGGAGAAAGCACCCTCAACACAGGCGCTAATGAATTCCCATAAATTGAGTTCTGACACAATGTAAGTTGAAAAATCAGACTACCCATGAAATTAGGCCTCCATCATACGTGCCAAGCCCTTAGGCAACTGTCACAAAAAATTATTTCCGTTTTTTTGAGATGAGGAAACTGAGGCCTAGAGAAGTTAAGTTACTTGACCAAGGTTACACTACTCAGTAAGTGATAGAGGAAGAATTTAAATTCATGAGTCCAAGTTTTAGAGTCCAAAGTCTTAGGGAATACCACACTGCCTTTCAGGAGCAAGAGTCAGCAGAAAGAGCAGACAACAGTAGTTTTGTGAAGTCTTTAGTTATCTGACAGAGAGAAGGAAAGAAATATGTCTTCTGTATTTAAAAAAAGGATGGCATTGAAAATCATCAAAGATCAAGAGACTATAAAAATAAAAACTGGATAAGAAAAATAAAACTGTTATTATTAGCAAAGATATATTCATCTGCTTAGAATATCCAGGAGAATCATCTGGCAAACTATTTGAAATTGCAAAAGAACCAGTTCTCTTCAACATTGTACTGGAAACCCTTGCCAGCTTAGTAAAATAGGAGGGGGGGCCGGGGGGTGTGGATTACAAGGATTTAAATGAAAAAAATAGAAACTATTACTATTTTTCATATGATTGCTTGATTAAAAACACATACACACACACCCCAAATGGACTTAGACAAAAATTATTGTAAGTAATGAGTTTATAAGGTTACTAGATATAAAATCAGTTTTCGAAAATCAACTGTATTTCTTCACATCATTAACAGTTTGGTAAATAATTATTAAAAATATATCATTTATATTATCAATAAATAAAATATATGAGACTAAATCTAACAAAAGCTGTCCAGGACATTTATGGAAAATATTGTAAACTGTTTTTGAAAGACATTAAGGAAGATCTAAATAAATGGAGAAATATACTATGTCCATAGATATGGAAACTCAGTATTATAAAGATGACTATTTTTCCCCCCAATTGATCCATAGATTCAATGCAGTTCCAATCAAAACCCAAACAGGTTGTTTGAAGAACTTGACAAGTTGATACTAAAATTTGTAGAAGAGTAAAGGGCCAAGAGCAGCCAAAATATTCCAGACGAGAATAAGGTGAGGAGATATCAAGTTTTGTTTAAAGCTATGGTAATTAAAATAATGTGATATTGGCATTGAGATAAAATCACAGTGAAATAGAGTAGGGAGCTCAGAACACAGATCTGTGAACACGTGAAGCCTTGGTAGGGCAGATTACTGGGGGAAGGAGGGATTCCAATAAATGGTGCTAGGATAGTTATTTATATGTGAAAAAAAATATTGGATTTCTTCCACACACCATACACAAAATTCATACTAAATGAATTTAAAACATATATGTGAAAGGTGAAATTTTAAAAACTTTTAGGTGAAAACGTATTAATCTCATGGTTTCAAGTATAGAGAAGATTTAAAACAACACACACAAGCACAAAAAAATTAACATGAAAGATTGATGAATCCTCATTAAAATCAGTAACTTCTTTTCATCAAAAGATAAAGTGAGTGAAAATTTAAGCTTCAAACCTGTAGAAGATATTTGCAACATACGTAACCAAAAAAGATTTGTTTAAAAAAAAAAAAAAAATCTGAATTAATAGGAAAAGTACAACCCAACTGAAAAAAAAATTTGTATATTTTTGAAACGATACTGACACAACTCCACCTCTGGAAGAAAATTAAATTGGACTCCTATTTTATCCCATATACAAAAGTAATTACAGATGGATTAAAGACTCAACTGTGAAAGTTAAGCAATAAAATCTTTTAAGATAAAGTTTAGAGAGAAATACATAGTGTATGGCACTTTAATCTAAGCCAAGAAAAAGACTAAAAAAGTGCATTTATCACATTAAGAAATAAAAATATCAGAAAGCAAGTGGTAGATTAGAAAATAATGTAGAAACAGATAAAGGGTTACTGTGTATAATGCACTGACAGTTCTTAGGTTGTTTGTCTTTCTAATAATTTCTAATTGTAAAATGGACAAAAAAATATGAATGGAAAAGGTTATGAATAGGCAAATTATGTAAGAGGGGATCCAACAGATGGTTAAAATTTTGAAAAGATGCCCAATCACATGAGTAGTTAGTAGTTAGGGAAGTGAAAATTAATTAACAGTGAAATGTCCACATGGCAAGGAACTGTGTACCAATATGTATCAATAAAAACATCATTAAAATAGTATGTGTAAAAAAAGCAAGTTGAAAATATCTACAATTCACAGTATAAAAATACTCAAAGTAATATTTTTTACTTCTATATGTATATAAAACTTGGATGTAAATCCATAGAAATATTCTAACAGAACATGTACAAAACTGAGTATCAAAGCACTGTTTGTAATTAAAACTCAATAAATAAACATTAGAGAATCTGTATGTCAAAAGTTAACCCCGAGGACCCATAGATTTCACTCCTTGGTATTTATCCAAGAGAAATGGGACATATGTTCACAAAGAGACTGGTGCAAGAACATGCATAGCAGCTAAAACTAGAAAACAGCCCAAGAGGATGAATCAACAAATTGTAATGATATTCATACAGTGAAATATGCCCAAAAGTATAAAGGAACAAACCACGGCACAGCAACATGGATAAACCTCAGAAATATACGGAGTGAAGGGAGATCAGACGCGAGAGTACATTCTGTATGACTGTTATGTGAAGTTCTAGAATAGGAAAAATTTCATCTGTGGTGATAAAAATCAGAACAGTAGTTGCTTGGGGAGACGAACAGGCATGAGGGAACTTTCTGGGGCAATAAAAATGTATGTCTTGATGGGTGTGTGGGTTATACAGGTATATGCATTTGCCAAAACTGATTAAATTCTGCACTTAAGATCATTGTTTCACTGTATATGGATGATAACTTAATTTTTTTTAATGAGGAAAAAATGATGACCAGGGAAAATTACTGAAGTGCATTTACCATTTAAAGAATGTGAACTTTTTTCTAACATTGGTTTTTTAATGCTTATATTTAGAGAAGCTGCTCGAGAATGTCGCAGAAAGAAGAAAGAATATGTGAAATGCCTGGAAAATCGAGTTGCAGTCCTGGAAAATCAAAACAAAACTCTAATAGAAGAGTTAAAAACTTTGAAGGATCTTTATTCTAATAAAAGTGTTTGATTCTTAAGAAAGAAAATATTTTTGTGGACTTGCCTAAAAATTAGATGGATTTCTTTTTCTTTTTAGTGGAGTTTTACGAATTAAAAGGTCAAAAATGAAGCTTTTTATTTAGGCTTTTGCAACTCAAAGATAACTATCTTATGCAAGAGATCTGGTGACAGAGGATAAAGTGGAAAAAGACCTCAAGGAAGTTACTGGCACAACTGGAAGCTCTGTAAAAATTAAACGTACTCAAGAAACAAGAAATGAACTTTCATCAATTCGAATTTTCTTAATAACAAATGGTCGTCAGTATTCCAAAAATGGCAGATAAGATGAAATTTGGTAAATCGAATTTTTAAGAATAAATCAATTTACCCTTATAGGTTTGCATTTCTTACTGTTACCTAAAATTTACCTTTTTCGATTGTGTGTGTGTGTGTGTGTTCTATTTCTGCCAATAAACTCTAAATTACAAATATGAAAGAAAAGCTAATACACAACTAAACATATAAATTATGTGTTCTGATTATGTACACTTATTCTATTGTCAGGTCTTAAATGGGTTTTTAAAAGTTTGCTTTTTGGACGCGAGAGGATTTTTGAGACTGGGTTAACTATTTTTGAGGCCTTGTCATAAAAGGCACCTAAGGTACATGAATGGAGTGTGGTGATTTTGTAACTTTTTTTTATCAGAATGGAAAGAGAATTGTTTAAAAGTTTGATACTTTTAAATAGTTTGTTTTTTGGTTACTCTGGGAATGGTGATTTTCTACAAATATTTAATAAATTGTTTTTTGATTCTATATTCTGTATGCAGTTGAATATACATTACGTATTCTGTTGTGCTTTAATAGAATGGAATGTTTACAGGCCCTTGAGATATTAGAGTATTTTAAAAACCTGAAGATGCATACCAAAGTTTTCCAAGAGGATTTTATAATCGGTTTAATGTAAGGTTTATCAGATTCTAAAATAGTACAGTTACTAAGGCAATTTTATGTTAGAGACTATTTTGTAATGTAGTGAATGGTACATTTATAAGAAAAGTGACTGCCAATATATTTTTATAGCTAATCTTTATAAATTCTAAAGTTGAGTTTTTAATGATTATTTTAAATGTTTATATAGTTTGTTAGTAAAAAATATTTTGCATCTCAAAGTATCATTTTTATATTATGGGAAGTAAAGTTTCCACATTGGCTACTGTTTGAATTGCAAGTTTTGTATGCAGTTTATCCAGAGTTCAAAAATGCTGTCAGCACACCAGTGTTTAACCTCTGTATTCCAATTTGTGTACACTTTGAAATTGTACTGCAAAACTATTGTGCGCTTCTTATACAATATGTATCATATTGTTGTCTAAGAAATTAAAGGACATTTGATAAAATTAAGTTTGCTGAATGTAAAATATATTGCTTGATATATGAATTACAAGCTTCCTGATAGCCACTCTGTTATTAGGGGAAAGTAAATTTTCGTTGGTGTTTGTTTTGTTTTGAACAGGGTCTTTTAAAATGGGAGTTTGTTGACTTGGCAGTAGTTAATGAAAAGAAAGATAAAGTTTGGTCACCAGTGGGATTACCTTTATCACTCTATACTTTGTAAAGCCTGTCTCTCAAAATAGTGGCCCATTAGCCTAAAGAATATTAGGAGGTATGGGGTCTGGGTTATATCAAGAGTGTTTTAAAAGATAATATATTGGGTGAGATGCTATGTTTGGCTCCAGCAGCCTAGCTTCTTAGTGCCTTAACAACTGGACATCCACAAATATTTGTAAACTCTCCACATCTCACACATTTCTGGTATAGGACCTTGGTCTCTAGATCATGTTACCTAGTTTAGCTACATGCAACAGGCATGGGCAAGCCACTGAGGATTCCATAAATGCATACCAAATTATCTTCCTAGATGTCTTTCTAATTTGAATTCAGTGAGGGGCTTATGACACTTTAAAGGTGACTGTAGTATAAACCTGAAATTAGACTTCAAAAGTTCCACAGACCAATGAAATTATTTCCTTGGTTCAATTTACTAATGTTAATTATCAATTTACAAATTTATTATATTGATGGAAATACACTATTGCCAAGGAACACATCCTGAGCATATAAAATATGACATCCCTTTAATTTTATTGAATAGAGCATGAAGAATGGGCATGTATTAAGAGCTTTGGAAATCTTACCATATATGTTTATTCATTCAGCAGTTATTATATTGAAGTTACTAGTTAAATTTGTGCTTTTCTCCAGTTAAAATATGTATTATGCCTTGGAATAATAAAGTTGTCATAACCGCAGTTCAAATTCCCAGAAAAGATGCTGAAATGATATAGTGAGTGAATCTGACCAGGGACTTGTTAGAGGAAAAGTCACAGGTTATAGTGAAACAAAATAATGTGAAAGTATACCACAATCTAATTGCAGTAATCATATAACATTATTTACTCTGTTATACAAAGCAGATTTTTATTTTTAATACTGCTTGGTTTTTTGCTATAAAAGAAAGCAAAGGAACACGTATCAACGCTGTAGAATTCAGAAGGCCGCTCTAGGGAGTGTTTGGTATAAGTCTTTTTTTGTTTTTTAATCGCACCCTCAGTGCAGTTAAAGGGTGAAAGGGTGGAGTCTTAACTAACCACTAGACTACCAGGGAAGTCTTTGAGGGAGGCAGCTGGGGGAGGGTTAAGCCGTTTAACTTTTTTTTTTAAAGAGACAGATTCTGTAACTCAATCCCCTTTTATCAGTGTGAATTTCTTTGCAGCAAACATAGATAGGCCTTAGAGACCAAGCATTTGCCATTTCATGGTTGAAATCCTTTTCCTCAAAATTGACAGTATATGTGTAATAGTTTGCTGCCTTCAATAAGTATATGTTTTTAATTTATGTAAATGTGTGCCAATTTATTATAAAATCTAGTACATACATAACATAGTTTTACCATTTCCTTAATATCTACTATTTATTAATTATGCATAAGAATGCATTAAAGTAATGACATTCATTCAATCAGCAAATATTTATTGAAAGCCTTTTATATGCCAAGCATTACTGGGAAAAGAGTGATAAACAAGGCAGAGTTATATCTCTTGTGGAACTTGGATATTAATGTCATCCTGTGAGATTGGTACTTACCTACAGTTATATGAGTATTACTAACTAGGGATCTCAGATTTAAACCTAACCTCTAACCATTCAGTATAAAATAGTAGCACATCCTCCCCCCCAACACACACCTTGATTAAACTTGAAGAGGAGACTGTCTCTTTTGTGCTCTTCTGTATCCCTACAGTCAAGGTCAGTGCTTACCTGATTTAAAGGAGTGCTTTATAATGTTTGTTAAAATGAATGAGGGTCTGGGGTTCAAATTCTCACTAAGGCACAGAGAGGTTTTATACTTTGCCCAAGGTCAAACGGTAAATAACAAAACTAGGGTTCAGGCTTACATCTGATCAACTCCAAAGTTTGTGCTCTTAACCACCATAGTGTACCTTCTTTCTTACATGTGTTGGAAAGTCTGAAAAGCTTTTTCCATTGATTCTTTCTGCACTCAATATCAAAGATTTTAAAAGTTCTATTGAAATGTGTCCACTAGATGGCAACCTCCATTTCAAAATCATGGAAGTTTTACAAACTTTAAGAAATAAATATATAAAATTACACAAGTCAACATATCAAATCCTGGTACATGCACCATCCATAATTAAAACCTGTTAACATTTTGTTGCTTTTACTTCAGATCATTTTCTGAAGAGGAAAGATGCACAGATAAACATCTTTCTTTCCCTAGTCCCAGGAAACCACTATCATGAATTTAGTATGGAAACAGTCCATGTTTTTATATGTACTGTATGAATCCATAAATAACATGTCAGATTGTAGTATCTTTTTTAGAAGTTTATAAATAGTACCTTAATTCCCTAAATGAAAGGTCAGGCAGACCAAAGAAAACGGGATTTTAGCTATGGTAACTTAATACTTTCTTTTGGAAAAAACCTGAGCATCAGAGCATTTTCTTTTTCCAGCTGACAATTCTTAGAATTTAATACCACATCTGGAAAAAATGCTTGCCAAGAAAATTTTTCTTAATTCATAAGACATGCAAATAAAGTTTAGGCTAAGTTTACAAAACAGTAAACAAAAATAAACAAAAATAGACTTTCTCAAATGAACTTTATAAACGAAAAAGTAAAAGAGAAGGTCACAATTTTTTGCCCATTACCCAATGCCATCATAAATAAGCAATCAAAATTTCTACAAATCAACTGTGCTCAATGAAGGATACTAAATAAACATGAAACATGATATTTCACAAGTTGATGCACCCTAGGGCCCATGCTCCATAACAAGAGAAGCCACTGCAATGAGAAGCCCGCGCACCACAAGGAAGAGTAGCCCCCTACTCGCCACAACTAGAGAAAGCCCTGCAGCAACGAAGAGCCAACACAGCAATAAATAAATAAATAAATAAATAAATAAATAAATAAATAGGATGCAAATAAATAAATGAAACATTAAAAAAAAAGAAAGAAAGAAAAAAGAAACAGGCAGGACAAATTGCCCAAAATAAAATTACAGAAATCTATATTAGTAACCGTACTAAATAAAAATGCACTGGGCATTTTAGTTAAATATTAAAGTTTGTCACATTGGATTAGGAAACAAAATGCAGCTATATGTTATTTATACAAGGGGTAAATCTAAAATATAAAGATACAGCAAGGTTGAATGTAATAGCACGGAAAAAGTTATACTAGCCAAATATTAGCCAAAAGAAAGCATTAGTACAGCTATATTTATAACGAACAAAACAGATTTTAAAGGAAAAAATTATTACTTGGGACAAAGATGGTCACTATAAAATGGTAAAAGATTTAACTCACTTGGAAAATAAAGCACATCTAAACTTGGAAGCACCCAATAACACAGGGTCAAGATGTTAAGCAAAATACAGAAATATTAAGAAAAATTCACAATCTTAGTAGAATTTAACATACCTCTCTCACAATTGATACAAAAAGCAGGAAAATAATCAATACAAAGACTTAAACAATGAAAAACTTGATCTAACATACTAGATTTCATCAACTGTACGCCACCACTGATTATAAGGCAAGCTATTATCTTCAGTACCACTAAGAAGGAAAAGCCACTGCCAGTCAAACTATGCAATGCCATTGATGGCCAGGTGCATACTGGTTTCAGAGATGTTTAAATGTGAAAAATGTGTATCTTTTAATCAATGAAATTTGATGTAGCAAATACAACTGTAAATATCACATAAGCTTATTTATGAAAATAGAACCATAATTTTGGGCAATAAAGTAAGTCTCAACAAATTTTCAAAGGATTAGTTTCACAAAAACCACACTGTCTTGATTACTGTAGCTTTATATTTAGTCTTGAAATCAGGTGGTATGAATTCTTCAAGTTTCATTTTTTGTTTTTTTCCCCAAAATTGTTTCAGCCATTCCAGTTCCTTTGCCTTTCTATATGAATTTTAGAATCAGCTGGTCTGTATCTACAAAAGAAGATCCTGCTGGGATTTTGACTAGGGTTGTGTTAAAACTATACATAGATCAACTGGGGAGGAACTGACATCTTAACAAAATTCATCCAATTCATAAACACAATGTATCTCCACTTATTTATTGTTCTTTGATTTTTTTTCTTCAGTGTTTTGTAATTTTTGGCAGCGACCATGCACATATTTTGTTAGATAATACCTAATTACTACTTCATTTTCTTTTTTATTACAGGTATTTTTTTAAGAACTTTTATTGAGATACAACTGACATACAATAAACTGCATGTATTTAAAGTGTACAATTTGATTTTTTTTCTTATTAGTAATGTATATATGGCAATCCCAATCTCCCAATTCATCCCACTGCAACAAAGAGAAGCCCCCGCTCACCACAACTAGAGAAAGCCCTCATGCAGCAACCAAGACCCAATATAGCCAAAAATAAAATAAATTTATATTTAAAAAAGTCTGTATCACTTTAATTTATCTTGCTTTACTATACTGCCTAGAATTTCTAGTACAATGGTTTTTTTTTTGTTTGTTTTTTGTTTTTTAACAGACAATAAACTGCATATATTTAGAGTGTACAATTTGGTATTTTTTTTCTTATCAGTAATATATATATGGCAATCCCAATCTCCCAGTTCATCCCATCCCAACCCCTCCCACCACCACTTTCCCCACTTGGTGTCCATATGTTTGTTCTCTACATCTGTGTCTCTATTTCTGCCTTGCAAACCGGTTGATGTGTACCATTTTTCTATATTCTGCATATATGTGTTAATACAGGATATTTTTTTCTCTTTCTCTTACGGGTATTTTAAATGTTTAAATTTCAGTTTCCAAATTGTTCTTGGCTAATATATAAAAAGAGGAATTTTGTCCTGGGACCTTACTATAAATTCATTTATTAGTTCTAGGAGCTTTTAAAATATATTTTCTTGGGGGGGGGGGTGTTCTATGTAGACAGTGGCATTTGTGAATACAGACAATTTTATATCTTTCTTTAAAGTCTGTATGCCAGGGCTTCCCTGCTGGCGCAGTGGTTAAGAATACCCCTGCCAACACAGGGCACACGGGTTCAAGCCCCGGGCCCAAGCCCCGGGCCAGGAAGATCCCACGAGCCACAACTACTGAGCCCATGCGCCGCAACTACTAAAGCCCACGTGCCTAGAGCCTGTGCTCCGCGATAAGAGAAACCACCGCAATGAGAAGCCCAAGCACCAAAACGAAGAGTAGCCCCCGCTCACCACAACTAGAGAAAGCCCACACCGCAGCAACCAAGACCCAATATAGCCAAATATAAAATAAATATATTTATATTAAAAAAAAGTCTGTATGCCTTTTATTTACTATACTGCCTAGAATTTCTAGTACAATGCTAATAAATAGAATCAGTAAGAGTGGACTTGTTTTTTTTTTTTTTTTTTTTTTTGGCAGCTGCGTTGCACAGCTTGTGGGATCTTAGTTCTCCGACCAGGGATTGAACCCAGGCCCTGGCAGTGAAAGCGCCAAGTCCTAACCATGGACAACCAGGGAATTCCCACCACTGCTTTTCAACATCATACTGTTAAGTCCTAATGCAATAAAATAAGAAAGGGAAATAAAAGGTATACAGATTGGGAAGGAAGAGATAAAATCATCTTTGTTCACAGATGATTATGATAAACTATGTAGAAAATCCACTTTGGAAGACAATTTGGTGATTTCTTACAAAACTAAACATACTCATCATATGACCCAGCTTTTGTACTGTTTGGTATTTGCCCAAAGGAGTTGAAAACTTATTTTGACACAAAAACCCACACACAGATATTTACAGCAAATTTACTCATAACTGCCAAAACTTGGAAGCAACCAAGATGTCCTTTAATAGGTGAATGGATACTGTGGTATATCTAGATAATGGAATATTATTGATCACTAAAAAGAAATGAGCTCTCAAGCCATGAAAAGACATGGAGGAATGTTAAATGCATATTACTAAGTAAAAGAAATCAATCCGAAAAGACTACATACTGTATGTATGCATTACATGGTATTCTGAAAAAGGCAAAACTATGGAAACAGTAAAAGATGAGTGGCTGTATTAATGAAATGCATAAAACAAACACATAAAAGACCTAAGTAGGTACTTAATATGAGAAAATTAATGAATGTCCCCTAAATATATGAAAAGATATTCAAATACCCAAACTAATGTCGGGAAAATGCAGATTAAAACCATGAGTTCTCAATTTATACCCACAAGACTGGTAAAAAATTAAAAAGCATCAATGATAACATAAACAATGGGAACATATACATGCTGCTAGTTGGAGAGTATATTGGTACAACACTTTGGAAAGCTATTTGGCACTGTTTAGAGAAGGTGATAGTATATATTCTGCATGACTCAGCAATCCCAACCTGGTATATAACTCACAGAAACTCATGTTCATGCCCATGTTAGTATTAGTTATGAGAGCAAAACTCTGGAAACAATTCAAATGTTCACCAATAATAGATTCCAATGTAGATAAATACACTGCGGCATATTCACACCATGCTTACAGTAAAAATGAATTACAGTTATAAGTAACTACAGGAATGGATGTTGAGAACCTAATACTGAATGAAACGAAGCTAGCTGCAAAAAAAAAGGAACTGCATGATTCAACGGATATAAAGTTTAAAAACGTGCAAAACTAAACAAACTGTTTAGAGCAGTGCTGTCCAACAGAACTCTGCAATGATACAAATATTCTATAACTTGGCTACCCAATATGGTAACCACTAGCCACAGAGCTAACATGACTGAGGACCTGAACTTTAAATTTAAACTTACATTGTCACCTGTTGCTAGTGGCCAACATATTGTATAGTCAAGTTTGTAAAGAGAATCAATGCAATAGTAAGTACAAAATTCAGAATATTGTTTTTTTTTTCTAAGGGAAATTGAAAGGCACAGAATCAGGGACGGGTACACAGGGGATTTCCAAAGTAACAATAATGTTCTTTGCCTTACATAGGTATCCTTATATTGTTTTTATTCTTTAAACTGTACATAAGCTATACTATAAATATTCTTTCAAAAGGATTAAATATTTAATAAAACAAAAATAGTGAATGAGGTGGTAGGTATGTGGAAGTTTATTTTGTTGTTATTATTTAAAGTCTACATAATAAAATACTTTTATTAAAAATATTTCTAGCACTAACTCAAGCGGATCAAGGGACAACTAGGAAGAACAGAATCTCCCCTAACTCCAGACCCAGTTAACCCCAGTGTTCTACATCCGCCCACCCAACCCCAGGCCCCAGGCCTAGCACTAATGCCCTCATCCTCTTTCAAAAATAGGAGAAACAAGGTGCATTACCTGCTGCCATGTAACAAATTATTCCAACACTTAGCAGCTTAAAACAACAAAAATATGTTATCTTACAATTTCTGCTGGTCAATAATTTTGAGTGTGGCTCAGAGGATGTCTTTGGCTTAAGACCTCGCATGAGGTTGCATTTAGGATCTTAGCTAGAACTGTGGTCTCATCTGAAGGTTTGACCTGGGAAAGACCTGCTTCCTAGCTCACGCATGTTGTGTGGTTAGCTTCTTCATGGGCCATTAGATTGACTATGACTGGAGGCCACTCCATAGGGCCGCAGGGCAGCTCATAACACGGCAGCCAACTTCCCTCAGAGCAAGAGAGCTAGAGAAAATGTTCAAGACAGGTCACAATCTTTTTATGATCTAATCCCATCCCCTCTGCCACTATCTATTTGCTACAAT
Organism: Hippopotamus amphibius kiboko; assembly: GCF_030028045.1. Taxonomy (NCBI): domain Eukaryota; kingdom Metazoa; phylum Chordata; class Mammalia; order Artiodactyla; family Hippopotamidae; genus Hippopotamus; species Hippopotamus amphibius. The sequence goes on along the minus strand of NC_080197.1, from coordinate 86,366,625 downwards.
CAGTGTCACTAAATCCAACCCATGTAGAGTTGCCAACTTAGGGGAGGGGACTAACCAAGGGAGTGAATACCAGGAGATAAGGCTAATTAGATGCCATCTTGGAGGCTGCCTACCACACCAGAGGATATTTGTCTGCTGACTGGAGTGATCCCACAAAGACAGGAAGTTACAGTGCAGGAGAGAAGAGTGAAGACCTAGAGAAGGCAGAGGAAATCCAGGCCTAGGTCCTTTGCAGGTACTGATCCACTGCATTTTTCATTGCTCCTTCATGACTTGGCTGCATGCTCCTGTTTTTGATCAGGATATGGAAAAGAAATCTGTTGAATCTCTGTTACCTGCCACAGCAAGACCAGTCATCTTGCCCTGCTTACAATGCCACACCCAATCTGATCACATCTCTCCCCCACAGAAACACATCCCAACTGTGCCTCCCCCCTTTCAAGTATCATCTTTCACTAAACTATTTGGGTAACAGTCAATTTGTTTCCTGTTCTGCCCCTGGGTCAGGTTAGTTCATGTTGCAACTTGTTTATCCAATACCATCTGCTTCCCTCCCACTGATTTCAGCTCAGCCTGGAGCTTCTGTTCTCTTTCCATCTGTTACCACTGGAAGCCTTAACTAATAGCCTCCTTTGAGTTAATGCTGCCAACCATGACAATCTCAGAGGATGACAGAAGCAAGGCACTGTCCTTTTGCTGACCCCTACTTTCATTCCCCACCATGTGACCAGCCTCCCAGACTACCACAGCCCACACTGTGCCTTTGTTACTGAAGGAGTCAGGTTAACAGAGGCAACCTTTAGCACAGCTCAAGACAGCAATGATAAAACAATTTAAAACCAAAGGTTATACATCACTGTTCTTAAAAACCCTGGCTCAACCCACCACAATGAAACTCACAGATATCTACCTGGCTCAGGCCTGGCTTTCTGCCATTCGCTGGGCAGCCTGCTTCTTTCCTCTCTCCTCCTTTGCACATTTAAAAATTTCTCTTCATCACGCTGAACATACTTATACCCCTACGTACAAAGCAGGGTCCAGGCCTGCTACTGCATATCCAAAACCATGTAAATGGTTCTGCTAAAGGGAAGAAGGGCTGTACATGATCCTGGACTCCAAAAAAAATCAAATCAAATACAAAACCAGGGACTTCCCCAGTGGCACAGTGGTTAAGAATCCGCCTGCCAATGCAGGGGACATGGGTTCGATCCCTGGACCGGGAAGACCCCACATGCCTTGGAGCAACTAAGCCGGTGAGCCACAACTACTGAGCCTGCGTTCTAGAGCCCGCAAGCCACAACTACTGAAGCCCATGTGCCTAAAGGCCATGCTCCACAAGAAAAGCTATCGCACTGAGAAGCCCACACACTTGCAACGAAGAGTAGCCCCTGCTTGCCACAACTACAGAAAGCCCACATGTAGCAATGAAGACCGAACACAGCCAATAAAAATAATTTTTTTTTAAATGGCAGAATTGTTAAGAAAAAAAAACCAGGAAGAAGCCTTCAACTTAGTTTTCTCATATATCGTGATCAAAATTTTTAAGTCATGGTTTCTTTCTTCAGTCTCCCTAAGATAACAGTTAAGAAAACAAAACAAAAAACTAAAATTATACACTCACATTGTATTATTATTACTATGGTGGTTAATTTTATGTGTCAACTTGATAGGGCTAAGGGATGCTCAGATCACTGGTAAAATATTATTTCTTGGTGTGTCTATGAGAGTGTTTTTGAATGAGATTAGCATTTGAACTAGCAGACTGAGTAAAGAAGATCTGCCCTCATCAACGTGGATGGGTATCATCCAATCCAATCCGATCCATCAAGGGCCCAAATAGAACAAAAAGGTGCAGGAAGGGCAGTTTCTCCCTCTTTCTTCTTCAGTTGTGACATCCATCTCTCCTGCCCTCCAACATCAGAGCTCCTGGTTCTCAGGCTTTATGTTGGGACTGAATTATACCATTGGTTTTCCTAGTCCTCCAGCTTGCAGATAGCATATCATGGGACTTAGCCTCCACAACTGTGTGAGCCAATTCCCATAAAAAAATTTCCTCTTATATCTCTACATATCCTATCGGTTCTGTTTCTCTGGAGAAACACACACAAATACACATCCATACCTTTGCTTACTCTGTCTTCACTACATCTCCTTCCTCTTTTTGATCTTCCCCCTCTATCTAGGTCCAGCTCATGTCCCCCTCCTGCAGCGAGCCTTCCCAGACAGCCACAGCCCACATCAATCCCTTGTGTCTGAATTCATATTAGGCTTGGGTGTCAGGGTTTCCTTCTTTGTTCCCCAAGTGAATGACCTCTGATCTTCTCTGCTAGCCACGTGACAAAGTTTTCTGGGTCAAAGGGCCAGGTCTTAACTCACCTCCCATGATATGACACTTATTTTGGTATATGGTACATAGTGTGAGGTTAATACCTATTTGTTCAGTGGCTCGATTAACTGGAGCCACTTATCTGCGCTCTTTTCCCACACTGTTTGTAATGTCAAGGGGCATCTTGGGGGTTCGGATGGGGCAAGGAACAATGTACCTCTCAGGCCAGGGACTGAAGTGTGTGTGTGTGTTTGGGATGGGGGTGGGGTGCAATGACCTTTAGTCAGGCTTTGTCCTCAACTTTGCAGGCCCTTAAATTTTTTTTTTGGCAGGGCGGGTGGCGTGTGGAGCCATGAACCCGTGCCCCCTTGCAGTGGACGCCCTGAGTCTTAACCACTACCCCCCAGGGAAGTCCCTACAGGTCTTTAAATTTTATCTTATCAGCTCACCCTGAGGTGACCAGCTGAAAGCAAACTACTACAAAACAATAATGAGATCAATGTGTATTCCAGAAATTTGGCTCCTGCAATGCCCACACTTGTCTCAAATCCCAACCTCTACACTTGCTTTGCCTTCTACTTGACGTCTCCCTTCCCCAGCTTACCCGCTTCGGTGTAACTGCTCTTACTTCTGGGGGCCTTCCTGGCCATGAAGTCTGAGCCGCTCCAGTGGTTCCAGCAGCTCCCCTGTCACCACAACAGTCCTATGGTGCCATCTAAGCGCGTAGATCTGGCTCGGCAAGGTCTCGCCAGTTAGAGCCTCCCGAGATCCTGGCTGAGGGCGAGACGCGTCACCCGTCGCGTAACTAGAACGCGCGGAGCGGGGGTGGGGGGAGGCCTGACTCATCCGGGCATCTCCGCAGCCTCGCAGGCCTCGGTCTCCATCACGCCCCCGGCCTACCTGGCGCACGGGGTCTGCCTCTGCCGCCCCACGCGCCTCGCCAGCCACGCTCCGCTCTCCCCTCTCCCACCTCGCACACCTCGTGGCCAGGGCCGAGGGTCCACAGGCTCGCGGGGAGCGGAGACGGGCCGGACATGCCTGCTGCCATCTTGCCCACCAGGAGCGCCGACATGGCGCCGGGGCTCCTGAGCGCAGCGCTGTTGCTTCTGGGGGGCGCTCTCACATGCTCAGAGCACTACTCGCTCTCCTCGCGGGAACAGGCCGGAGGTCGGGGATGGCCTGAGGCCGTGAGTAGGAGGCCCAGGGCGCAGAAGGCGCACCAGGCCCCGGAAGAGGAAGGGTTGGACGCAAAGGGCAGTATCTGTTTGTTTCTTCCCTTTGGACAGTCGTCCTTGCCTTTTTTCCACTTCAGTAGTGTTTGAATTTGGAGCCCTCCTTTTGTTTTTCCAACTGCCTTTAACTAAAAATGTACAGACCCAAGCAGTCCAATTTTAATGATGACTGTAGTAGGAGTACTAATGGTAAAAAGTGCCATACACTTCTGCCTCTGTATGTGCGCCTCAAAACGTTCTGGGTTTGGTCATTCCCATTGTACGGCTTAATAATTCATTGGAATTCAAAGATGAAAGAGCTGTTAGGTGACTTTTTCACACTACAGTTGAGAAAAAGTAACCCAACAAGGTAAATGGCAAGTATTAGAACTTGTAGCTCTTAGTTCACCAGTCCCAGGCTCTTTTAGTTGCCATTTCACACAGGGGAAAATGTGCTAGCTGGCCAGAGAAACTTACCTCATTGTTATACTCCTCAGGAGCAGAGTTTTAAAATGAATGAATTGTGCTGATTTAATGTCTTTCTATTTGTAAGCAAGCAATTAAGGCATGTTAGTCTTGGGATTTCCTTGCTGGCACAGTGCCAGGGACATGGCTTTGACCCCTGGTCCAGGAAGATCCCACATGCTGCAGAGTAACTAAGCCTGTGTGCCACAACTACTGAGCCTGTGCTATAGAGCCTGTGAGCCACAACTACTGAGCCCATGTGCCGCAACTCCTGAAGCCCACATGCCTAGAGCCCGAGCTCTACAACAAGAGAAGCCACTGCAATGAGAAGCCCACGCACTACAATGAAGACTAGCCCCCAGTCACCACACATGCAGCAACGAAGACCCAACACAGCCAATTAATTAATTAAATTTTAAAAATTATTAAAAAAAAAGACATATTTAACTAAGATTTTTTTTCAAAATATGGGCTAGCTTAGGTACCCAGCTTGCTTTATCAGTTTTTAAAATAGAAATTTCAAAGATTATATTAACATGTTAAGATTAGAAAGTAATACATATAATAATATGTTCAATCCAAATAATATATCATTTTTATTTTTAGATTGTGGAACAGCACCACTTGCAGCTATGTTCAAGGGGTCTCGGATTGTAGGGGGCACAGAAGCTCAAACTGGCGCATGGCCATGGCTAGTTAGCCTACAGATTCAATCTGGCAAACATCTTGCTCATGTATGTGCAGGAAGCTTAGTGAAAAATACATGGGTCCTCACAGCTGCCCACTGCACTAAGGACACTAGGTATGTATTCAGAACAGAACTCCTATTTTGTTCCCTTGAGGGATATTTCGAAGTGGTGGAGGACCACCTGACTTCAGCCATGTTCAGTTAAGTCATATGTTTCCAAGTATTGATAATGCGTTATACTGAATAGTACACTGAATATTTGTTGAAATAAATCCTTTAAGTCAGAGGTCAACAAACATCTTCTGTAAAGAGTGTAAATATTTTAGGCTTTGAAGGCCATACTCAACTCTGTCACAGGAGAACCAAAGTGGTCACAGATAATACATCACTGAATGAGTGTGCTGTGATCTGATAAAACTTTATTTATGAACACTGAAATTTGAACAAAATCCTATTTTATTATTTTGGGTTTTCCCCAACCACTGAAAAGTGTGAAAAATACTCTTTGTTCATGGGCTATATAAAAACAGGAGACAGGCCAGATCTGGCCTGTGGGCTATAGTTTGCTGGACCTTGCTTTAAATAATAAATAGCTTTTCTTTTAGCTTTAAAAATTATGATATTGCAATCATGTATTTGTCTTTCTCACCATTAGATCATGGTGAGACAAGCCCATGAAGGCAAGGACTATATGTTTTATTTTGTATTTCTGATACTAATACAGGAGTTGGCCTACTTTATAGGAGACCTAATAAATATTTATTGAGTCTATGGATGATGTCAGTCTTGGAGAAACAGATATACCAGAATTATAATAGAACTTGATGACCCTCCTAACATTTAAAATGAAGCTCTAAGATAAATACTTTGGAAAACTATGGTACCTGTCATACAGTCTCTCTCTTTAGTTTCTAATTCTTAAGAGCTGTCTTGGAGAAGAATGAAAAGTCTTTAAGAAGAATTAACAACAACTTCAAAATTCAGCTGAGGGTAACTGGCCTGATGGGGTACATAAGGTTTTAATCTTTTAATCTGTATACCACATTTAAAAAACATGCCTTTCAGTTCCATAAATTGGCCTCTTGAGGAACACAGATCAGAAGAATGGGAAGCTATTAAGGTATAAACCGAAGGGTACAGAAAAAGATGTAGAAAAAGGCTTCAGAGTTAGAAATCAATTCTGTTCTTTCAGGTGTGGATGTTCTACAACTCTTTTCTAACATGCTGTCTTTAAAAACTGCTTTTCAACAGCTTACAAACCTTAAACCAAGGAAGGAAAATCCTGCTTGGTATGGTTTTAAGATTCCTGGAAAATCTCTTCTCACTTTTTAAGCCCTGATATTGTGTCTTTACCGGTCTGTTCCTTTGACACGGTGGGGAGAACAAGGCATGTGGAGAGGAGCGACCTGTATCTTAGTCCTCTGGTGCTTTGTGGTGCAGTGGCTTTAAGTAAGGTTCCAGAACCTACTACATGTACTGCCTTGGTCAAATAATATAGCTGTTATACTGTCATAGAATCTTCGAGTTCAAAGAGGTATTTTAAGAGTCTAGTTCAATTCTCTGTCCTGTATATAAATCCTTCTTACAATACTGAAGTAAAGGGTTCTCTAGCCTGAAATAATTATTGCTTTAATGCATGGAGCCAGGCATTTTTTCATACACAATTTCCACTACTCTTCACAACCACTCTTTACTGTAAGGGAAACCCTGACTGGAAAGCAACGAAATCAGGGATGAAATGCCAGCGTGTCAAAATGAAAATCCACACACATAACCATAACTATATCATTTGGTTCTCTACTTGAAACACCTCTTGTGATGATGAACTGCTACCCTGGGAAGAATCTCATTTAAATTTTGTGCAGCTTTAATTCTTAGAAAGCCTTTCCTTATGTTGAAGTGTCTTGATTTTCATTCTGCCTTCTGAAGCCATATACATTAAACCTCATTCCTCTTCCAAGCATTTGAAGATAATATTAATATTCCACTTAACAGTTCTCAAGGCTAAATCTTATTGATGTTTTTACCCCTTTACTCAACAAACATTTACTAAATATATGTTACATAGTAGGGACTGGGCTAGGTGCTGAGGAAGTAGACCTTAGTGAGGCATAGTCTGTATTTTTCAGGAGTTCCTCCTGTCTCAGAAGACTCTGCCACTTCTATTCCTCTTCCCCCTCATTTCCTAAACCTTGCACTATCAGTTATCCCTTATTCCTTCTTATAACAACCGTTTATCAAAGACCTGCTCTGAGATTAGGTACTGTTTAAGAATGTTACATATAATTCTGTATTTTTTTAAAAAAGCCCTCCCAGTAGTCTCCTGAGATAGCTATTATCTCCATTTCACACTTGAGGAATCCAGACATTAGAGAGATTTGGTAACTTGCCCAAGATCCCATTGCTGTAAAGTGGCAATCTATTGATTTAAACCTAGGCTCAAATCTATGCTGTTTCATTATACCTCACTGTCTCTTTAATATTTTTCAGTATTTTCCTCTTGTTTCTTCCCTACAGCCTTCAAACATGTTTAGGTCACCTCATCATTATTTAACAGACAACCAAACAAACCCCTACCTGTTTCTGTTCTTCCTTTCGTTACTAGACTCCTGGAAAAAAAGACTCCCTTTTGCTTCATCTGCATTGACTCATAAAATCTCAATTGCAGTCTGATTTCTGTGCCTAGAACACTATTAAAGACCCACCTCCATGCCAAATCCAATGACCTCTACTCAGTTCCCATCCTATTTCATCTCTATAACATTTGGCAAAGTTCACCACTGTTCTCCCATCTCTTTTCTTTCTCTTTGGCTGTGCTGCGTGGCTTATGGGATCTTAGTTCATTAATCAGGGATTGAACCTGGGCCCTCAGCAGTGAAAGCTTGGAGTCCTAACTACTGGACTGCCAGGGAATTCCCTCCTATCTCTCTTCTTGATTTTTTTAATGCTTTTTTTTTTTTTTTTTTTTGTCTGCCCTGGGTCTTCCTTGCTGCACACGGGCTTTCTCTAGTTGTGGCGAGCAGGGACCACCCTTTGCTGTGGTGCAGGGGCTTCTCAGTGTGGTGGCTTCTCTTGTTGTGGAGCACGGGCTCTAGGTGGGAAGGCTTCAGTAGTTGCAGCATGTGGGCTCAATAGTTGTGGCGCACAGGCTAAGTTGCTCCATGGCATGTGGGATCTTCGCAGAACAGGGATTGAACCCATGTCCCCTGCACTGGCAGGCGGATTCCTAACCCTGTGCCACCAGGGAAGTCCCTCTTTTCTTGATTTTTTTAAGACACCACTATTCTCTACCTTAAAAAATTTTTTTCCTTATTCCTTGAGTCTTTGTCATCTTTTAAATGCCAGTATTTTCAGGAGTTCCACCTTCTATCCTCTTGCCTTATCATCTGTTATCTTTCCTAGAAATGTTTCATCTACTTCTGTTTTAGGAGTCATGATGCACTGGCAACTCCCAAGTCTCTCCAACTGAGTCATATTTCCAGCTCCCTTACTATACATATATATTGGAGTCACATTCTTAACAAGTCCAAACATGAACTTTTAAAACCTTTCCTCTAACTCTGTCCCTTCTCTATTTTGTCATAACAGCCTTACCAACAGGTCCATTACCTAGAGAGTTAGCTGACTCTCTCTGTGCAGCATCTCTTAAATTTGTCTCCTTTTGTCCTCCAATATTCTGCACTGATTAGAAGTAGATTCAGAATATCAGTCTCCATATCCCTAGTTCATTACTTACACTATTACTCTGGTAACCATCTGAATGAGTGTGAAGTGGTATCTCATTGTGGCTTTGATTCACATTTCCCTAATGATTAGTGATGTTGAGCATCTTTCCATATGCTTTCTGGACATCTGTATTTCTTATTTGGGTATTTTTTAAGGTTTATTTTATTTTTGGCCACACCATGAAGTATGTGGGATCTTAGTTCCCAGACCAGGGGTTGAACCTGTGCCCCCTGCAGTGGAAGTGCAGATTCTCAACTGCTGGACCACCATGGAAGTCCTATATTTCTTCTTTGGAGAAACATCTATTCAAGTCCTTTGCCATTTTTGAACTGGGCTATTTGGTTTTTTTTTGTGGATGTTGAGCTGTAGGAGTGCTTTATATAGTCTAGATATCAATCCCTTCTCAAATATATGATTTACAAATATTTTCTCCAATTCTGTGGGTTGTCTTTTCACTCTCTTGATAGTGTCCTCTGATGCACACGTTTTTAATTTTGATCAAGTCCAATTTTTCTTTTGTTGCCTGTGCTTTTGGTGTCATAATCCAAGAATCACTGCCAAATCCAATATCATGAAGCTTTTCTTCTGTGTTTTCTTCGAAGAGTTTTATAGCTTTATTCTTATATTTAGGTCTTTGATCTGTTTTGAGTTTATGGTGTAAAGTAAGGGTCCAATTTCATTCTTTTGTATGTAGATATCTAATTTTCCCAGCACCATTTGTTGAAAGGCCTTTCCTTTCTCCATTGAATTGTCTTGACACTCTTATTGAAAAATCAATCAGCTACATATGCAATGGTGTATTCCTGGGCTCTCTATTCTTTTCCTTTGGTATATATGTCTGCCTTTATGCTAGTACCACACTGTTTTGATTACTGTAGCTTTTCAGTAAGTTCTGAAATCAGAAAGTATGGTCCTCCAACTTTATTCTTCTTTTTCAAGATTATTTTGGCTATTTGGTGTCTTTTGATCTTTTGATATTCCATATGAATCTTAGGATGGGTTATTTCTGCAAAAAATCACTGGGATTTTTATAGGTATTACACTGAATCTATACATCATTCTGGGTAGTATTGTCATTTTAACAATATTAAGTCTTCCAATACATGAACAAGGGATGTCTTTCCATTTATTTGTCTTCTTTCCTTCAGCAATCTTTTGTAGTTTTCAGTATATGTAACCTGTTTTTTAACCTTATGGTCTGAATATAAATTGAAGTAAGTAAGTAATATAAATTGATTTAGCCATTCTGTGTCTTTTTATTGGAGAATTCAATCTGTTTCCATTTAAAGTAATTATTGCTAGGTAAGGACTTACTATCGCCATTTTGTTAATTGTTTTCTGGTTGTCTTGTAGATCCATTGTTCCCTACTTCTTAGCCTGCTGTCTTTTTTGTTTTGATGTCTTTTGGTATCAGTATGCTTTGACTTCTTTATCATGTCCTTTGCATAACTGCTACAGGTTTTTCCCTTGAGGTTATCAAGAAGCTTACATAAACTATCTTAAAATTATAACATCCTATTTTAAGCTGTTAGCAACTTAACTTCAACAGAATTCCTAAACTTTACACTTTTGCTTTTCCTCCACCTCACATTTTAGGTCATTGCTGTTATGATTTACATATTTTTTATATTGTGTAACTAACAGATTATTGTAGTTATGATTATTTTTACTATATTAATTTCTTTAACTTTTAAACTAAAGTTGTATGTGAATTATGCACCATTACCAAATTACAGAATTTAAGTTTGACTATATGTTTACCATTACCAGTGAGTTCTGTACTACCTTTTAATGCCTTTATGATGTTAATTAGTGTCCTTTTACTGTCACTCAAAGAACTTCCTTTAGCATTTCTTGTAAGGCTAGTCTAGTGGTAATGAACTCCCTCAGCTTTTATTTGTTCAGGAAAGTCTTTATCCAACAATATGCTGCCTACAAGGTGCTCACTTTAGCTTTAAAGGCACACAGACTGAGAGTGAAGGGATGGAAAAAGACATTTCAAGCAAATGGTAACCCCCAAAAAGCAGAGTAATTGTATTTTTATTAGACAAAATAGACTTTAAACATAAAATGGTAAAAAGAGACCAAAAAAGATCACCTCACAGTGATAAAGGGGTCAATCCATCAATAAGGTATAATAATTGTAAATATTTATGCATCCAACATTGGAGCACCTAAATATAAAAAGCAAAAACTAACAGAGTTAAAAGGAGGAATAAACAGCAATTCAGTAATAGTTGGGAACTTTAATATCCCACTCTCAACAATGGACACACCATACAGATAGAGAATCAATAAGGAAACAGCAGATTTAAATAACACTATACACCAAGATGGACTTAAGAGACATACAAAGAACATTCTAATCAAAAGCAGCAGATTATACATTCTTCTCAAATGCACATAGAACATCTTCCAGGACAGACCATATGTTAGATCATAAAACAAGTCTTAGCAACTTCAAGAAGATTGAAACCATACCAAGGATCTTCTCTGACCACAATGGCATGAAAGTAGAAATCAATAAAAAGAAGCAAACTGGAAAATTCATGACTACATGAAATTAAACAACACTCTCTCCTAAAAAACCAGTGGATCAAAGAAAAAATTAAAAAGTATCTTGAGACAAAAATGGAAACACAACTCATGAAGCAAAAGCAGTTCTAAGAGGGAAGTTCAGAGCAATAAATGCATACATTAAGAAGCAAGAAGATTCCAAATAAACAACCTACCTCTACATCTTAAGGAACTAGAAAAAGAACAAACTGAGCCTAAAATTAGAAGGAAGGAAATAATAAAGATTGGAACAGGAATAAATCAAATAGATTTTTAAAAAATACAAAAGATTAACCAAACTAAGAATTGGTTCTTTGAAAAGAGACAAAATTGACAAACCCTCAGCTAGAATTACCAAGGAATGTAAGAGAGAGGACCCAAATCAACAAACTTATAAATGAAAAAGGAGACATTACAACTTATACCACAGAAATGCAAGGAGTCACAAGACACTACTATAAACAACTAGATGCCAACAAACTGGACAACCTAGAAGTAATGAAAAAAATCTTAGAAGCATACAACCTACCAAGACTGAATCAGAAAGAAATAGAAAATCTGAATAGATCAATTACTAGTAAGGAGATTGATTCAGTAATCAAAAATTTCCCAAAGAAGAAAAGCTCAGGACCAGATAGCTTCACTGGTGCATTTTATCAAATGTTTAAAGAAGAATTAACACCAATCATTCTCAAACTCTTCCAAAAAATTGAAGAGGAAGGAACCTCCCAAATTCATTTTATGAGGTCCAGCACTACCAATACCAAAGACAGATAAGGACACTACTAGAAAAGAAAACTACAGATCAATAAATATCCTTGATGAATACATATGCAGAAATTCTCAACAAAACACTAGCAAACCAAACTCAGCAGCACATTAAAAGGATTGTTCACCATGATTAAGTGAGATTTACCCCTGGGATACAAGGATAATTAAACATATGCAAATCAATCAATGTGACACAGTACATTAACAGAATGAAAGAAAAGAATTATATGATCATCTCAATAGCCACAGGAAAAGCATTTAACAAAATTCAATATCCATTCATGATAAAACACAACACATTAGGCATACCTAATTGAAGGAACATATCTCAACCTAATAAAGACCATATATGACAAACCCACAGCTAACATCATACTCAATGCTAAAAGGTTGAAAGCTATTCCTCTAAGATCAGGAACGAGACAAGGGTGCCCACCCTCATATTCCCATTCAACATAGTACTGGAAGTCCTAGCTAGAGCAATAAGGCAAGTAAAAGAGGGACTTCCCTGGTGGCCCAGTGGGTAAGACTCTGCACTCCCAATGCAGGGGGCCTGGGTTCAATCCCTGGTCAGGGAACTAGATCCCACATGCATGCCGCAACTAAGAGCCATATGCGGCAACTAAAGATCCCATATGTCGCAACTAAAGATCCCACATACCACAGCAAAGATCTTGTATGCCACAACTAAGACCCAGCACAGCCAAAATAAATAAATAAATATTAATTAATTTATTTTTTAAAAATCAGGCAAGTAAAAGAAATAAAAGGCATGAGAACTGGAAAAGAATAAGTAAGTAAAATTGTTTCTGTTTGCAAGTGACATGATTTTATATATAGAATATCCCAAAGAGGCAACCAAAAAACCTTTAGAACTAATCTAAAAATTCAGTTGCAGGATACAAAATTAACATACAAAAATCAGTAGCATTTCTATACACTAACAGTTAACTCTCTGAAAAAGAAATAAAAGAATTGATTACATTTACAACAGCATCAAAAACAATACAATACTTAGGAATAAAGAAGACACAAGCAAATAGAAAGGAATGTTCATGGATTGGAAGAATTAACATTGTCCAACTGTCAGTACTACCAAAAGCTATCTACAGAGTCAATGCAATCCCTATCAAGATTTCAATGGCATTTTTGCAGAAATAGACAGAACACCCCTAAAAACTAAGTGAAACCACAAAAGACCCTGAATAGCCAAAGAAATCCTGAGTAAGAACATAAAAAACGGAGGCATCACACTTCCTGATTTCAAGCTATACTTTAAAGCTGTAGTAATTAAAATAGTATGGTACTGGCATAAAAACAAATAGACAATGGAACAGAATTGAGAGCCCAGGAAAAAACCCCAAGTGTATACAGTCAACTAATAACTGACAAGAGAGCCAAGCATACTCAATGGAGAAAAGAAAGTCTCTTCAATAAACAGTACTAGGAAAACTGTATATTCACATGCAAAAGAATGAAACTTGATCCCTATCTTACACTATTACTAAAAATTAACTGAAAATGAATCAACAACTTAAATGTAAGACCTGAAACCATGAAACTCCTAGAAGAAAACATAGGAAAAAACCTCCTTGACATAGGTCTTGAAAATAATTTTTTGGAAATCACACCTAAAGCAAAAGCAACAACATAAAAAATAAACAAGCAGGACTACATCAAACTAAAAAAAAAACAAAAACTGCACAGAAAAAGAAACCATGAACAAAGTGAATAGATAACCTATGGGAAAAATATGTGCACATCATCTATTTGATAAGGTGTTAATATCCAAAATACGAAGGTGAGTCAAAAATTATCTGCACTCCAATTATATTAAAACTTTTGTTGGCCGCACAGCCAGAGTGTGGGTAATTTTTGACTCACCCTCGTACATAAAGAACTCATACAACTTAATAGCAAAAAAACAAATAATCCAATTTTAAAAATGAGTAAAGGACCTGAACAGACATTTGTCCAAAGAAGATATATGAATGGCCAACAGATATATGAAAAGATGCTCAACTCACTAGTCATTAGAGAAATGCAAATTAAAACTGCAATGAAATATCACCTCACAATGCCCATCATCAAAAAAGACAAGAGATAACAAATAATGGTGTGGATGTGGAAGAAAGGGAACACTTGTGCACCACTGATGGGAGTGTGTAAACTGCTATATCCACTATGGAAAACAGTAATGGAGGTTCCTCAAAAAATTAAAAATGGTACTATCACATGATCCAGCAATTCTACTTCTGGGAATATATCCAAAAGGAATGAAAACACTCACTTGAAAAGATATCTGCACCCCATGTTCACAGCAGCATTATTTACAACAGCCAAGACATGAAAATAATCTAAGTGTCCACTGATGGATGAATGAATGAATAAAGAATATGTGGGGTGTGCATGTGTGTGTGTGTGTGTGTGTGTGTGTGTGTGTATAACTCAGCCATAAATAATAAGGAAATCCTACCATTTGTTATATTGTGGATGGACCTTGAAGGCATCATGCTAAGTGAAATAAGTCAAAGAAAGACAAATAAATACTGCAGAATCTCAGTTATAAGTAGAATCAAATAAAAGCAAACAAAAGATCCCCACCAAATTCAGAGAAAGAGAGATGAGATTTGTGGTTGGTTACCAGAGGCAGGGCATGGAGGGAGGGGATATTGGAGGAAGGTGGTCAAACGGGACAAACTTCCATTATAAGATAAATAGGACTAGGAATGTAATGTACAACATGATGACTATATTTAACACTGCTGTGGGACATAGAGGAAAATTGTTAAGAGGGTAGATCCTAAGAGTTCTCAGCACTAGGAGAAATTTTTTCTTTCCTTTTTATTATATCTATACAAGATAATGGATGTTAACCTATTGTGGTAATCATTTTACAATATATGTAAAGCAAACCAACATGCAGTACACCTTAAACTTATACAGTGATGTATGTCAATTATTTCTCAATAAAACTGGAAAAAAATTTAATTCAAGAAAGATAAATTGTATATGTTTGGAAAAGAAATATTATTTAAAAGTAGCTTAAGGCATTTATACTACAATTTCTTTTTTAAACACAATAGAACTAGGACTTTAAAAAATTTTTACAAACTTTTTAAAGGTTACCTAGTCCACTTTTAAGATACCTAAATATCTTCTATATCCTTGGAATAAATCCTAGGAAGTAGAACTGCAGTGTCAAATACAATGCAGTTTTTACAGGCTATTGGTACATGCTGCCAAAGTGCACATCTATTTATATTTTCCTCGATGAATAAGAGTAAATTTGTTCATCTGACTCTTGTCTGTACTGAGCATAATCATCAAATACACATACACACACACACACACTCTGCCAATTTGAAGGGTGAAAGGAATTTCGGCATTCATAAACAAGAGAGTATAAAGTAAAAGTTCCTCCTTCCCAATCCAATTTCAGATGCAATAACTACTAACCACTTGGGGTTTTAATTGTTGGTTTTTCACCTACAGAAGACTTTTTGGTTTGGTTTGATTTCTGCTTGCTTTTTGCTTTTAAAGACTGTCAAGACCGACAAAGATCTATTAGTTGCTTCTTTTATATTTAGTGTCATGCTTTATAAAGTCCTTTCTCACAGAGATACACTCTGGTGGAATGTTCCAACTTGCTCAGATAGAATCACAAAAAGGCAAAATAGTGTTTTCACAGAGACACAGTCCACTGGAATGTATAAAGTCCTTTCTCATATCAGTGCTATGCATTCATCTATATTTTCTTTCTGGTTTAATTTTAAACTTCTCATCCTAGTTTAATATCCAAATGTTTCATTCTAAAATTTCAAAAATTTACAAAAGTAAATAGTTTAGTGAATTCCCATAGGCATATTATGCAGCTTCAGTTTATCAACTCATGTCTGATCTTCTTTCATCTTTATCCTCGCCAACTCCCCCTCCAATTATTTTGAAAGAAATCTCACACATACCACTTTATGTATCTCTAAAAGAAAGGAAGTCTTCATTTAAAAGATTTGTGCATTTAAATGTTTAATCCATTTGGAGTTTGTTTTAGTGTTTAGTATTTTTCAAGGGTTTAATTTTATTTCACTTTTCAAACTAGTTTGCTAGTTAGCTAGTTGTCCCAATACCATTTATTGAATAATTCATCCATGTGTCCGTTGGTAAGAATTGCTACCATATATTAAATTCTCATATACTTGAATCCATTTGGGACTTGCTATCCCACTGATCTTTTTCTCCTTTCCTACATCACAATATTTAGGTTTTTACTTGCTATGACTTTGTCACATGAAAATAGGGTTAATTTTTTGTTATTAATCTACTATGAGAAAAACAAAAACCACTAGGAAATTAAGAATATTTCCTTAGTTAAATAAGTATTTTTATAATAAGAACATTTACTTTCTTTCAGAGATCCTGTAATGTGGAGAGTTATGATTGGAACTAATGATATAGATGGGAGTCAGCCACACACCAAGAAGATGAAAGTTAAAGCAATCATTATCCATCCAGACTTCGATGTGGAATCTTATGAAAATGATATCGCACTTTTTCATTTAAAAAAAGCAGTGAGTTATAATGATTATATTCAGCCTATTTGTCTACCTTTTGGTGTTTTCCAAAGACTGAACCAAAACACAAAGTGTTTTATAAGTGGCTGGGGAAGAACAAAAGAAGAAGGTAATTATACTCTGAATTTTTTTGATACAGATTTTCCTGATTATTGGCAGAGGGCAAACCCTTTTATGTATGTCTTTCTCTCTTTATATCATGAGTTTAAACAACAGGTCTTTATAAACCAGTGAAAAGGAAATGTCTTTTTTAATTTTCTGTGTTTTTTTTTCTTCCTTGTGGGAGAGAAAAAATTATCTTCCAAAGCAGAAATAGAGACTTCTTTTGTTATACATGCCAAGATACATAAAGAGAATGATGGCTCCAAGTGTTTCTGTAGTTTCTGAGACTCTTAGGTGATGAAGCAAGCTCTGTAGCAGATTTGCTTATCTTACATAATAAGGAATCAAATGTAGTACCTTTTTAAATTTATTGCACTGTTTAGTATCAAACAGGTTGATTGACATGAATTTTCTTTAGTGCACAAAGGGGCACAATCGCTGACTGACAACTAATGGGAGGAATAAAAAAATGTAGAAAACAGTCTCTGCCTTTGGTAACAACAGCAGCTACCATTTGGGAGCATTTACCATATTTTAGACCCTGTTCTAAACAGATTATTTTATCTTATCCTCCCAATATTCCTATCAGGGAGTTAATGTTATTATTGCCATTTAACAGACCAGGAATTGTGAATCTGAAAGGTTGAGAAGCTGGGACTCAAATATAAGTTGTTGTGGTTTTTTTTTTTTTTTTCCTAAAGCCTGAACATTTAAGTACTACATTAAGTACAATCTGCTCCTGAGAGAGTCAAAGTCTGTTTAGCAATATGAGATCAAGTGCTTTTCTTTTTTCCAATTCCCCACCAAACCTAGCCATTTAAATATTTGTAGATTATTTAGATAGGATAGAAATAAATGTATGAAAGATCTGTGAATTATTATTTTTCTTTTTTTCCCTCTATGAATACTTTCTAAGGAAGATAAGGAAAGTGACATGATGCAGGAAAAAGAGCATGGACTTTAGAATCACAGACCTAAGTCTGAATCTCAGCCTGCCCGTGTACTAGCTGAATTACCATGGGCAAGTTATTGGATTTTTTACAATTAGACCAATGATGATAAGAGGAACTACTGTTTATTCAGGTGCTAAATAAAATGCAAGCATTTTAATGTATTTCTCAACAACACTACGAGAAATAAAACATGGATAAATAAACTGAGTTCTAAAGAGGTTAAGTAAGACTTCCTAGGTGGCACAATGGTAAAGAATCCGGCTGCCAGTGCAGGGGACACAGGTTCAAGCCTGGGGAAATTCCACATGCCACGGAGCAACTAAGCCCGTGCGCCACACTTATTGAGCCTGTGCTCTAGAGCCCGTGAGCCACAACTATTGAGCCCATGTGCTGCAACTATTGAAGCCCACACGCCTAGGGCCCGTGTTCCACAACAAGAGAAGCCACTACAATGAGGAACCTGTGCACCACAATGAAGAGTAGCCCCCACTCGCAGCAACTAGAGAAAGCCCATGTGCAGCAACGAAGACCCAACGCAGCCAATAAATAAATAAATAAATTTTTAAAAATAAATAAATAAATAAAGAGGTTCAGTAAATTGCCCAAAGTTACACAGCTAACTAGGTGAGGAGTCAAAAACTCAAGCCCAGGTCAGCCTGCCTCAAAACTCATGTGTTATTCCAATAAAGAGCTTAAAAAAAAAAAAACCTCATGTGTTTCTATTATAACATCTCTCACAATGTCATACATTTTCATGATCTGTAAGAGGAGAGTGATAATAACTATCAGAGAATTGCTTTGAGGATTATATTGGCTCTCCAGCAACATGGCAGATTACATGCACACACCAACTTTCCCACTGAAAATTATGAAAGAGAAAAAATGCATAGGTCAAGGACGGAGTGTGAAGATGGGAACTTAGATAACTGGAGCACCAAAGCTGGCTTTCATCTTGAGGGTATTTGTCAAATTGGTAACATTCAACACTGATTTCTGTAGTTTCATGGGCCTTCAGAGGCTTGAAGAACAAAGCCTACTAAAGCGTGTGTGGGAAGACACTCATAAAGCCAGAGCTTCAGGGCTATACTCTAAAAATGAGTCAGACTCAAGACCCAGCAATGTAGTCCATATATACATAGCCCACTTCAAGTATGATATAGATAGATTGAAAGTAAAAGGATGGGGAAAGATACACCATGGCAATATTAATCAAAAGAAAAGCTGGAATGGGGGGAAAAAAAGGAAAAGAAAGCAGAATTGGCTACATTAATAGTAGATAAAGCAGACTTAAGAGCAAAGAAAATTACCAGGGACAGTGAGGAACATAACATAATAAGGGTAAATCCACCAAGGAGACACAGCAATCCCAAGTGTGTAAGCCCAGAACAGCAGAGATATAGTTTCTTAAAAACATATGTGAATATACATATACTTACGACATGACCCAGCAATCACATTCCTGGGCATTTATTCCAGAGAAATGAAAATGTAAGTCCACACAAAAACCTGTTCACAAATGTTCATAAAAGCTTTATTTGTAATATCCCCAAACTAGAAAAACCTAAATGTCCTTTAATAGGCGAATGATTAAATACACTAGTATATCCCTAATATGAAACACTACTAAGCAGTTAATAGGAATTAACTATTGATATACACAACAACTAAGATGGGTCACAAGGGCAGTATGCTTAGCGAAAAGAAGCAATTTTCAAAAAGTCACATACTGTGTGATTCCATTTATACAACGTTCACAAGAGGACAAAATTATAGAGATGGAGACCAGATTACTGGTCACTGCGGGGTAAGAAGGTTAGAGAGCATCAAGATCTTTGCAATGATGGAATAGTTCTGTATTTTCATTGTGGTGGTGATTACATGAATCTACATACACCATAAAATGATGTATGTAGAACTGCACACAAGCGCACGCACACACACACTGTTCCAATGTCAATTTCTTGGTTTTGATATTGTGCTTCAGTAACATGGATGTAACCATTATAGGAAACTGGGTAAAGATTACACTGACCCTCACTGTACTACCTTTGCAACTTCCTGTTAACTATAATTATTTCAAAATAAAATTAAAAAAAAAAAGAATAATATATAACAAAAGCATCCTCAATTCCTACCCCACCCCCAGGATTGCTAGGAAAATTGCTCAACATAAGACAGAAAAGGAAGAAATCTTCCCAGAAAATATGTGATTACAAACACCACTTTTATGTCCAAAATCACTCTGAGTAGGCTAGAAAGCCTCAAGCTTAGAATTTAAATGGTCCCTAGACTGTTAATGTCTGTAGGTGCCTGAAAGAATCAAATACCAATAATTTGTGTAGAAACCCAATTTCATCTAAAACCTCAAAGAATTGCACCAAAGTTTCAAAGAAAATGGATTATAATTTTTAAAATTGCTAGACACCAAAGGAAACAAGGCACTATGAGTGAGAATCAGCAGAAACAACTGGCATCAGAATAAGACCAAAGATTTCAGATACTGGAATCACCAGATAATATATTTTAATGTTTAATATATTAATATTACAAGAATAAAAGATGTGCTTGAAAAAATGAATAAAAAGTAAGGAGATATGAAAAAGAACCAAATAACTGTGACAATTAAAAAATATAATAATTGAAATAAACTCAATGGGCTAAAGTAGTACTGAGTCAGAAGGCACTTAGGATTCCCAGATTAAAATCAACCAAATATCAGCTCATAATCAAAGATCACTAAACACATAAGGAAACAAACCATAATTATGAAAGTCAACAGAAATAAAACAACATATAAAGCCCCCCAAGGATCTCAGATATTAATATTTTAGGTATAGAATATAAAATAAGTATATGTGAATTGTTTAAAGAAATAAAAGAGAATTAAAAAATGAGCAATAGACAATGTAGAGTGATCAGGCAGATTTAAAAGAGAACCAAACAGAATCTTTAAAAATGAAAAATGTAATTGCCTAAGTATAAAACTCACTGGCTGAAATACCATATTAGACTCATCTGAAGAGAATTTGTGGATCAGAGATATATCTGACGAACTGCCTAGACTGTGGCACAGAGAAAAAAAGAGAAAATACAAGGGTGAATCAACAATTATCCACATTCTGGCTGTAGAATTTATAGAAGTTTTAATATAACCGAAATGCAGATAATTTTTGACTCACCCTCGTAAAAAAGACAAAGAGCTTTTGGCTCAGAGGAGGCTAAGGTGCAACTTTATTTGGTCATCCTGAATCCAGGTTCATCTGACACCAGCTGCCTCTACCATGCCACCTAAGTTCGACACCAGCGAGATCAAAGTCATGTACCTGAGGTGCACCAGTGGGGAACTTGGTGCCACATCTGTCCTGGCCCCCAAAATTAGCCCCCTCGGTCTGTCTCCAAAAAGGGTTTCTGACGACCTTGCCAAGGCAACTGGTGATTGGAAAGGTCTGAGGATTACAGTGAAACTGACCATTCAGAACAGACAGGCCCAGATGGAGGTGGTACCTTCATGCTTCTGCTCTAATCATCAAAGCCCTCAAGGAACCACCAAGAGACAGAAAGAAGCAGAAAAACATTAAGCACAGTGGAAACATCACTTTGATGAGACTGTTAACATTGCCCAACAGATGCAGTATCAATCTTTAGCTAGAGAACTCTCTGGAACCATTAAAGAGATCCTGGGGGATGCCCAGTCTGTGGGATGCAATGTTGATAGCCGACACCCTCATGACATCATAGACGACATCAATAGCGGTGCAATGGAATGCCCACTTAGTCTTTAAGAACTGCAAAGAAAAATAATTTAATAAAGAGTTATTTGACAACCAAAAAAAGAGAGAGAGAGAGAGAGAAAGTAAAGTAAAAGAAGGACAGAATAAGAAAGTCAAATATACACTTAATGAGAGCACTAGAGAGAACAAATGAAAAGAACAGAGGAAAGGCAATATTCAGTGGGTTTGGGTTGAAATTTTCCTATCACTGATGAAAGACAACATGAATTTAGATGTAGCAAGCACAACCTGAGCCAAAACAAAACATAATCCCTTTTCAAACATTTTAATGAAGTTGTAGAAAAAAACAAAGAGCTAAATACAGCCAGAGATAAAAGAAAAATCCTTATAAAATAGAGATTGACTTTCAGAAAACTCCTCAATAGCAATAATGACAGTCAAAATACAGTAAGATATCATGATCAAATTACTGAGACAAGAAAACTATGAACCTACAATTGTGTATCCAACAAAACCATCATTCAAAAATAAGAGTGAACGGGCCTTCCCTGGTGGCGCAGTGGTTAAGAATCCACCTGCCACTGCAGGGGACACGGGTTTGATCCCTGGCCCAGGAAGATCCCACATGCCATGGAGCCATGGAGCAACTAAGCCCATATGCCACAACTCTAGAGCCTGTAAGCCACAACTACTGAGGCTGCATGCCACAACTACTGAAGCCCATATGCCTAGAGCCCCATGCTCTGCAACAAGAGAAGCCACCGCAATGAGAAGCCCATACACCGCAACGAAGAGTAGCCCCTGCTTAGCACAACTAGAGAAAGCCCGTGCACAGCAACGAAGACCCAATGCAGCCAAAAAATAAATTAAAAAAAGAATTTTTTTTAGTTAAAAAAAAATAAGAGTGAACAAAACTGTTTATTGTCAATTATCTTTCACCAAGGAAATAAGAAATATATCAGAAAGAAAGAAAATGATGCCAGTGATGCCAAAGGGGAGGTATGAGATGCAAGAAGTAAGGAAAATGATTCCAGGCTTTCACTGCCATGGTCTGGTTTCAATCCCTGGTCAGGGAACTGAGATCCCGCAAGATGCATGGTGCAGCCTAATTAACTAATTAAAAAAATTTTTTTTAAAGTGAGCAAAGAAAAAGGTAAAATTATAGGTAATTATAGGTAAACATTGTCTGTACACAACAGTGGTTCTCAACTGAGGGCACTTTTGCCCCCAGGGAACATTTGGTAACATCTGTAGAAAATTCTGGTTTAACTATTGGGCAGGGGATAAGCAGGCTACTGGCTTCTTAATGGGTAGAAGCCAGGGATGCTGCTTATCATCCTTCAATAACCAGGATGGTACAAAGGCTCCACAACAAAGAAATAACTGGCCTAAAACATCAATAGTGCCAAGACTGAGAAACCTTGGAATAAAATAAAAATAATGTGTATTTTGCTGCATGTTTAAAAAGATATTTAAATACTTGGGGGAAAGCATGTATTTCAGAATGGGTAATCCAGAGTTAAAGTGGTCTCAGGTCCTTGTATTATTCAGGAGAAGTGTTAAAATACTGACTAACGTTACATTTAAGCATGAATGGTCAAATTCCAATAACAGAAATAGAGGATACAGATTGTAAACCAGTAGAAAGAAACAAAGTGAATAAGAAAATAAGGGCAAATAAAATTCCAATCAATAAAAAATCAAGAAAGGAGAAATAAGCATAGGAAAAGCAAGAAAATAGAACTATATAAGGCATTAGAAACAAGCTCAAATATATCCATAATCACAATAAATGTTAATGAACCAAATCACTAGTTAAAAGAAGATAATCAAATTAGGAAGTAGGAAATCCAACTTTAGCAAGAGATACTTAAAATGTAACAATATGGAAGGACTGAAGTAAAACAATAGGAAACCAACTTCCCTGGTGGCACAGTGGTTAAGAATCTGCCTGCCAATGCAGGGGACATGGGTTCGATCTCTGGTCCTGGAAAATCCCACATGCCATGGAGCAACTAAGCCCGTGCACCACAACTACTGAGCCTGTGCTCTAGAGCCTGTGAGCCACAACTATTAAGCCCGAGTGCCACAACTAAGGAAGCTGGCATGAACAGAGCCTGGGCTCCGCAACAAGAGAAGCCACCACAATGAGAAGCCCGTGCACTACAATGAAGAGCAGCCCCCACTCACGCAACTAGAGAAAGCCCCCATGCAGCAACAAAGACACAACGCAGCCAAAAATAAGTAAACAAATTAATTAATTAATAAAAGAAAGCTGGTATTACTGTGCAAACAGCAGACAAAATAGATTTTAAGATAAAAGAATTGGGACTTCCCTGGTGGCACAGTGGTTAAGAATCTGCCTGCCGGGGCTTCCTAGGTGGCTCAGTGGTTAAGAATCCGTCTGCCAATGCAGAGGACACGGGTTTGATCCCTGCTCCAGGAAGATCCCACATGCTGCGGAGCAACTAAGCCCGTGTGCCAAAAAAAAAAAAAAAAAAAAATATGCCTGCCAATGCAGGGAACATAGGTTCAAGCTCTGGTCTAGGAAGATCCCACATGCCGCAGAGCAACTAAGCCCATGCACCACAACTACTGACCCTGTGCTCCAAAGCCCATGAGCCACAGCTATTGAGCTGACGTGCCACAACTACTGAAGCCCGCATGCCTAGAGCCCATGGCCTGCAACAAGAGAAGCCACCACAGTGAGATGCCCACGCACCTCAACAAAGAGTAGCCCCTGCCACAACTAGAGAAAGCCCACATGCAGCAACGAAGATCCAAAGCAGCCAGGAAGGGAGAAAGGGAGGGAGGGAAGGAGAGAGGGAAGGAGGGAGGAAGGGAGGGAGGGAGGGAGGGAGGGAGGAAGGGAGGGAGGGAGGGAGGGAGGGAGGG
Source organism: Hippopotamus amphibius kiboko (assembly GCF_030028045.1). NCBI lineage: Eukaryota > Metazoa > Chordata > Mammalia > Artiodactyla > Hippopotamidae > Hippopotamus > Hippopotamus amphibius. The sequence goes on along the minus strand of NC_080197.1, from coordinate 86,342,630 downwards.
AGGGAGGAAGGAAGGAAGGAAGGAAGGAAGGAAGGAAGGAAGGAAGCAAGGAAGGAAGCAAGGAAGGAAGCAAGGAATTTTAAAATAAATAAATAAATTCTTTAAAAAAAAAGAGACGGGAAATTTGGCTATGCTGGAATAAAGAGGTTGGCAAATCCTCTTCCCCCAACATAAGTATAAACTGGACAAAAATCGTCAAAAGCAACCATTTCAGAGCCCTGGATTTCAACCAAAAAAACGCACAATAAATTGAGGAGTATTTATTTATTATAAGCAGCTAGAAATCTGGGTAAAAGAAGATTCTGTAGTTTTCTTGCTTGTGGCTGCTCCCTCTCAGATCAGTCAGTGCAATAGTTTTACCCTAGTTAGAAAATGTAATTTTAAAAGTAACAGGTGTTACAGCCCCAAGAATGACTTTTCAAAAAGTTAGACAAGTGTTGACAAGGATGTGAAGAAATTAGAACTCTCTCATACATTGCTGGTGGGAATATAAAATGGTGTAGCTGCTTTGGAATACAGTTTAGCAGTTTTTCAAAAATTTAAATATATAGTTACCTTATGACTCAACAATTCTTCTCCTAGGTAAATACCCAAGAGAAATGAAAACATACGTCCAAAAAAAAAAAAAAAGAAGAAGAAAAGAAAACATATCCACACAAAAACCTGTATTCAAATGTTCATAGCAGCATTATTCATAATAGCAAAACAAAGATTATGTAAATGTCCATCAACTGATGAATGGATAAACAAAATGTGGTCTATTCATACAATGAAATATCATCCAGCCATAAAAAGGAATAAAGTACTGATACATGCTATAATCTTATGCTAAGTGAAATAAGCCAGGGGACTTCCCTGGTGGCGCAGTGGTTAAGAATCTGCCTGCCAATGCTAGGGGACACGGGTTCGATCCCCGGTCCAGGAAGACCCCACATGCCACGGAGCAACTAAGCCTGTGTGCCACAACTATTGAGCTGGTGCTCTAGAGCCCGCGAGCCACAACTAATGAAGCCCGAAAGCTCTAGGGCCCGTGCTCTGCAACAAGAGAAGCCACTGCAATGAGAAACCCATCCACTGCAATGAAGAGTAGCCCCCGCTCGCCACAACTAGAGAAAGCCTGCATGCAGCAATGAAGACCCAACACAGCTAAAACTAAATTAATTAATTAAAAAAAGAAGCCAGACACAAAAGCCCACATACTGTAAGATTCCATTTATATGATGCCATGTCCAGAACAGACAAATCATAGAGATGGAAAGTAAATCAATGTTTAGAAATAAACTATAAACAGTGAAATTAAACTATAAATCAATAACAAAGATAGCTAGAAAAATTTTAAATACATGGAGATTAAATATGAATTGGTTAATAGTATTGGACTAGGGTTAAATTTCCTGATCTTGATAAATGTATATAAAAGAACGTCCTTGGTGTTAAGCAATACACACTCAAGTATTTAAGAGTTTAGGGGCACAACGTCAGCCACTCACTCTTAAATGATTCAGAAAAATTTATGCACATACACCTATACACAGAATACAAACAATAATGCAGCGTGACAAAAAGTAAACAATTGGCGAATCTGAGTAAATGGTATTTGACAATTCTTGGTAACTAAAGTTAATGGAAGTTAACAAGTACAATAACACCAAAATGATTAGGTAGCTAAAAACAAATCCAACAAAAGACTGTAGGCCTTTTATAGAAAAAAAAATCCTAAAACATTTAAAAAAGACATTAAAGAATATCTAAACGGAATGGTATACTTTATGCCTGAATAGGAGGACTCAGTTATCAGAAAGATGTCAATTCTATCTGAAAAACTGAAAAGCACCAGGTAATGATAAACCCTAATATGAGTTTTGAGACAATGAAAAAGTTCATTTTAAAAGACCTAAGAATAGCCAAGACACTCCTATGGAAGAAAAGTACTTTGGAGAAGTTGCCATCCAGAAATCAAGGTTTATTCTAAAGCTATGGTAATTGATCAGTGTTGTATTTGCACAAGAATATTCTAAGTGACCAGTGGAGGAGAAGACCTCTATTTCTGGGCTCTCTCTCCTATTCACTTTGAAAATCTCTGTTTATTTTGAATAGCCCTGCACCAATACCAGACTGGATTAGCATTGCATAAATTGGGTGGTAGGTTTACAGGTGTTCATTTCATTACTATATTCTATAACTTATATGTTACATATATTCTTTTATATACAGCCAGTACTACTGTAATTATTTTTAAATAAAGGACAGAAATGTGGCTGGCCTCTAGGAAACCTTGATCCAGGAATCTGGATGCCATTAGACATTTTATTTCTGCTTCCTATTCCTATTCGCTCTGCATGTTGACTTTACTTTCTCGGGCTGCCTGTCTTCATAAGTCTGGAAGCATGGCTGCAGGCTGATTTGAACTTATAGCTAAACAGTCATGTGACTAGGGTGAAACAGGTTCTTCTCTGGCAGCTTCAGTTTAAAAATGCTGGATAAGTATTCTAATTGGCTAGGTTTATACCAAATATAGTCACCTCTAGACCAATCCGTGTAACCAGGAAAATGGGATTCTGTGAAAGGAACAGTGGGTCACTTGCCCACTTGCAGCTAAGAGGAAAATGTCTATTATTTGAAAAGCTAGGGAAGAATGTGGGACACACAAAATATACAGCTATCACATGTGACAACTGCAACTCTGAGACAGGCTAATGGGATCAGATGCTGCTATTACAGTAGCTTTTCTATGGATACGCCTTAAAATGATCTGCCCTTTAATGGTACCCGAAGTGTTATCTTGTATTTGCCTACCTTTTCTGTAGCAAAGAACCACTTTATGTTCAGGAATTAGAGAAGTTAGGGGAGTGCATGAATTAAAAATCTGTTTTATTTTCATGTTCAACATCCTTCAAGACTTAACATCATTAGAAAATTTAATTAAAATTATTCACAACTTACAACATAAGAAAGATTGACCTCAGCATTTATCTCTTTAGCCCTTGACAATTTTTATATAGTTTTACTTTGTAAAAAGCTATAGATCTTTCTGTGAGACCTCCAAGAAATATAAGAGAGCAAAGAAAACAAAAATAACCTGAAATTCCCACTATCTAGAGATAACTATCATTAAGATTTTGGGAACTTCCTTTCATAATCTTTCTAGGCATACATAAATACATACACACATGGATACAATTTTACATAATTGTTCAGTCGCTATGGAAAGAAAACCTGTTCAAAATGAACACTTTATATTGCTGTTCAAATGTCTGCTCTCCAAAATAATTTATTGGTATTTTTTTGTTAATAGGTAATATTACAAAAAAATTACACGAAGCAGAAGTGCATTATATTTCTCGAAGTTTTTGTAGTTCTGACAAGAGTTATGGGGATATAATTCCTAACACTTCGTTTTGTGCAGGTGATGAAGATGGAGTTTTTGATACTTGCAGGGTAAGACCAAATAATTTTCCTTAGAAATACTTTCTAAAGACAGAAGGGAACTTAAACAAGTCCTTTGATCACTTCCTAGTGAAGTCTTAATTCTCAAGTCTAAATTATTTTTCTCCTTTTTAACTATTCCAACAATCCAAATCATCTTGCTTGCCTGATTCCTTGCTTTCTACAATCATGGTCAACTTTAAGCAAAATGTGCCTTGAATTTCTCTTTTTTTCCATTACCACTTTTATTGAGATTGAATTTACATATATATAATTCACCCATTTAAAGTGTACAACTCAGTGGGGTTTCAGTATAGTTACAGAGTAGTGCAACCATCACCATAGTCTAATTTTTAGATCACTTCTGTCACACACACCCCAAAAAAACTCTGCCCATTAGGAGTCACTCCCCATTCTCCTCTCACTCACCCCTAGCCCTAGGCAACCAGTAATCGCTAGAGATTTGCCTATTCTGGAAATCTCATATGAATGGAATCATTTAATCATCTGTGGTCTTCTGTGACTGGCTTCTTTTACTTAGCATAGTGTTTTCAAGGTTCATCTCTATTATAGCATGTATGAATACTTTATTCATTTTATTGCCAAGTAACACCATGGGATGGATATGCCACATTTTATTCATCCATTCATTCGCTGATGGATATTTGAGCTATTTTTACTTTTTGGCTATTATGAATAATGTGGCTATAAACATTTGTGTACATGTTTTTATGTGTAGGTATGTTTTTTATTTCTCTTGGAAATTCTACCTGGGGGGAAACTGCCGAGTCAACATTCAACATTTTGAAGAACTGCCAAACTGTATTCCAAAGTGGCTGTACCATTTTACATTCTTACCCAGCAATGCATGAGAGTTTTTTTTTTTAATTGGAGTATAGTCGATTTATGGTGTTGTGTTAGTTTCAGGTGTACAGGAAAGTGAATTAGTTATACATATACATATATCCACTCTTTTTTTTTTAGGTTCTTTTCCCATATAGGCCATTACAGAGTATTGAGTAGGGTTCCCTGTGCTACACAGCAGTCTCTGATTAGCTTTCTATTTTATACGTAGTAGTGTCTATATGTCAGTCCCAATCTCCCAATTCATCCCCTCCCCCACCCCCATCCCCTGGTAATGTTTGTTTTCTACATCTGTGACTCTACTTCTGTTTTGTAAATAAGTTCATTTGTACCCTTTTTTTTTAGATTCCACATATAAGTGATATCATAGATTTGTCTTTCTGTGTCTGACTTTCTTCACTCAGTATGACAATCTCTACGTCCATCCATGTCATTGCAAATGGCATTACCTTGTTCTTTTTTATGGCTGAGTAATATTCCATTGTATATACATATACTACATCTTCTTTATCCATTCATGTGTTGATGGACATTTAGGTTGCTTCTATGTCCTACCTATTGTGAATAGTGCTGCAACAAACATCGGGGTGCATGTATCTTTTTGAATTATGGTTCTCCAGATATATGCCCAGGAGTAGGACTGCTGGGTCATATGGTAATACTATTTTTAGATTTTTAAGGAACCTCTTCATACTGTTCTCCATAGTGGCTGTATCAATTTTCATTCCACCAACAGTGTAGGAGGGGTCCCTTTTCTCCATACCCTCTCCAGCATTTATTGTTTGTAGATTTTTTGATGATGGCCATTCTGACTGGTGTGAGGTGACACCTCATTACAGTTTTGATTTGCATTTCTCTAATAATTAGTGATGCTGATCATCTTTTCATGTGCTTTTTGGCCATCTCAGCAATGTACGAGAGTTCCAATTTCTCCACATTCTTGTCAGGACTTATTGTCTATCTTTTTTTCAATTGAAATATAGTTAATTTATAATATTGTGTTAGTTTCAGGTGTACAGCAAAGTGATTCAGTTACATATTTTTTTCCAGATTATTTTCCATTATAGGTTATTACAAGATATTGAATATGGTTCCCCATGCTACACAGTAAATCCTTGTTGCTTATCTATTTTAAGTATAGTAGTTTGTATTTATTAATCCCATACATCTAATTGATCCCTCTCGCCTCCCTTTCCCCTTTGGTAACTATGAGTTTATTTTCTATGTCTGTGAGTCTGTTTCTGTTTTGTATATAGATTTATTTGTATTATTGTTTAGATTCCACATATAAGTGATATCATATAATATTTGTCTCTCTCTGTCTGACTTACTTCACTTAGTATGATAATCTCTAGGTCCATCCATGTTGCTGCAAATGGCAATATTTCCTTCTCTTTTTATAACTGAGTAATATTCCATAGTACATATATATATATATATATATATATATATATATACACCACATCTTCTTAAACCAATCATCTGTTGATGGACACTTGGGTTATTTCCACGTCCTGGCTATTGTAAATAGTGCTGCTATGAACACTGGGGTGCCTGTGTCTTTTTGAATTAGAGTTTGGATTATCGCCATCCTTGTGAGTATCTCAAGGTATCTCACTGTGTTTTCAATTTGCTTTTACGTAATGACTAATGATGCTGAGCATCCCTGCATGTGCTTTTTAGTCTTTTGTATATCTTCCTTAGAGAAATGTATATTCAGATCCTTTGCCCATTTTTACAAGAGTGAGTCCAAAATTATCCGCACTCCAGTTATATTAAAGCTTCCGCTGGCTGCACTATCTTATCAACGCTTTCCGTTCAAGGCTACTGTCTCTCCAGTCACTGCTGTGCAGGTGTGAATGTGTTACATCAGTTCATTTGTAACTGCGGTGGGAGCAAAAATGGATGCCCCACTTGTGACCTGCATGAAAGAAGAGCAGTGGGCAGTGATTCGTTTTTTGTGGTCTGAGGGTGTACCTGGTGCCGTTATTTATCGAAGACTTTGTGTGTAGTATGGAGAAAGTGTTTTGTTGCAAAGAAGTGTGTATGAATGGATAGAGAAGTTCAAGGAAGGTCGCACAAGTGTTAGCCATCAAGAAGGAGCTGGATTCACTTCTGATGAAGTGAAGACAGTGGTGCATTCCTGGCTCACAGCTCAGCCTAAAACATTTTTTAATGAGGGAATATGAAAGCTTGTTGACAGATGGACAAAGTGTATTGAAAAGCAAGGAGATTATGTCGAAAAATGATGGATCTGTCTTTTCTAAAAGTTAAAGTAAATTCTACAGCCAGAGCACAGATAATTTTTGACTCACCCTTCTATACTGAGTTATTTATCTTTTTATTATTGAGTCACAAGCATTCTTTATATGTTCCAGACACAAGTCCTTTACCACATGTATGGTTAGCAAATATTTTCTCCCATTCTGTGGACTGTCTTTTCACTTTCCTGATGTTATCATTTGTAACACAGAAGTCTTTGATTTTTTTAAGAAGTCCAATTTTTCCATTTTTTGTTTTGTCCCTTGTGCTTTTTGAATCTTTCTTGATTCCTCTTTTCTTCACTGCTTCTAAATCTATCAGCACATCACTCCCAAATGGTGTCCATACTCTGATCTTTTCCTACTCAATCTGATTTCTGCAATCCAGGGTTTATCTTTCCTGTGTCCTTTTCCTTAAAAATCTTGCTGAGTAAAAGAATCAATCCAATTGAATTGTATTCATAAGTGAAACATTCTCATCATCAAAAAATAATTATTCACTGCTTACCTTATATAGAGAATCTGAAAACACCTTAGAAACACAGTCCTTAAACTTCAGGCACTGAAACAGTTATCTCAGTGTCCTTATTGTTTTCAGTGATTAACAGTCCTCAGTAATGGTGTTTCAGTGGATTAACAGTCTTGTATAAACTATGACAGAGACGTGTTATTTTTAATAGGCTTAGCCATTTATCTCTGTTATCCTGCACCAGCCAATGTCAACACTACGAAAGATGCCATCTCTTGCAAGATGCCAGTTTACTCCTGTCCTCTAGTTAGCAAACGACACACACACACCCTGTAAACAAATCCTTTACATATCTTAGTTCTACTTTTCACACAGCATTAATAGAAGTATTCTAATAGACAATATTTACAGTATTTTGCATACTTCCTAAATTATATTTCTCCTGAGTAACTGCACTAAAAATTCCAAACAACTTGATTTACAGTATTCTGGTTCAAAACCATGTAGTTGGGAAGTTTATCCACTAGCTATATGGTTCCTCTAAACACCAGGCCAGACTGAATACCTCCTGTTTTATTTGGAATATAAAACTGAAAATCTATGGCTCTTTATAAGTTGGAGGTATATTGAAAATGCATATTTATATAAATGTATGATTAATGTGATTAATTTATTCCAGCTTTACTGTTGTTTAAGGACTACTGGAAGTAACTAATAATATTTTGGGACTTTTTTAATAGGGTGATAGTGGTGGACCATTAATGTGCTACTTACCAGAACATAAACGATATTTTGTAATGGGAATTACCAGTTACGGATATGGCTGTGGTCGAAAAAACTTTCCTGGTGTGTATAGTGGGCCATCCTTCTACCAAAAGTGGCTGACAGATCACCTCGACCAGGCAAGCAATGAAGGCATATTTAATATAAATACCCTACCTGGACAGATCCTTGTAGCCTTAGGTTCTGTTGTCTTACTAGCAGCTCCATGAAGAAATTCTGAAGAATCTTTATTTTGCATCGTGTCCCTTTCCATGTTCTACACAATGAAAATCATTTATTCTTTTGACAAATAATTGCTCATTTTAGAGTTCTCATGTGAACATTTTTTGGAATAAAAGGATTGTGACATATTACATAACTGATTATAAATTTGGCACAGAATCACATGCTTCCTTGATATATCTTGTTTTACTTTATAATCATAATTTTTGCATTTGGAATACCTTCCTAGAATTTGTATAAAATAGTCAGTTAAATATATACTTTATGTATATAAATGTCAAATAATAAAGAGTTAATAATTTTAAAAAAAGTTGTTCTTTTGTTAAATTAAAACTCATTCTTAAGTTAGATTTTAATTCAAAAACGTTTGTTCGCATGATATATATTTTTTTGAATTATCATTTTGTTTCTGGTTCTCAAAGGATATTTGAAGAAGTAAGTATTTGCCTATTATTCAAATTCTAATTAAAACTATTTAACACTAACACTTCCTTTCCTATGCCAAGAGAGAACTGTGGTGCAAACACTTTCAAATAATTTATTTTTTATTTAGAAATGTATACTGTGACCTCTTTTGCAATGTTATAACCTACTTTCTTAACATCATTTTCTTGAAGCCCATGCTAAAAGTCTGTATTCCTTGCGCCCTTGAATTAACTGTGAGGAGAGGTGACTAAAAAGCATGCTGGGAAAGGAGGGATGCCAACCTGGGATTAACTTTACGGTGACTAATCATAATACGAATTATTAAAACAAAAGAAAAAACTGACTGGTTTAGTATCTACTATTAATCAACTCACATCTCCCTTAAACTTTGGAGAACCCATGTAGTAAAGGAGAAATAATTACTTCCTCATTCCTTTTTTTTACATTCAACCAACTAAAACCATCTATTTTTGTTGTTGTTTTGTTTTGCTTAGCTTTAACCTAATTTCAGAATTTAACTGAAAGTAAGCATGAGTTTTCCATCAATTAATTCCCTCGGGCTGGTTTAACATTCAAGGGGTAGAAAACTGTGACTCTTATAGACCTGTAAGCAACACTGAGGGGATATATACTGTTCTTTCTTGAAGAAGACCCTAGTTTATCCATTGACAAGGTCCTATAGGGAATTAGCTGGTGATGCTTTCAAAACAATCAGTATATTTCCTGTTTATTCTACCTATCATTCAGACTCACTTGAGAAGGCCTGGATATTAGTTGATATTAAGAAACTCTTTTAAAATGTATTGACAGCATTGGAGGGAAAACCCTTGCTTTTCACTTCAAAGGTATGTCCTACTTACCGCTTCAGTCTGCCTTTCTAAGCAGGCAGGAGCTATTGTCTGCAGCCTCTTATCTTTTTGCCCAGTTTAGTTCACTTATTTCAGCCAACCAGAATTCAGTTATATAACATTTCTCTCCACAAGACTTTGGAATCTGAGATAGGCTTTGTTTCAAATTTCATTCTGTTAACTTAGTAACTGTAAGAGTTTGGACAATTATTAATACCTACTTGTGGCTTGGACAATTTTTACTACTTACTTAGCGCCACTGTTGTGATGATTAAATAAGTTAATTATATGAAACTGTTGATATATTGAAGGTGTTCAATAACTGGTTACTATTATTACTATCCTATTCATGATTCATATGACCCTTTTCATTATATAGATCATTATGTATTGGATAAACATCTTATTTCTTTCATCTGAAAAACATACTAGAACAAAGGACTCATTTCTACTTATAAACTCAAATTTTGAAGTATATTATTGTTTAACATAAAAGAAGCAGACTCACAGATATAGAGAACAAACTAGTGGTTACCACTTTGGGGGGCGGGGGCAGGGCAATACAGAGGTGGGGAGTGGGAGGTACAACTATTGGGTGTAAGACAGGTTCAAGGATGTATTGTACAACATAGGGAATATCGCCAATATTTTATAATAACTGTAAATGGAAAGTTACCTTTAAAAACTGTATAAAAATAGGGGAATTCCAGGCTTCCTAGGTGGCGCAGTGGTTAAGAATCCGCCTGCCAATGCAGGGGACACGGGTTCGATCCCTGCTCCAGGAAGAGCCCACATGCCGCCGAGCAACTAAGCCCGTGTGCCACAACTATTGAGCCTGCGCTTTAGGGCCTGTGAGCCACAACTGTTGAGCCCATGTGCTGCAACTACTGAAGCCCACGCACCTAGAGCCTGTGCTCTGCAACAAGAGAAGTCAGGGCAACGAGGAGCCCACGCACCACAACAAAGAGTATACCCCACTTGCCGCAGCTAAAGAAAGCCCGCGCACAGCAAAAGGAGACACAATACAGCCAATTAAATAAATAAATAAATAAATAAATAAATAAAATAAGGGAATTCCCTGGTGATCCCTGGAGTCCGAGTTAGGACTTGGCGCTGTCACTGTGCTGGCCTAGGTTCAATCCATGGTGGAGGAACTAAGATTCCCACAAGCCATTCAGTGCAGCAAAAAAATAAAATAAAAAATAAAAATTGTCTAAAAACAAAAAAGTTTTAAAGAAATTTAAGTATACTATTGTAAATGTTAATTTATTTTATTTTTCTAATTCCCCAAATAGTACATTCTCATACTAAAAGTCTGAAGTACAGAAAACAAGTAGAAAGAAAATCATCCATAGCGCTAGTATGTAAAGACAGCTACCATAAGTCTTGCCTATTTCACTTACTATAATGAGGATTTTTACAAACTCTTCTTCAGCGTTATTTTATCCCAGCTATTTTGAAATTTTTCAATACTACAGAAAAGGTGAAAGATGAGTACTATGACTGCCCACCTTTATTCCCCAAATATTAACATCTTGCCCAGTTTGCACACTTTTTCTCTCTCCACACACACACTTTTTTTTTTTTTTTTTGGTTTAACAATTTGAAAGCAAATTGCTAACATCATGTTACTTTATCCCTAATACTGCAACATGCACCTCCTAAGAATAAGAATAACAATACCATTATCACACCAATGAACTTTAACAATGATTTAATAATACCACGTAATATAGGGTCTATATTCCAATTTTCTGTCTCAAAAATGTTTTTATACTCCCCGCCCTACTCCAGGATATAATCCAAATTCCACACACTGCACTGTTTTTCGTGTCCTTCGTGTCTCCTCTATCCTTATTTTTTTTTCTTTTTTGTCTTTCAAAACATTGGTCTCATAGAATCCTCTGCATTCTGAATCTATCAGAATTCCTCATGATAGGAGTCAGATTAAAGGTGTTTCACAAGGATCTTACATAGGTAATATACTTCCTACTATATTCCATCAAAACGCACAATGTCAGTTTGTCCCATTATAAGTGATGCTCTGTTTAATGACCTATCACTTTTATCTTGAATACAGTGGTAGTCACCATATTTTCCTATTGTAAAGATACCTTTTTCCTTCATAATTAATAAGTAACCTTGAGAGGATACTTGGAGACCATACAAATATCCTGTTCCTCAACAAATTTATACCCAACGGTTTTAAACATCCATTGATGATCCTTGCTCAAATCAACTGTTTCACTAAGGGTTTCAAAACGCTGATTTCCTAATTTTTCATTCTTTTTTACATTTATTAGCTATCATTTTCCTGCAAAAAAGAGCTTTCTTCCCCTCTCTTCTTTTTTTCAACATCACAATGAATTCACAGGCTTCTTTTTAAAATTTAGTGTATAATCCAGTTACCATCATTATTCTTTTTGGTGCCCAAATTGTCCCAAATTTGGCCAGTGGAAGTCCATTCAGGATGGCTTCTGTGTTCTTTTGACATTCCTCCATTAGCCTTCAAGTACCTCCTTTCTAGCACAACAAGGTGTTCTAGGCTAAACTTGTAGTTTTCCTGACCTATATCTAAAAGTCACTCAATTCTCCAAGGAACCCTAATTTCTTTTAATGGGGAATGCTTCTAAAACCAAGATTAAGGTACAGTCATTGCTACTGAGTTGTCATTAATTCTAGTTTAAGTGGACAGAAATAAGAAATACATTTTTTAAAAGCATGACTTCATACTGATACTTCCAATTCAAATCCAACACTAAAGAATTATTCAATACCTTTCCCATTTCATATTTATATCTCCCTTCTTTTGCAATAATTACCAACATAAATTTATTTACTAATTTGCTCTATAGTATAATACATACAAAACAGTTTCACAATCACTACACTGAAACCCCTACTAGCGACACCTACTTGGTAAAATTTAAGATTTCACTGCATCTCTTTTTTCGTTCTTAGAACGTATCCCACTGTGAGTACACAGAGTACTATATGAAAGTTACATGAATCGAGTAATTTTCTGTTTAGTAATTTCACCCATTAATAATATTTATTTCCATTTGCATTCGATTTTAGGGTTTATTCTTTCCTTTTACCTAAGATATAATTTTTAATCAACTTGATTGAGGTATAATTTATACACAGCAGAATGCACACATTTTACGTGTACAATATGAGTTTTGGAAAATGTATACATCTGTGTAACCATCATCATAATCAAGGTACAGAATATTTCCCTCACCTCAAAAAGTTCCCTTGTGCCCCTTTCCAGTAAATCCCACCTTAATCAGTTTTCTATCAATATAGATTATATCTGTCTTCTCTAGAGTTTCATATTAATGAAGTCATATAGTGTATACTCTTTTGAGTCTGGTTTCTCTCACTTAATATAATGTTTCCAAGATTCTTTCATGTTCTTTCATACTCCAGTAGTTCTCTCTTTTTTACTTCTGAGTAGAAGGCCAACATGTGGATATGCCACAACTTGTTTTTCCATTTATGTATTGATGGACATTAGAGCTGTTTCTAGTTTGGGACTCTTATGTATAAATCTGCTATGAACAATTATATACATTGTGTGGACATATTTTCCTTTCTCTTGGGTAAATACTCAGGGGTGAAATTGTTGAAGCCCATATGGTAAGTGTATGGTGGGGTTTTTTTTTAACATTTATTTATTTATTTGGTTGCACCGGGTCTTAGTTAAGGCAGGTGGGCTCCTTAGTTGCGGCTCACCAGCTGCTTAGTTGCACCACACAGGCTCCTTAGTTGTGGCATGCGAACTCTTAGTTGCAGCATGCATGTGGGATCTAGTTCCCTGACTAGGGATCAAACCTGGGCACCCTGCATTGGGAGCATGCAGTCTTAACCACTGTGCCAGCAGAGAAGTCACTGGAACTCTCATAGATTAACTGGTGGGAATGTAAAATGGTATAACTTTGGGAAACTGGCTATTAACTAATAAAGTTAAACATACACTGGGACTTCCCTGGTGTCACAGTGGACAGGACTCTGCGCTCCCAATGCAGGGATCTCAGGTTTGATCCCTGGTCAGGGAACGAGATCCCACATGCATGCCACAAATAAGAGTTCATATGCCACAACTAAGGCGCCCGCCTGCTGCAACTAAGGAGCCCACATGCCACAACTAAGACCCAGTGCAACCAAATAAAAATTAAAAAATAAAACTTAAGAAAAATGTACGAGAGCTCCAGCTCTTCTATATTCATGATAACATTTGGTATTGTCAGTCTTTAAAATTTTAGCCATTTTATTTGGTGCACGGTGGTATCTGTTTGTGGCCTGAATTTGCATTTCCCTGATAAGTAATGATGCTGAGGATTATTATTAGCCAAAATATGTCTTCTTTTGTTAAATGTGTATTTATTTATTTATTTATTTATTTATTTATTTATTTAGGCTGCATTGGGTCTTTGTAGCTGTGCTAGGGTCTTGGCTACCGTGCACGGGCTTTCGCTAGTCGCAGTGAGCAGGGGCTACTCTTCGTTGCAGTGCACTGGCATGTCAGTGCGGTGGCTTCCCTGGTTGCAGAGCATGGGCTCTAGGCACTCGAGCTTCAGTAGTTGCAGCACTTGGGCTCAGCAGTTGTGGCGCACGGGCTCAGTAGCTGTGGCTCATGGGCTCTAGAGGGCAGACTCAATAGTTGTGGTGCATGGGCTTAGTTGCTCAATGGTGTGTGGAATCTTCCCAGACCAGGGATTGAACCCATGTCCCCTGCATTGGCAGGTAGATTCTTAACCACTGCACCACCAGGGAAGTCCCTAAAATATTTAAATCTTCTACCCAATCATATTGGGTTGTCTTTATTATTGAGTCATAAGAGTTCTTTTCATATACTGAATATAAGTCCTTTGTCAGATATATGTATTAAGGATACTTTCTTCTAGTAAGTGGCTTGCCTTTTACTTTTAAGCATCTTTTTGAAGAGCAGAAGTTTTCAATTTTAATGAAATCCAACTAATTACATATGTGGTATCTGTCATATGCTTAATGTAACTTATATAACACATATACCATATTTATATATGATATATAGCTTATATGTATGATTTGTGTTTTTTATGTCCCAAAAATTTTTGCCTAAAAGAAGGTCATATGGATTTTCTACTTTTTTTTTTAGAAGTTTTAACTTTTTCCTTTTACATTTAGGTCTGTGATCAATTCTGAGTTAATTTCTGTGTAAATGAGGTAAAGTTTGCAGTTTATTTTTCTATATAAGGATATTCAGTTGTTCCCATCATTGTTTAAAAGTCCACCCTTTTCTTCATCAAATTACCTTGGCAGTTTTGTCAAAAATCAATTGACCACATACGGTGGGTGTATTTCTGGACCCTAGCCTATTTTATTGATTGGTATATTTATCTTTACCAAAAAACACATGGTCTTCATAACTGTAACTTTTTAGTAGCATAGTTTAAGTCCTCTGGCTCTGTTTTTATTTTTCAAAATTGTTTTTGCCTAGTCCAGATCCTTTGTATTTTAATAGAAATCTTATTAACAGATTTTAATTTTTACATAAAGCCTACTGAGATATTTATTAGAATTGAATTAAACTTAGAGATTAATTTTGGTAAGAACTGATATCTTTTTTTAAATTTTTATTTATATATTTATTTATATATTTATATATTTATTTATTTATTTATTGGCTGCATTGGGTCTTCATTGCTTCACCTGTGCTTTCTCTAGTTGCTGGGAGCAGGAGCTACGCTTCATTGTGGTGCATGGGCTTCTCATTTCAGTGGCTTCTCTTGTTGTGCAACATGGGCTCCAGGCGTGTGGGCTCGATAGCTGTGGCTCATGGGCTCTAGAGCGCAGGCTCAGTTGTTGTGGTGCACAGGCTCAACTGCTCCGCAGCATGTGGGATCTTCCTAGACCAGGGATGGAATCCGTGTCCCCTGCATTGGCAGGCGGATTCTTAACCACTGCACCAGCAGGGAAGTCCCTGACATCGTAATCATATTGAATCTTCTGATTCATGAACATGGTGTATCTCTCCATTTATAAAGTCTTTAATTTCTTTCAGCAATCTTTTGTAGTTTTCATTGTACATACATTTTCATTAAATTTATCTCCAAATATTTAATGGTTTTGATGCTATTTAAATGGTGTTTATTTAAATTCTATTTCCAATTGTTCCAATCAACACCATTAGTCTTATCTGTTTACTTTGTATCCCATGACCTTGCTAATAAACTCACTAAATAATTTTAGAAGTTTTTCTGTAAATTTCTTAGGATTTTCCACATATGTAATCATGTCTGTGAATACGAACTGCTTTACTTTTTTCTTTCTACATGCCTTTTATTTCTTTTTCTTGCTTTTTGTACTGTCTAGGACTTCCAATACAATATTAACTAGAAGCAGTGAGAGTGACCACTATTTAAAAATTAGAGCAAGTGTTTATTAGGATGTAGAGAACTACTGTGTACTGTTAGTAAAAATGTAAAATGGTGCAACTGCTATGGAAAACTGTATGGTGAAAAATTAAAAATGAATTACCACATGATTCAGCAATTCTACTTCTGGGTATATATAACCGAATGAACTGGAAACAGACTCTCGAAGAGATATTTGCACAATCATATTCATGGCAGCATTATTCAAAATAGCCAAAATGTAGAAGCAATCCAAGTATCTATGAACAGATAAATGGATAAACAAAATGTGGTATACACGTACTATGGAACATTATCCAGCCTTAAAAAGGAAAGATATTGTGTCACATGATACGACATGGATGAACTTTGAGGACATTATGTTAAGAGAAATAAGCCAGTCACAAAGGACAAATATTGTACAATTCCAATTATATAAGGTATAGAGTAGTCAGATTCATAGAGACAAAAAGAATGGTGGCTGTCAGGTGCTGGAGAAAGAGGGGAAATGGAGAACTACTGACTAACTGGTACCCAGTTCTGCGTGATGAAAAGAGTCTATGGACGGATGGTGGTGAAGTAGCACAACAATGTGCAGGAACTCAATGTCACTGAACTGCGTACCTACAAACGGCTAAGACTGTGAATTTCATATTATGTGTATTTTACCACAATTTAATATATTTAAAAACATTTAAGGCAGTGATTATCAGGCTAGGTAAAAAGCAAGAACCAACTGAAGTTGTCTACAAGATGCGTTTAAAATATAAAGACACAAATAGGTTAAAATTTAAAGTTGGAAAGAAGAAACATAAGAAAGCATAAGGAGTAGCTAAATACATATCAGACAAAATAGACTTCAGGACAAAAATAAACACTAAAAACAAAGATGGACACTTCACAATGATAAAAAGGAAGTATATCAGGCAGCTACAATTATTATAAATATATTCGTGCCTAAGAGTGGAGTCTCAAAATACATGAAGCAAAACTGAAATAACTAAAGAGAGAAACAAATTCACAACCATAATTGTAGATGTAATCATCTCTCACTATAATTGATAAAGCAACTAATTAATAATACAGAAGATCTGAATGACACTTCCAATTACTTTAACTTAATTGACATTTATAGAACACAACACCTGACAACTTAAGAATACACATTCTTGGACTTCCCTGGTGGCACAGTGGTTAAGAGTCCACCTGCCAATGCAGGGGACATGGGTTAGATCCCTGGTCTGGGAAGATCCCACTTGCTTTGGGGCAACTAAGCCTGTGCACCACAACTACTGAGCCTGCGTTCTAGAGCCCATGAGCCACAA
Organism: Hippopotamus amphibius kiboko; assembly: GCF_030028045.1. Taxonomy (NCBI): domain Eukaryota; kingdom Metazoa; phylum Chordata; class Mammalia; order Artiodactyla; family Hippopotamidae; genus Hippopotamus; species Hippopotamus amphibius. Next base: position 86,325,605 of record NC_080197.1, on the reverse strand, counting down.
CTACTGAAGCCCATGCGCCTAGAGCCCATGCTCTGCAACAAGAGAAGCTACTGCACTGAGAAGCCTGTGCACTGCAACGAAGAGAAGCCCCCACTCACTGCAACTAGAGAAAGCTCACGTGCAGCAACAGACCCAGCGCAACCAAAATAATTAATTAATTAATTAATTAACGGATTAATTGAATTAAAGAATACACATTCTTTTCAATGAACATGGACCATCTTCCGAGAAAGAACATAGTCTGGATCATAAAGCAAACTTCAATAGACTTCAAAAGACTGAAGCCCACATAGTATGTTCTGACAATATAACTAAATTAGAAATCAATATAACTAGATATCTATGATAGCCCCAAATATTTAAACAACTTCTAAATAATCCACGAGTCAAAGAAAAAAAAATCACAAGGAAAATGAGAAAATATTTTAAATTGAATGAAAATGAAAATACAGTACATCAGACTTTGTATATCCACCTAAAACAGTGCTGTAAGAAAAACTTATAGCTTCAAATACTTACATTAGAAGAGGAATGTATCTGAAGCTATATCAATAATTATTATTATATACATAAGCCTTAATTATTGACATAATTATTGATATAATAATACATCAATTATTAAGGCTTTCAACTTCAAAAATGAAAGATGAAAGATGATCAAATTAAACCCAATGTAAGTAGAAGAAAAAAAATACTAAAGTCCAGAAAATAATCAAATAGAAAACAAACACTAGAGAAAAATTAACAAAACTTAAAAGCTAGTTCTATGAAAAGATCAATAAATGTGATAAACCCCTAGATAAACTGACTTAAAAAAGGACACAAATGGGACTTCCCTGGTGGTCCAGTAGTTAAGACTCTGAGCTTCCACTGCAGGGGGGCAGGTGCACAAGCTTGATCCCTGTTCAGGGAACTATTATCCCACACGCCCCATGGTGTGGCAAAAAAAAGAAAAAGAAAAAAAAAGGAAACAAACTATGTTGGAGGAGGTCATCAAGAGGACGTGATCAGTGACTGACTGATGAGCTGGACCCAGGCAATCAGAGGCTCCTCACCCCCTCAACTGTGCTTGTCATGTCCATTCTTACCACTGTTCCCACAATGGGAGCTGTTTCAAGGATACAGCCTTGAGAGAGTAAGGTGTTCTTGAGACCATCTGGACTGCGGCGGTGACAGATTCCAGTTAAGGCCTCTATCTAAACTTTTATGATTCTAGTGGTGGGTGTGGAGATCTACTCACCTTGTGGCCACCTGAGACAAGCATCATAAGTAAGTTCCCTTCTTATTATAAACCTGCCAGCTACCAACCTGGAGTGGTCTGCTTCTTTCTTCAGTCTCCCCTTGCTCAGTGGGTACAAAAGCCAGGTTGTGAACTAACAACTGGTGAGGCAGTCAGGAGACTGAAGAAATGAGCCTTGGGAGAAAGGCATTTGAGGACGAAATCCTGAATTAATCATCAACCTCTATGTTAGGAGGGGTGGCCTGTATGTTAGATGCTTATGGACCAATGTGTGAGTAGAGGCACATCCTGAAAGAGCTGGGTGCATAATGCATTTGTTTGAGGAACTGAGCAGAGCACACGGTGGCAAAGAAGGGAAGCAAATGGCTGCTGCAATGGGCTGTCCTCTACTGTGGGCAGTTATGTGGCCACCGATGCCCAAATAGAGGCTGAAGCTCGAGTTAGACAGCTGGAAGAAGAGTTGAACTTAGAGAAGAACATGCAGTTGTCCACTACTCTGCTAGCTTTGGGGCTGGCAGACAAGGTGGAAGAGCAGGATAATAAGTTGGAGACCTTCATGTGCCATTTTGCACAGCTAGGAGGGCACAAGCTACTGCAGATTAAGGTCCAAGTACTTGTAACAAAGCCTGATTAGGATGCTGAGAGGCAGAATCCCTGGGAAAGAGAGGAGAGCAAAGGGGAAGATGTGGTGATTGAAACAGAGTGCCTTATGCTGCCCAACCCCTAATACAAAGGAACAAAAATTTAAATAATCACCATAGACTTCTGATAAGAGAGAAATACACCCCAAAACTCCCAGGAGAAAACCCTCATTCCTTCTTTGTCTTTGAAGTTTGAATGTTTTTGAAATGTAAATACCCCAGGAGAAAATTAAAATACTGCCCACAGAGACTGAAGAAAAAAAGGGGGTGGCGGAAATGCTTTTTAAAATACAGGCTGCTACAGAAGGCTTCTCACACAAAATCTAGTCCACAGCTTCCATAAGATTATTCATCAGGGACAAATACAAATCTTAAGTCTTCTCCACAAATATTACTAAAAGGTTTTTAGCCATATGAGTGGGTACCTGATTCATGGCTAAAGTTTTGTTTGTATGTTTACATGTGTCTATGTATATATATTATATATATGTGATGCTTTTCTACTGCCAGAGGATATTGCCAAGATTTGTTTAAAAAAAAAAAAAAAGGCTCTATTTAATTGGCTAAAAGAAAAGCTTTGATGTCAATAGTGCACTTACATAAAACTGAGACAATTTTCTTTCATCTGCTAAAAGGACAAAGTGTTCTTGGACTATTGGTCTGTTCTTGGGATTGTGAGAAGTTTTTCTTTACCTTTTAAGTAATCTGCCTAGAAAACAAAGATTCTATGTTTTATCAAAGTAATTTCCTGTGTTTCATATTGTATTTATCAGGTCTTTGATTTCTTAAGAAAACTGAGTCTTCCCCATTAAAAGAGCTATGTAAAGAGTTTCTTTACAACTATGTAACTTTCTATATTTGCCTGTGAAGTCTTTGTCACTTTGGCTAAATAGATAACTAAGTAGTTCACAGTGAACTATGATTCTATTTAATCAAGTGTTTTAAAGCCTTTTGGTATTCTGACAAACTTTTCAAAGTCAAATCCTAAATGAAGTCTTGTTGACTTTGGGATTTTCAAGAGGGCCCCTGGAATATCTCAAAAGACGTAAAAAAAAAAATAAAAAATAAAAGATGTGTTCTCTCTCCTTATAAAAGAAAGTTATTAAACTAGTCAGGCTTATTTGATATGTTAAATTACATGGGAGGCATTGTCAAATAACTAGTGATGATAAACTTTTTAAGGATATATTTGTATAAAATTCCTAAAAATCTGATATATCCTGGTGTAACATTATCATTCATAACTTTGAAATATATGTCACAGAAATGACCAAATTCCTTGTCAACTGCACTGTATCAATGAACCCTCCTTAACCATGATCCTTAACCATGGCCTTTTTTAAGTTTTTTGTCATTTACAGACAAAATGTGTTTTACTCTGATGCTTCTGCAAAAGTGTTCCTGCGATGGGTCCCCGAGACTGTGTTTGGAGTGGTGGTGCACCATGTCTCGTGGTTCCAGTGCTGGTTTTGACTGCCACATTACCATTTTTTCCCCCGAAGGCTGGCTCTACCAAGTAGAATATGATTTTAAGGCTATTAACCAGGGTGGCCTTACATCAGTAGCTGTCAGAGGGAAAGACTGTGCAGTAATTGTCACACAGAATAAAGTACCTGACAAATTATTGGATTCCAGCACGGTGACTCACTTATTCAAGATAACCAAAAACATTGGCTGTGTGATGACAGGAATGACAGCTGACAGCAGATCCCAGGTGCAGAGGGCACGCTATGAGGCAGCTAATTGGAAATACAGGTATGGTTATGAGATTCCTGTGGACATGCTGTGTAAAAGAATTGCTGATATTTCTCAGGTCTACACATAGAATGCTGAAATGAGGCCTCTTGGTTGTTGTATGATTTTAATCGGTATAGATGAAGAACAAGGCCCTCAGGTATACAAGTGTGATCCTGCAGGTTACTACTGTGGGTTTAAAGCCACTGCAGCAGGAGTTAAACAAACTGAGTCAACCAGCTTCCTCGAAAAAAAAGTGAAGAAGAAATTTGATTGGACACTTGAACAGACAGTGGAAACTGCAATTACGTGCCTGTCTACTGTTCTATCAATTGATTTCAAACCTTCAGAAATAGAAGTTGGAGTAGTTACAGTTGAAAATCCTAAATTCAGGATTCTTACAGAAGCAGAGATTGATGCTCACCTTGTTGCTCTAGCAGAGAGAGACTAAACATTGTAGTCAGTTTACCAGATCCACGACGCCACTTGCCTGTGTGTTTGGTAACAACAGACCAACATTATGGGGGCCCCTGGATTGAAAAAGGAACCTCTCCCACTCCTCCTGCCACTGAAGTGGCTAGGATTCTGTATAAATAAAAACAGTGCTTTTGGAAGAAAAAAAAAAAGTGTTCCTGCAAAAGTGCTTCATCTTCAAGAAGATTCATTGGAAAGACTCTGACATTACAGGTTTCTAATAACTAAGATCAATCTGCCTTCATGTGGTGGGACAACAGTGAACCTTTCAAGCGGTTCCCCAAGGCTACCTGCATAGCCCCACAATATGTCATGGGATTGTAGCACAAGATTTGTCCTTGTTCTCCACATCAGTAAAATGGACCCATTACATTGATGATTTAATGCTAACATGAAGACTTGCCTCTGCTGCAGGCTTTGCTGGAACATCTGCGAGGAAAAGGAAAAGTGGTGAACCCACAGAAAATTCAAGGCCCAGGCACTACCGGAAAGGTTTTAGGAGATGTTCGGTCAGGTAAAACATGAGTTGTCCCAGAAGCTATGATTGATAAGGTGCAAGCCTAGTCAATCCCTAAGAATATAAAAGAGGTGCAAGCCTTTGTATGGACTTGTGGTTTTGGAGGACTCTTATCCTCACCTGGAATAGTGAGTACCTCGTCATTTCAAAGGTCATGATGTGCAACACCGGGCAAAAGAACATGACATTGAATGGAGGCTCCATCCTGCCTGGAATCTGTGAGCAGTAGGGTTGGTAAAAAAGGAAAAATGGAATAGTAAAACAGCAGATTAAATTACTAACAGGAAAAACCACCTTGGCTGGGTAGACTAAAGTACTGTCCCAAGCTTTAATACATTTGAATGATCAATCAGTAGGGCCTGTTGCCCCACATGCCAGAAGGGGGACCCCTGCCAAGACACCCAACACCATAAAGTATGGAAGTCATGGGAAAGAGCCACTGCCCTGACTCTCACCATAAATCAACATGCTGTTCTGCTGAGAACACCAAGCCCCATCACACCCTGGAAAAGGCATTATCTACTGGAATTTGTAATCAGACGTCCCATCAGGATGAGCGAGTTACTTCCTGCCCCTGGGAGAGTGGTAATTACTCAATCTCCATTGGCACCCTATTTTCATGCTGCAAGCTGGACCTGATGAAACGTACGATGCCCAAAATGGAACATGCACCATGGAGAAAAAGAAGAAGCTATGGGTCCTGGTCTGGCATCCCTCCCACCCCTGAGCCCATCTCCTCACGTCTGACAGTGCTGCCTCCCTCGGCCACATGTAAGGGATGCACAACCAGGTCAAACTCCTAAAGCTGCCAACCGCCTTCTCCTCCAGGCCAGGTGGACACATTCTGTTTTCCTCTGGTACTATCATTTGGCTGCTGTCTTTGCTCCCTCCACTGGCCTGGAGGACGATATACCACACATAGAAGCCCTTACTAAATTCTCCCAGCAAGCCTTAAGGGATAGCCAGAAAGGCCTGTCCTTACCAAACAATGAAATGTCTCTCATGAAAAAGGCTGTCCTCCAAAACAGGATGGCCGTGGACATTACTACTGCCTCAAAAGGAGGCACCTATGGAGGCACCTATGCCATCATTCAAACAGAACGTTGTGTGTTCACACCTGGTGAGTCTGCTAATGTGCCATCTCTGCTAAATCACATGGGGACACAAATGAATGCCCTGAGTGATGTGACCCCCAGCCCAGGGGGCCCACAAATAAATCAGTGGTGTGGATCATGGGGCTCGGTGGAAAAAATTATTTATGTGGGGAATCACTGTCTTAATCTGTGTTTTCTCTTGCGTGTGTCTATACTGTCGCTGTAGCACCTGCCTCCAACACAGCCAGACAGCCACCAAATGAGGCACCTCCATGCTCATAAAAGCCCTTGCTGATTGCTCAGGGCACACTGCGGAAGAGGGGGAGTGTGTGAGATTATAAGGGCCAGTCACAAGGGGTAACATGTTGGAGGAGGTAATCTGATTGAGGACGTGACAGCCAGCTGACCTGTGAGCGGGACCCAGGCAATCAGAGGCTCCTCACCTCCTCCTCTGTCCTTGGAATGTACACTTTGCCTACGGTTACCATAGTGGGAGCTGTTCCAAGGATGCAACCCTGAGTGAGTAAGGTGCTGTTGATACCACGAATAAGTGAATGAACCCAGTTAAGGCCACTAGATAAATTTTTACAATTCTGGTAGGCAGGTGTGGAGACCTACTCATCTTGAGGCTGCCCAAGACAAGCCTTGTAAATAAGTTCCCTTATTAAAGCCACCACCTACCAGGGAATGTAATTTTGTGCAGCCACTATGGAAAACAGTATGGAGCTTCCACAAAAAATTAAAAATAGAACTACCATACAATCCAGCAATTCCACTTCTAGGCATTTAACCAAAGAAAACAAAAACATTACTTAGAAAAGATATATGGGGATTTCCCGGTGGCACAGTGGTTCAATGCAGTGGATACGCGTTCGATCCCTGCTATGGGAAGATTCCACATGCTGCAGAGCAACTAAGCCCGTGCGCCACAACTACTGAGCCTATGCTCTAGAGCCCTCAAGCCACAACTGCTGAGCCCATGTGCCTCAACTGCTGAATCCCGTGCTCCTAGAGCCTGTGCTCTGCAACAAGAGAAGACACCACAATGAGAAGCCTGCTCACAGCAACAAGAATAGCCCCTATTCACTGCAACAAGAGAAAGTCCGCACGCAGCAACAAAGACCCAACACAGCCAATAAATAAATGAATGAATAAATTAATTAAAAGAAAGAAGGAAAGAAAAAGAAAGGAAGAAAAGGTATAAGCACCCCTATGCTCACTGTAGCATTATTCACAATAGGCAAGATATGGAAGCAACATAAGTGCCCATTGATAGATGAATGGATAAAGAAGCTGTGGTGTATATGGAATATTATTCAGTCACGAAGAAAGAATGACAACACAGATGGACCTAGAGGGAATTACGCTAAGTGAAATAAGTCAGACGGAGAGAGACAAATATCACATGATTTCACTTACATATGGAATATAAAAAAACAAAACAAATGAGCCAACATAACAAAACAGAGACACAGTCATAGACACAGAGAACAAAACAGAAACCGAGTCATAGATACAGAGAAAAAACAGGCAGTTGCCAGAAGGGAGAGAGGTAGGGAGATGAATGAAAAAGATGAGGGAAATTAAGAGGCACAAACTTCCAGTTACAAAATAAATGAGTGTGTGGGAAATACAGTCGATAATAATATAATATCTTTGTATGGTGACAGATGGTAACTAGACTTATCGTGGTGAACATTCTGTAATATATAGGTATATCAAATCTTTATGTTTTACACCAGGAACTAACATAGTATTGTAGATCAATGATACTTCAAAAACAAACAAAACAAACAAACTCATAGAAAAAGAGATCAGATTTGTGGTTACCAGAGGCAGGGGTGGAGAAATGAATGAAGGTGCTCAAAAGGTACAAACTTCCAGTTTTATGATAAATAAGTACTAGGATGTAATGTGCAACATGATTAACACAATTAATACTGCTGTACGTTATATATGAAAGTCGTTAAGAGGGTAAATCCTAAGCATTCTCATCACAAGGAAGAAGTTTTTTTCTTTTTCTTTAATTTTGTATCTATATGAGATGATGGATGTTCACTAAATGTATTATACTAATCATTTCATGATGGACATAAGTCAAATCGTTGCTATACACCTTAAACTTATATAGTATGTAATTATATCTCAATAAAATTGGAAGCCAAAAAATAATAAAAATGAATAAATAAAACCACTACCTACCAGTCTGGAGTGGTCTGACTCTATCTTTGGTCTCTTCTCGCCCTATGTGCACAGGTGCCAGTTTGCGAACAACTATCAATGTCCGTATTGAAGAGGGGATACTTCTACAGTTCCTATGAGGATTAAAAAGATAATAAATAACAATAAGAGAACACTATGAACAACTCTAGGCAAATAAATTCAACAACTTTGATTTAACAGGTGGCAAGTTTTTTAAGGACAAATTAATAAACAGACACAAAAAGAAACAGAAAATCTGAATACTCCCATATTTACTACAGAAATTAAGTTTATAACTAAAAACTTTGGCACACAAAAAACTGTAGGCCTAGATGGCTATACGTCCTTTATCTAACATTAAAGGAAGAACTAATAGCAATCCTACACAAATTCTTTCAGAAATTAGAGGAGGGAACACTGCAACACATTTTTTTGAGGCCATCATTACCCAGACACCAAAACGAAGCCATTAGAGGAAAAGAAAGCTACAGACTAATATCTCTCATTAACATAGATGTAAAATTCCTTAACAAAAGATCAGCAATCAAATCTAACAATATACAAAAAGGATAATAAAACATGTAGAAAGAAAATATAAAAGAAACTCTTTGCAACCACGGAATGGGCAAGGATTACCTAGGAAGGAAGGACGGAAGAGAGGGAGGGAGGGAGGGAGGGAAGGAAAAGGAAAACGAAGGAAGAGAAAGAAAGAAAGAAAAAGAAAGAAAGAAAGAGAGAGAGAGAGAGAGAAAGAGAGAGAGAGAGAGAGAGAGAGAAAGAAAGAAAGAAAGAAAGAAAGAAAGAAAAGAAAGAGAGAGAGAGAGAGGGAAAGGGAGAAAGGGAGGAAGGGAGGAAGGGAGGAAGAAAGAAAGAAATCATGGGCTACACAGTAAAAAAAAATTAAATTGAACTTACTGAAATAAAAGACAGTTAAGAAAATGAAAAGGCAAGCCATGGATCAGGACCAAATATCTGACACATAGGTGTGTTCTTTAGTGTATTCTGTATATAAATGCCCTATTAGATGACAAAGAAATTGCAGTTGCTTTTGATCACTGAAAACTGGATTCAAAGTAAGTTATAGCTAACAGGCTGATACCTCAAATCCTTTACATTCACAAAGAAAGGTTTTTTTTTTAATTTTATTGAAGTATAGTTGATTTACAATGTTGTGTTAATTTCTGCTATACAGCAAGGTGACTCATCAGTTATATATATTCTTTTTCATATTCTTTTCCATTACGGCTTATCACAGGATATTGAATATAGTTTCCTGTGCTATAGAGCAGGACCTTGTTGTTTATTCATCCTATATAGAATAGTCTGCATCTGCTAATCCCAAACTCCCAATACTTCCCTCCCCATCCCCCTCCTCCTTGGCAACCACAAGTCTGTTCTCTATGTCTGTGAGTCTGTTTCTGTCTCATAGATATGTTCAATTGTGTCAATTTTTCAGATTCCACATATAAGTGATATCATATGGTACCTGTCTTTCTCTTTCTGACTTACTTTGCTTAGTATGATAATCTCTAGGTCCATCCATGTTGCTGCAAATGGCAGTATTTCATTCTTTTTTATGGCTGAGTAATATTCCATTGTACGTATATGTGTATATATACACACACACACACACACACACACATCACATCTTCCTTATCCATTCATCTGTTGATGGGCATTTAGGTTGTTTCCATGTCTTGGTTATTGTAAATAGTGCTGTTATGAACATAGGGATGCATGTATCTTTTCAAATTATAGTTTGGTCTGGGCATATGCCCAGGAGTGGGATTGCTAGATCACATGGCAACTCTGTTTTCACACAAACATAGTTTAAATCTGGAAATTTAAAAGTAAAGCATATGTGCTACTTGTAATTACCTTTAGATATAATTGGGACTATACTACTATACATAATTCGGTACACTGATGTGCATAATTAATTCCAGTTATCATATTTTATATTTATTGGTCATTACAGCAAACATTTTTATGCTGCAAAAGAAATGTCAGTCCAGCAAAAAAGTTGAATTTAATTTTCTTTAAAGACAGACAAGCTTTAAGGAAGAAACAGCCTCTCTTGTTATCCCATTTTCAAATTACTAATACAGGGACTTCCCCAGTGGTCCAGTGGTTAAGACTCCGTGCTCCCAGTCCAGGGGGCCCATGTTCAATCCCTGGTCAGGGAACTAGATCCCGCATGCCACAACTAAGACCTGGTGCAGCCAAATAAATACACAAATTTTTTTTTAAATTACTAACACAACTTTACCAGAGAAATAATTATATATTTTGCCAAACATCAAATAAGCTACAAAAAATGTCCAAGATAGATGCATTTCTTGTTCAATTTCCAAAGATAAAGGTTTTCTAATGAAAGAATTTACATTCATTCCTAAACTAAGTAAACATTAAAAAACAAAGTTTAAAAAAAAGATAACTTTGCATAGTCCACTTAGTATTAAATTATTTTCTGTCCAACACTTTCTCAAAGTCAACATACTTATTTCTTAAGAACATGTTGACAAGAGCTTTCATTTCAAACCATTTAGCCTGTGTTAATACAAAATTCCTTGGCTACCACAAATCACATTAGTTGACTATGAAATTTCTCAATCTTCTTTACATCCTGAGCTTGGTCTGTTTACACACCAAACAAGCTTGCTTAATCATCTGTTATTTTAATACACACATTCCCAGCAGAATGTCTACACTGAGAACCACACCTTCAGAGGCTGGCAAGGTTAAGCCTCCTCAGCTGCATAGCTGAACTCCTCCCAAGTCTGATACTGTGGCCTTATTTGCCAGGGGGAAAGGGCAAGGGCAAGGGAAAAGCTGTGGGACAAGAGATGGTAGATCTGACCCACCAATGTACCTCCTACAACCACCAACACACTCAAATCGATGGAGAAAGACAAAGCAGAAAGTAAATGATGTTGGGTCAACTGAGCAGCCAACTGAGAATAAAGATGGATCCATAATTCATACTTCACCCAAGGATAACTTCCAAGTTGAGGTCAAGGATTTAAATGTAAAAAAACAAAACCACAAAATTTCTAGAAAAAGCCCTGAGGGAATTCCTATAGAACTCCAGAGTAGGGAAGGCCTTTCCAACTATGATAAATCTACAAAACCCAGGAGCCATAAAAGAAAAGACTGATTAATTCTACTACTATGTTTTATTCATTTCAATAGGCCTTTCATCCCAACAACAATAATAAACGAACTCTATCAAAGGCCACTATTATTCTTCATATGCCAAATTCCGTGGTCAATTCTCAGTCCTCATTCTTTTCAGTTTCACTGTAGTATGTGACAATGTTAATCACCACTATTTTCTTGATATGTAATTTTTTTTCTGGCTTCCAAGACACCGGACTCTGCTGGTTTTCCTCCCACTGTACTAGCTACTCCTTCTCTGTCACATTCCCCGGATCTTCCTCTTTTCCTGCTCTTAAATATTGGAGTGCTCCAGGATTTAATGCTTATTTCTATCTACAGTTATTCCCTAGATGGCCCATCCTGTCCCATATAAACATTGATTATTTGAAAATTTGTATCTCTTGATAACCCCTCTCCTAAACTCCAGATTCATAGAGCCAATTGCTTACTTGACATTTCCAGTTTGTGTGCCCAATATATTTCTCAAAGTTAACACATCTAAACCTAACTTCCTGACTCCCCACCAAAGCTTCTACTGTCCCTTGTCCTTATTCTGATAAGGCACCACCACTACCAGCTCAGCCCAGAAATTTTCAAGTTTTTTCCTTTTTTTTTAAACTGAAGTATACTTGATGTACAATATTACATAAGTTAAAGGTGTACAAAATAGTTGAAACAGGAGGGAAGGGGGCATGGCAGAACCTTTGAAAGAATGACATAGCCCGAGGACATGACATAAACTGATCAGAACCAAATGCGTCCAAGATGGCAGACTTCCGCTAGACCTTGAGCCTCAGTCATACAACGATAAGGATCAAAGTCAGCAGTGGACCAGTTCTTGAAAATCCCTGACCCTTCCTGAAATAGCTAGAATACTCCTCCCACTCGTTAGCCTACGAAATCACCCACCCCTATAAAAACGGACAACCCCCATACCCTGGTGCCTTTCTCACCTTCTGAGATGGCCCACACTCTGTCTGTGGACTAAGTTTCTCTCTAAATAAATCCACTTCTTACCTATCACTTTGTCTCTCACTGAATTCTTTCTGTGATGAGACATCAAGAACCTGAGCCTTGGTAAGTCCAGGCACCAGGTGAGTGATTCTAAATTAAAAGACTGTGGGTTAGCGTCTGAATCTGAGTTTTGGCTGGGTTTGAGTCCTGGCTGCGTGGGTTCAAGTCCCAGTCTGACGTGCACAGTTTCACAGTGATTCACAAATTTTAAAGATTATACTCCATTTGTACTTATTATAAAATATAGGCTATGTTTTTTGTATTATACAATATATTCCTGAAACTTATTTTATACCTAGTAGTTTGTACCTCTTAATCCCTTACCCCTACCTTGCCCCTCCCTCCTTCCCTCTCCCCGCTGGCAATCACTAGTTTGTTCTCTATATCTGTGAGTCTGCCTCTTTTTTGTTATAATCACGAAGTGGTTGTATTTTTTAGATTCCACATATAAGTGATATCATACAGTATTTAGTATACTGTAGCCTAGTATCTTCCAAGTCCACACATGTTGCTGCTGGCTGGAGCTGTGACCCTGCCCAGTTAGTTTTTTGGCCTGAGGCATCCCAGCACTGGCCCTAAAGGCTTGTTGGGTGGGGCCAAGTCTTGGTGGTAATGGGCCAGAGGGAGGTGCCCTCCCACAATGGTAGAAAGCTCCCAAGTATAGCTGCCACCAGTGCCTAGGTCCCCAGGGTGAGCTGCAGCCATACACACACACACACACCCCACCACCACCTCTCCAGGAGACTCTCCAAGACCAGCTGGTAGGTCTGGCTCAGGCTCCTATCAAATTACTACTTTTTCCATGGGTCCTGGTGCATGTGAGATTTTGTGTGTGCCCTTTAAGAATGAAGTCTGTATTTCCCCCAGTCTTTTTGGACTCCCGAAATTAAACTCTGCTGGCCTTCAAAGCCAAATGCTCTGAGAGCTTGTCTTCCCTTGCAGGACCCCAGGGCTGGGGAGCCCAGGATGCGGTTTAGAACTCTCACTCCTGTTGGAGAACTTTTGCAATATAATTATTCTCCAGTTTGTGGGTCTCCCACCTGGGGGCATGGGACATGATAATACCATGAGTCTGCCCCTCCTAACCATCTTGTTGTGGTTCCGTCTTTATGCTTGTTTGGTTTTTTTTAAGATTTATTTATTATTTTATTTATTTATTTATTTATTTTTGGCTGCTTTGGGTTTTTGTTGCTGCGTGCGGGCTTTCTCTAGTTGTGGCGAGCAGGGGCTACTCTTAGTTGCAGTGCACGGGCTTCTCATTGCTGTGGCTTCTCTTGTTGTGGAGCACAGACTCTAGGCATGCAGGCTTCAGTAGCTGAGGAGCATGGGCTCAGTAGTTGTGGCTCATGGGCTTTAGAGCACAGGCTTCGTAATTGTGGCACACGGGCTTAGCTGCTCCACGGCATGTGGGATCTTCCCAGACCAGGGCTCAAACCTGTGTCCCCTGCATTGGCCGGCAGATTCTTAACCACTGTGCCACCAAGGAAGTCCCCTTCTTTATGTCTTTAGTTGTAGATCTTTTCTGGCAGGTTCCAGTCTTTTTCATCCATGATTGTTCTGCAGATAGTTATGATTCTGGTGTGCTCATGAGGGGAAGTGAGGTCACTGTCTTTCTACTCCATCATCTTGGCCAATTCCTAGCATTATTTTTAACACCTCTCTTTCCCTCATATTCCACACCCAATACTGGCAAATCCTGTCAAATACACATTCCAAATCCAACCGTTTAAGACTGCTCTACCATACCATTCAGTCCAAGCCACTCTCAACTCTCTCTGAACTACAGTAATAGTTACCTAATTGGACTCTCTGATTCCATTCTTGCCTTCTACAGTCTATTCTCTACATTAGCATAGTGAACCTTCTCACATGTAAATCAGATCATATCTCAATCCTGTTCTCAATCTTCCAATGGTTTCCCATCACATTTAAAATGAAATCCGGGCTTCCTAGGTGGCACAGTGGTTGAGAATGCGCCTGCCAATGCAGGGGACACAGGTTTGAACCCTGCTCCAGGAAGATCCCACATGCCACAGAGCAACTAAGCCCATGTGCCACAACTATTGAGCCTGCGCTTCAGAGCCCGTGAGCCACAACTATTGAGCCCATGTGCCACAACTACTGAAGCCCACGTGCCTAGAGCCCATGCTCCGCAACAAGAGAAGCCACAGCAATGAGGAGCCTGTGCACCACAATGAAGAGTAGCCCCCACTCACTGCAACTAAAAAGAAAGCCCACGCACAGCAAAAAAGACCCAACACAGCCAATAAAATAAATAAGCAAATAAATTTATAAAAATTAAAATAAAATCCAAGTCCATACTATGTTATAGCCCTTGGCTATCTATGTGTCTCACTACTCTCACTCTGACTCACTGGGCTCCAATGATATGATGTGGTGTGGTGTGATGTAATGTGTCAGATACTGATAAGAGCTATGAAGAAAACTAAAGCAGAGTCAGGAGACAGAAAGTAACAAGGGTGCTATTTTACAGAGGATGACCTCCCTAAGGAGGTGACATTTGAGCAGAAACCTGAAAGAAGTGAGAGAGAGAACCATGCAAAAGTCGCTGTTCAGAAACAAACTTGGTGGTTTAAAACAAAACAAATATATTCTCTCATAGTTCTGTAGATCGTAAGTCTACTACAGGTCTTCATCTTCAAGGCCAGCAACGTTATATTTCTCTCTTTTTCTATCTTCACGTCCTTCTCTATGACAACAGCTGGGGAAGGTTCTCCACTTTTAAGGATTCATGTGATTAGACTGAGCCCACTTGGATAATCCAGGATAATCTTACCTCAAAGTATGTGCTGTTAATCATATCTTTAAAATCCGTTTACTTTGTGTGGTAACAAATCCATAGTTTCCAGATATTACAACCTGGACATCTTTGGAAGCTATCATTCTACCTCCCATACCATATGTAGTCTTCCACCCCAGAAAGAGCATTTATTTTTAAGTTTATTCAAGCCCATTTGATATGTCTTAAACTATCTACAATTTTATTCTTGCAAGGGCACACTTGTCTCAATAACAAAAGCTATTCTTATATATTTTGTTTTTCCTATTATGCTATGATTGTTTCTATTATCTTTTCGAACTGGTTTTCAAGTCCACCTACTTTGTTATGAGTTTAAAATTAATTCAAGGAGTTCTTGAGTTCATTCTTCTGGGTTTTATAGTTCTATAGTCACTGACGAAGCTAATTTTGTCTAGTAGTTATCCTTTATTTGGTAAGCTACACTTTATTTGGCCACAATTTCTCGAACAATAATTAAATAATAACGTTGACAGTGACAATTCTTGGGAATGTGCCTCAAGAGAAATTATTAAGTATGAAGCTAACATTCAGTGTAAGATATTCTTTGTCACTTTATAGAAAAATCCTATAGTTTTTAAAGGGAACTAATATTGGATTTTCTGGAATGCCTTTCAAATATCTGTTCATTAGATCATAGTTTTCATAGTTCTTACTAACTGAATTTTTAACTTTTTTAATGTAAAATATACACATACAGAAAAAATTGCTTAAAACATATGTACAGCTTAATAAATTATTATGAGGTGACTATGCATGTAACGACTCCCTAGGAATAGACCTCTGCCAGCACTCTAGAAGCCGTCTGAGTTCCCCTTCTACAACAAAACACCTTCTTATACCCTGACTAATGGCAATTATTGCCTTGTTTTCCTTAATAATTTCATATTTTTCTTTATAGCACTGTATTTATTGGGTTGGCCAAAAAGTTCATTTGGGTTTTTCCATAACATCTTACAAAAGAACTTTTTGGTCAACCCAATATAATGTATGAATACCTAAACACTATCATTTCATTTCTCCTGTTTTTGAACTTTACGTGAATGGAATTATGTACTCTTTAGTGTCAGGCTTTCCTCACTTAATATCATATTGTTCACCTTTGTTAGATGTTAGGAGTCAACTCATTACTCTGAAAATTGGTAAAATATAGGAAAAGAGTCAAGCATTTATCCTTCCTTTCCTGAACAAACTGTAGTTTTCAGAGTAACCAAATTGTTGGTAAGGGAAAGTTTGTATTTATACAAGTATTCCAATTGATAAAGAAAAAAATGAGAGAATATTATTATTTACGCTCTAATAAAATAATGGATCTAGACAATGATCACTGGTAAAACCACTAGGCGAAAAGTCAATGGAGAATTTTTTCATAGATGAATCAAGTTGACAATACCAGAACACAGCGATCAAACTTAACACCAAAAATAAAAGTGACACAGCACCTAAATACACAAAGCAAATATTTACAGACCTAAAGGGAGAAACAGACAACAATACAATAATAGTAGGGGATTTTAACATCCAACTTTCATCAATGAATAGATCATCCAGACAGAAAACCAATAAGGAAACATCAACACATTAGACAAAATGTACTTCAGAAACATATACAGAACATTTCATCCAAAAGCAACAAAACACATATTCTTCTCAAGGACACATTGAACATTCTCCAGCATGGGTTGTACATTAGGCCACAAAACAAGTCTTAATAAATTTAAGAAGGCTGAAATCATATCAGGTATCTTTTCTAGCCACAACGGTATGAAACTATATATTAATCTCAAGAAGAAAACTGGAAAATCCACAAATATGTGCGTATTAAAAAACATGCTCCCGGTCACTGAGCCGCCTTCGAGGACTCAGCAGCCTCCCCCTTGAGCCCCCTCACTTCCCGACACTCTGTCCCCTCCCCCCCCCGCCCACCTTCTCCAGCCGCCGCCTTCAGCAGGCCGTTTCCACCAAGGAAAAGGAATCATATCGTATGTCCGCTATCCAGAACCTCCACTCTTTCGACCCCTTTGCTGATGCAAGTAAGGGTGATGATCTGCTTCCTGCTGGCACTGAGGATTATATCCATATAAGAATTAGACAGAGAAACGGTAGGAAGACCCTTACTACTGTCCAAGGGATCTCTGATGATTACGATAAAAAGAAACTAGTGAAGGCGTTTAAGAAGAAATTTGCCTGCAATGGTACTGTAATTGAGCAACCAGAATATGGAGAAGTAATTCAGCTACAGGGTGACCAGCGCAAGAACATATGCCAGTTCCTCATGGAGACTGGACTGGCCAAGGACGACCAGCTGAAGGTTCATGGGTTTTAAGTGCTTTTGGCTCACTGAAGCTTAAGCGAGGATTTCCTTGCAATGAGTAGAATTTCCCTTCTGTCCCTTGTCACAAGCTTAAAAACCTCACAGCTTGTATCATGTAACCATTTGGGGTCTGCTTTTAACTTGCACTAGTGTAACTCCTTCATGCAATAAACTGAAAAGAGCCAAAAAATAAAAAAATAAAAAACATTCTAATGAACAACCAGAGTCAATGAAGAAATCAAAAGAGAAATACAAAAACACCCTGAGACAAATGAAAATGGAAATACAACATACCAAAACTTATGTAATGCAGCAAAAGCAATTCTAAGAGGCAAGTTCATAATGATAGATGCCTGCCTCAAGAAACAAGAAAAATTTCAAGTAACCTAATTTTTATACCTCAAGAAGCTAAAAAAAGAACAAATAAAGCCCAAAGTTAGTACAAGGAAGGAAATAACAAAGATCAGAGTGGAAATAATTAAAATAGACACTAAAAAGATAATAGAAAAGATCAATGAAGCTAAGTACTGTTTTTTTAAAAAAGATAAATAGGGCTTCCCTGGTGGCACAGTGGTTAAGAATCTGCCTGCCAATGCAGGCTAGATCCCTGGGCCGGGAAGATCCCACATGCCTCAGAGCAACTAAGCCCGGGCACCACAACTACTGAGCCTGTGCTCTAGAGCCCACAAGCCACAATTACTGAGCCTACGTGCTGCAACTACTGAAGCCCTCGCACCTAGAGCCCATGCTCCGCAACAAGAGAAGCCAGTGCAATGAGAAACTGGTGCACTGCAATGAAGAGTAGCCCCTGCTCACCACAACTAGAGAAAGCCTGTGCGCAGCAACGAAGACCCAATGCAGTCAAAAATAAAATAAATAAATAATAAAATCTTAAAAAAAGATAAAAAGAAACTTTTAGCTACAGACTCATCAAGAAAAAGAGAACTCAAATAAATAAAAGCAGAAGTAAGAGAGACTTTGCAACTGATACCACAGAAATACAAAGAATCATAAGAGACTACTATGAGCCAACAAATTAGTTAATCTAGAAAAAATGAATAAATTCCTAGAAACATACCAAAATGCCAAGACTGAATCATAAAGAAATAGAAAATCAGAACAGAGAGATTACCAGTAAGGAGATTAAATCAGTATTCAAAAATCTCTCAACAAAGAAAAGTTCAGGACTAGAAGACTTCACTAGTGAATTCTACCAAATATTTAAAGTATTAATATCAAGCATTCTCAAACTCTTCCAAGAAATAAAAGAGGAAAGAACACTTCCAAATTCATTTTGCAAGGACAGCATTATCCTGATACCAAAACCAGACAAGGATGCCACAAGAAAGAATTTCAGGCTTCCTAGGTGGCACAGTGGTTAAGAATCCGCCTGCCAATGCAGGGAACACGGGTTCGAGCCCTGCCCCAGGAAGATACCACATGCCGCAGAGCAACTAAGCCCATGTGCCACAACTATTGAGCTTACGCTTTAGAGCCCGTGAACCACAACTACTGAGCCCATGTGCTGCAACTGCTGAAGGCCATGCGCCTAGAGCCTGTGCTCCACAAGAGAGGCCACAGCAATGAGAGGCCCGTGCACCACAACGGAGAGTAGCCCCTGCTGACCGCAACTAGAGAGAGCCTGTGTGCAGCAACGAAGACCCAACACAGCCAAAAAATAAATTAATTAATTAAAAAAAAAAAAAGAAATAATTTCTACACTTCTAAAGACACCATTAAAAAGACAAGCCACAGAATAGGAAAAAATATTTGCAAATCACATATTTGATACATGACTCACAAAGAATTCTCAATACTCAATAAGAATATAACCCAATTTTAAAATGTTCAAAAGATTTGAACACTTTCAAATAAGATACACTGATGGCAAATAAGCCCATTAACAGATGCTTGACATCATTAATCATCAGGGAGATGTAAATTAAAACTACAGTGAGAGACCACTAGACATCCTTCAGAATGGCTAAAATTAAAAAGACAACCACACCAAGTGTTGGTAGGGATGTGAGGCAACTAAATCTCTCATACACTGCTGGTGGTACAACTACTTTGGAAAACAGTTTGGCAGTTTCTTTAAAAAGTAAACATATACCTACCAAGTGACTTATACATTCTACCCATAGGAATTTATTCAGGAGAAATGAAAGTATATGTCCATACAAAGACTTGTACACTAATCTTCACAGTAGCTTAATTTGTAAGAGCCAAAAACTGTTAACAACCCAAATGTCCATCAACAAGTTAATGGATAAACAAACTTTTATAGATCCATACAATGGAATACTACTCAGCAATAAAATCAGTGGATACGTGCAGCCATATGGATGACTCTCAGTTATGCTGAGTGAAAGAAGCCAGACAAAAAAGTACATGTTGTATGATTCCATTTACACAAAATTCTAGGAAATGTAAACGACACTCTAGTGACAGAAAACAGACCAGTGGGTGGCCTTGGGGTGGGGAGGGCAGGAAGGAGGGATCACAAAGGGGCAAGAGGTATTTTGGGGGGTGATGGATATGTTCATTATCTTGATGGAAGCAACGGTTTCATGGGTGTGCACATGTGTCAAAACTTACCAAACTATATAGTTTAAATGTGTATAGTTTATTGTATATCAATTCTACCTCAAGAAAGCTGTTAGAATGGAATATACATAAAATATTTATAAAATATAACAAATAATGAAACAACAGAACACTCCCTGCATCTATCACCTGGTTTAAAAAAGTAAACATTATCATTTTTTTAAATTTCTGTGTGCCCTGACCACCCTAAAGCCCAGGCTTTCTTGTTAAAAACAGATGGGGGGACTTCCTAGGTGGCGCAGTGGTAAAGAATCCGCCTGCTAATGCAGGGGACACAGGTTCAAGCCCTGCCCTGGGAAGATTCCACATGCCACGGAGCAACTAAGCCCATGCACCTAAAAAAAAAAAAAAAAAACAGATGGGGACTTCCCTGGTGGTCCAGTCTTTAAAGAATCCATCCTGCAATGGGACTAAGATCCCACATACCCGAGGCAACTGAGCTCCTGCGCCTCAACTAGAGAGCCCACATGAAGCAAACTACAGAGCCCATGTGCTCTGGAGCCTGAGGCCCACAACTAGAGAGGAGAAAACCCACACGCCACAACTAGAGAGAAGCCCATGTACTGCAACAAAAGATCCTCCATGCTGCAATGAAGATTCCACGTGCCGCAACAAAGACCTAACATAGCCAAAGATATAATCACTTAATTAAAAAAAAAAAACAGATGAATGTTTGAAACCATTTTCTGAATATTTCAGGTTCACAAAGGTGAATATTCTGGGGACTATTTTTATGCAAGTTAGCTCAGAAATGTTCAGCACCACTTGAAGGTGAAACTTGCCCTTTAAAAAGATGGGCAGCCCAAAACAGTGACTTAAAAATAATCCTCCAATAAAGAATTTAAAAAAAAAATTTTCCTGTCCAAAAATAAAATAAAATAATCCCATTGTTGAGTTACGAATATCTGAGAGCCTCTGCCTAGAATGCAAAAGGGAAAATTCTTGTTAACTGTAGACAGAATGTGCTTTCACTTCTTTTTTAAAAATGAGGGAGGGATGGAAGGGAAGTAGGAGGGGTCACATTGCTATAAATGGGCTTTGGCAGCAGCCTTCTGATGTGGTTGAACCAGGCTCCACCCACGGATTCTATTTTCTTAGCAGAGATCACTGGAGAACCAGACAGGCTGTAAGTACACTGTGCCTTTAAAACTTCAGCAGGAAACTAGCAGTAGTCTCCAAGTAGGAATAGATTTGTAATAAGGGGTTTGTAATCAGCTTTCCTTCTAAGGAAAAGCTGGGAATTTTCTCATTTTATTTATGAAAAGTAAGCTATGAGGCAACTTTTGGCAAACATCTATTAATTGGGTGAAATGCACCTCTTGTTTGAGATCTGACTTCAGCTCCAACTTTCTAGCACAGCCAGTTCTTTCCCCTGCAGCTGACTGGCTCTGGAGTGTGGCCAGAAACCTACTTCCTTGAAATGAAGGAGAGTCAGGCCTCTAACCGCGGATCTGTTTTCTTCTCTTCTGAGTGATGGCGTTTACCATTTTTATCCTCCGGCTGGCCGTCTGCATCCTGGCACTTCCCGTGTACCTGCTGGACTTTCTGGGTTTGTGGAACTGGATATGCAAAAAAGGATTCCCCTACTTCTTGGCAAGATTCACTGTGATATACAATGAAAAGATGGCGAGCAAGAAGCGGGAGCTCTTCAGCAACCTGCAGGAGTTCGAGGGCCCCTCCGGGAAGCTCTCCCTGCTGGAGCTGGGCTGTGGCACGGGAGCCAACTTCACGTTCTACCCGCCTGAATGCCGAGTGACCTGTATCGATCCCAACCCCAACTTTGAGAAGTTCTTGATCAAGAGCATTGCCGAGAACCGACACCTGCAATTCGAGCGCTTCGTGGTGGCTGCTGGGGAGGACATGCGCCAGGTGGCCGATGGCTCCATGGATGTGGTGGTCTGCACACTGGTCCTGTGCTCCGTGAGGAACCAGGAGCAGATCCTCCAGGAAGTGTGGAGAGTGCTGAGGCCGGTGAGTGCAGGGCGTGAGGAGGGATGGTTAGTAGCAACCACTATCACCGAGGGCAGTACTATCAACTTCAGGTAGATCAAACACCCTAACATAGAAAGTAAAACTACTAGAGATGACACTGTTGAGTTTTTAAAAAAATCTTAGCGTGGAAAAGAAGCTATAAAGGAACAGATTGATAATACATGAGTACATAAAATTTCAGAACTCCTGAAGAGGAAAAAAAAGGACTATAAAGTACAAAAAAAAAACTTGTAAAAAATATTTGCCAAGGATGATAGATAACAGGTTAACCTCCTTCATATTAAGAGACACTACAAATAAATAAAATCAATAGGATTCTTAATTTTTTAAAAGAGAGAAAAATAAGCAAAGCACAGCAACAGAAATAGAAATAAAAATAGCCAATATATGATATAAATGTTTAGTCTTGCAATTAAAGAACAAATTAAAGCAAGGTATCACTTATATGTGGAATCTTAGAAATAAAAAAAGCAAATGTATAAAAACAAACAGATTCACAGATACAGAGAACAAACTAGTGGTTACCAACTGGGAGAGGGAAGTGGGGGGGGGGCAAGATAGGGGTATAGGATTAAGAGATAAAAACTACTATGTATAAAATAAATAAGCAGGGTGGGATAGGCAGGGTGGGAGGGAGGTGATATGGGGAAATATGTATACATATAGCGGATTCACTTTGTTGTACAGCAGAAACTAACACAACATTGTAAAGCAACTATACGCCAATAAAGATGTAGGGAAAAAAAAAAGAAAAATACTTAATATATATTAAACATTCTTCTCAGTGAAAAAATAAAATAAAATAAGCAACAAGGATATATTCTACAGAACAGGGAAATATAGCCATTATTTTGTAAGAACTTTAAATGGAGTATAATCTATAAAAATTCTGAATCACTATGTTGTACACCTGAAACTAATATAATATTATAAATTAACTACACTTCAATTTAAAAGAAATTAAAGCAAGATACTATTTTTACCTACTATACTGTCAGAGACTAACTTTACTGCACACATTCTTATCACTGTACCACAGTGCTTGTCACTGGGGCTTTTTATTTTTCCAACTTCAACATTTCTACCACTTTTGCTGGCTGTTCTTCCTCTGCCCATCCCCCAAATACTGCAGTTTCTTTTTTGGCTCTCATTTCACTTATATACACCTGCTGTGCAATCTCACATACCCCTAAAGTTTTCAATTACCATGCATACACAAATGGTTTCTGAATCTAAGCATCAAGCTCAGATCTCTCTTCTAACCCCAAATCTTTATATCCAACTGTCCACTCAACAGTCACCTGAATGGGTAACAGGCATCTCTACTTAACCTGTATAACCCAGAGGGCATCAGCAACCTCCCCAGGCCTGGATATCCTCTTCTCTCCAAAAATTTTTTTCAATCAGGAAACGTCAAGTTTTCTATTCCTGAACACAGGTCTTATACGTACCCGTAGAATTTGGGAAAACTCCATCTCTAAACTCTACCTGACATAGCCAAGACTAGGGAGGCTAGAAGAGGCTAAGGAGAGTGGGACAGTCACCACGGATTCTGGAGGTAATCATTGGTCCCTTTTCCCCTTCTCCCCCAGAGGCAGATAAGCAGAAAACTTCTGAAGACTCCTTAATAACATGTAGCCTCTACTGTGTCCAGACTTGACCTATATTTACAGGACTGTCCTAGATGAAAGCAGCAGTTACTAACTCCTACCTGACAATAATTTACATATAGCATCCACAGACTGAATAAAATACCTAATGACAAAATATTATCATGAATTTATTAACACTTTTAGATGATTCACTATTTTAATTAATCCTATCATTTATATCCTGTGACACTGGTACAAAATTATAAGACACAGGCTTTTGGATCTGCCATCTGGGATGGCACTGCTGCCGCCAGGCTGCAGATTTTCATGAAGACCCTGACAGGTCAACCCTCAGATACAATAAAAAATGTAAAGGCCAAGATCTCAGATAAGGAAGAAATTCCTCTTGACCAGCAAAGACTGATCGTTGCTGGCAAGCAACTGAAAGAGGGACATTCTTTGTCTGACCACAAGGTTCAAAAGGAGTCGACGCTTCATCTTGTGTTGAGACTTCATGGTGGTGCTAAGAAAAGAAGTCTTACACCACTCCCAAGAAGAACAAGTGAAAGAGAAAGAAGGTCGGGGTTAGGACTCCACGCTCTCACTGCTGAGAGCCCGGGTTTAACCCCTGGTTTGGAAATATGTAAGATCCCACAAGCGCCCGGCCAGAGAGAGAGTGAGAGAGTTAAGCTGGCTGTCCTGAAATACTATAAGGTGAATGAAATTGGCAAAATCAGTCGCCTTCATCAGCAACGGCCTTCAGTGGAATGTGGTGCTGAAGTTTGCATGGCCAGCCACTTTGACAAACATTGTGGCAAATGTCTGACCTATTGTTTCAACAAACCAGAAGACAAGTAATTGCATACTGGTTAATAAAAGACATGAATTAATGAACTAAAAAAAAAAGTATAAGATATGGTTATTTAGTCTCAGTCAGTGCTTGGTATGGATCCAGACTCCCACAGGTTTGCAAAGCAGAGCCTAAGAACAATTTTCAGATGAATTTAAAGATTTTTTTAAATAAAAGAAGGAGAAGTTTTAAAAATCATAATTAAAAGGCAAACAGGAACTTCCCTGGTGATGCAGTAGTTAAGACTCTGAGCTCCCAGTGCAGGGGGCCCGGGTTCAATCCCTGGTCCCGGAACTAGATCCCACACGCCCACCACAACTAAGACCAGATGCAACCAAATTAATTAATTAATTTTAAAAAATACAAATAAAAAAAGGCAAACAACAAACAGGAAAACATTTGTAGTATACGCAGTCTAATTATACCAAAAGCTCTTACTAATCAATAAGAAAAAACCAACAGCCTATTAGAAAACTGATAATGGACACCGACAGACAAATCAGAAAAAAACAAATCCAAATAACCAATAAGGTTTAGTAAAAGATGTTAAGATTAAGAATATCAAAGAGAGCTTCTTCCTGGCTGCTCTGCGTGGTTTCTCTGTGAGAATGGCTGATAGCAGTATGTCTTCAGGAAATGCCAAAATCGGGTACCGTGCCCCCCAATTCAAAGCAGCGGCTGTTATGCCAGATGGTCAGTTCAAAGATATCAGCCTATCTGACTACAAAGGAAAATATGTTGTGTTCTTCTTTTACCCTCTTGACTTCACCTTTGCGTGCCCCACGGAGATCACTGCTTTCAGTGATAGGGCAGAAGAATTTAAGAAACTCAACTGCCAAGTGATCAGTGCTTCTGTGGATTCTCACTTCTGTCACCTGGCATGGATCAACACGCCCAAGAAACAAGGAGGACTGGGACCCATGAACATTCCCTTGATATGAGACCCCAAGCGGGGCACACCATTGCTCAGGACTGTGGCGTCTTAAAGGCTGATGAAGGCATCTCATTCAGAGGCCTTTTTATTATTGATGATAAAGGTATCCTTCAACAGATCACCGTAAACGACCTTCCTGTTGGCCGTCCTGTGGATGAGACATTGAGACTAGTTCAGGCCTTCCAGTTTACTGACAAACATGGGGAAGTGTGTCCAGCTGGCTGGAAGCCTGGCAGTGATACCATCAAGCCTGATGTCCAGAAGAGCAAAGAATATTTCTCTAAGCAGAAGTGAGTGCTGGGCCATTTTAGGGCCAGGCTGCAGTAGGCAGCCATGGTAACAAAACCTCTTTTATACTATTGTCATGCTTAAAATACAAGACCTTACGCTCAGCCCAAATGTGGTGAGGGACAGGACAGGCCTTTCCTGCACGGGTTGGGGAAGCCAGCCTTTTTTCCTCTGGAGGGAATGGCCTGAGCTGTATTATGGGGCACACTAGCTGATGTGTACAGTAGTAGGGTATCACTTTTGATCTTTTGTAGTTTTATTAAACTTGAACTGAGAAAAAAAAAAAAAGAATATCAAAGATATGCATGTTATCAAAAATACACATCAAATTGACAAAGATACAGGGGAAAAAAGTACTGATGAGAGGTTATTGGAAATGGGTACTCACATCTATTGCTAGCATGAATGCAAATTGCTACAACTTTTCCCAAAGGGCAATTTGACAGTCTGTACCAACAGCTTTAAAAAGGCACAGGGCTTCCCTGGTGGCACAGTGGTTAAGAATCTGCCTGCCATTGCAGGGGACATGGGTTCCATCCCAGGTCCAGGAAGATCCCACATGCTGCGGAGCAACTAAGCCAGTGTGCCACAACCACTGAGCCTGTGCTCTAGAGCCTGCGAGCCACAACTATTGAGCTCAGTGCCACAACTACTGAAGCCCATGCACCTAGAGCCTGTGCTCCGCAACAAGAGAAACCACCGCAATGAGAAGCCCACACACCTCAAGGAACAGTAGCCCCTGCTCACCGCAACTAGAGAAAACCCGCGTGCTGAAACAAAGACCCAACAGAGCCAAAGATAAAATACATAAATGAAAGTAAAGATTAAAAAAAGAGAGAGAGAAGCCACCTCAGTGAGAAGCCCAAGCACTGCAACAAAGAGTAGCCCCCGCTCTCTGCAACTACAGAAATGCCGTGCACAGGAAGGAAGACCCAACACAGCCAATAAATAAAAAATAAATAAATTTTAAAATGATAATAAAAAATAAGAAGGCACAGACATTTGATTTGGCAATTCCACTTTTTAGCAAGTTATTTATTTAGAAATAATTTCAGATGGTCACAAAGATTTATGGATAAGGATGTTCACTGGAACAGTATTTACAAAAGTGAAAACATGGAAACAGCCTAAATGAGAATGGTTAAATAAGAAATGGTAACTTCAGTGGTGTGAAATGTTGTGTAAAGATTTTCTAAACCATGTTTTAGAATAATCCTCAAATACATAAATAAAATAAAACAGGTTATAAAACAGAATGTATATTCCATTTCTAGTTTTAGGAAAAATATACATATTCATATAAAAGTACACACAAAACTTAACAGTAGTTACCTTGAGGTGATGGAAGGTGGTTGACTATTTTTCTTTTTAAACTTTTCTGTATTTTCTAAATTTTCTAAAGTGAGACAGTATTGCCAGGCTCTGGAGCTAGATCACCCAAGTTAAAAACCTGATTCTGACATTTATAAGCTGTATGACCTTCAGCAAGTTGTTTATTTTCTATGTGACTCTGTTTCCTCATCTGTAAAAAATAGGAATGATAATAATAATATTTACCAAATAAGTATATTGTGAGGATTAAGTGAGTTGACATGTGATAGACCTTAAGGATAGGACCTTGCATGCAGTAACTGCATTAACTTTTAGCTATTATTATATATTACTTTTATGAACAGAAAATATAGATTGGCAGCTCTGTATAAAATCTGATAGAAGATGATGCTATTAACCACAATGGTATCTTAGTACATTTGAATTTCTCCATGTCTTCTCATGACGTTGGCCTTTGGGGCCACTGAAATGTGACATTTAATCATCTCATGAATTTGTTTTCCCAAAACTAAAACCCTTCTTCTTCTTTTTTTTTTTTTTCTTTTCCTTTTCTTTCTCAGGGAGGAGCTTTTTATTTCATGGAGCATGTAGCAGCTAAGCCTTCAACCTGGAATAACTTCTGGCAGCAGGTCCTGGATCCTGTCTGGTTCCTTCTGTTTGATGGGTGCACCCTGACCAGAGAGACCTGGAAGGCCCTGGAGCAGGCCCGTTTCTCCAAGCTGAAGCTGCAGCACTTACAGGCCCCCCTGTCCTGGGAGCTGGTGCGCCCTCACATCTACGGATATGCTGTGAAATAGTGCAAGCAGGGAGTTGAGAACCTGAAGGGCTCAAATATTTTAAGGTTTTTGGTTTTACACTTAAAACACTAATTGGGAGAAGGAAAGCCCCTTTTTCAGATAAATTTGAATTTCATCCCTAAAAGTTTATGTTATAATCTATTTAGCCATTTGCCGAGACCAGCTCGGCGACTCAAGGTGAGTGACAGGAGCCGCAAGCTTAAAGAAAACACAGACACAGATTTAAGAGAAAGATGGGACCGGGGGACTCAAGACCTCTAGGATCAAGAGCCTCGCTGTTGGGGGGGACTCGAGGTGGGGGGGCGTCAAGGAAGGGAGGGAATACGGGGACATGTGTATAAAAACAGTTGATTGAACCTGGTGTACCCCCCCAAAAAAAAATTAAAATTAAAATTAAAAAAAAAAAAAAAAAGAGCCTCGCTGATTGATCCCATGTTGCTTTTATTGAGTTCTTGGCATAGCCTAAGGGTCTAACACTCCCAGTTTAGTCCCACAAACAAGGTTATCTTTGAAGTAAACAAACAAAGGCCTCACATGACTGGGGGCAATGATCTTTGTTTGCCTCCTGGGTCCGATTTGAGCTGGGCGTGGAGAGCAGAGCAGCCCTGGGGGCAGGAGACCTCTCTGGAAAGGATTAAGGGTCTGTGCCCCACCCGTTGGCCCCTCTGCGACTGTGCCTGTCTTAGGTTGTTCCTCCCCTGAGGAATCTTACCCGTCTCTGGCTAACCAGCCATCCTCCGGGGCCAAACAGGGTGATATGAGGTGTGCAAGTGAGAAAGGGGCTGCACCCCCAGAGAGGGTCAATATTCTGTTTCCACAGTATCCTATGCCCCCATGGTCTCCATGCCCAGCACCCTTAGTTCCTCCGCTGCTCAAGCAGGACATCCTGCATCCAGTTGCTCGGCCCACATACTTTAATTACTTTTAGTAACATTTTCAAGGTTTCAGAAAGACTTCTGAATGTTTTCCCACAGCCATTTTCTTTTGTCTCCCAAAGAATCAAAAACAAAACAAAAGACAACAACAGCTTTGAACTCTCCCTTAAAGGAGAAAGTGGGCTTTCATAATTGAAGTCTACTATTATCCCCAGATCTTACCTTATTCAGTAATTTCAAATTTTTTCTGTCTTATCTAAATTATTACCCAACAGATTTTAGTTTCACCCTCTCTTTGAGAGGCTGATACTGATAAGCAGTGAAATCACTGAAAAGAAGACTTTGAAGAGGGAGATGTGAAAAGACTTCAATAATTCACAAACTGAATAAAGAAATACTAACCAGCTGAAAAATCCAAACCTAAACAGCATAGATTTATTTTTTTTAATCTGAATCCATTTGTTGTTCTTCGTATCACTGGGTTGGCTTTCAAATTTAATGTACCAGGATGCCACACTTAGTTCTGCCCAGCTTTGTTATGTTTTTTATTCCAGTATTCCACCAGAGTTTGTTTTTCTGCATTTCAGTCTTCAGTTCTTAAGATGAATATTGTATTTGACACTTCAGCATATTCATAAAGCTATATGAATCAGTTAGAGTCCTTGGGTTCATTTTCCTTATTATCTAGCATATACTTTGCTGAATGTAGTAAATTGCAGGCAAAGAAAAGGCCCACTGTAATAAGGGCAACTGTGAATAATTAGGTACACTTTGTAAGAGCCCCTAAAATAGGCAACCTGTGAGTCTGTAAAGAGGTTGATAAATACTGTTTGGATTATTCTCATCAAATTTCCTCTCCGGTGCCAAGATGATTTCTTCATTCCTTGTCACCATGGAAACCTTGGAAAATCATCACAACTGCTTTGTGATTGCTTAGTCAGCGTTTTCAGCAATAGTTTGTGTGCCTTTTAATAAATTTAGTATATTTTCTGAGATGATTTTGCAAAGGGACTGTTTTAAATATCAAATCAATCAACAAATTCACATACATTTTAGGAATGGAAATAAAATTAACAGTTTATATCTTTGGGGGGTGTTGGGGTGGGATGAATCGGGAGACTGGGATTGCCATATATACATTAATATGTATGAAACAGATGACTAATAAGAAAAAAATATCAAATTGTACACTTTAAATATATGTAGTTTATTGCGTCTCAATTATATCTCAGTAAAACTCTTTTTAAAAGAAAAAAAATGGTTTATATCCTTGTTGGCTTGGTTTCATTTTTCTTAGTGTCTCTGGAAGAGCTTTCCTTCATTGTGGGAAATTAAGCTATTTGAACATACAGATTTTTATTTCTACAGCCAGGTAACTCTAAACACAGCTAGCAGACTTTATTTTATTTTATTTTTTAAATATTTATTTATTTATTTGGCTGCATGGCATACAAACTCTTAGTTGTGGCATGTGGGATCTAGTTCCCTGACCAGGGATTGAACCTGGGCCCCCTGCATTGGGAGTGCAGAGTCTTAACCACTGAGCCACCAGGGAAGTTCCAGCTAGCAGATTTTAGAAAAAGCAATTTTGGAAGGATCCAATTGGGTTTTGAAAAGTTCAAGTCCAAAGACTCCAGCTGTGAAATCCACAGAGCAGAAAGAAAGGAAGCTTACTGTTCTCTCTGGAGCATGAAAACAGTTAATGTTATGGTAAGGTTAGGACACACATCTACAGCCTCCTGAGCCATAGAACATGAATATCCTCCCTCTATGGTCTGCCAAAAGTAGGAGCCTCCTTATTTACTCACCTCACTACTGCTTAGGTCAGTCTAGGGACTGAGAAATATGAAAAGCCACAGGTTGATATGGTGAAGTGTTACTGGCATGCTGGAAGGTGAGTAATACCAAAGTACAAAGTACTAGGCACATTCTTATCAACTCCCTCTTGTTTAAATGGCGTAGAAAATATTATCCTCACTCTCCACGGATGTAGAAAAACAAATAAGTGAAGTTTCCTACATTCCACAAATTACTGAGCACATCTTAGAGACCGGATTTCTGAAACCACAATACCTGTTTTGACAAGCATCATTGCCATACTACCTTCTCACTGCTTTCTTCCCCAGGCCCAGAAAACGCACACTTATGATCATTTCAAGAGCCTAAGGAAGTTACTTAAGCCTATGCAAAATGTAAACAGAAAAGAAGCAAAACATGTCCAATGTCCTTTAGGTCCTGTGTTGGTGAGATCCCCTTGACTGCAGGTGATAGAACTCCGAACTCAAAAAGGCTTAAGCAGAAAAAGGACTCTACTGACTCAAATTAGTGAAAAGCATAGGGATAGAAAGTGTCAGGCACAGCCTGAGCAAGGTTCAAATAATGTCATCAGGAGCCAGACAGTGTCTAGTGTCACATCTGCCCTCCTCTCTGTTTCAGGTGGTGAGTCTCCAGAAGTAATGCCAATCTTTATGCTTCCAGGGCCCATGGCCAGTTGAAAAGATCAAGTCCATTTCTGCAAAGACTCCAAAGTTCTAGATTGCGTCTCAGCTGGCTCTTACTGACAATACTAGGTCACAAGCCCATTCCTGAATCAATCATCATATTTCTTTTTTTGGCACACGGACTTAGTTGCTCCGCGGCATGTGGGATCTTCCTGGAGCTGGGATCGAACCCGTGATCTCTGCATTGGCAGGCAGATTCTTAACCACTGTGCCACCTAGGAAGCCCCAATCATCACATTTCAATGGGATGGGTCATGCTGACTGGCACAGTGCTTCAGCCCTAGGGCTGAGCACACCCGGACCATGCGGACTGAGACAAGGAGAGTTGTGTATCCTCCAAATGAAAGCAGAGCCTGTGACTGGGGAAAGCAGGAATGGATGGTAGGAAGGCACACTACAAATGTCCATGATAAGTACATCGCTGCATTCTGATCAGACCCTCTGCCTGCTTTCCTGTGGTACATCACACAGCGCCATGCTTAGAACACTGGCTTTTCAGTGGGATAAAAGCATGCAATGAGAGAAATAAAAGAAAACAAGGACACTGGCTCTGGCATCCAAGTGACGTGGGTCAAGTCCTGGCTGTGTCATTCACTGACTATGTGACCTGGTGTCACTATGGGACTAGTGTCACTTTTCCTCCTCCCTTAAAGGGGATAATATCTACCTAAGGGGTTACTGTGGGGAGTTAATGGAGTGAGGTACTTGGTGCTTAACAAATGCTGAACTTCATTCAACAAACATTTACTGAGTGCCTACTGTGTACTCTGCTCTTGGTGCTTGGCTTAGAGCCCTAAATAAGCTAGACTTGTTCCCTGCCCTCATGAAGCATACAGTTGTGATCAGTGCTCTCTCTGAGGGAGAAGTGCAGGGTATAGGAGAATGGAATCCGAGCCTCCCGGGTGGAGGATCAGAGGCTTCCTTGAGGAAGTGACACCTGAGCGGAATTCCACAGGATGAACAAGAGTGTTTCAGCCTAATGGAACAGCTTGTGCCACAGACAAATAAAAAGAAGAAATACAGTATGCTTAAGGATCTGAAAGAAAGTAGGCAGGGCTGGGCACCAGAGCCTGAAGGGCAAATTTCAGGATGGCTACTATTTCCATCAGCTTGTTCCTAATTTTGTCAAGACCCTAGGTCCATGAGTTCAACACTTATTTTAACGGCTAACCAAAAAACACATTAAATTTTACGTTTATATAATATGTATGTATTATATTCTGTTCCTAACCTGTTCTAACGTTCCAATTGCTTCTCCTGAACTCCTACAGATTTCACACTGGAATAGAAAATGAGGCAAACATGACATAATAGTTCCTTTTGTACTTCCGACCTCAACATAAGCCTTTCTCTCTGGTATTGCTTTAGAAAACACAGAGTGTACCATAACTGAAATTTAATTCTTCTCTCTCTCGTAAGGCACTGACGGTGTAATGAATCCCAGTAGACTAATGTCAACAAGAGCAAAAAATAAAACTATTCAATAAGTGCCACTTTAAATACCTCAATATTTAAAACCGAAAGCATTCAGGTTACATTAAAGAATAACCAGGATTCCCTGAACCATGGCACCACCACAGAATTGGAGACAGAAGTCAGGTTAACTGAGGGCACAGGAAATAAACACAGAATGGCCAGTGTTCCCAATTTCTAGTTCAGTTAAAAAAAAAATAGTAATACGCAGATCAAGGAAGGCATAATTTTGTTTCTAAAGGAAACTATTTTGGGAACCTGCAGAGAATTACATGCGAACAAGGAAATTTACCATTCAGATATCACCATTCTTAAAAGTGAAAATCTTTTACATTCAATAACGCAACCCAGGCCGCATACCTCTCAATCTGACACTGATATCAACCTTCTCCTTGGAAAGATCCCTTTATTCCATGAGTCTAACAGCTAATAATAAAAATTTCCACTTATTATGTGCCATCTTTATAACTAGGGAGTTTACACAATTATTTTATACAGTACTCATAACTTTACCAAGCAGGTATAATTACCTGCATCTGACAAAGGAGACAGCAGACCAGCGGATGTTCCGTCACTTGCCCAAGGCCACATAGTGAGTGGCCACCCTGGTATTCCCACATAGCTCACAGGACTCCAAAGCCCAGACCTCCCCACGATGCTGCCCTGCTTCCCAAGGTCTTCTGAATTCTAGTCTCTGTGACTGTCTCCCCCTCCCTCCGCCATTTCTCTTGACTGATCCCCTAAGACTCATTCAGTCTGTGTTGGGTCCCTTGAGAGTTTCTTATACTCTGAGGCTGTGAACCCACCACCTATGTGAAGGAGATTACTAAACCTCACACTTACCATGCCTTTGACACTTTGGATTTAACACATCAAAAAAAAAAAAAACTCACTCCCTGCTTCCCTAAATAAGCAACACTTTCCAACTTCCTCAAAATCTATGGTTATTTCCCAAGGACCAAGTAAAGCGATGCTTCTAGAAAGCATTCGCTGGCTGTTTCAAGAAGCTTCTTCTTTGAGAAATCACTTAGCGCTCATTAATATCTACCAATCTCGGGCTTCCTAGGTGGCGCAGTGGTTAAGAATCCGCCTACCAATGCAGAGGTCACGGGTTCGATCCCAGCTCCAGGAAGATCCCACATGCCGCGGAGCAACTAAGCCCGTGTGCCAAAAAAAAAAAAAAAAAAAAATCTACCAATCTCTTCTTCCTTTCTTCTACATGCCAAACATAGTGTGTACTACATAGCAGGTGCTCAGAAAGCATTTGCCAATGGATTCATCCTCAGGTCCTGCCTCCTCTTCTACCTACCTCTCAAATGGTCCCTTCTACTGCATTTCCAAAGACACCATCTTAGCGTGAGAACTAATGCCTGGATGACCATACGCAGAGATTGAGCAGAGATGGCTAAAGCAATAAACCACTTATGTCAGAACTTGCCAGGTGTCGCCTGATTCAAGGGTATAACAGGGAAGTAGCTCTAAGGTGAGGAGGAGATACATCCAGATACAGTAGTAGAAAAACACTCCTTTGACAACTAACTTAACCTTCTTTGCCCTCCTTCACCCTATTCACCCCATGGAAAAATAGAAGCTCAGCAAACAACTTTCCTAGGGTACAAAGAAGTAGCTTCCTAGGCAGGCACCAATATCTCATCCAAGTCACAATCTCTCATACCAGAAAATGCTTCAAACTGGTCTCCATGCCTCCATACCTTCATCACCCTTCCTGAGCATGAGTTCATAACTTCCAGAACAGTTTAGTTTGACCATTCCCACTCAGTGTAAGACTGAATTTAAGCTGCTCAACTTTGCATTTAGGGCCATCTGTCAACTGACACCTCAATGCTTTTCCCAGCTTTGTGGTCCAGTGGAAAAAGCATGGGATTTCAAGTCAGAATATTTGAATCTAAATCTCATCATTGTGTCTTACTAATACTTTATTCACTTAGTATAAGAGGATAACAGAGGGGGGAAAAAAGACTAAAAAAATAGAGAGAGAGAGAAGATAACAGCACCCACATCTCCTAGGATTTTTGTGAGGGTGAAATGAGATATAAGACGGTTAGTAAAAGCACTGGAACTGCTCCACACAGCCCCTCGCTCTGGTCAAGGTCACTCTGCTCCTTAAGCATTTGTGAGAGATAGTATAAAGCGTATTTTCCTATCAGAAAAGATATTTTACTTCTACAAATGTCATCCTGGAATTCCAATCAACTGGATTATCATACACAATAATGTTTCCTGAAGATTTAGCATTTTTAAAAAGAATCTTCCTTAAAAAATAACTTGACAAAGTTCTCATTTTTGTACCTGACAATAAAAAATTGGCACCTACATGAGACACACTTGCTTCAGCTACTGCAAATAACTTCTTCAGGGAGTGCTGTGGATACAGACGTGATTTTCTAAGTACCTCTAATCTTACCTGTCAAGCTAAGCAGGTAGTAATAAGAGTATAAAAGAAGCAGCACTCCATTCAAATTCTATCTCACCTCTCAGGTTATGGGAACAGATTATTAACTCTGATCCCAGAGGAAGAGCTTTTTTCCATTTTATTGTCCACTAAAGCTTAGGAACAAAGAAATCTAAAAACTCTGTTTTTTTTTTTAAAGCAAAGGCTGGACTTCCCTGGTGGTCCAGTAGTTAAGACTCCACACTTCCACTGCAGGGGGCACGGGTTTGATCCCTGGTCGAGGAACTAAGATCCCACCCACATGCTGCACAGCAAGGCCAAAAAAAGAAAAAAGAAAAAAAAAAAAACCACAGCAAAAGCTGAAACAGTAAGATAAATATACATTTATTTATAAATATAAAATGATGCCATATACCAAACTGCTTGCCAATGCATACAACCTCATCTGCCCACATATTATTAACAAAAGTAGGAGGAAACACTGGAGAAAGTGGACACTATTAATAAATTGTTAACCTGTCAGTCTACAGTTTTTCTATTGTGCTTTTATTTTCTTCCCTTCATGTTCTGGAGGGCCCTTCTGAGTAAAATTTTATAAAGAAACATTTGCCTTCTGCTCAAATAGCACCTGCATCACAGGTATGTCTGAAAACGTGAGAATTAGGCTAAGGTGGTGCTAATACCAATTCTTAATTTTTATGGGGTCCTAAGACATTCCTTGAGAATCTAATGAAAGATACAAATCCTCTCCTTGGAAAAAAGATGCTCCAGAAAATAAAGATACCATTTCTAGAGGAAAACAGACATGCCAAACACCTGTCTAAGAATATCATTATCTCCTCCAAAGCACCACATAGAAAATTGTAAACTTTTAAGTCTCATTCTTGAAACGCAGACTGCCAGCCTTTCACCTCTCCCGCTACACCTGTTCTTCAACTTAGAGACCTCGAATGAGTCTCATCTGTCTTGGGCTACTAACCAACACCGATTCCCTTCTCTAACCAGGCTGGACTGCAGTGTAAATCAATTCATCACCACTCTCCCATGCATGCCTTCAGTTCCAATTGCCATAAAAATCTGCCAATATCTGACCGTGGGTCTCCTTTACCCCAATCTGCTCCTTATTCTGTATTGTTTTCTTTTCTCTGTGAATAGCAAAATCACTATTTGTCACTGTCACTCCGGCTGGGACCCAAGACATCATCCCAGCTTTCTCTCTCTCTTACCTCCCACAACTAGTCAGACACCGACCCTTCCTTTTTTCCTCCACTGCTTCTGCAACACATCACTCCTTACTTCAGTGAAGTGACATCAGTCCCACCCCCTCCAATTAGTCCTCCATGATGCTTCTAGAAACTAAATAAAAAGTCACTTCCTGCCATAAATCCTTTGATGGCTTCTCACGGCTTTCAGATTAAAGTTCAAAATCCTTAGCTTACAATGCAAGGCTCTGTAGTATAGTCTGAAGTCAGGGAGCCTGATTTCCCCAGCTCTGTTTTTCTTTCTCAAAATTGCTTTGGCCATTTGGGGTCTTTTGTGTTTCCATACAAATTTAAAATTTTTTTTGTTCTAGTTCTGTGAAAAACGCCATTGGTAATTTGATAGGGACTGCACTGAATCTATAGATTGCCTTGGGTAATACAGTCATTTTAACAATACTGATTCTTCCAATCCAATATTATTCCAATATCTTTCCATCTGTTTGTGTCATCTTTGATTTCTTTCATCAGCATCTTATAGTTTTCTGAGTACAGGTATGGTAGTGGCACAAAAACAGAAGTACAGATCAAAGGAGCAGGACAGAAAGTCCAGAGATAAACCCATGCACCTATGGTCAACTAATTTATGACAAAGGAGGCAAGAATATACAATGGAGAAAAGACACTTTCTTCAATAAGTGGTGCTGGGAAAATTGGACAGCTACATGGAAAAGAATGAAATGAGAACATTCTCTAACATCACACACAAATATAAACTCTAAATGGATTAAAGACCTAAATGTAAGGCCAGATACTATAAAACTCTTAGAAGAAAACATAGGCAGAACACTCTCTGACATAAATTGCAGCAAGATCTTTTCTGATCCACCTCCAAGGGTAATGAAAATAAAAGTAAAAATAAACAAATGCTTTTGCACAGCAAAGGAAACCATAAACAAAACGAAAATGAAAAGACGACCCACAGAATGGGAAAAAATATTTGTATACAAAGAGACTGACAAGGGATTAATCACCAAAATATACAAACAGCTCATGCAGGTCAATATCAAAAAAACAAACAACTCAATCAAAAAATGAGCAGATCTAAATAGACATTTCTCCAAAGAAGACAGACAGATGCCCAAAAAGCACATGAAAAGCTGCTCAACAACAGTAATTATTAGAGAAATGCAAGTCAAAACTACAAGGAGGTTATCACCTCACACCACTCAGAATGGCAATCATCAAAAAATCTACAAACAGTAAATGCTGGAGAGGCTGTGGAGAAAAGGGAACCTTCCTACACTGTTGGTAGGAATATAAATTGGTACAACCATTATGCAGAACAGTATGGAGGTTCCTTAAAAAACTAAAAATAGAACTACCACATGACCCAGCAATCCCACTCCTGGGCATATACCCAGAGAAAACCATAACTGAAAAGATACATGCACCCCAACACTCATTTCAGCACTATTTACAATAATCAAGACATGGAAGTAACCTAAATATCCATTGATAGATGAATGGATAAAGAAGATGTAGCACATATATACAATGGAATATTACTCAGCCATAAAAAAGAATGAAATAATGCCATTTGCAGCAACATGGATGGACCTAGAGATTATCATACTAAGTGAAGTAAGTCAGACAGAGAAAGACAAATATCACATGGTATCACTTATACGTGGAATCTTTAAAAAAATTATACAAAAGAACTTACTTACAAAACAGAAATAGACTCACAGATCTCAAAATCAAACTTATGGTTACCAAAAGGGAAACATGGCAGGAAGTGATAAATTAGAAGATTAGGATTAACATATACACACTACTATATGTAAAATAGATAACTAACAAGGACCTACAGTATAGCACAGGGAACCCTACTCAATATTCTACAATAACCTATATGGGTAAAGAATCTGAAAAAGAATGGAGAAATATATATATGTATATATTCACTTTGCTGTACACCTGAAACAAACACAACACTGTAAATCAACACTGTAAATCCAATAAAAAATGTTAATAAATAAATAAAACTCAAGGCGCTCATGACCTGGCCCCACTGGCCCATAACTCCATCCTCTACAAGCCACTCCCACCTGATTCTACACATTGAGCTGTTTGGGCTGTTTGTCTCTGTGCCTTTCCACAAGCTGTACCATCTGCCTGGAACATCCTTACCCTTTCTTCATCTAAAATTTACCAGTTCTCTAAAACATCCTATAAGTCACTTTCTCCAAAAAGAAATTTCTTAACTCTCCAGTTTGATTTTTAGGTCCTTTATCTATGCTCCTGTAAGCCCATGCCTTTTCCTGCCACCATCTCAGTGTGTTCTCATGTGAGGTTGCCGTACTCCTCCATCTTCCCAACTTGACTCTAAGCTTCTCCAGGACAGGGAACTTGTCTTAACTCATCTTTTTATCGGCAGCACTCAATTAAACTCTGTTAAAT
Source organism: Hippopotamus amphibius kiboko (assembly GCF_030028045.1). Classification (NCBI taxonomy): domain Eukaryota; kingdom Metazoa; phylum Chordata; class Mammalia; order Artiodactyla; family Hippopotamidae; genus Hippopotamus; species Hippopotamus amphibius. The sequence goes on along the minus strand of NC_080197.1, from coordinate 86,287,082 downwards.
GAACAATTGATCCCAGCCACGTTTCCTCTGCTACTGCCCTCTGGAGAAAGTACAAAATCTGAGTTAGACTTTCAGTGCTGCTCAGAAATCTTGTAATTTACCCTCAGCTGCCACAAGGGACAAACCTTCACCACACTCATTTCCATATTGCTCCTCTCATCAGACGATTTCACAACCCACTTCACAAAAGGGGAAAGAAAAAAAAGAGTCACTGAGTGGGATCCGAAATTTAAGAACCTCACAGATCTCCTCTACTGACCTGAGGATGTGGTCTTCTCCCAGGCTCTGCAAGGCCAATCCTGGGCTCTTTTCTTTCCCTTCCAGTTTTTTTGATATATTAATTGACACACAGCACTGTATAAATTTAAGGTGTACTGCATAATAATCTGACATATATATCATGCAATGATTACCACAATAAGTTTAGTGAACATCCAACATCTCATAGATACAAAATTAGAGAAAGAGAAAAAAATTTTTTCCTGTGATGAGAACTTTCAGGATTTACTCTCTTAACAACTTTCATATATAACATATGGCAGCGTTAATTATTTTAATCAGGTTGTACATTACATCCTTGGCACTTATTTATCATAAAACTGGAAGTTTGTACATTTTGAACACCTTCATCCAATTCCTCCTCCCCTCACCCCTGCCTCTGGTAACCACAAATCTGATCTATTTTTCTATGAGTTTGTCTGCTTTTGAAGTATAATTTATCTACAATACTATGTTAATTTTGGTGTTCAACATAATGATCTGATATTTCTATATATTATAAAATGATTATCATGATAAGTTCAGTTACCATCTGTCAGCACACAAAGAAATTCTATGTGTCTGTGTGTGTGTGTGTACACACACACCACATTTTCTTTATCCATTCATCTACTGATGCGCATTTAGGTTGTTTCCATATCTTAGCTGTAAATAATGCTGCAATGAATACAGGGTGCATGTATCTTTTCAAATTAATGTTTTTGTTTGCTTAGGATAAATACCCAGGAATAGAATTGCTAGATAACAGTCCTGGTCTCTTGGTTCATCTCTTCCAGGTTTCTCTTCTGCCAAGTCACATTCCTTTTGCATCTTCACGTCTCCCCTCTCCAGGAATTCCTTCCCCTGCATTCAAATATCCTAAAATCCACTACACCTTCTTCCAGTAAAAACAAAACAAAATAATACACACACAAAAAACTTAGCTTTGCTTTCCCTTGAAATTACTACCTTCTTTTTCTCCCTTCACTGTCAAATCTCTTTAAAATGTCAAATTCATTTTTTCACTTCCCACTCACTCCTAAATCCATTGCAATTGGGTTGCCACCCCTACCTGAAACTGTTCTCCACAAACTCATCATTGATTTCCTGCTTTTCAAATATAATGGCTTCATCTTATGTATGAGCTGTGTAGTATCTGATTCTGGTCTTCTTTCTTGAGATCTTACTCCTCCTCTATGGCTTTTGGGCACCTTGTTCTCATGAATCTTCTCAACCCTCTCTGGATGCTCCATCTCAACCTCCTTTGCTGCCTACTACTTCCCCAGGATTCCATCTTCAGTCCGCTTCATTCCTACAGACTTCTCTTTGTGGGAGTTCAACAGAGCCATTATCCCCAATTCCAAATCTCCATGCTTTCCTTTCTTCTGGGCAGACTGGTTGCGTAGGGGAATGCTGGCCACATGTCAGCCATATTGGTTTCCCATTGCTGCTGTAACAAGTTACCACAAATTTAGCAGTTTAAAACCACACAAATTTATTCTCTTATGGTTCTGGAAAACAAAAGCCCAAAATGGGTCTTACTTGGCTAAAATCAAGGTGTCAGTAGGCTTGTTTCTTCTGAAGGCCTGAGGGAGAATCTGTCTGCTTGCCTTTTCCAGCTTCTAAAGGCCACCCTGATTCCTTGGCACAGGGTCCTTTCCTCCACCTTCAGATCTCTCTCTGAATCTGACCTGACTCTCCTGCCTCCCACTTTCACTTATAAGGGCCTTTGTGATTACACTGGTCCCACCCCAATAATCCAGGACAATCTCCCACCTAGAGTTCAGCTGGTTAGCAACCTTAATTCCATGTGCAACCTTAATCTCCCCTTGCCATGTAACATAACACATTCAACAAGTTCTGGGGATTAGGACTGGACATCTCTGGGGGTGGAGGAGAGGAGGCATTATTCTGCCTGCCATATCAGTTGACCAGAAAAGAAGAAAAAGGTAAATATGTAAATGATAATGGGACCTTCAGTGAGACAACAAACTGGTCTAACGTAGAGCCAAGGTGAGAATGGTGTGGAATGGCAGAACAGTTGTGGGAAGAACTGAATGAGAGACACAAAGGGACAAAATGCTGTTGGTACATTCTAGGTTTCAGAAAGAAAATTAGGCTGCTTTGTATTGCATGGTTCACAGCTGTCCCTAACAAATCCCCCCATGCTAAAATCATAATTTTTATTTCTGAAGCCTCCCTACATGATGCCTTGACTCAGAATCATTTGCTGAGTCCGGAGATATCTTCCAACCTTCCCCAAACTCTTCACAACCTTAAAATTATGAAGCCTAACAAATATTTTTAAAATATGCAAAAATGGCCCTAAACATATGAAAAATATTCTCTATTTTACTCACAAGAAATGCTAATTAAAACTACTGTAAGATATCATTTCTCACATAGCAGATTAGCAAAGACTTCAAAGGCCGGACAACACATTCTTCTGGCCAGGGTGTGGTGAAACAGACACTTCTGTATATAGCTGGCAGGAATTCAAACTGGTACAGCTCTTGTGGAATTTGACAATATCTAACAAAACTATACCGACATTTACCAAGTGCCTTAGCAGTTCCACTTCTAGGAATTTACCTTGAAGATACACTTCCAACAGTATGAAAATACAGATGCATGAGGTCATCAACTGTAGTGTTGGGTGTAATGTTTCCAAGCTGGGTGCCCATACTATATGAGTGCTTAAATATGTGCTACGGTGCTTCTGCACAGTGGAGTACTATACAACTGTAAAGCAGAATGAAGAGGTGATGCGAAGTGACAAGGTGTGATTTCAGGGATATATTACTAAGTAAACAAAAGCTGTATTAGGTTAAATTACAGTGTGGTGTCTTCCCTGTAAAAAAGAAGAGTATATAAGAAAATGCATATGTACCTGTTTATTTTTTCACAAAGAAACTTAGGAAGAATAAGCTAGAAACTAATGAGATTGGTCGTCTATAGTGGGTGGATGGGAAGAGAGTACAAATAAAAGGGAGAGAGGAGTGACACAGTTTTTAATATACCCTTTGTACAGTTTTGATTTTTTGGAATCATGTTTATCTTTTATATAAAATAGGTAAAAGAATGTCTTACATAAAATAAAATGAAAAATGGCGGGGGCTCTAAAATGGAAAAACAAACAAACAAAATGCCTAAATGTATTTCAAATGAATGCTAACCACATTGATGCAGGGGGAAAAAATTAATCCAAGTAGCTTTTTTTCCAAATGACTTATTTTTAACAACAGCTTTGGGATATAATTCATATCTCATAAAATTTACCTAGAGTATACAATTCAGTGGTTTTCAGTTTATTCAGGGTTGTGTAACCATCATCACAATCTATATTTAAAGCACGTTTCACCACCCCCTAAAAAGACTCTGTACACATAAATAGTCACTGCCTATTCCCCCGCCCCCACTGTCTCACAGCCCTAGGCAACCACCTTCTGTCTCTAAAGATTTGCCTATTCTGGACATTTCACATAAATGAAATCACACAATATGTGGTCTTTTGTGACAGGCTTCTTTCATTTAGCACGTTTTTGAGGTTCGTCTATGGTGTAGCATGTATCCGTACTTCATTACTTTTTGTGGCCAAATAATATTCCATTGACGCATACATCACATTTTATTTCTCCATGCATCAAATGATGGATGTTTGGGTTGTTCCCACTTGTTGGCTATTGTGAATAAAGATGCTATGAACATTTGTGAACAAGTTTCTGTGCAGACATATATTTTCATTCCAAGTGATTTTTGAAGACAGTATTTTGACTGTATTCCTTTGACAAAAAGAACTATACAAATATTTAATAGGCTTGTTTTGCACAGAGGCATGGGTTAGAAATTCTGAAATTACCTTTTCTGTCTAGAATTAAGCAGATAAATATACTGAGGATAGTGGGAGTATGGTCTCTCACAGTCAGAGAAAGAAATCACAAATATGAAGAGGGGAAGACTGGAATGAACCCTCTGGAATTGGATTGAAACTGGAAATATTACTATAGATTCATGGTTTTAATAAAGATATACAGGAATAAAAATATAGAGAGATATAAGTCCTAACTCTGCTAAGAGGGCCTAGAAGTAATGACACCCCAGTAACAATGAGAATCTCTAGTTCCCAAAACCTGGCTTCTATATATCACTCTCCACTAAAATGAATGAGGACTCCTTGAAGAAATGGCTTATTTCAGGGCTAGGGGAGAAAAATTACACATTCAGCCTAGTACCACTTGCTATCCCAGGATTTAAAGAAGTGTTTGAAGAATGCTAGCTAGTGTCAGGCTTCCTAGGTGGCGCAGTGGTTAAGAAGCTGCCTACCAATTCAGGGGACACAGGTTCCATCCCTGCTCCAGGAAGATCCCACATGCCACAGGGCAACTAAGCCTGTGCGCCACAACTATTGAGCCTGCACTTTAGAGCCCATGAGCCACAACTATAGAGCTCATGTGCCACAACTACTAGAGCCGTGCACAACAACAAGAGAAGCCACAGCAATGAGAAGCCTGTGCACCACAACAAAGAGTAGCCCCCGCTCACCGCAACTAAAGAAAGCCCACGTGCAGCAACAAAGACCCAACATAGCCAATAAATCAATAAATTAAAAAAAAAAAAGAATGATAGCGTCATGTCAAATAAGACATAAAAGCCAGCTTGAAGGGGTTCACACTAGCAAAATCTGGAACAATTTGGCCATCACAATAAATTAATTACACTATGGATTACAAGCTACTGAATAAAATGTAAATTCATGAGTCCAAACTGACATAAGTAAATGAATAATTAAATAGGAAAAGAGGAAAAGCAATTTCTCATAGTAGAATACCGACTGAAAAAAATAAAAGGAATGATGAATTTAGGAAATTACCATTTGGCAAACATATTAACTGATCCAGGCAAGGATCATCACTGTATGCTGAAGTGAATGGGTAAAAATCTGATAAATAATAAGATATTTATATAATATTAAAGTATCTCCTCAAAAAATACGTGTTAATCATAAAGGGGAAAAAATAGCAACTTTACAGTGGGGGAAACTGGTAGACACCACCTTAAATCAAGTGATCAGAGCAGTGGTGTGCTACAGCCAACTTCACACCTACTCAGAAGAGTCACATCTCTTTCCAATTCTGTAGGAAACTGGCCATGGTGGGAGTATTTTACACCATGGAAATCAGCAAATGTTACAAACAAAGGGTTTTTTCCCCTGGAGATCCAGTTGTTAGACATCTATCAGCAGAATACCAAATAAAGTTACTACCACCACACAAGCTGACCTTATCTGTCTCCTGATACTACAAACCAAGAAGGACACAACATCACTTCTGTGGTATTCCATGAAAAATACATAGCCTCAATCTAATGATGAAAAAGCATCAGAAAAAAACAAATTATAAACGACAAAACACAACTGTGATGGTTAATTTATGTGTCAACTTAGCTGGGCTAGGGGATGCCCAAAACGCTGGTAAAACATTATTTCTGGATAGGTTTGTAAGGGCATTTTCAGAAGAGATTAGCATCTGAATTGGTAGACTGAATAAAGATCACCCTCACTGATGTGAGCTGGCACCACCCAACCCACTGAGAGCCTGAATAAAACAAAAAGGCAGGGAAGGGTAAATCTGCTCTCTGCCTGAGCTGCTGGGACATCCGTCTTCTCCAGCCTTCAGACAGCACTACTCCTAGTTCTCAGGCCTCTGGACTTGGACAGGGATTTACACCATTGCCAGCTTGCAAGGTGGTAGATCCTGGGACTTCTCGGCCCCCATAATCACATGAAACAATTCCTACCATAAATCTCCTCATGTATATGTATATATGCATATCTCCAATGAGGTATACATACATACATATATGTGCATGTGTATATATATATATCTCCTATCGGTTCTGTTCCTCTGGAGAACCTTGAGTAATACACCAACTAAGGAAATGTTCCAGATTAAAGCAGACTAGAGAGACTTGACAACCAAATGCAATATGTAATCTTGACTGGATCCTAGACCAGGGGAACAAAATTTTTTTTGTTATTAAAGAATATTGGGGGGGAATTCCCTGGTGGCACAGTGGTTAAGAATTCACCTACCAACACAGGGGACATCAGTTCGATCCCTGGTCCGGGAAGATCCCACATGACGCAACTAAGCCCGTGCACCACAACTACTGAGCCTGCACTCTAGAGCCCGTGAGCCACAACTACTGAGCCCACATGCCACAATTACTGAAGCCCACTCGCCTAGAGCCAGTGCTCCGCGACAAGAGAAGCCACGGCAATGAGAAGTCTGTGCACCGCATCTAAGAGCAGCCCTTGCTCGCCCCAACTAAAGAAAGCCTGCGCGCAGCAACAAAGGCCAATAAATTAATAAATAAATAAAGCAGCCAATAAATAAATTTATTTTAAAAAAAGATTATTGGGACCACTGGTGAACTATGAATAAAATCTTTATGGTATTATAGCAATGTTAATTTCCTGACTTTGCTCACTGTACTATGGTTATGTAAGAAAAAGCCCCAAATGCAAAGTATATTGGGGTATAGGCCTATAAGTGTGCAACTTCCAGGTGGTTCACAGGAAGGAAGGACGAAAGAAAGAAATCATATCTGGAGAAAAATGAAAAAGCAAATGCAGCTACATGTTAACAAAGGAGGATCTAACTGTCGGATACACATTTTTTTGGTACTATCCTAGGAACTTTTCTGTAAGTCTAAAATTATTTAAAAATTAAAAGTTATAAGGAAAAAGCGCGAACACTACCTGGTCCTCTGCCCTCATCCTGAGGCCTCTGTGGCTGCAGTCGGAAGAAGGCGGTGAGTCAAAACAACTCCGACGCCTCACGGGGCCCAAAGCTGCACCGCCACAACACCCGCGAAGGCAGCGCCCGCCACCACCAGCCCGGAAAGCCTGAGCCGCCTCCGGCTCCGCGCGCAGGCGCAGGGAAGCAGCTCGCTAGGAACCTCCGGGCGCCGGCCCGCCCTGCCTCCGGATTGGCCGCGGGCACAGTGACATCACGTCCTTGCCGGCAGGGCGCGCGTGCAGCTCCGGGCTCCGCGGGGCGGCAGGTGCGAGGGCCTCGCGCTCCTGTGAGCTAAGGCGGGCTCGCCCCTCTGGCAAGCTCACTGAAAGACAACAAAAAAAATCTTGGCGTCATACGGCTAACCCCCACTCCCACCTACAAATCCAGTGTTGTAACCCAGCACCCACTTTCCCTTCCGTTTCGGGGCCCAGCTGTTGGGTAGTGGGACCCAAAGCCACAGAGGGAAGGTGGGAGCGCCCTTGTTTTTTGTTTGGCACATGGGCTTAGTTGCTCCGTGGCATGTGGGATCTTCCTGGAGCAGGGATCGAACCTGTGTCCTCTGCATTGGCAGGCAGATTCTTAACCACTGCGCCACCTAGAAAGCCTGGAGTGCCCTTCTGAAGGCAGAAGGAAAGGCATCTTCTTCAAAAGCCTGATATTTACTTGAATGTTATCTTCGAAAGCCTAATATGTTTGTGGTCCAGGTGCTGCTACCAGTGAGTTTCCAGCTGGGGCTATGGAAACCTTGGCCAATACCAGCCGGCCACTCCCCTTTGGTGGTGGGGGCGGGGAGGATGCTGGGCTTTCCCATTATCAATTAGTTGGAAATTGCACGTACATGTGTCCGGGACTTACAAGGCCTGTTCTGATCTACAGCTTCCTGCTCAAGGAACACCAGGAGACAGGCTGCAGGTGGTGGACTACGCCAAAGGTATTGTCCTTCTGCCACTTACTGGGTTGCATTTTCTGATGAAAGCTGATTGACAGAATGAAGCCATCATATTTGAATTTTGAGGGTTGAAAATAGAGGGTTGCGTGGATAACAAACAGGTACTGCCAGACCATGTTGGTTGTGGTTATAATTGCTCTTGCTAGTTTCCTCATTTATCCTGTGCAGACAAAGAAAACTATTTCCATTGTCTAGCATAGCACCTGGTACATGGTAGGTGCTTGGTAAATATCTCAATAACTTCATAATGCCCTACACATTCTGCAGAACTGGAGTAATAATTCTCCCATCACCGGTAGATCTGGAGGTGTTTTTGCCTATGTTGGCACTGCCATCGTTCTTTAAAACTGTATTTTGTAAAAGAAACTCTGCGTTCATACAGTTTGTGGAAGTCCTGAGATTCCCAATGATTTCAAATGCCAAGCAGTGAAAGGGGACTGAATAACACATTTATGATCTGTGTTTTTACTCTGTATTCATGGAATACGATTATCATTTACTTCTCTTTGTATGTTTTTCTTTCCTCCACCCCGAAACAAAAACGAAAGGATTCCACGATGCAAAGGGTGAAGGAAAGATAACTATTTTAATTGAGCCAGACAGGCATGTCAAGCAAATGAAGACAGAAGAATACATAATCAAGAGTATATTGGGAGAGGGAAACAGATTTTTTTTTTTATCCCCTACTGTTACTAGAGAGAAAAATGTCTTCAGATAACCAGTGGTCAGCAGATGAGGATGAAGGCCAGTTATCCCGACTGATGAGGAAATCTAGAGACTTCCCCTTTGTCCCTGTAGGTAAGTACAAGCCTTGACTGGATACTGCAAAGCTGTTTCTAGTAACACAATAATGCCTCACCCAGTATCTCTGAGTATTTAAATAGCTTATATAATTGAATATTTATATTCAATAATTGGAGCTAACCCCTTCTATGCATGAATGAGTATGAGTTAAACTTTCAACACAGTTTCTAGTATATAGCAAACTCTCAGTAAATGTTAGCTATTATTATTATGAAGCATTAAATTTTTATTCTGTTTAATCCATTTTCATTAGCAGTCTATCTTAACGTACTAGTTCCCAACCAATCTAAATAGAATTGATTGAATGGACTGTAACTTTTCTGTAATGACTCAGAATCAGCAGCAGCATCAGTTTATTATACGGAGTCTCTTAGGGACTATTGAGATGTATACAGATGGTCCTCAACTTAAGACTTTTTGACTTTAAGATGATGAGAAAGCCGTATGCATTCAGTAGAAACGGGACATCGAATTTTTATCTTCTCCTGGCCTAGCGATATGTGGTATGATGCTCTCCTATGATGCTGGGGGGCAGCAGCTCCCAGTCAGCCTTGCCATCATGAAGGTAAACAACTAATACACTTACAACCACTCTGTACCCAGCCGTTCTGTTTTACACTTTCAGTAAATTAATATTCAATACATTACATGAGATAGTCAACACTGTATTATCAAATAGGCTTTGTGTTAGACGATTCCGCCCAACTGCAGGCTGATGTAAGTATTCCGAGCACGTTTAAAGTAGACTAGGCTAAGCTATGATGTTCAGTAGGTGAGGTGTATTAAATGAATTTTTGACTTACCATATTTTCAACTTATGATGGGTTTATCAGGATGTAACTCCATTGTGAGTTGAGGAAGATCCACGTCTTTTTGTCTTCTCACCAACTCGAACCTTTAAGTTCTTGTGTCTGACGTTTATAGATTTTTTCTGTTTCTTCCATTACCGTTGGGTACCATCAGAAACTTCTGCTTCTAAAGTTCTGTGGCACCAGAAACTAGATACCCAAGCTTAAAAGAACTGTGAGTCAATTCAGAGTGAAGAAGCTCTGAATGAAAGCCTGGGTTTACCTGTACACTTGAGAGCATGAACGCGGTGGTATTCATGCTCTGTGGCTTGTTGCTAGCTTTCTGATGTATTCCAGATGCTGAAGTTGATGGTTAAGTAAACTGTAGATTAAAGAAGTATTATTATAATTAGATCTGGAGTCTTCGCCTCTTTATCCTTTCCCAACACATATTTAATGTTTACATTTTCAACAAATACTATATGTATGTGGATTTAAAAAAAAAACCCACAAAAATCTAAGCACCAATATTATGTTTTAAAATCTAAGCTTTCTCTTCCTTCTCTTTTGGTTGCTTTAGCTGCCCTAAGCATTCTTATTGTGTACTTTAGCTATGCCTCTTTCCTTGTGTTTATTTTGCCTGGAAACTATTAAAATAACTTATTTAAATCAGACATACATACAGGGAACTATAGTCAATATTCTGTGATAAACCATAATGGAAAAGAATATGAAAAAGAATATATGTATAACTGAATCACTTTGCTGTACAGCAGAAATTAACACAACATTGTAAATCAACTATACTTCAATAAAATTTAAATATATATATAAATAAGATGTACATAAGTTTGTGTTTAATTCCCCAAAACCTTTTAAATAGGTATGTCATATGTTTCTATTAAATGTCACTACAATCTAGCAACTTTGTGTAATTCAGATATCAAAAAGAATCAAAATTTTACTTTATAGTAATATTCTGTTTAGAAGTTTCACTTAATTTGATTAAGGCTTGTAATAACACAAGAAATGGAAGCAAATAATTTTATAGTGATCTATTCATGTTAACTAGGAAAACAATTCAAGAACTCAGTGCCGCTTGAACAGATCCCTGTAACAAACAGGGATTAATCACTGTGCCTGTTGTAAATTAGATTGTTTTTCCAGAGACATTTAGGGTGATTAAAGTAGAAAGATAAAAGTGTTTCCAGCTGAATTCAATTATATACTAACTACAGAGACACAGTATGGAAAACAGTAAATCTGACTTTAATCTCTAAAAGAAACAAAACAAATTTCAGTAAGAACAGTCTTGATTTGGTAAGGGAAGACAGCCAAGTTTTTGCTAGAAAAATAATGATAAAATTTGTATATACATGAGGGTGAGTCAAAAATTATCTGCACTCCAGTTATATTAAAACTTCTGCTGGCCGCACTATCTTATTAACACTTTCCGTTCAAGGCTACTGTCTCCCCAGTCACTGCTGTGCGGGTGTGAACGTGTTACATCAGTTCATTTGTAACTGCGGTGGGAGCAAAAATGGATGCCCAACTTGTGATCTGCACAAAAGAAGAGCAGCGGGCAGTGATTCGTTTTTTGTGGTCTGAGGGTGGGTGTACCTGGTGCTGTTATTTATTGAAGACTTTGTGTGCAGTATGGAGAAAGTGTTTTGTCACGAAGAAGTGTGTATGAATGGATAAAGAAGTTCAAGGAAGGTAGCACAAGTGTTAGCCATCACGAAGGAGCTGGGTTCACTTCCGATGAAGAAGTGAAGACAGCCGTGCATTCTTGGCTCACAGCTCAGCCTAAAACATTTTTAAATGAGGGAATACGAAAGCTTGTTGACAGATGGACAAAGTGTATTGAAAAGCAAGGAGATTACGTCGAAAAATGTTGGATTTGTCTTTTCTAAAAGTTAATCAAAATAAATTCCACAGCCAGAGCGTGGATAATTTTTGACTTACCCTCATATGTTATTGAATAGTTTGTTTAGCTATTGTTATTTTAACAATATCTACTAAGTATTTTCTGCTGCAGGACGGAGTATCCTGTGCAGATAATTTACAGAGCATTTTAATTTGTTATTGCTGTCATTATAACGTATTCATATTGTTTAAAATCTTATGATTATTGTTAAGGTCTGTGTGCATTATGTGTATTTAAACTCTGTATTGATAGATTGTTTTTGCTTCTTTCACGTAACATTTCATAGTACATTTCTGTGTATTAGTACTTCCTATACTTAAAATTTTTTTATAGCTGTGGTAGTTTTTCCTCTGTTTGGGCCATTTGGGTTGTTTGGTTTTTCCTCGTACATAGTGTAGCCATAAACATCTTTGTGTCAACTTTTTGACTTTTCTTTTGCTTATTACCTTGGAGTATGTTCCCCAAAGTAGAATTTCCAGGGCAGGAAGCATGTTCAGTTTAATTTCACTTATTACATATTTCCAGAGTTCTTTCCAGAAAGATTTGAGAGAAAGATTTCAAAGCTCTAAACTTACAGAGCTTTCAGCATTGTACCTCTTTCTCAGTGTGCCTGCCATCATTGTTTTACTGTTATTTATTTTTTGCTATTTTTATGTTTGTTGTTTTTATTTCAATTTCACTTATTGCTAATCGGCCTACAAAATATACATATAAATGGGGGGGAGGGGCGGCAGAGGGATGAGTGCAGTAGGTGAGGGAGATTAAGAGGTACAAACTTTCAGTTATAAAATAAATGTCACTGGGATGTAAGGTATAGTATCCAGGATATAGTCAGTAGCATTGTAAGAACTCTGTGTGGTGACAGATGGTGACGAGATTTATTGTGGTGATCATTCTGTAATGTATAAAAAAACTGAATCACTAATATAATATTGTAAGTCAAGTATACTTCAATATACTTCAATAAAAAAAGATACTCAAAAAAATATACATATAAATGTGATTGTTTACGAAAAAGTATTGAGTGGGAGGAATCACCCCTACCTGATGTTAAGGCTTACTACAGTAACCAAGACAGCGTGGTATTGATGAAGGGATAGATGCATAAATCAATAGGATAGAAGAAAGATTCCCCCCAAATAGAATCACACTGTTATTATGCAAAAGTTTCCTGCATTCTTATGTCAAAATATAGCATTTTCGTCATCATTTTTTTTGTCTCTTACCCCATTTATTTATACCTTATCCCCTTTTAGATTTTAAATATGCTGTTCTGTTTTCTTCTAAATTTTGTTGATAGTTTGGTTTTGTTTTCATATTTAATTCTAACCCATCCAGAATTTTTTTGTAGGGTCTGGTGTGAGATACAAATCCAAGTTAGTCCAAATAGTTATTTCTTTATCTGTTATTTGGTTATTTTGATTTGTCATGGATTAAGTTCTCACAGTGCTTCAAATCGCTTTCCAGAATTTTTCCTATTCAGTTTTCTGTCTTAAATGACATAGAATCTTGGTTATCAAAGCAGTATATTCACCCCTCGACATAGGTAGGGAATACAGAAATATTTGTATGGGCTTCTGGAATTTTCTAGAATCACAGTTCTTCCCAGAGTCACATACTTCTTGTGCAAATATTCACACCTTTTTACCTCTCATTAAAATTTAATATCTCGCTTTCACAGAAGATTAAAGTTTCTTTCACTTTACTAGATTTACTCCTTATTTGATAACAAGTAGGGAAGAATAAAGCCAAACACCCAAAAGCTATGGATGCTGAGATTTTGGTTGGTTCACTCACTGGTTAAATCACTTGCCCCAAATAAAAGGCTTGCAGCCCATAAACTTGAAACCATGCCTCAGGAAAATTAGAAGTTACTAGACAAGTTACTATACTGTATAATTTTTCTGGGAAGACTCAAAACTGCAAATATTGAATCCATGAATGAAGTATTCTTTGGAAATACCTTCCCTGCTTATCTTCCAGGTACTGATCCCTTGGACAGTCTTTTATTCAGTTCTCTAATAAAACTTACCCTGAATTTTACCCTGCTGTTTATATAATCCCTACTTTTTTAATTTACAGGGATAGCAGGCTTTATGACTGTGGTGTCCTATGGCCTTTACAAGTTAAAACACAGAAGAGATCAGAAAATGTCCATTCATCTTACTCACATGAGAGTTGCTGCCCAAGGATTTGTCGTAGGAGCTGTGACTCTAGGTAACCTGCTTAATTTATATCTTTTGTTCAGCTGTCTTTCACAGTGTTTTTACTTATTCATCCATTCATACTAGAGAGTATTTTTATTTATTCATTCACTCATATTCATTCATGAATACTGGGTCAAAATGATGTAATGGAGGAGGAATGGTAAGAAAGACAGCGATCTTTACTTGGTTGAGGTTGCTGCCCAGTTATAGGCTTAATGTCTTGGTACTTTAAGCACTGGGGAAAAAAAAAAAAAAGAAACAACTCAATAGGCAAAAGGTACAAACCTCCAGTTATAAAATAAATAAGTCATGGGGATATAATGTAGAGCATGGTGACTATAGTTAATAATGCTGTGTTGCATATTTGAAAGTTGCTAAGAGAGCAGATCTTAAAAATCCTCATCACAAGAATATGTATGGTGATAGATGTTAACGAGGCTTACTGTGGTGATCATTTCACAATACATACAGATACAGAATCATGTTATATACCATACTATTGTATGTGAATTGTACTTCAATTTAAAAAAATTAAAACCCACTAGAGAACTAGGTTATAGTTTCTGTTATCCTCTGTAGTGAAAGGAGCAGTGAATAGTTTGTACCCTCTATAACTCAGCTATTCCAAGCTTGAACAATAGACAGTTTTTTTAATTAGTCTATAAATTAAGCAATATTTACACAGTCAAATCCAAAGAACAGGTGTAAAATTATCTGGTTAATTCAGGTTATATCAACAGCTAAATCAGATAGTTCTAACAAGACGTCTACTTTGGGACCTAAATTTCCTACATTTTTTTGTCTACATTAATGAGAACAAGTCACAATGTTCTAGTTCCCCTTCATGCTGTGCAAAGTAGAGTCAGCCTAAGAGTAGGTCTAGGATTATGGGGTGATGGGTGTGAGGCTTTCATATAGGGAGTTACATGGTAATTATCTTCTTAATATGAGCTGGGATTTGGGAGTCTTGAACAAAATGCAAGAAACTTTCCTATGAAGTAACGGTCCTCATTTTCATCATTCAGCAAACACTTATTGAGCATGTGCTATGTACAAGGCACTGTGCTGGTCTAGAGATAGAACGATAAAACTAATTCCCTACCCTCAAAGAGTTTAGTCTCCTTAGGGAGAGAGACCAAGAGCAGGAGAAGACAATATAAAGTCATAGGTACTACAACAAGATGACAGGTTACTATGGAAGCACAAGCACAAAGGAGGGGGTATTTAACTAGGGCTGAGAGTCCAGGGAGGCTTTTCTAAGGATGCAAACCACCTAATGAGCCAAGAATGTAGAGGAATTAACTAAGCAGAGAAGGAAGTCAGGATTCTAGGCAAAGGAAAAAACAAAGGCACAGAAGCTTGGCATGTTAGTGGAACTCTACATAGCTTCGTATGGCAGGTGAATCATCAGTGTTTGACGAGACTGTAGAACTACTAGTAGTAACATATAGTAAGAGATTTATGACAGGTATTTGGACTTACATAATTGTGAGGCTCTTGTTTATGTGTCAGGAGCTCAGAACTGACGTGGGCAGAGCAAACAGTTAGAAAAGATAGATGAAACATGGGAGAAGCAAGAAAAATCTGGAACCTGCAAGGATGAGCTGGAACATACAGGATGGTCTGGAATCCTTGTGGATTTCTCACCATCTCTAAGCTTCCAAATTTGATGATGAGTATGACACAGAAAAAGCTGATGCCCCTCTTCCTGGAGGAAAACATGGACCTGGCCAAGGAGTCAGAGAAGGTGACAGAGGAAATTCAGCAGGAGCCATAGTAGCTGCACTCCTGATTGCTGCACCATGCCAACAAGGTGGGCCAGCAGGCAAGCAAAATACGTGCAACCGTGCCTTCCCAGCTACAACGAATGTGGCTACTGCTTTACTTCTGCCTTCTGAATCTCATGCAAAATGTCTCCTGTGCAGGTTTTCGGGGAATGAAAGGAAAGGAATTCTGGAAAATCTAGTTACCGTTTAGCTAATATGACACAACACAAATCCATCCCTGTCTATCCCTTGTCAACCTGGCATCCATATATACCTCTTTTAATACACTTACCTTCAAATAAAGACAATCGCAAAATCAATCACCCCTTGTATAACCAAAAACATGCTAACATGCTAACTCTCTCCCAAAAGAGGATACAAAATCCCTTTGTCCATCTTTGGGTGATATTGATTCATCGTTGCGCTGAGTTGTATTCCCTTTTGATATCCTGTGACTTAAATCCTGAGATGTAAGGTTAACTGCTATTAACACATCTTATATCACATGGTAGGTAAATGGAAGTGAAAAAAAAAAAACTGGTGACTGTATACACAAGAGTATTCACATCAAAATAAAGAATATTCATAACTATCACAGTCTGTTTCGGATGATCATGGCTCATATTATAGCTATGTTTTTCCACTAGCCATTTCATCCACCCTTTGCCTTCGAAAAGCACCTTGGCTATCCATGGTTACTTGACTGGGGTGTTGATCCAGACATGCTTAAATGATCTGCGTCATTAATCATCCTTCCTGTATTGGGTGTAATTTTCCACCTTCTTTAATCACAGGATATGGGAGTACTAAGAAATGCCTCAGAAGGTATACATTCCAGACACTCCTCCTTACCCTACCAATATAGTAGCAATTTACTGACAGATCAGATCAATGTAACAGACTAATGTGATAATCAAGGTCCTACAGGCTAGACTGTGGCAGGCTTGTTCACACAGCCCTGAGACTGAACACTGAAAGTATACTGCTGGCCCTGCCAGGTGAAAGCAAACTGTTTCTGATGGTCTTTACTAAAAGGTATCCAGAAAACAGCAATCAATCAGATGAACAGCTGCAAAACAAACAGCAAAGGTTGTGTTGATTTGCTATAGCAATGAAACCAAACCTGTACATGAAACCACAGCTGCAATTAGACTGATCACCTGATCAAGTTTATAGAAATCCATTATCATTATCCAAAATCCAAAATCCATCTGTCTAAAGAGGCAAAGTGAATGCAGATGTGGTAGGAATCACCACCCTGGCATCTTTAAAGTCCTTGATGATGACACTATATATTCCTTCTGGGAATGCAGTACTGCTTTGGTAATAGAAGCATTTAGAATGGCTTATACTTGGCTTTCCCCACCATAATGGCCCTTACTCCACAGGTCAGGGAACCAATGGGAGGATTCTGATAGTTGCTGTTTATGTCTATTCCAATTACACATTCCATAACTGGGGAAATAACACAGGGTAGGTTCAGGGACCCACCAGACCAACTGTAAAATAGACCCACAGCAGAACTCCACTGACCTGACCATAAACTCCTGGTCTGACTGGTAGAACACACTAATTCTCCAGACATCAGTATCAATTCAAAACCAAGATTTAACAGTGTCCCACAGATGTGATGATTTCCCCTTCCCCTTCAGCAGCACCCTGCTGAAAAGTCACAGGTGCCTTTGGGGAAGACTAGAAGGAGGATTTATAGTATTTGCATTTTTGGCTGTGACACAGGGTCTTCCCTTAAGGAGATCTGACCTCTCCTTTATTGCAGGGACTTTGGGTTTGTGAATTGACTCAAATTTGGGAATTGGTTGAGGGGCCATGGCTCTCTATTGTGATGATTCAAGTCACATGTTTGTTTGCCAAACCCAGAGCTTTTCTGCTTATATGCTGCTCACCACTTTCAACTCTAGGTACAACCACAATCAATTAACCAATGCCAGAGATCTCTGTGGCTGAGATTATTCTGATTACTGCTTAGGTTTTCCTGCCCATTACAGTAATCATGCTTTCTTTGTATTTGCCATCTCACAATCTCATCATCCCCACTGAATTCAGGGAGCCCAGAAATTCCTACTGTCATTTCTGGCTTATAGAAAATCATTACCATAGACCTCTTCAAGGATGCCAGAGCTCCCTTCACAAGTGTATTTCTCACCGCCTTGCGGAAGGAGGGAGAGATATTTAGGGGGTAAGTGAGCAGGATAAACCCGGTCTAACATTCTAATCACCCTAAGCCTTTAAATACCTTCCTTTATGGCAAAGTTTCTCAATCTCAGCACTATTGACATTTTGCACTGGATTATTCTTTGTGTGGAGGACTGTTCTGCACATTATAGAATGTTCAGCAGCATCCCTGGCCTCTACCTACTAGCTGCCAGTAGTAACCACCCACCCCCACTGTGACAACCGAAAATGTCTCCAGACATTGCCAGATTTCCCTGGGGAACAAAACTGTCCCAGTAAAGAAGAATCACTGCCTTACCATGGAAGTATACTAAGGAAGTTCTGGTATTTCAACTTCATTTCATGGAGACTACTTTTTGATCCAAGTTTCAGTCATTTTCAGACAGAGATAGGACTGTTTCCACTGGCAGAGGAGTCTCAGTAAAATATAGGGGTTCAAAGACCCATTTCACTGCAATCTGCCCATATGTCCCCATCTCAGTTTTCAGAGTCACACTCCTTCCAAAGCAATACCCTAACTTTAACATAAGCGGTGTTGTGAGGTTGGGAGTTTAATTTGTGTTGTGATTAGTCACTCACAGGATTAGCCCCTGTGTATATTTTTCAAAAATATCAGTCCATGGCTACAGGAGTTAAGAGTTTCTTTTTGGAAAGTCATAAAGCTTTCAAGACCTTGAGCTAGGAGTTAAAAGCCATGAGCCCATCATATGGTTTTCCCAGGTTCTCCAGCACACTTAGAAGTAACCAACTTTATTTCCACTAAATGTTCTATGGCAGTAAATACTTGATCCCCCAAAGTCTTGCTTTCTGTAGGCACCTGATCAAGGGTATCTGCAAGGTGATAATTTTTACTTGTTTTGCTGCTGCATGCCATGGACTGCGAGCATACTCTTTGCCACTGCGGGGGAGGGGGGGGAGGGGAGGCCATTAATACCTTTAATCAGATCAGAGAACCATCTCCAGATAACCCAGAACCAATTCAGAGAACCAATCCTCAGGGTTATGTTCCTCTGGAAGCTGCCAATACCAAATTCTGTATCAGTCGGTTCAATCAGAGAAGCAAAACTATTAGGAGTGATATATAAAAAGAGATTTGTTATAGAGATATGACCTTAAGCAATTTGGGGAGCTGGTTAAACAGTCCGTGTTAGCTGGTTGGTTATATTTCTAATCCTAACACCTGAAGTTAACAAGGCAGCAATTGGGAAGGAAAAATAAGCTAGAATCTGCAAGGATGAGCTGGAACCCACAAAAGCAAGTGGAAACTTGTCAGAGTCTTGCTGACTCCAACCTTGATCATGGCATGACCGCTAGGAAAAGCTGGCACCTTCAGTCATGGAGCTAATCCACACCTGTCCCAGGAGCTGGAAGAGCTAATGGAGGAGATCCAGGAGCTGAAGGATCTGTGCACCTGACTGCTGCCTACCAATAGCGAGGTGAGCCAGCAGATAAACAGCAACACACACAAGTTGTAATAGCACCTGGTGCTCTGCACCAAGCCTTCCAAATGCAAAAAGAATTTGGCAGCTGCTGCTTCAACTTTCACCTTCAAATCTCAAGCAAAATGTCTCTCGTGGCCAAGCTAATGGAGAACTATGCAAGGAAGAGAATTCTGGAAAACATAACAGCTTAGCTAAATTGACAAAACAAATTCTCCCAATAGATTTATATGGTTGCGAGTTGAGGAGTAACAACATGAAGTGAGCCAGTGAAGGGTTTAAATAGGGGAGTAACAGACTAGCAGTTTAGAAAAATGGCTGCTGTACAGAAAGATCAGAAACAGGCAATATGAAACTCTTTGTTTAGGGATACTAAACAGACTGTTGTTACACTATAAAGGCAAGGAAAACTATTATCATAAAATTCAGAACAGTGGTTACCTATGAAAAATGGTGGGGGATATGGTCAGAAAGGAAAACCTGGAGGCTTCCAGGATGCCTATAATATTCTTGACCCATAATTACAGGTGTTCATTCTACAACTATCTGTTAATCTGGTCATTAAAGTTTTATGTACTATTTTCCATGCATATGTATATCACCATGAAAAAAGTGTTAAGAGGAAAAAGAAAATGATTAGAGATGATTTGCAAAAGAGGGGAGAAAAAAGGCAGAAGCCAATTAGATGATGAATTGGATAGGAACGAAGGCAATGGCAACAGAGAGGAGATGGATTCTAGAAATGTTGAGGACTCAGCAACTAAGTGACTGGGAAAAGGAAGGAAGGAAGAATCAAGGATGACGCCTAGGTTTCTGGTTTGGGCAACCAGATGAAAGGTTTGCCTTGCACTAATATAAAGAATGAAGAAAGAAAGAACAGGTGTGGTGGAAGGATGAGTACATACTGGACAAAACAATAATAACTAACACATAATGAGTGCTTGTGATGTGTAAGTCACTCTGCTTTATATACCATTATCTCATTTAATCTTAATAAATACCTATTTTGACACCACCTGGTCTACTGCAGTACAACCCAATATTGATGTTAACCACATGGAGCTCACATCAGATGCCCCAGGCTTAAGGACATGGTTCCCAAAAACACTGCCCTTCTTTCAGACACCAGCCTTTAGGGCTTCCCAGACCACCTGCACTTTTGACCAACTGCCTACAATTCAAGGTTTCCCAAGACTCTCTCAGGTTTGATATTTCACTAGAAGAACTTATAGAACTTAGGAAAGCACCGTACTCACAATTACAATTTCATTATAAAGTATACAACTCAGGACCAGTGAAACAGACACATAGGGTAAGGTCTGGGAGGGTCCCAAACTCAAAAGCTTCTCCCTGTGGAATTGGGGCATGTCACCCTCCCAGCACATCCACGTGTTTACCAACCAAGAAACTCCAGTGAACTTCAGTGTCCAGAGCTTTTACTGGGGCTTCATGCTGTAGGCATGATTTGCCTGAATCATTGGCCATGTGACTGAACTCAATCTCCAGTCCCTGGAGGTCTAAGAACCCTCTAAATCACATGGTTGGTCTTCTGGCATGACAAGCCACATCCTGAAGCTATCTGGAGCCCACCATGAGTCACCTAATTAGCATAAATACAGAGATGACTCAAGGGACGACTCATGACCAGACAGTCTTTATTAAAGCACAATACCCTATGAGGTAGGTACTGTTATTATCGTTTTACAAATAAGGAAACTGAGGCTTAGAGAGGAATGGTTACCCTCACAGTAACATGGGCAATCTACTGCAGAGCCTGAACTCTTATTAATTTTATATTATACTGATTAAGACACCTATGGCAGATGTCTCTAAATTACAGTACTCATACCATAGTTGATGTATAAGGAGGTCCATGGCTATGTGGGAAGAAAATATTTTTACCTTAAAAACAAAAAAGCAGGACTTCCCTGGTGGTCCAGTGGTTAAGACTCCATACTCCCAATGCAGGGGGCACAGGTTCAATCCTTGGTCGGGGAACTAAAATCCTGCATGCCACGTGGCACGGCCAAAAAAAAAACACCAAAAAACAAAAAAAGCTTTACCAGTATATAGACTGACCACAGTACATTTATATGGTTTATAAATAAATGCACATTTTGAGGGGCATGCTCAACATATTTACTTATATACAATTTTAAAGTTTTGGAGACCACCTACCTATGGGATGTGGAAATGGAACCTATAATATAATCTATATATGGGTCTCACACTCAGAAGAGAGATGTACCTTGCCTACCAGTGAATCAACAGGTGTGAACGAGGTGAGAAAAGCGTTGGGATCAGAAATCTGGGGAACACCAACATTTAAGAGGTAGGCAAGAGGTTAATAATTATCTGTACTTAATAAGCACAGGGAGATAAGTCCTGTAATTCTCTCTGAATCTGAGAATGTTATTTCCATAGATACCACAATGATTCAAGTTTAAACATTTTTTTGCCTTGAATTTTATGCATCTTTGATAGTTACAGTACTATTTCATTAGAAAATTATGCAGACATCTGCCTCATTTTGCTATCTAATTGAGATGAGAACAGCTAACTTACTGACCCTTTAGGCTCTGTGCACTCTTTGCAGGTATTAACAGCAAGTGTCAGAAATAAAGCAGAAGGAAAATGAAGTAAAGGTTTAGTTTAAACAATCTACTGACAGCTGATGCCTCGACAACTGATATGGGTGGGGAGGGTGGGGAGCTGAGGTTTAAATCCGGGACTCCCTTACTTGCTTTGGGGATGAACATTTGCTGACAGCCCTGGAATTCCCTGAAGCAGCTCCTCTGTTCCTCAAGGCTATTTTCCCTGGTCCCTTCCCTCTCTCTGCATGGCCCTAAGACCTCATCCTTAGGGAAGATGTACATCTATCTCGTCTGCCTAAACATGGCTAATTGACCCCCGGGACTGTAAATCCCTAGAAGCAGGGATTAGATCCGTTCACCTTTCTTTTCTTCGGAATATTGAGCCCAAGTAGATACTGACTAGATGTTTGCTAAATTGAAGTGCCTCTTGTTTTTATCTCAAGATCCAGCCAAATCTTCCCACTTTCTTTTTTCACCAATATTTTAAAATTCAGACTTTAGGGTAACAACATAAATTCAGATTTATACTGATCCTAAAGGGTTCCTGGATTTCGGGTTTTGGGTTTTTCTTTGTTTTTTGGAGTCACTTGTATGATCCAAGCCAAAAATTAATAAGATGGAGGGTGTGTTTGTGTTTTTAAACTGTAGGTTAGTTTTGGAAAAATACAAGTGAAGAAATTCAGTGTTTGTTTCCCATGGATACTCTATTGATACATATCTTTTTGTTTCTAGGTGTTCTCTATTCTATGTATAAAGATTACATTAGACCTCGATTCTTCAATGTGTCCAAAAAATGAAGCTACAGACAAGGAAAACAAGAAGACTTCTGAAAACTATTTATTATGAAGAATGCAATTTCAATATGTAGCAAATTATACTGCAGAAGTTTCAGCCAGAATTCTCATAGCCTTCAGTTGTTGAAGAAGTTGATTTATAAATCAACAATCATAAATAGTCAACTCAAAAATGTCTTTGTTGATGTCTTTCAGATCCTAGGGACATGATTTTATGACTTTTAACATTTTTATTTTCTAGTTAGTGGCAGAAAATAATCTGTATCATGCCAAATCAATCTGAAAATTAGGAGTTATATAGTAGCTACTGAAAAATTTACCCATATTAAATGCGACGCTCTATTCATCACTTAATTCTCCCCAGACAGGGCAAGGTAATCAAGGCTTTCACAAACTCCTTATTAGAATGGGTAAAAATTACATCAAAGGAGAATGGCCATGCTGTTATTTAACTTTGGTTCACCACTGTGCACCTTACGCTTATATAGAAACTTGATTATTTTACCACAAACATAAATGTCTAACATTTAAATATTTATGTATTCATTTTTATACCTCTTGAAAGTATTTCTAGGAGTACAGAAATAAATTGCTAAAAAATCCCTTGTTCCTCAGACAGCAGTATTGAGGGGATGAAAGGATTTAATCCAGATATGCTACTGCTCATCTGGTATGACACTGTAGAAACACAAGAAACAAAGAAGATATTAAATGTTCAGTATACCTGTGGCCTCAAACTCCTCTGCAATTGCCCTAGGGTTCTAAAAACTTAGTTAGACCTTGCTGAAGTCATAACTGCCGTGACTCAGATTTATTCCCTGATTCCAGGCCTGGGAAAGAAAACCAAAAAAAAAAAAAAGTACCCACTGAGATCAAATCAAGAATGCACTGTAATGTGATCTGTGGTACTGATTTCCTCTTCCTTGATGTGGCCTGTAGTGGAGGACTCCTCTGACAGGAAGATGAAGTCTAGTGTTTGGGGAAGGGAAAGACACGGGAACATTTGAAAATATATCTGCCACCAGCAAGTACACGTTTCAGTCAACACTGTTCTCTTTAGAAAATAGACAAGGAAAGAATCCAACTACTTTATTCTACTAAATATCCCAGCAGTTGGCTCTAACACGTTCCATGAAAGGAAGATATAAGACAGCTGGCACAGAACTGTCATCCTTTGTGTCGACTGCGCAATGAAGAGATGCTTCTAATCAGGCTACCAGAAATACCCTCTCTCAGCATTAAAGTATATGCTCAGCATTAAAAATAGTTTACCTGAAGTGTTGAATCAGAAATGGGCTTTTCTCACAAAATCCAAGAGATTCCAGATTTTTGTAATACTCTGAAAGTACTAAAGTAATATATTTATTGCTTGAAAAAAGCAATGGAAAATATCTATTAAGAGTAGTTATGCATGAGAGCTCAAATTATGTTTAAATTAAAATGTAAAATCATGCATGGAGAAAAGTTAAATATGCAAGATGCCTATTTACCCACATTAGCTTGGGTAAAGAGGGGAGGTCATTGTAGGAAGACCCTATAAATAGATAAAATACAGTACCTGAATTTGCACAACACTTCTGGGGCAAAGGTTTGGTGGCTTTAATATCATAATGTTTAAAATTGAGAAGGCTATTTTCATCGGCTACTATAACGTCTGATGCCTCACTGACTAAACTATTTCATGTGCCTGGATATGCTGACTGCCTTTTACATTAGGCCAACACACAGCCATGTAGCAGCAGCTGCTCAATAACAATTATTTAACTGCATTTTTCTGACATTCTGGGTATACACTGTCAAAGCAACCTTTTAAAAATTGTCTCCACAGTGTTAAACCCCAGGAACTGAGTGAGTATATGCGTCAAGGTTAATCTTAAGATTGAATATATTGGGACTTCCCTGGCGGTCCAGTAGTTAAGACTCCACACTTCCACTGCAGGGGGCAGGGGTTGGATCCCTGGTTGGGGAACTAAGATCCCACATGCCGTGCAGCACAACCAAAAAAAAAAAAAAAAGAAAAGATTATATTAATATCTATATAAGCACATAACATAGAAGTCTAGATTTGTAAATTATAAATTAAAGAATGATTAAATATTCTTAACTTAGCATAAAAGTTTACCCAAGGCTCACTCTTTAGACATCAATCTTCTCTGCTGGTTTTAGCATGATTCAGTGTGCTTTATTATCAAATGTTCTGATTACAGGAGTTGTATGACCTGGGAGTATAGTCACAAATTTTTGTAAACTCTAGTCTGTTCCTAGTAACATACAGTTAAAGAATGGAGAAAAGCTATTGAAATCCCCCAAGTACTTAATCTCTATTTAACCAGCCACCTTATGTTTTCATGAGTTGCAAAATACGATGTTTTTTTGCCTTTTTTTCTTTCCCCAAACATTCTCTGGTAGTGAAACTACTGAGAAATGAAATTGCCCAGGGAGGGATGAAAATCCAACAAACTGATTCATGTAGAGTTGCTGTCTCTGTATAAAGAAACCAAAATACTGAAACTCATTTTTAAAGTCTCTTTTTCAAGTAAGAGCTGATATGTGATGTTAACTCAGTTTCATTTTTGAGATCAGAAGGTCTATAACCTCGGTTGCAAGGCTGCTGCTCTTATCAGAAATTTCAGGGGCCACAAAGTAGAAATGAAGGAATTTTAAAGTATCATCTTGGAAAAAATCCCTGCCACTTAGAGGATCAAATCATTATATATGAACATAGGCAATGTCTGGATTTTTTTTTTTTTAAGTCTTATTGAAAGGTACTAAATTTTAAGATAAGGCTGAGAGGTGGGATATTTAATTTTTATGCTGAAAGAGAAAAATAATGCTCAAACATACAAAGCCTGCAGGATTTGCAAACTCCATGCCTTTGAGGCTGGAAAGAAATGAGAGAAGGCATGGATGCCACCCTGGAGTATATTCCATTAAAACTGGACAGCTGCCATTCAGTTCAAGCCAACTGCACTTCCATGAAGGAATGCAGGCCCAGTGTTGAAAATCTTCTGACGTTTCAATGAGATCATTATGCAGAAACCTTCAAGTTTTAAATATTAAATGTTTTATTATAAAAATCTTACAGGAAAAAAAATCCTGGTTAAGAAGAGGGGTCAAAAAATTCTATAACCCACATGTAGGCAGACAGCTTGTGACACGAGGACTAATCTTCCAAGTCTCAGACTAGTTCTAATCTCATACTATTATACTTGGTATAAATAACTTAAAACGCTTAGCATTCCCTAGGAGAGTCAGCATTAGAAATATTAGCTACTCCGGGAAACAGACGTTGGACCTAGAAATGGTGCTTGGAGTGTTCATGGGAAAGTGGGAAGAAAAGACATGGTGGGACTATATACACATTAGAAAAAAAACTAAAAATGCCACTCTCTTCTGTTGGGACTTACAAAGTTAAGTGTTAGAATTCTTTTTATACCTACAACTTAAATGCTAGAATGGGCTGTTACAATGCAGCATGAAAAACTGATCATTGGTTAAAGTATGATTTCTGGATCCTGTTCCTAGGCATTAAGTTCTTTGGTAAATACCATCATATCTCTGAAAAAAAAAATTCAAGAAAAACAACAAAGAAAATAACAATCACAAAGTACGCCAACAACCAGGATTAAATATGACTGCTGAATAGAAGAAATGCTTTTTGTGGAAATAATGTGCTAGTATCAGTAGTTACCAAGGTTTAGTAGATTAAAATCAAAGTGAAGTTTAACCGGCCATAGTGAAGTGCCACTTAAAAGTCAGTCAGTTTGACCAGTTCATTCTGAAAAAGAGCAGCGCTCCTTTTCCTTTGTCACTTGTGATCCAGACAAAATAAATATCTAATTTATCTGAACATTTGTTTAAAAAAAGTACAAAAGATCCATCACTTTTATATAACCTTAAAACTCTACCCAAACTGATATGTTCAGGTTTACATAAACATACACACATATATATTTTTTAAATTCCAGAAGTCAAGACACAAGCCCATAGGGGTGTGTGACCATCATAGGCTAAAAATTTAACTCTGGCTATTATAGGACTGTTGCAAAGTGGGTGGGTCTGTGACCTACACTTACAGCTGTTAGCTTTTAACACCGTTCCCATGAGGAAATCTTTGCCTTTTGTTCAGGATGTTTGAACAAAACTCACCACTGAACTAACAGATATGTTTACAGGACACTTGGCACAAAAGGACTAAGAGAAAGTGGGTCTTATATAGTCTCTCAGGCTGTCAGTCATCTAGACACAAGTGAGTCAGCATCCACGGTGTTCAGAAGGTAGAGTTCAGGCTGAACTGTCAATCCCAGATGGTACTGAGGACAAAAAGATGGAAACGCGTTAGACTGGTTTGCAAGTATTTAAATATTGAAACTGGCATTTAAGGACCTATAATCAGCATATCAATGTAGGTGTCTTTTCAGTTCTGCTATATTGACTTTCATTTCAGAAATGACTTACAGATACATGAATGTTTTATTGTATATAAAATAATCACTAGGAGCTAAAATAGTTAAGGATTGAGATAGTACCAAATGCCTTCAGAAAAATTTGCACTTTGACTATTTTGTGACACTGTTGCCTCAGGATGGTTGTTTCTGATCAGGATATTAAGAGCAAATGCACTGGGAGCTTTTGTACTTTAATACCAAGTGTGTTAGAAATCAAATTGCAGGGAATTCCCTGGAGGTCCAATGGTTAGGACTCCGAGCTTTCACTGCGGAGGGCACAGGTTCCCCTGGTTGGGGAACTAGGATCCCACAAGCCATGCAGTGCGACCCAGAAAAAAAAAAAAAAGAAATCAAATTTCAAATAATCTAAATCCTGAGCCCTATTATCTGGGCCCTATTATCCTCTGGCACCTGAGCAAAGAAAAGCCTTTCATTAAAAAAAAAAAAAAAAATGGCATGTGCTAAGAGAAAAGGAGAGGACCTACAGATCTGAAACGTTTACCAGGCTGAATTAGAATCATTTCGGCTGCTTTTAAAACACATTGCCAGGACTTCCCTGGTGGGACAGTGGTGAAGAATCCGCCTGCCTATGCAAGGGACACAGGTTCGATCCCTGGTCCAGGAAGATCCCACATGCCACAGAGCAACTAAGCCTGTGCGCCGCAACTGCTGAGCCTGCGCCCTAGAGCCCTTGAGGCACAACGACTCAGCCCACGCACCCTAGAGCCTGTGCTCCACAACAAGAGAAGCCACCGCAATGAGAATAGCCCCTGTTCCCCACCACGAGAGAGAGCCTGCGTGCAGCAACAAAAACCCAACACAGCCAGAAATAAATAAAATTTAAAAAACAAAAAAAAAAAAACACATTGTCAGACCCGCTCCTGGAGACCTGAATGCAAATAGTTTGTGTTGGCATCGGTGAAGTTGTAACTTACTCTTTTTCTTTCCTCTGCATTCACCGTAGGACAATCACTGAGTCTCCTTTCAGCCCTACTGTTATTACTTCGGGTTTTAGGAATGTTGTTGCCCCTTGGCACCAACAGCCTCTTTTTTAGCCTTTCAGTTGTCTCATCTGTATAGAGGCTGATCCTTTTGTTGTAAGAATTAAATGAGATTTCATGAGTGCTCAGGATGAAGGCACACTATAAATTCATAGAAAATATTTCTATTATAGTATAGTGGAAAAGGCACTGGAGTAGAGGTCAAGCTCCAACTCTGCCACTTCCTGTGACCTTTAGCAACTCATGTATCCTTCCGGAGCCTTATCCTATTTACTTGTAAAATGGGAATAAATGCTACATTTGAAAATGCCGAATACATTAATAAGCTATCTCATGTTAGTCTTTAATAATTTTTTTTTTTTTTGCACTGCACGGCATGCAGGATCTTAGTTCCCCAACCAGGGATTGAACCTGTGCCCCTTGCGGACAAAGTGCAGAGTCTTAACCACTGGACCACCAGGGAAGGCCCAGTCTTCAATACTTTTTTAACACATTACAAATTGCCCTGTATACCTCACAGGTCTGTGATGACTGTGTGAAAATGAAACCAAATGGAACCCAAGATAAATCTATTCTCAACTAGGAAATTACTGAGTCACACTGGCCTTAGGGCAGAATAACAGCATTTCAGACTTCAGCTTGCTTACTCACTTTAGGGTCTTATGACTTAGGTTTTAGTAACCAAGAGCAATTATCAGATATACTGACAGTTCACTACAGCCTTTTCCCAACTGACCTAAGATGGTGGGCTTCCTCATTACGTAGTTAAGCAAGGGTTGCATTTTTAGTCCCATGACCTCCAGGTTGTATCACTTAGATGACGTAGAACTCCTTCATTGGAGAAGTTTCTCATATTGCTTGGAGGCACTGAGAAATGGGGCTAAATGGCACAGGAATTGGCTAAACCTTTCAAGGGCAGAGAGGTATGCAAATGAATAAACTATCAGTTTATTGCTGGGGTAGCATGAGCAGGCCCTGTCCATTTTCCACACCTACTTGAAAAAGTATTCAAGCATACTTTTTAAATTTAGCACAGGCCAAACAAAATTATCCTACCAGTTTGCAGCTTTTGATCTAAAACATATTCTAGCACAAAGCAAAGTATCTTTGATATGTTGCTGTTCTTGGTGCTGCTAAACGCCAAAGCTTGGTGTCTTAACTGCACATGAAGTGTATATTATATACTACATAGGATGATCGGTAATGGTAACGTAGAGTCTGGAATTAAGCTAGTCAAGTTCAAATGCCAACTGCCCACTTATTAGTGATGTGTTGTTTTGCTTTTTGGTCCTTGAGTTGCCTATCTATATTGAGGTTGATCCTCTTATTATAAGAATTACATGAGATCATATGAGTGCAAAGACCCCAACTAGCACATAGTAATGTGTTAGTCCTCTCTAACATTCAAAAGCTAAGGTCCTATCCAAGGAAGGAACAGAAAGCACTCCAGAGGGCAGAGCTAGAGGAAATGTCTCAAATCAGGACCTTCAAATTGGTATGCATCCTATTTTAGTTCTGAAATTAAACCCAAAGGAGTTCCCTGGTGGCCTAGTGGTTAGGATTCTGGGCTTTCACTGGCCAGGGTGTGATCCCTGGTCAGGGAACTGAGATCCCGTAAGCCATACAGCAAGGCCCCCCCCAAAAAACACACACACACACAAAGATTTAAAAAACAAAACAAAAACAAAGTAAGAAGGGAGAGCTAAAAGAGGAAGAACATGGAGAACAAAATTCCCAGATAACTGCTAATAGTGTTACTTACAGTATTCAGCTCCTGTAAGACAGACAGGGAAAGCTTGCAACAGAGAAAGGGAAAATGAAGTTCTAGTGACACTCTTGAAACAAATTAAGTGCTGACTTTGATTTTCCTGCCATGTGCTTGGTGAC
Organism: Hippopotamus amphibius kiboko; assembly: GCF_030028045.1. Taxonomy (NCBI): domain Eukaryota; kingdom Metazoa; phylum Chordata; class Mammalia; order Artiodactyla; family Hippopotamidae; genus Hippopotamus; species Hippopotamus amphibius. The sequence goes on along the minus strand of NC_080197.1, from coordinate 86,257,227 downwards.
AAGGCTAGTAGTTTACTGTGTCTGAGCTTTGTCTTTTTTGCTAAACGGTGACAATATTTCCATTTATATCGGGTCTGCCAAAATGCTTTCATTCTTAAGCTAAACAATTGTGTTCTTTTTAAATACTCATACCTTTTATTGGCAACATATACAGAATATAAAAGCCTACCTCATTGGTGAAACAAGACTGCAGATAGAAAAATGTTCAGCTTAGAGCAGAGAAAGGCAGAATGACAACTGTTTTTCAACTTTAAATATGCTAATGATGTAACGTTTAGCAACGGCAAAAGTATCCGACTAAATGGGTAATAGAAATTAGTGTATGGTGTCTGCAATTCATAAAGTCTTCTGGGAACTAAACCTATGCTGAGCCTCGAACAATGTGAACTTTAACTGTGTGAGTCCACTCATACATGGATTTTTTTTTTCCAATGGTAAATACTACAGTACTACATGATTCCAGCCAGGCTGAATCTGAGAATGCGGGACCACAGATTTGGAAGAACACTGGACACGAAGGGTCGACTATAAATATGAAAGGCCAACTATAACTTATACACAGCTTTTTTATTCCATGCATGGTCAGTGCCCCTAACCCCCAGCTGTCCAGGGGTCAACTGTATATTTCTCTCTCTCCTAAAGAGAAAAATCACTAACAGTGTGAGTTTAATGTGTCATTCCAGGTGGTAGCTGATATTTCAGTATTTCAAAGTTGTTGATGCCCCATTAATAAAGTAATTTCAAGGTTAAAAAAATACCCAGGAAACCAAATTGGAAAAAGAAAAAAAAACTTTTTAATTACAAACCAAGTTTACATATTGTTAAATGGTCACTAAAAGCTTGTTGTAACCACTCCTAAAACCACTAGCAGGACCTCACAGGAGCCAAACTGCAGCTCTTCCCCATCCCTGTCAATTCCCAGTATGCTGTAGCAGCACAATTATTTCATGCCATATTTATGCAGAACAAGGACCAATTTACATAAAGTACAACTGTATATCCTTAAACATTCCACACAAACATACTGCACATGCTGGCACAGGAAGACTTCAGTCCTAAACATTGTTTACTGTACCCAAAGTACTGGCTGAACAGAAAGTACACTTTCTATCTGAGAGGATCAAATGGAATACAGTATGGGAGTGTTTTTAACATTGAAAAATACTACACACATAGTGATATAAATGCCATTTAACTGGAAAGAAATTTTCCATCATTGCAAGTCATATATATATAACTTTTCAAAGAAAACGTACAGCTTTAACCTGGGCTTCTAACTATCTGTGAATCTGAGACTGACTGGACCCACCCAGACTTAGGGCAAAGGTAAATGTTACTGTAGCATCTTTATAAAGAATTTTGTCAGTGTGGCCCTCACCTACGGCAGCCAGATGAGGGCTTAAGATGTCAGTCCCCAGTATCTTCAGAGTGCCCTTCTGACCAGTTTGGGGAATGACGGCAGGGGAGAGGGAGGGATATGAGGAGGAATGGCCAAGGAAATTTGTCTCTCATGATCCTGTGCTATATCACTGGAGGGGCTGAGATAAAGGTATGGTCAGCGAAACACAGTAGTTTACCCTTAATGCCATATAAAAGACATTCCATTCAGTCTACGATTTTGACTCTGTACAACATATCGGCAATAATGCCTTCAGGGGCTCAGGTGAACAGAGAACATAAATCAACAAGGACTCCAAAAGGAAAACACCAAAAGTGAAAAGTCCTTCAATGCCATTCCCATGACTGTTCTCACCAAGTCAGTGGCTATAAAAGATCTGCTTATTTATCTCCATCAGACAAATGTGATTTGGTGTGAGATAATCACATAGTCTCAGGCTCCACATGTACAAATGTCAGAAGTGGCTGAAGAGCAGCAGCTCCATGCTGAAGGGAACCATTTCTCCTCTGATTCCAGAGCTCCACCATCTGGTCTCAAAGTTTTTCCCTCTGAGGGAATGGCTGAAGAGAGGTAGCCCAGCGCCACCCTGCTGAGAGAACTCTGCAACCACAGTGATACCTAAGGACTTGCTGAGAGCGAGCGAGCTTTGCAATGGTTAGATCCAGAGCTCCTGAGATTGCCTTGCAAGTTGTCTTGGGCATGCTTCATAAAAACATGACGATTCTGGTAGAAGGTGGTTTTTACGAATAAAACAGATGGCTCTTCTTCTTTCAAGTATTTTCTCCTCACCCCAAAGTCTCATGAGAACATCAGTTCATAAGTGCTACCATCTTTTTCTACCACTACCCTCCTGGAGGAGGACGGTGAAGGTTTCACAACTACAAGTGCTCAAGAAGAAATACCATCAGGAAAGCTCTGCACTAACATGAAAGTTAATAAAATTAGGACGCCCAAGAAAATTTCGATAAGCTTTCAATCTCTGAGGAAAATTGGTGACTTGTGATTTTCAAAAGAGATTAGTAACCACCACCTACAGTTTTTGCTATCTGTCCACTTATCATCTTCTTTATGCTTTCTCACCCCTCTTAACATCCACTGAGAAAATTAAAGTGAAAATAAGTTAAAGGAGGTAGATATCTCATAATTTTATATTTCCTATGGATCAAACCACCTAGTTGAGATTTTATTTTTTTACTATTACAATAATTCAAAGGGTATGCATAAGGAAAGTATTTCTCAGCCTTTTAAAATCCATTATCTTTTGATAAACAAAACTTGCATACCTATTCTGTGATTTGTATTATGAAAAATGTATTGCATTTTCCCAATAAGTTTTTTTAACATACAGTCAGTCTTGTTAAGAATCATGCATAGAGGATTATCCCTCAAAAAGATAACACAAGCTGGCCCTGGGGCAGCGAAAGAGTTTAGTGTTTGAGAGCAGCAGACATCAGCTTTTCAAAGATCCTACCTAATCCAGTTCCCAAATTAGGAAATCAGGAAGAGAAATAGTATCATTTTCAAACATCTATGAAACAAAGTCTTTCCCAACAAACAGTTGAGTCCTAAATGCAGCCTGTGCAACAGCACATACTTTTGGCTATGTTCACACAGTAAACCATAGAAACACACTGGCTCTGATGGCTACCTGCGGAAGACAGACAGACTGATCCAGTGTTTACTTAGTATAGCCACTGGTGGCTTCTTCGGTCAGCAGGACTTTAGAGATGCTTACCGTGTGCCCACAGTCCAGGAAGGACATGCCCAGTGCAATCAAACATTGCCAACCCTGAAAGAGATAATATGGTCATCATTCACCAACCTCTCTGAAGAGCCCTCTTACCCATGGCTACCCACAATGCACTGCTCAGATGCAAACCTCTTTTATCATCCTATTTTCAATACTGACTGCCCTCTGTTCCTACTGCTTTGTGTTTGGTTTGTTTCTTTTACCTGACTGGGAGAGTTCCCTGAAGACCACTTTTCTTCAGTCCTACCCCATGCCTCAGCATGGGGGGAATGACGGACTGGCTAATGCAAGTGCGATAGTCTCCTGAGCTGCTCTATATGTTTTGGTGCCAGAGGGTATTAATTCACTCTAGAATCAGCCCTAAGCCTTGCAGATGGGTCTTCAACAATCTCAGCAGTCTCAGGCTAACTGAGAACAACTCGGCACCTTCATAGCCAATTTGCCTGAAGGAAGGATTCCCTTAACTCCTAGAGCAAATTTTTAAAACAATTTCTGTCAAGGACATACTCAGTTACTTGGGTTTCCTTGGAATAAGTGCCTATATTATAGGGTCAGCATAATCTTAGTGTGCCCACAATTTACTGGGGAGGAAAAAAGAAGGGATATATCCACTGAGGGCATAACTTTTCAATATTCACTAAAATGATTTGCTCCATCAAGTACCTAACCTGTGGCAGATACTGGCATGTGGACTCGGCAAGTACTATAAAGATAAGCAGTGGGCTTCCACCCTCCATCCTTGCCACTCTCTGTAGCAGATATGGTATAAATTCTGCTGTCCCTAATCCTCAACCTCTTGTGTTTTTTAGAGAAACTTGTGTAGAATAGGGAGGCAGATTTACGGTTGCTATAGCTGCTTTTCATTAATATAAGAAATGTTACAGAAGATCTGGAAAATAAAGAATCCCATCCTAAGACAACTACTATTACTATTTTTACATAATTTACTATAGACTTTTGAATTTTTTATTTTTGTTATTGTCTAGTTACACATAATTCTACATTCCTTTTCTACAAGGATGAGTCAAAAATTATCTGCACTCCGGTTATATGAAAACTGTAAATTCTACAGCCAGAGTGCGGATAATTTTTGACTCACCCTCATATGTAGCTATGTTTTATAACCATCTTCTTTTTTTTTTTAATTGGCTGTATTGGGTTTTTTTTTTTTTTGCTGTGCGTGGGCTTTCTTTAGTTGCAGTGAGTGGGGGCTACTCTTCATTGTGGTGCGCGGGCTCCTCATTGCCGTGGCTTCTCTTGCTGCGGAGCACAGGCTCTAGGCGTGTGGGCTTCAGTAGTTGCAGTACATGGGCTCAACAGTTGTGGCTCACAGGCTCTAAAGCGCAGGTTCAATAGTTATGGTGCACAGACTTAGCTGCTCTGCAGCATGTGGGATCTTCCTGGAGCAGGGATTGAACCCATGTCCCCTGCATTGGCAGGCGGATTCTTAACCACTGTGCCACCTAGGAAGCCCTATAACCATCTTTTTTTAATAACTCTTGAATAATTCAATGAGAGACTATAACTATTTACTCATGTCCTTTATTGGACAAGTAGTTGAGCAGGGCAGGGCTGTGAACCCACATGTGCCGCCCTCCGAAGATTTGAAATCACGCTACACAGCTCACAGCCCCAACCCCAACCCCATCTCGTACCACTCTCTCCTTTCTGCACTGCTGATCTTCTTCTCGTTCTTCAAACATACTACACTCCCTTGTTAGGGATTATTAAGGGTGGAAACCAGACCGAAGTGACAGAAATAGAAAAATGATAGCTCTTAGGAACCAAGGTAGATTTTATGGTTGAAAATATTGTTTAATCACAGCTGGTTTAATGACCTCATATAAATTGTGTCACTAAGCTGAAGACAGACTGCTATGTGCTCTTTTAGGTCCTTTCATTTCTGAGTGTTAGCCCCACCCCGACCACCGCTGATACCTATATACCCCCCTGCCCCCTCCCAACTGGACTTACCAAGTAAAACACAAAGCTCAGATAAGCTACGCTGACCACAGCAGCCACCACATACAATGCCACATGCCCTAGATCCTGGACATAAATCACAACAAAGTACATGTTGATGGAACAGATGATGAGGACCAGGACACCGCCTGCGAGCCTCCAGCCTCTGTAAGAAGAATCAGCACGATTATTCCAACCTGGTCACAAACAGCAAAAGACACTCTGTCTTTTGAGGGTACACAGGACATGAGTAAGAGGCATTTCAAAATGAACTGAAAAGTGGTTCTGATGTCTCAGATTAGGTTAAATGAGCCAAAGTTACACGATAGGGAGAAAGAAGAAAAAAAAAAAAACTATCAAATAATCCCTATTATTTACGTCCTTAAAAATGCAACAAGCCCTAGAAATGCAAAACGTCATGCGTCCCTAGAGATGTAACAAGTCATTTCAAACAGACCCTGTCCTTTAATGATGTATATAAAAGGTATTAGCTTATGCCTTTCTCATCAAGATCATTTAACATGGAATTAAGGTGCTATAAACTTCAGTGGCTGAAGTTGAAGAGTTAAAGCCCTAAAAGCTGAAAAATTTCCCCCAGAAATGAAAAATGTGCTTACCCTCCTTTGTTACATTCACAGTTTCCATTTTCTACGTCAAAGACTGAGGGGCAGCTCTAGCAATCACCTCTCAAAGCGTACAGTTCCCCTATGACTTATTTTCTGACTGGCTTGTTGGACGAAGCTACCCTTCCCCCACACATCTCTGGGGAACTAAAAGAAGTATACTCACATTCCATTGGCAAAGTCACTCATTACCGGCCGCAAGCTCGTAAAAGTGAGGATGGGTATGAGAGCAAAGGGAAGCTGGAAGAGAAAAAACCTTGTATCACCCCAGAGAGCAGCACTGTTAGCAAAAAGGAAACAGACCCTGCCTCATCTACTCTGTGAGAAATTATTCCTATCATCCCGACATGCTGGAGCATTATGTGGAAATCTCTAGAGCTGCCATTAACCTAGCATCAGTTATGACCATAGTGTCTTTACAAAATTTGTAACTGCCTTGTCTTCTTAATCAGCATAAAACCTACCCGTGTCCTATACGCTGGTGTGTGCTGGCATTAATGAACAATAATTTTGTGTTCTATGTGTAATTGTAGCTTATAATTTCCTTTCAATGGGCTTAAAAAAAAAAAGCCATTTCTAAAAGGCTTTTCGATGCCAGGGATTTCATATGTGTTCACTATAGACCAAGACTGTGCCTCTTTCTTCCTCTGAATTTTCCCCAGAACCCAGCACTAGGCTTGGTACCTAAAGGCAATACAAAATGCTGCCTGACTCAACGGGATGTGAGTTTCCCAGCTCCCTCCTCACCTGTAAGCTCTGAAGAACATTCAGGAAGTCATTCATCCCTGTTAGATGCTCTACGTCCTGGAAGACGGCAACAAGCAGAGTCGGGATGATAGCAATAGAGCGGGTCAGAATCACTCGGGCAAAGCGTGACCACTTCAGGTTCAGGAATCCCTGCAAGAAAACACAGAAGCAGCATGAATGTCTGGAGCAAGAAAGGTCTGGGGTGGGGCGGGGGTGTAATTCCCTGGTGGCACAGGGGCTAAGAACCCACCTGCCAATGCAGGGGACACGGGGTTCAAGCCCTGCTCCAGGAAGATCCCACGTGCCGCGGAGCCACGAAGCCCGTGGGCCATAACTACTGAGCCTGTGCTCTAGGGCCCATGAGCCACAACGACTGAAGCCCACGCGCCTAGAGCCCTGCTCTGCAACAAGAGAAGCCACGGCAATGAGGAGCCTGCGCACGGCAACAGGGTAGCCCCCACTCTCAGCAGGCCGAGAAAGCCCACGCGCAGCAACAAAGACCCAACATAGCCAACAAATAAATAAATTTTTTAAAATGTTTTTTTCCTTTAAGAACTTTTATTGAGATACAATTGACATACAATAAACTGCATATATTTAAAGTGTACAATTTGATATTTTTTTTCTTATTAGTCATGTATATATGGTAATCCCAATCTCCCAATGCATTCCCACCCCCCCACCCCCACCCCCGCTTTCCCGCCTTGGTGTCCATACGTTTACTTAAGTGTTTAAAAAAAGAAAAAAGAAAAAGGTCTGGAGAAGTTCTGGAAGACCTTAGAAGCATGGGATTAAGAAGTAACAAAATAATAATAACATATCAATACTGATTCATCAATTTTAACAAAAGCACCACACTAATGCAAATGTTAATGGCAGAGAAAACTGTACGAGGAGTGAGAGGCAGTATATAGGGACTCCCTGTACTTTCCACTCAGTTTCTCAATAAAACTAAAATTGCTTTAGCAATTAAAAAAAAAAACACGTAACAAAAGGCTAATGTCCTCTTTTCCAGTCTATCCCAGTCAAAACAGCACGTACCTCCATGACGAACTGGCCAGAATAGGTTCCTGTCATGGTGGAGCTCTGCCCTGCAGCCAGAATCCCCACTGCCCAGATGTAGAGCGCGGCAGGCCCGAAGTAACACCCCAGCACAACACCCTGGGAGGGGCAAGGGAGAACGATCACCTGAGACAACACCCTGAACAGCATTCCTCTTTGGCATTCCTGCTCCTTCCTTGCTACGCACCCACCTATACCAGGTGCCGTGCTGGGCACTGTCCCAGAAGCTAGACTCAGGTCCTGACCTCTTTCTAGAGGCTTTCAACCTAAATTCTGCTCGGTGCTCCTTCATTCCTCCTCAGCCTAGTCCCTTCTCTTCTCCAGGCTCCTAACGCCTTTATCCTCAACCTGTATCCTAAGTATTAAAAAAAAAAGTCTACAACACATTTCCCAAATTATATTCCTTAACACAGTCCTATTCTGGAAGACGGTAACAGGAATGAAGAGAAAGCTCAAATAAATTTTGGAATGCTACACACTATATATTCTACTCTTGGAGGTTCACAATGTAACCAGCATAAAAGGGACAGAGAGGCCCCAATAAAGACCACTTTACTAAGGAACACTTTCTCTAGTCACCCCAATTAACGTCCTGTAGAACAATATACTATCAACACAAGTTTGGGAATTGCTGATACAATTCTTTTCAGCTGATCTTCTATTCCCTTCCACGTAATCCAAATGACTTGTCTGGTACCTGGACCTCTGAAAAAAATGACACTCCAGAAAAGATATGCTGAGCTCTGAAGTGAACCCACAGCAAAGACCAGACACTATGCTAAGAACATGATTCAGGAGTGAGGACCAGAAATCTGAAGAGGTTTACCCCTTTGTAGATGTCCACAGCCAGTGTTGAGTTATCGTCAGGAAAAAGGTGAGTATGGGGACTGCTGCTGTTTGTACAGACTTCAACCTGGAACCAAAGCAGTTTAGGAACAACTTTTATTTTTGAGGCCAGCACCCTGATAAGAAGACCTCTCCTACAGATTACACACAGGTCATCTAAGAGACAGATGCTGGAGGCAAGACACTGGGCATAGGTTGTGATGAGGGCAGAGACTAGCAGCAATGTCACTTGAGGTCTTCCTCCATAATCTTTCTACACCCCCACGTCATCAAAAACATTTACTGAGTTAGAGTGTGCATGGTAATACACGAATGCTGGGTCACTTTAAATCATGACAGGAGGTGAGGGCCCTTAAGAAGTCTTCAGATATGAGAGGACACCTCGAATAGGGAGTCCTTAGTCAAGGCAGAGCCAGGAGTCAGAGGTCCTACAGACGGGAAACAAAGCAGTGATCAAAACTAGATAGGCAGTCAGGAATCAAGATGATAGAGAATTCAAAATGACAAGACAGTCTGTCTAGCCACAGTTTCTGTTTTCTGTTTGCTGAATCCTCCCAACCTGTCATTACCAAATGGCAGGATTGGCAAGCGGCCAGTAGTTGATAAACAGGAAACAAAAGAAGATGAAAAAGAGCCAAACAGATGTGAAGCCATTAACAACAGCACAGGGCAATCTGTGTCTGAGGCAGGCTCCCTTCCCAGTCAAAAGCTGGGAAGGTGGGTCTAGGCTTGATCACACCCCCAGACTGTGAGCCAGGACTAGTGCAGTGACTTAGTGGGCAACGTTGAGGCTTGAGATCTATTTCCCCTGAGCTCTAAGTCACTGTCACATTGTCCTACCCCAATCCTACCCTCATATTCACTACCACCCAGGACCCTGACTTACTCACCACCTGCTTGTTGGTTTTTTCAAAAAATGCTTCGGCAAAGACTGAGACGACAAAGATGTTGATGACAAAGGAAACGAAGAGAGCAATGCAGGATTCAATGAAAAAGTACTTATTGGCTTCTCGGACTTCCTGCTTATTGGCTCGGTCTACCTGTCTGGACTAGAGAGATAACAGCAACGGTCATTTTCGGACTAACTGGAAAATTTTCCTTGTAATATTTCATGAGTCTGGAGTCAGCTGAAAGACCTACAGGGCAAATAACTGACCACATGAAATGTGAGAGACTCCGCTTACAACCTGGTTCACTGAGTGAGTAAGAACCCCATGACCCTTTGATGACACCACACAACCCCAAACAGGGAAAAGTTGACTGAGTGCCTGCTGAGCTCTCAGCTACTGTGGCTGGAACAATCACTGACCTACAAAAACAACCTGATTTCAGACCTAAGGGGTAGACACCTTAATTACAAAGGCCTCTGAAATCTCCCAGCAAACAAACTATTGTGTTGGACTGGCTGGTAAAAGCCACGCTGGGCTCTTTCCTCCTGATCTACATGAGGCCGCTCAGGCTTTTGAGATTTAAATAAAAGACACACAGTGCACCTTCACATCTTTTAAGAAGGACTTTAGTCCCTTCTCTATGAGGTCAGTTATCTCTGGTCACCTTGGTGATAAAAGAGTCCAAGCATGTGGAGTCCAAGTGCGGAAAAACATCTTGCTCCTTCAGGGCTCTAACAGTTGTAAACTAAGTGTGTGTCCCTTGCAACCAAAGGAAAAGATCCCATGAACTACACAGGCCACTGAGAAAAGGGTCTTGCTCACCTTGACTAAGGCAGAATGCAGGTACATGTTGTGTGGCATGATAACAGCACCCACGATGCCCACAGCCTGCTCGACCTGTGGGGTACGACAGCCTGAACACGATGGCACGAACATGCCTTTGAGGACTTGGGTCTGGCTGGGTTTCACTGTAACATACTACATACCAACAGAACAGCTATTAGCCTTCACTGGAATATGAGGCCAGGGGAGTAACACAGTACTAGGGAACACTCTGCATCCTTTACTTCTTAAATGCCTTCATCAACAGCTACATAGGAAATGAGGAATACAGAACCATCCAAAAAAACCAAGCAGCACAAGGTCAGAGAATTTAGGACTGATATTTTATATTGTATTTTAGATATAGAAAATAGATGTGTAGAGGATGTAATTAATACTCTTAAAGAAATAAAATGGCTGTGAAGACCCTACTGATGTCAGCTTCACAATTAACTCCTGTGAGACACACCCAAGAATCAATCAATCAAGAACAGAGTCAATTCTTGACTACCCACACGAACCGTGCTTCTGTGTTCGCCTATCACTTATGTCTGCCACTAGCATCTGCTGGGACTCATTCAGAAACACTTCTCATACACACTTTTTCCTGGTTCAGCATTTCTTTTGGAAGCATTAGACCAAGCTGTATCATCTATTCTTGGAATAGATGGATTTTTAAAAGTTTAGCTAGGCCAATAAGTAGAAATCAGTTTATAACAATTGGACATAGAAAGGTGCTGTTACTGTAGGTGCATATAACGACAGGGTTAGGGTTAACCCAATGGAGTGTCTGCGCTGGGGGACAAACTGGGAGACATGCACTACATCCAGTCCAAGCCGCAGTTAGTATCAACCAGGACGAGCAAACACAAACCCTCTAAGGCAACAGCCAGGAATAACCCTGCAATCCCTTCCCTAACCTTCTCCAGGCTGTTCTGTTGCAAGGATGGCCAACTTGCAACCAGGGAGTCTCGTCTGGAAAGTCCTAGAAGTCATTTTTGACCTAGGAGTCCCTTCAGGCCTTCCTGGACACTATTCTTTGCTACATCTTATTCCTTCAAAATTGGCCCAGGGCTGAATTTGGCTTTTTGTTAACGCATACTGTCTCTTGTAATAAAAGGAAAAAAATTTTGTTTTAAAAAGCTAATGAACAGCCTGTAACACTTGCCTCATATCCAAATGTGAGGGCCATAACAGTGATGAGAAAACCAAAAAACGCTTCTAGCTTCCGCAAGCCTAAAGAGGAAAACGCAGCAGTGAGCTCACAGAAGGCAGACTTCCCCAGCGGCCACATGACGGAAAGCAGCTCCTCTGACTGATCCCTCCATTCCCACTCTCCTTACCGTATTTGTCCAAAAAGAGAAACACAAAGGTATCTGCAATGGTGATGAGAACTCCACCCCATAGAGGAATCCTAGGTCAAAGGTAACAAATGGAGATTAATGTTAAGAAAAGAAACATTGAGAAACACTCTCTTCCCAACAGCTCTCCAGATATATGACACTTGGAGGAACAAGCACTTGGGGGGGAAAGGGAACAGCAGCAGGAGGCCAGGCCTTGGGTAGTTTAGGATCAGAGCACCAAGTGAAATAATACATTCATTCAAACTTTGTCTACTATTTCAGACATTTAGGATACAAAGCTGAAAAGGAGGGGTCTTATCTCTCAAGGAACTCACTTGTCTAGTGGGATAAATTGACATACCAATTAATTGTAATACACACTGCCACACACTGGATAACAGAGGTATGCATGACCCAACATGGGAACATGGAAGCTATAGAACCTACATCTGCCAGGAGAGAAGTTGGTTCCAGAGAAAAAATATTGATACTTGAGTTGAATCTTGAAAACTGAAAATGAGCTGGGTCTTTGTTTTTACACTTGCTTTGAAATCTAGTAAAACATTGGTTACTTTCTACAGAAAAAACCCCTCACCTTCCTACAGACAGGAGATTGATGGCAATAGCTGAGCCAATAACTTCTTGCATATCTGAGCCAATGATAGCCAACTCCACCATCAGCCAGAGGATAATTCGCGGAACCTGAACACCAAACAACAGAAAGACATGGTTCTAATGAATCATTTCTAAGAACTCCCCCAACAGCCTGGAATTCATATTTGGGCACTGATTCATAACCAGCCCTTTATAAGCCTTCAGTCTAGAGATGAAGTACAAGAACTCAGCTCCACTTGGCCCCTTGCGAGAGAAGGCCAGGCTGCTTCTATGTGGCAGGGCCTGTGGGTCAAGGTCAGGGCAGCAGCTGATCCCAATTTTTTCTTTCCTTTCCACTTGACAGCAGGATGGAATTTCCACCCATTATTTCCACTTAATTTTTTTGCCTAAAAATAATCCTAAAAGTTTTAGGGGGAAATGAGGATGCTAAGATAGTCAAAATATTGCTCAAGAGAGAAGAGAAATACTACAGAAGAAAACACCTATCCTGACCATAGCTGAAGAGACAAAACAAACATAAAAAGGTTGGAATCATCCTTAATGTAATAATGCAAAAGCAATAAAAGACAAATACGCAAAGGGACTCAGGGCAAAGTGGTTCGAATTGGGTGTCCTATAACAAAATCTGGGAACTAATCTGGTCAAATAATCCAGCAGAAAGCAATTTAGTAGTGCTGGCTCCCTGAGACCAGGAAAACAAAAACAAAAACAAAAACACCTCCAGGTACCTACTACCCAAAACATATGTCACAAAAAACTGCTAAGAGACATGAAGAAAGAGAAGCTTAAATTACCAAAGTTTGTTCTTATTGTTTTGAGAAGCATATAAGAAAAAACAAACAAACAACAACAACAAAACAGGTAAGGGTACTCTCTCACAGTCAAGAAAGGAGATTAAACATTTAGGACAAATTGGAGGTAGATTAGTACTTATCTAAAGATCAAGCCAGTTTAAAGCTGTCTTCCAGACACTGGGTCCATTCATTTCTGTCTTACGAAGCCCAAAGAAAGAAAGGCCCAAATATCCAGAAGGAAACTATAGAAAACAGTGTAAACTGCCAGGGTCAGGGTAAACTGAAAAGCCCTTATTAACAAATCCAAAGATCCTGCCACATATAGTTTGTAGTACAAGGGAAAAAAAAACTCACTTTTTTCAAATCGATGACAAAGACAGAAAAGAAAATGTGTATAATGCAAAGTGATGAAGTGACATGGATGTATGGATGAAAGTGCTTAGAGAGAACACCTCTGCCCCTTTGTGAACTGTGCACTGCTAGATGCCAAAAGGAAGAGTGAAAGATAAATGTTTACACAAACAGAATTTTTCTAAGGAAACTTTCTGGGAAATGTGAATCTCATGTTAGATTTTGAAGGAGTGCAAAAACTTGCTTAGCAGCAAGAGAGGCTACAGAATGTCCCTTGGGACTCCCAGCCCTCAGGGCCACGGATCCCCACATGCTCCACGATTTCAGTATACAGGGGGGCCAGCACAGGTTGCCAGACACAGTTACCTACAATATGAGTAACAGACAAACACTGCTCACCCTGGGATACTGACGGTGACACACTTCAGCAAGATGCAGCCCAGTGACCACTCCCAGTCTGGCTGCAAGGCGCTGGAGCAGCAGCCCCACGATGGTGGCCAACAGAAGGATCCAGAGCAACTAGAGAAGAACAAAATCCCACCATTACACTCATTAGATAACGGGGGGGTTTTTTGTTTGGTTGTTTGGCAACGTGAATGGGAAACACTACACTCAGGAAAGAGCCCTGGTCAGGAATCTAATGCCCTAAGTTCTGCATCACATTCTGTACAGAACCTGCTAGGTCACCTTGCACCTTTCTGAGCCTTAGTTTCTCCCATCTGCAGTTTCTCCTTTGTTCAAGGAAACCATGTGGGTAAAATAAAATAAAAAACCAACTACGTGGATAAAATAAAATTTAAAAACAGGTGGAAAAGTACTTTTCACCTTAAGTGTCACGGCCAATGCAGTATCAGCATGTAGCCACTGAGGTCGATGACCAACAGGCAGAGTAGAGGAAAAGGATGTGGTGTGCTGCGTGTGTTTAAAAGGGAAAGGGGTAGGACTTGATGTTCACCTTAAATCCAGCCACTGCTCCAGACTGCAAATCAGATTCAATGTTTCCTGGATCCAGGTAGGCAATGCTCATAAGAAACCCCGGTCCCGTGAAAGCCCAGAGTTTACGAAAGCTAAAACAAGAGTACTGTACAAAAGAAACAGATCAAAACGATTATCACCTCCAAACTGCTGATCTCATTTGTCTATTATTTTATCATATATAAAACAACAATATCAGCTTCATGAGAACATTTAGGACGTTGGTTCCTGGGTGTGTCCAAGTTTTACCTCCATCTTACCCACTCCTTATCAATAAACCGGCCACCTCTCTGTCCAAGAGCTCTTCTCTTACCTGCTCTTTCCAACAGTCTTTCATTCTAAAACCCAAGCAATACTATCAGTACCTCTGTGCCCAGCCACTACCCAAATGGGACAAAAGGCACCATAAAAAAGGGAACGTGAAATTCATACCTTCCTGACCAAAAAATGCTCACTAGTGCAACTTGGCCAACGGTTTTTCAAAGCCCTCAGTTTCCTTAACAGTTTCTGCTTACTCTGATTACAAAAATTCAGTCTTCAGAGACTGCTTGCCAGAATTAGATCTTGAGTTGTCCAGCAGACTTTTCACTCCTAAGTTTTCCCTAGATAACATTTTACTCCAAGGACCTGTCACTAACCTCCTCCTCAGGAATGGCGATCTTCTCATCAAAGTAGGTGGTGAAGGGCTCCTCTGAGTGCCCCCCAGGGGACTGCGAGAGAGAGGAGTTACTGTAGGCAGGGTTGATGGCACCAAGACTGGCAGAGTCCCCATGGTCTCCAGAAGCATCTTCTGAATTAACAGATTTGAGAAGAAATGAATTAAAATGAACAAAATACACTAACAACTCACACTTAGAAATACTGAAATTAAATCTCTTGAATACCTAAATGCACAAGACCAACCTGACTCTATCTCAATTTCTAGTACTTTATTTTTATTTATATTTTTAATAAATTAATTTTTGAATAGGCAATACATTCACATGGCTGAAAATTTGAGAAATACAAAAATGCTTATGGTAAAAAAGCTCCCTCTCACCCCTCTTTCCCAGTCACTCAGCTCTACATAAGTTTTCAACATTAATCTCATAATGGTTTCCCCCTACTTTCACACTTCTATTCCTACTTGCCAATTTTTAGAACCATTTCAGTTTCTTCTAAAACCACACTGATGTCTAGGGCTCAATATATAACATCCCTAGACTAGCCCACTGGTAACCTAAAATCCTAACTTTTAGAAGGAAATAGGTCAGTCTCATGGGACACTCCTCCTTCACCCCCCACCCCACCCATTATTTAATAGGACTTACTCAAAGAATCATCCTTGGATGTTATACCTCCATCAGGCTTCTCCAAAAATGGGTAAATTGCAAAATCCTGCCACATTTCACGCTAAAATCTGAAGCTGCAGGGAAACCACCAAACGGGAACCCTCTGCCTCCTGACTAAGGCCTGCAGTGAAGAGCTTGGGGAGGGGAAGGTATCACCCTGGTGATAGGAGGGCTCCTCTCAGACTAACCATCAGTGTTTTGAGGCCTACATTTTGCAGTTAATTTTAAATGCAGGGCGGGGGGAGGGTCTGGGAGTAAAGGGCTAATCCACCAGATAGATACAAAACCCAGTTTGTTATAGCTATCAAATGGTTATTTCTAACCACAAAGCTCTAATCTCAGGGTTTCCAAGGAACCTTTGCAACCTCCAATTAGAAAATCAAAAGCTTTCTTTCTATAGGGAACTGACCCCCCTCACCTTAAGTGGCACTGAATTTACAGAAAAGGAATGGAAATTCTAAAGGAGAAATTTAGAATCAGGAAGGATTAGTCAAAGCACTCAACAAGTCTAATACACTATATAAGGTGCTAGCTCAGTATTTTACTGCTGCATGCATATCTGAAGTGCAGCCAAAGCACTCTAGAGACTTTTATGCCAGATCTGCAAAACACTGCCCTTACAAACACTACTGCTATAGAAACCAAACTCGTAGCTAATCTTGGCTCATCTTAGAACTGGAAATAAGATATGAGGGAGGTCTCTGTGGTTATAAATCCATTTTCATTTACAGCCTGAGTCACCAGGGTAGTGACCTCTGAACGGAGCGGGTCTCCATGATGATATTGTTGGCTGGAGAGAGGAGATGGGGACAATTTTTGTTGGAATAGGGGATGAGAAGGACAATATGGTAAATTTCTGCTACTGGCTTAAGCCTAATTCCAAATAAAAATTAGACAATAATACACAGCTGTAAATTACCATCTGGTGTCTTCTGTTCAGGACCCAACACCATGGTGGATACCTGAGTGCCTGAGTTCTTAGAATAGGATTCTGGAAAGGAGAAAAGAAAGGTAGAGGAATTAGCAAGAACAAATTAAAACTAGTAAGTTCAGAGCCAGCATTCTGTACTCTGTATGACTGAACCCTTACTATGTGAAAAGAATAACTGTTCTACGGAATTAGATAACCTTGAAAATAATTACAGTTTTCAGAATATGATTACGAGATGTTTAATAAAAAAATGCAAAAGTCTTAAACATGTTTTTGCTGGCAAGACTTCAAAACCAAACTGAAGCAGAAGGTATTTCAGGGAAGTGGGCAAATATAATAGTTTTTAATAAGCATCCACCAAGAGGGTTCCAGGGAGTCACCCAGTCTCCGCCTCTGCCTCCAGATTAACCCAAATATTTCAAAGACTGACCTCCCCCCATTCTGATGAGTTTTTAAGGACAGAGATCTGTAACTCTTTGATCTAACTAACAATTTAAGCTCATGTTTCAGTTTTCTGGGAAGAGGGGAGAGGAAAGCACCTCACCAGCACATTGGTAGTAAAGGGTCACTATATCCCAGCCTCACACTTCCCTGAAGAGAGATTTCAGCTATGTTTCAGGTCTCATTCCCCAACACTTCAACAACTGGGAGAAGAAACTAATGACTACGGCCCTCCCCTCCTGGACTTTCAAGGAGAGCTGAGGCACCAGGAGGACAAGGAGCAGTCCGCAGCATGCCTGCACTTTTCTCCATCAGCAATAAGCAGCCTGTGGGGGCCGGGGGGATATCCCCAGATATCCAGCATCCTACTGGGTTAAGTTTAACCGAGGGGGGGGGAGGAATTAGTAAATCCATTGGGCAGCAGAGCTATGGCATATTCTCCAGTCAACCTCACCAATACTTATGGCTACTTTTTTACAATTCTGATCTACTGATTAAGGAATCTACTTTTCAGTTGATTCCAAATTTAGAAAGCGAAAGATAAGTAATACTAATTGTTAACTGCCTCCCCTTAAATCCCAATAACAGCTATCCTACTGAAAAAGTGATGAAGCCTCCCCTTAGCTATCTTTTACTACTTAAACAGTCTTTTTCCACTCTTGTACCTTTACTGCTCCCATCTGAACAGTGCTCTGCTTTCTTTTTTAGATAGTCTATTGACATATTCCATACCTGTTTTGCAAAATTACAGAATTAAGACCTGAAGGGGGTTTTAGGTTTCATCTACCTTCTAGAGTGTAAAACATACCATCACTTGCTAATTTGGAAAACATAATCTTTCATCTCTATAGTCACCAGTATCAAGTGTCTTGTTATAAAAAACAATAGTCATGTCCTTCTTATTAGAGTTTGAGCCACCACATGGTTTCGCCAACAGACCCCAACACTACTAAATCCAACCCCTCTTTTAGCCAGTTACAATAGCACCTCACCTACACACCTGACCACTCAGTACCAGTGCCACTTGGATTCCAATCACAGCACACCTCCTAGGCCCCACTCAGAGCCTTTTTACTTTTATTTTACATATAATTCTAAGAAGCCAGGATAACACACAATAAACTACAAATCACAAATTGGATCTGGGACTATGGCTCTTACAGGGAAAGTCTTGGGCTATTTGAAATGAGGTAACTTCCTTATACTTCAATTAGCTCTGAGAACATTATTATTAAGAATATTATTGGGCAGACCTCCCTGGTGGCGCAGTGCTTGAGAATCCTCCTGCCAATGCAGGGGATATGGGTTCAATCCCTGGGCCGGGAAGATCCCACATGTCACGAAGCAACTAAGCCCATGTGCCACAACGATTGAGCCTGCACTCTAGGGCCCATGAGCCACAACTATTGAGCCCATGTGCCACAAGTAATAAAGCCCGCGCACCAAGAGAAGCCACCGTAATGAGAAGCCCACATACTACAACAAAGAGTAGCCCTCACTCTCCGCAACTAGAGAAAGCCCACATGCAGCAACAAAGATCCAACACAGCCTAAAAATAAATAAATAAATAATTTAAAAAAAAAGAAGAATATTATTGGGGATTTCCCAGATGGAGCAGTGGTTAAGAATCTGCCTGCCAACGCAGGAGAAACAGGTTCAATCCCTGGTCCAAGAAGTGGAAGACCTCACATGCCACGGAGCAACTAAGCCCGTGCACCACAACTACTGAGCCCACGTACTGCAACTACTGAAGCTCATGTGCCTAGAGCCTGTGCTCTGCAAGAGAAGCCACCGCAATGAGAAGCCTGCACACCACAACAAAGAGTGACCCCCACTCACTGCAATTAGAGGAAGTCCACACACAGCAACAAAAACCCAATGCAGCCAATAAATAAGTAAAATTTTAATTTAAACAAAAGATACTGACCAAAAAAAAAAGGAATATTACTGCGAATTCCCTGGTGGTCTAGTGGTTAAGACTCCACACTTTCACTGCCAAAGGTCGCAGGTTTGATCCTTGGTCAGGGAACTAAGATCTCATAAGCCACATAGCGGCTGCCCCCCCCCACCAAAAAAAGAATATTATTATTGGGAGTTCCCTGGTGGCCTAAGGTTAGGATTCTAGGCTTTCACTGCTCTGTCCTACACTCAATCCCTGATTGGGGAACTGAGATCCCGCAAGCCACACAGCCCAGTAAATCAATAAAATAAAAATAAAATAAAATATTTTAGTATTTAAGTCTCCATGAAAATGTAACACCATATGGAAGCAGTAAGTTAATAATACAGTTTTGCTCTCTAGGACCATACCACCAGGTCATTTCAGTCATTTACTTATGTTAAGAAAAAGATCAGGGACTGCCCTGTGGCACAGTGGTTAAGAATCCGCCTGCCAGTGCAGGGGACACAGGTTCAATCCCTGGTCTGGGAAGATCCCACATCCCACAACTAAGCTGTGTGCCACAACTACTGAGCCTAAGTGCCACAACTACTGAAGTCTGTGCACCTAGAGCCCGTGCTCTGCAACAAGAGAAGCCACAGCAATGAGAAGCCCATGCACTGCAACAAAGAGTAGCCCCTGCTCACCACAACTAGAGAAAGCCCACACACAGCTATGAAGACCCAATGCAGCCAATAAAAATAAATAAATAAGTTTATTAAAAAAAAAAAAAGATCAAGTAGTGATACAAGCAACAAGAAGCAAGCCAGCAGTACTCTGATAACTCTGATTAACACAGCTTTGGTATTCCAGCTCACCCCCAACCACTAAGTGTCTGTCACCTTCACTTAAAGCCAGTAAGCTTCCTCCTATCAAACAGCAATCAACAGCAGGAAAAAAAAAATGGCACTCATGGTACAGTGCAGTAACTATTTTATCCCATTCCTTATCAAAAGTTGTAAGACTGTCTTACAAGATAAGAATGCTAATTACATTTTCTGTCTAAATGTCAAAAGTCTACATATCCTTTGACCCCAATTCCATTTCTAAGAATGCATACTAAAGAAACACTCACACAAGAATACTTCCCACAGCACAGTCTGTAGTGTCAAAAGACTAAAACAACCTAATACACTCATAGGATGGAATACCATAAATAAGGCAGATCTATAGGGATTGACAGGAAACATCTCCAAGATATACTGTGAAATTAAAAACCCAACTTATAGAACAGTATGCTATCATTTATGTAGCAAAAGAGAGAGAGAGAGAATACACAAATACACATACAGACGCTATCCAAAGGACGTGCCAAAAATTGGTATTGCTGTCCCTAAGAGGAAGGAGTAGGGGAGCACAAGAGGTCAGGCAAAAGGAAGACTTCTCATTGAATATACATCGTACACGGTTTTACACTTAAAAAAAAAAATTTACCATGTATATGCATTATTTTTTAAAAATGTAAAGGTCATATAGATTTACTCAGTTTCTCAACCAAATACCTCAGGGACATTCAACTTCTCAATGAACACTTCAGGGACGTATCAATTCTCTCTGATAAAGCTTCTGCAATGGATAATCAGAGATTTGAAGCTGTCGGCTTGGCAGGCATATATGGCCTCAAGCTTAACTGACTACTACTTTGACTTAGTACACAAACAACCATGCTCTGAAATTGTGATTTGGAAGTTTCACCTGAAGGCAAAGAATCAGAAAAATCCTCCTCAGGAAAGTGTTTCCTGACTCCCTAATTTGGGTTAAATGGCCCTATTTCATGTTCTCCCAAGTCACCTGCTGCTTACTAGTATCTTATGTTATCCTGAAAGCATTTACTCCCTGATACTATTCTTGCAACTTCTCTGTAAGTTTGAAATTATGTCAAAAATAAAAAGTTATACCTCCCAAACACATACTAGCTGTAATAAATTCCAAACATTTAACTAACAATAATTCCGTGTGTTCTCTTAGTATTTACAAGAACTCTGGAAGAACGATTTGGATAGCCCAAACCTGTTTTTGTTTTTGTTTTGTTTTTTCAAACCTGTTTTTAAAATTGCCATCAAGAAAGTGTGAAATACTCAGTATTAAAGTACATATAACTTCAACTTTTTTAACTTTTTCCCCCTACGGTTAAAAAAAAGTTTGAATGTAAACTAATTTTTTTCTTATAAAAAATTCTCCTATAAAGAACAAAGGCACCCAAAACCATTTCACTGATTTTAGAACTGTGTTCAATGTTGCAAAGGTCTCCCTAAAATGAATTTTAAGTTTTGGAGAGGAATGTTTTTGAACAGTCCTCTAATTCTTCTCCCTTTTTATCCTCCCCTCCCTTATATAAATAAAATCAGAGACAACATTAAGTAGGAAAAGAAGTTTCATACAGGCAACCAGCAAAGTGTGCGTGGAATCAACTGATTAGATAAATGTGAACAGAAATGTTTAAGGCTGATTGGCAAAGCCACCTCTTCTCCCTCTTGATGTTTCCTTAGCCAACATTCAGTGCCAACAACATGCTCATGACAAAGTGGAAACTGCCAGATGTACAGCCTTTAAAAAGTGATTCCCAAGTTGTTTATTAGAGAATAAAAAGGAGTTATGATTTAAAAAAAAAAAGAATTCCATTTATTTTGAAGAAAATGTAAAGATTTCCAGATCCTTCTAAAATTCCCTTTTCTCTAAAGATCTACTTTAAGGCTAAAGTACTTGATACTCCTACTAAACCATTACTATTAATCTGACATCTATAATGTACAAGATGTTCTTCATGAAGGTGAGCTCCTGCCCCTAGATGACTGGGAGTCAAGAAAACTGAAATATTCAGTGGTTCAAATGGAGCGAATTGCTGTCTGAACCCTATGTATTTTAATAAGGAATATTACCAGCCATTTTTTAAAAGAGAAATTATCACTTCCTCTGTTTTCCATTCCAGATCAATAAAAAAGCACCAATTTCTGAGTCTTTCCATCAGGATATCCATCTAATTAATTCCAAAACTCAGTCTGTCCCCATTGGGGGTGATGGGAGGGAAACAGCTTAGAAAAGCCATGTGAATTTCTAACTTATAAGTGAGGATGTGAAGTTTGGAATTATTTTTTAAATTTGGATTTAAAATTCTGTTTTTCTATCATAAAAATGAATTTGATATAAAATGACAAAATGAAAAAAAACGACAGGTTGAAGACAGATTACATCTACTTCCTGGCAGAAGAAAAAAGTGAAAAGCCGCTCTGGTGTTAGTTTAAGAAACAGGCCTCCAAACTCTAATCCTCTCTACCTAAGTGGGTAATATTTCAGTAAGCTGAAAGTCACAAAAGCACGCCCAGCTCATAAGGTACAAACAGTGCTGCTACTGTACAACGTGCTTAACACGCATCAGAGCCCCTCTCCCCCTCTTTCTACCTCTCTCTCTGGCACAATGGCTACTGAGATACACTGTTCATGTTACTGACTTTGTATCCCACAGTAATAATCTCAAAACTGCAGACATCTCTCAGTCTACCAGAGAACCACAATTTCAACTCAACATCAAGTTTGCTGTTTCCATCTGAATTAGACTTTTGAAAATCTGCTTTATGGTTAATGGAAAACCTAACATGGAGAACATCTAATGATAAAGAAAGAAGAGAAAGAAAAAATGTCAGGCAGCAAGAAGAAGAGAGGAGGGTAAGATATGGGGAGGAAGAGTACAGTTGATAATAAAACCGGCTGCCTGGGTGTCAAACATGATAACAGTGGGGAAAAATGTGCCCAGGCTGTCAAGAAGTACTGAACTTTTAGACAAAAATATCACCCATCAACCAGATATTTCAGAATTAGAAAGGCCCAATTAATACCCATTAAATAGAGCTCTTCATTTTCTCTGCTCAGTGCTCTAAGGCTTAAGCAGCTTCAAACCTCCTTGACTGGGGACTTACCTGGTGGCGCAGTGGTTAAGTCCCCCCCCCCCCCCCCCCCGTCTGCCAATGCAGGGGACACGGGTCCAAGCCTTGGTCCGGGAAGATCCCACATATCCCACATGCCGTGGAGCAACTAAGCCCGTGCGCCACAACTACTGAGCCTCCGCTCTAGAGCCTGTGAACCACAACTATTGAGTCCGTGTGCTGCAACTACTGAAGCCACACGCTAGAGCCCGTGCTCCGCAACAAGAGGAGCCACCACACTGAGAAGCCTGTGCATACACAACGAAGAGTAGCCCCTGCTTGCAGCAACTAGGGAAAGCCCTCGTGCAGCAACGAAGACCAAATGCAGCCAATAATAAATAAATTTTAAAAAAAAAACAAAAAAACCAAACCTCCTTGACTGCTCACGCATCAGAGTCACTAATATCTTACTTTCAGAAACTATAGCTTAGTCTTTGTTCCTCCCAACTCTCACAGCATGAGCTTCCCCCGATTTCCTCCCAACCCAAAGTTTACAGCATTGCATTTCCCTTCGGCAGCCCAACCTGGCCTCCTCACGTGACACATGTACCCTGGAACACAACTCCGAGCTCTGTGAAAATTTCACAGACCCCTTTACTCTGAAGTAAGAAAGTCTATTTAAACAAGTCTATAACCACTTCTTGCTTCAGAAAAAAAAAATGTTTTGCCCTTATACTTGCTTAAGTAGCTTTTCTCTGGCAAATGTGAAGAATGATTATCATTAGATTATATTCAACTTATTTATTCCAATGACAGATACTGGCTCCCCAATGCAGACTGACCTTCACAATTTTAAGTACATATTTTCCTCAATGTTTCTTTGCTTAAAGGAAAGAAAAACTGTCTGTAAAGAGACAATACATATAAGATTCTCCAGCCTCATTATATGCCTCCTTCTGCTCTTTGGAACCTGCTAAAGTTTCGATAGTTAACTTGTAGCCTCCCTTCATTACCTGGGAATTTTAATAGACACTCAATTGTTAGTGATAAATGGGACCAAAACAAACAAAAACAATCCACACAAGATGACGTACAAGCAATAAGAACAAAGACAAGACTGAGAACCGTAATTTCCCAATTTAAGTCTTTACTGGGAACTGGTCTTACACTAAAATACGTAAGTTACTCTGATCTTAAATTAAAAGTGGAAGAGCAATTAGACAATAAATACATTTTTATCATTCCTGGCCAACTCTTTTATATTCCATTCTGATGTTATTATAGTTTATAATTCATATTTGTTGTTTTATTATATTCATGATATTTCTGATGATACCTGGAGGGTTCTTCTTTGTGTCTCCAGGGGTCAATAAATTTAATTGTTCATTATATGTTTACTAAGTTATCAAGACTAAATGGCATCGAATGAGTGAGAAAACAAGGATCTAAGTCTTCTAACCCCTTATATCCTGCACATTCAAATGCTCCCTGCCTTCTCTTCCAAAATATTTTATTCAAACCAGAGAGGCTCACACAACAAAGATGACAGCAATATGGAAGCCAAAGGCTTCCCTTTCTGCCTCACTCAACTCTTTCAAGGTGTCCCTTCCTGTCCTTCTCATTAAAGCACAGAGGTTTCACAAATTCACTGTCCTCCACTCTCACCAAGCCAACATCCAACTTTCAACCCTATACAAGTACTAAATTCTTACTCCAAAGCTAAATAACTAAACATGTGTACTTCAGTCAAATTGCAGACTGTACAGTAAGGGATGTTCTTCTTTGTAAATTCAAAGTTTCTCATTTTGTGATTAGTTCCCAATAATGCTACCTATATAAAAAGCAGCTTTCTTGGAAGGGGAGAATTGGAAGACAAAAGAAGTCTTCCATTAGAGCTTTCCAGATAGTACCAAGAGAACCTGAGAGGGACTTTTAAGCTCACAGAAAGGGAATAAGTGTGTCAGCAGACATTCTATTCACATACATGGTAAGGAAACAGGAAATAAAGATGTCTTTGATTCCACAGCACCCACCCAAGCTCTTAGCACTAAAAGTCAAATAGAAAAGATGCGGCTTTGTACCAATAGATACCAGTCTCTAACCTCTAACCTTCACTTCACTGAGTCAAAACTGAACCAAAGCTGTTTAGTAGCTCTGTGGAGTATTCCAAAGGATCACCACTGATTTTCTAACAGAGTAAGATTAGACTTGTGTCAAGCTTCCCCATTCACTAACAAGAAGTGCTGCCACGCTGCCCAGAAATTCCCCGCCCAAGTCCCACAGCCATCCGGGAAACATGAGAGAACAAGTATGCTGCAATCATGGCCTTTTGGGTATTGGGTCCAAAAAAAGCTGTGCCTAGGCCAAAACTACAACTGAAATATTATCCAATGAAAAACTAAACAGTCAAAGAAGTTTTCATTTACCCAACACAGCTATCATAAACAGACCCAGGACTGTAGAGAGATAGCTTCCAACCTTATTCAATGATAAAATAAACACTCAGCAGAAAGCCTCTAGTCACAGGTAATTTACACTATATCCTCAGATCAGGCCTAAGGGTTCATTGGCAATAGGCTCACAGGATTCTGAACAAAGGATAAGTAATAAGGTCAGAATTCTTTTAGTGTGGAATCTTTTAGCAGAAAGAAGGCATTTGTAGGTAATAATAAAACTCCTACATGCCAGGAATTGTTCTAAGCACTTTAAAGGGCATTAACTAATTTAATACTCACGGCCAACTCTTTAAGATTGCTATTATCAATCCCCACTTTAAGTGTGTGGAAACAAAAGAACAAAGAGGCCAAGCACCTTGCTGGAAGGTTTAGAGAGCCCAAGAAGTGCTGCAAATTAGTCGGGGTTCAGATTCCACTGGAGCCGAGAGAGAAACAGTCTCCTCCGGTTTCTCTAACATTCACTAGAATTATGATTTCTAGAAACCCGTCTCCTCTT
This sequence comes from Hippopotamus amphibius kiboko, assembly GCF_030028045.1. NCBI lineage: Eukaryota > Metazoa > Chordata > Mammalia > Artiodactyla > Hippopotamidae > Hippopotamus > Hippopotamus amphibius. The sequence goes on along the minus strand of NC_080197.1, from coordinate 86,231,594 downwards.
GCCTCCCCTTCCACGTAATTTTTGCTTTTGCTTTTCACTTTAAAAAGATGTCACATTCCCTTAACTTCATAACGCTCCTTTGAAAGCAGTGGACGATATGAGCATATCCTCACTTTACACACTGGACAACTCAAGTCCAGGTTCCTCAACCTCTCCCCGAATGATGTTCTTTGACATAACCTGATATATGAAGGGAATTTGGGGAAACCAAGTGAAAAGGAATCCAAAGGCGGAACATCAAAAAAGCAAGCATAGCGTTCAAAGCAGGGATATATGAAACCGAACAGATGGCGGGCAGCCACCCCACTCCCATACCGTGTGCCATAATGCCCTCTACAAAGGGACCTGGATCCTGGAGGCTGCACACACAGCCCTAAAACCAACCTACACACAAGTACTCAGCGGCCTGCCCAGGCCCTTCACACGAAGGCGCTCCCTGGACGCCGGCTGCAGCAAGATGAACTCTTTAAGTGGGACGGCGGGAGGCCCAGGGAGAGGACGGGGCGCCAGGGCTCCGCAGATAAGAAGACGCCCGCGGGGACCTTGCCCCGTGGCCGCCGGCCTCTCCCGCGGCGTGAAGCGGGGTCAGCGCACCGTCCATCACGGGTCCCCGCACCGCGGCTGGCCCTGTCGGGGGCTCGGCCATTTCTCTGAGGCCGCGGCGGGGAAGGCACGAGGCCCCTGCGACCCTTGGCGTTCTCTTCCCGCCCCCCCGCTCCGGGCACCCTCCTCTTGGTCTTCCCCCGAATAATGCGGCTCCATCTGGACCCCGCGCCCAGGCCCTCGCGGCCCGCGCCGCCCCCCCCACAGCCCTGCTCGGCGCCCCGCATGCCCACACTGGCCCCGGCGCCTGCTCCCAGGCCGGCCCTCCAGCGGCCCAGCGCCCGGGGGAAAGCGGGGCGCCCGCGTGACCCCTGACCGGGCCTGCTCCCCACCTTACCGGCTCGGCAACCACCTGACAGTCTGTCCCCGCGTAAGCGGCTCCATAGCCCCGCAGGCAGCGCCACGCCAGCCTGCCCCCTACACGCCCCGCGATTGGCCGACAGGACCGCAGCCGCACATTCCTATTGGCTGGATTCTCAGTTTACCCCTTAGCGGCCAGCGCGCAAGGCGGGCGGCAAATCCCGAGGCTCCGCCCACCCCAGGTCAGGCTGGAGGCGGAGCCGAGGCGGAGCCAAGGCGGCCCCGGCGGGAGCGCTCTCCCGCAGAGCTAGTGCTGGAGCTGATCCAACCCAGTGAGTGGGCGGGAGTCTCCTGCCCCGCGGGCCTCCTGCAGACAAGGACGTTTCCTGCTGTGGTTCGCCGTGGCCTCACGTTAGGTCCTGGAAATCAAGATCATTTCTTCTGAGACACGGCTTTGTGAGAGAAAGAGCCCTACCCTATAAAGTGTAACCACCTGGCAGGACCATTTCCTCTCGCCCCCAGAGCCACACCATAGTACCTGCTGCCCCAGCAAGAGCATCCCACACCTGGGAGGAACCGCGAAACTTCAGCTGGTGCAGCCAGTTCGACTGCATCAGGTGCCCTCATCTCAAGCTTCGGTAATGAATTGTTTTCCTCCCTCGTACCCAGCTGCCTCGCTTCTTCCCCCAACCTTTATTCTCCACCTACCCCAAAATAGTCCCACTCCATCCCCAGTTTCAGTTCACATCCCAGTCTTTCTCTGAAGATGATGACCAGACTAGTGGTGCTTTAGAGGGGAGAAAGTGGTCTGATTAACCACCCTAATTTTCTACAATGTCGTTTAGAGCTACCAGAAATATTCTTAAACACCCCTCTCTCCACCCCCACCCCCGGTCGCCCCCCAAACCGCTTTCATTAAAGGTAACCAAGCTTATCTAACCAAGTCATAGGCCTAGAGAGGAAAAACATAAACCCCTGCAACATTTTTCTTCGTGTAAAAATTACTAGGAGAAATTTTTATTAGTCGGTAAAAGAGTCCAAGAGAAGAGGAAAGGAGAGTAAACTGCAAAAAGGAAAATCCAAATAAAGTACAAAGTAAAAACTTCAGGGAACCAAAAACGGGTCTGAGCATCATCAGTTATCTGGCACAGGCTGGTTTCCATACAGATTTTCTCCTAGAGAGAAAAGAAAATGTACAAATTAGTTCTGAGAATATCTCTGTGACACACATAGGGAGTTTCAGAAAGGCTTGTTGAAGTCCCTCCAGACCAGAACTTTTCCATTGGGAACTTCTACTGCAACTAGAAAATAAAATGGCTGGAGCCATCCTTGTCGCGTTCCAGGCCTGCTCAGGTAGGCAACTTCCCTGCGGTGTTACATACTTACTTGCTGGCTACTTACTTAGCTCACAGTGTAGAGTGGCCTCCTTCTTAGGCTCTTTCTTCATTGTGCAGGCTGGGTTTGACTTTTCCCTGTGCCGGCTCCTGCCTCTATATATGTAGGCAAGTGCGCCTCCCCTTGGTTAGATAAGGGCACCTTAGGCTGCTCTGGGTGACACATTGTTAAAGACACCGCATGGAATTTCCAGAAGCAAACCACACCCTTCAAAGCATAATCAAATTTCATCTTTGACCTGCCATGAAAGGGAAGCATCATATATCTGTCACTCCTGGATATTAATGAACAATTAATTGCATTTGAAAACTTTTACTCTAAGATTTCATCTCTGTCTCATTTCGCAGGAGCTAGAGGCGGGCCTGAGTGTGCCAGTGGTTGAAAGGGGTGGAGTAAAAGGAATTGCTTTCCTTCAGCACACCACCCCCCTTGGAGTGAAGCTGGTTCGGGCACTTGAACCAAGGCTGCTTGTGCACTAGGACTCTGCTCCCTGGAGACATAACTGAAACCAATTAACCCCAAGCCCGACAGTCCACAGATATTTTCCACAGAGGTGTGTGCAGCACCAATGCAATTATAGGGGGTCTCAGAGTATGGGTGAAAATGCCACCCAGTCCACCCCTCGGAATCTGAAGGACCCGCTGGCATCAGTCCGGCCAATCAGTGATCCACAGGTGGACAACAAAGCCAACCAAACCCAGGACTCAGTGCCCGATGTCAAAGAAAAAAACACAAAGAAACCTGAGACTGGGGGAAAAAAAAAAATCCAGAGCAAACCAGGATTTCTCAATCTGGGAGGAGAGGAACTGAAAAATAGAATGGGGGCGGGGATTTGCCTCAGGCAAATATAGTTTAGTAGGCCAGCTGGAGGCAGCACTGGAAAGGAGAGGTATTGGAGTGGGGTGAGGAGAATGGGTAGGATACTGGAAGGAAGACCTTGCTGCCTTCAGGAAGTTTTCTGGTAGTTTTTAGGAAAATCTGCTTAGAACCATAAAAACGTATGCCATAAGTGTGATAGAAATAAACACCTTAGAATGGAACAGCAGGAAAAGCAGCAATCAATTCATATCCATCTCCTAACGAGAGGCTCTAGTTCCTACACAGAGCAGCTACAGAGTCAGTAGAAGGAGCTGTGGATCTTCTGTCCTCGACCCGAGATGAAGATCTCTTCATTCAAGGACAAAAAGTCATCTCATTACCACTTGAGCTATCTCTTTGTCCGTGTTCTACAACAGACAGATTCCCTAAGGCAAAACCGCCTTACACTGTTTGGGCTCAATTTTGTCCCTTTTCATGGGAAAACAGAAGGAAAAAAGAGGAAATATGAGATCACCCATAAACAAACCTGTTGCAGGTTAAGGCCGTATTTTGGTCTAGGACTTCCAAAATAGAAATTCATTTTACAATGAGGCTCTACCACAGTCCGCCTATTGCCTTTACTCAGGAATTGCTCCCAACGTACACACTCCATTCTTGCCTGCCAGGTCCCCAGTGTTCACTTCTAGTAACTGACAACATTAATGGTATTCTTGTTAGGTATCAAACACCATATTTAACACATTATAAATGAGAATTAATCCTCGCAATAAATTTGTGAGGCAAGAACTGTAATCCTTATTCTGCATATAAGGAACCTGAGTCTGAGGGAGGTTGAGTAACTTGCCTAAAGACACACAGCAAGTTAATGGCAGAGCCAGGCTTTGAACACAGATTTGTTAGATACAGGAGCCAGCACCCCAGCTACCATATCGTAATGACTCCATCTTACACACCTAATTCCCTTCCATTTAAATCTCTAGCTCGGAAGTGACCTCTTTTATAAAATCCTATGAATGTGAATTCACTGAACATTTCACATTAGCACAATAGCCAACTGATTTCTGTATAGATGTTAATATGTATCTGTATCATGTGTGGTCTTGACGTAAATAGGAGACTTTTCCTTCCATGCTCACCTCCCATCCACTCTCCAAGTATTCTTTTCCATGCTTTTGTTTCCCTTGAAACAACTGCCTTAAATGAACTCCTCCCACCCCTCCCTTTCTGAGAAGGGAGGAACAAAAAGTTCCCCATCAACCTGAGAAGGCATCTTGAAACAGAAAAGCAAGGCAGGCAGCTCCACATAGTCAATGGATCAGTTTATCATAGGGTAACTTACTCACAGGGTGAGATCGGGCGAACAATGATCCAGAAGCACTCACAACTGCATTCCACATCACCGAGGGGCCACAGGGACAATTTTATAGTTAACCTAGGGTGTGGGGGTGGGTGCTCAGAACAGGACCTGCATTCCTCAGTTAAGATTTATGAATCGGTAACGGGTCTCATGGGACTACATCACCAAAGGTTCTCATCATTGTTTGGGAACCAACAGAGCATAGGGGCCACCTGGTCCTAACAATTATTAAACAATACCTATTAACTACAAAGCCCTTGAAAACAGAGAGGTGACTCACAGCACAGTACAGTCCTGGGTGGATCAGGGGAAGAACAAGAGGAACTGTTAAGAGCCCAAGATGGCGTCAGTTATGCTAACAGCCATACACCTTCCTTACCTGGAAACCTCATTATTGCTGTTGTTGTTGTTATTGTTATTATTCTAGTTTCCATTAAAATAACCCCCTCTGTTGAAGCATTCCCTGACTCCTCCAGGCAGCATTAACCCTACATCCTGTCTGCTACCCAAACACTTTGTAATCTATCTAGCACTAACTCATTCTGAATATATTTATTGAAAATCGACTACATACCAGGCAAATGATGGGTGGTACAGGTATAACACCAATAAGATAGGCACAGCCCCTTTGTGGGTTAATATTTTTGTGCTTTCTTCTCCCACTAAAATGTGAGCTTCTCAATAGGGGCGATTATCTTATTTTTGTACACCTGTTGCTAACAAAGGCCAGGTTTATAGAAGGTGTTCCATAAATATATTATCCCATTTTTTAATATATTATGGTTGTCAGGCAATGAAGACTGATCATTAGGCTATGTCTGGAACTTCCCTGGCAGTCCAGTGGTTGAGACTTCACTGTCGGTGCAGGGGGTATGGGTTCGATCCTTGGTCGGGGACCTGGGATCCCACATGCCTCACAGCCAGGAAACCAAAACGTAAGACAGAAGCAATATTGTAACAAAATTCAGTAAAGACTTTAAAAATGGTACACATCAAAAAAATCTTTAAAAAAATAGTTAGGCTATGTCTGTTTATATTTATGTATCTATTTCAAATTTGAGTCTTTACCCAAAAAACATTCCTCCCTGTAATAATGCTGGAATGCACAGGAAGGATCCCCTTTGAGAATGAAGGACTTATGATCCCTGTTTGGAGTGGGAATGCTGCTGGCCTCATGTGTCACATCACGTCCCCTTCTCAGGCAACGCACATCAAATGACTGATTTAAGTGGGAATGTAAAGATTCATCCCTCTCACCCCAGCTCTGAAGGTTGACTAAGCCTTTATCCTACATCACAGCTCAACTTCTCCTGTACAGACTGCCTTCCCTTAGTGTCTATCCCAAGATCACTTCCTAATAAACATACTGCCTCCTTCTTGGAGTTGGCTTCCCTTCTTACTATCTTCTGTATCCAGAAATTAATGTGTCTGAAAAAGTGATCTGCACTCCTCTACTTCCTTAAGCCTCTTTTTCATCCTTTTGTGATCACTCTAGAAATTACTTTCTCTTTAGCTAAATGAGATCATCGTTGCCGAGTAGTCAGAACCCACTAACTCTTCAACTTTCTTCATATTTGAAATGGGATACCATTCCTCTCACAACTCTTTGGCTTCCATCACACTGTACTCTCTGGGTCATTCTATTGGAATTGCTCTTTCTCTACTACCTTCAGCTGGGACTTTTCTTCCTCCTACTCCTTACATGTAGGCATTGCTTAGGTATACTCCTTTTTCATCTTCTAATTCTAAACAGTCTGTCTGCAATTTCAACGTAATAATACTGGGGACCCACTCAGCATTAGAGACATTCGTGGGACAGGTTAGAGTAAAAAGAACAGCCTGTTAAGGGTAAAATAGACCTGGATTCCTGGTCAAGCCAACTGAGAAACCGTGGGTAAATTATTAAACCTTTGTGTTTCATTTCTTTATCTGAACTGCGTACGAAGCAGCCTCATAAGGATGCTCCCTATATTTTTGTTCCCCAAATGCACCAATGTGTTCTTTTACCTCCCTGTCTTTTCACATATTGTGCCTATGCTGCAGCATTCTTGCTCTGCCCATCCTTCATCTAGCTAACTCCTACTCACCATTGATGTCTCACTTTAGATGTTCCTTCCTCCAAAAAACCCTCTGTGATCCCAATATCTGAGTGAGGTATGTCTTCTATGACACCCTATACTGTATTATTCCCTTTCCCATAACACTATCCCATGGAATTGCTTTGGCTGTTTATTTGTCTACAATCCTCTTTGAGGGCCAGGACCTTGTCCTGTTCACTCTTGTATCCTCAGAGAGGACTCCAAGCCTGGCAGCATCCCTTCACAGCCCCAGCACCATTTCACCTTCCTGAGGATGAGTCCCGAGGGCTACTCTCTGTAACCTCTTTCCCCAAGCTACAACTGCCTCTTTGCCTCTCTCCCCGGATATCCAGCTGGAAAGTCAACACTGCTATATCCCAAACTATCCTCCTCTCTACTCAAACTATCTTGTTCATACAATTTCCCTATATTTGCAGTTTCTGGGACTGGAAAACGGAAAGTTCTCATGGATGCCTCATCCTCCCTGTCATCAAACGATGCCCATGACTATAGCCTATCCGCACAAGGTCAGTTGTCCCTGTCTTTCTATTTCAGCTGTCACCTTCCTGATTAGGCCTCCACTGCTCTGACCTCAACAACCTCAATATCCTGATCAATCTGCTCATTCCTCTTCCCTGCTAAGAAGCTTCCGAAGGCTCCCTGCTGCCTACAGAGGAAAGGAGAAGGAAGGGGAAGGGAGTGTACATTCATTGAGTGCCATGTGGAGGGTGTTTTGCCCACATTACCAAATTTAAATACAGAATAGACTTCATCTGCCATTCGTTTCCCCACACCACGGTTCCAGCCTTCTTTCCACCTCATCTCTTACCTCTCCACCATGTGAACCCTTCATTCCAGTTGAATTTCATATTCTCTCCACCCTAAACACACCCTGGACTTGCCTGACCCTGTACCTTGGCTCCTATTGTTACTTCTGCCCACACTGCTAGTATTGAAGTCCTGTGCATTTTTCAAGACCTAACTCAAATGCCACCCCCTCCTGAAAGCCTTTCCTGATTCTCATGGAATGTGACTTCTTCTGCTCTTGAATCTTTTTGCTTTTTTGTTGACTCATATTTTTTCTTCTATGACTTATTTGTTCATTCTCTAATTTCTGCCACTATATTGTTAGTCTCATAAAGACAGCTGTACATTAATTTTATATGATTTACTGTACCTATCACATCATTAATACTTAATAAACATTTGAAATATTGAACTTCAGCTTGGATTTGACTTTCTCTATATGTGACCTGTAACAGTGCTTTTCAAACCGGGTCTCAATACATGATTGGATTATGAAATCAATTTAGTGCATCACAATCAGAATTTTTTTAATGAAGTAGGAAATGGAGAATGTCGCAAGTACTAGGGTGGGTGTTATTTTGTGACACTTTTTTTTAATAATGTGTGTGTGTGTATACTGGGTTGATGTAAAATATATTTCTTACTATAACAGTCAAAAAAGGTGGAAAAACACCACTGTAATACATAGGCATTATTTCAGTCAGCTGATGACAAGCTCCTTGACGAGAGAACAGACCTGGCAAGCTCTACCCTTGCAATCAGTGAGAGCCAATGCTCCACTCTAATTCCCACTCATTCCAGGGGGCTGCTCTAGGGATTAAAAGAGGGCAAAGAGCAAGGCCCTGTCTTTAAGAGAGCTTCTCTTCTATTAAGAAAGACAAAAAAGAAATTCAGGAAGAAACACTATAGGTACTTAGGAAAACAGCTGAAGAGCCATAGAATAGGCCCTGGATTTAGAGCCAAAGACCTACTTAGGGTTCTTGCTCTGCTGTTTATTAGCTGTGTGTTGTTGGATAAATTGCTTGATTTCTCTGAGCTTCAGTTTAGCCAACTAAAAGAATATACCCTACCTCACATACTTGTTTTAAAATTGATACACATATACAAGATTATTTTGTGAGCTATAAAAATGCTCAAAAGTTTTAGGTAAAAACCTGCATGTGTCATTTAGTAAACAAGTGAAAACTAATGTAGTGTAAATTATACAGCTAAATGTGCATTAGGCGTGAATTTTTTTTTTTTTTTTTTTTGTCCATATCGCGCAATTCGCGGGATCTAAGTTTCCCGACCAGGGATCAAACCCTGGCCCTGGCAGTGAGAGCACCGAGTCCTAACCACTGGGAATTTCCTTGTTTTGTTTTTCCATTACTAGTGATAGAAACCCAGTTCACACTGCTTGTGCTCAAAGGGAAGTGAATCACTCATGTAACCCAATGGTACAGCTAGCTTTGGGTAGGGCTTCATCTGGGGACTCAGATAATATCAACCAAACCTCTGTCCTCTTGTCTCTTTCTAACTCCCTCTCACTCTGGGCTCTACTTCAGTCCCAGAGTGGTTTTATTCTCAGACAGCTTCCACGTGCATGGCGGGATAATGGCCACCATCTGGTCTGGGCTGATATAATTCTCTCCACCAGCAGGTAGAGTATCTATTCCCTTATTGTTCCAGCAAAAATCTCAGAGAGGGCTCTATCTGACACCTAGCTTAGGTTACAAGCCAAGTCTCAAACCAAAAATAGCAGCCAGGGTGCCTGGGATGCAAGCTGACCCATGGAGTTAAAGGATGAATCACCTGGACTGAAAAAGAGGTTGGTAAGGAGTCTTCTCAAGAGGTGGGGGGTCAGAGATTCGGAATGACCAAGTTTCCAAAGCTTAATAGGATTAGTTTAGAAAGACATCTTGGTGTAGAGAACAAATATATGGACACCAAGTGGGGAAAGCGGGGGAAGTTGAGGGGGAATGAACTGGGAGAATGGGATTGCCATATATACATTACTAAGAAGAAGAAAATATCAAATTGTACACTTTAAATATATGCAGTTTATTATATGTCAATTGTATCTCAATAAAAGTTCTTAAAAAAAAAGACATCTTGGTCTCTTCTGTTTACTGTCACCATACAACATTAGAATAAGGACACACAAACACATGTTTGTTCCATTTCATTTCATTCCTTTAATACAGCATTGAGAATCTACCATGTGCCAGGTGCTATTTTATTTTATTTTTTTATAGTATTTATTTATTTATTTATTTAGTTGGGCCAAGTCTTAGCTGCAGCAGGTGTGTTCCTTAGTTGCAACTCGCCAGCTCCTTAGTTGCGGCATGCGAACTCTTAGTTGTGACATGCATGTAGGATCTAGTTCCCTGACCAAGGAACCAACCTGGGCCCCCTACATTGGGAATGTGGAAGCTTAACCATGTGCCACCAGGGAAGTCCCTGCCAGGTACTATTTTAGACACTGGAAAATAGCAATAATCAAGACAAAGTTCCTGCTCTCAGGGAACTTACTCTCTGGGGGCAGGTGTAGGGGACAAATAATAAACAAGTCAGTAAATATATGTCAGGCAGTGATAAATTCTATTTAAAAAATAAATTTAAAGAGCAAAGTAAGGACAGGAAGAGCCAGAGGTAGGAGATAAAGGACCATTTTAGAGGGGCTGGTTAGGGGAGACCTCACTTCAAAGGATCAATCTGACTAAAGTGAGAGAGCAAGTCACATGAATCGCTATCTGGAGGAGAACTTCCTGGCAGGGGAAAAAGTGAGTGCAAAGACCCTGAGGCAGGGCCAATGACTTCCGCCTGAGCAATACATGTACATTTAGTAGCATATGTATTTGCCTGTGTATGTGAACAAATTCATCCTTTATTTTCCTGAGTTAGAACATTTGACAGTGATGTTATGAGAGTGATGTTAAACTGCACAATCCGTGGAGACTTTCTGTTATTGATTCAGCGAGGTAAGACATTTATGAATCTTGCTGAATGTGCAGATGTGCCTGAACTGAGAGTGCCTTGAAGCAGGGGCTTCCTTTTTCCCACAGAAACTGAGCCCAGGAGAAGCTCAGTGAATGGTGCAGGTGGAATAAGGAGCCATGTGCCACAGGGAACATCCAGGCTGATGGCAGATATCCCGGGTGACCCTGCCAGAGCTGGGTGGGGAGACCTTCCCTCCAGGAGTGTGCTCACCTCTGTCCTTTTGCTCTAATTGCTGTGGACGTGCCAGGCAGCACAAAGTGGCTTCTGAGGGTGGTTCCGACGGATGCTGGGTAAAGGTCCCCTTACGCAGAGTCAAAGACTAACACAAAGTAAAAATTCCTCTGATCTTGAGCCTTAGCAAGGGTTATGTTGCCCAGAAGAGGAAAAGCTTGGGGTGGGGCACCTATGTGGCAGCTGGAAGGGAGTGCAAGAAGTCAGAAGGCAAGAGACCTGCCCTCCCCTAATTGGTCAGTAATAGTTTCCCTGAACTTGGAACCCCTATAACCTATTAACCTATCCCTACTAGGCACTGCTCTTCACTCAGCAATGCTCTTTACCTTGAACTGCAGAGATTTCTGACGTTTGATGTCAGTTCTTTACTGTTCACAGTAGCTAGATTGGTTTATCTCTTCTTTATTTTCATAAAGATACCTCCTTTGCTTATCTGCTTATATTAATTTTCATAGACTATAAATTCTTAGACCATGTTCATGAGCAATACATTCTAAATTTAGTTCAGTGTCTACCTTAATTGTTCATCACAAGTGACACTGATCAAGGCTTTCTGAAGATGATTATGACTGCAGGGATTACACTAGAAATCAAAGGCTGCTTCTTTTTTAATATTCTGCCCCTTATTTTTTTTTTTAAGATTTATTTTATCATTTATTTATTTATTTTTTGGCTGTATTGGGTCTTCATTGTCGCACACAGGCTTTCTCTAGTTGTGAAGAGCGGGGGCTACTCTTTGTTGCGGTGTGCGGGCTTCTCATTGCAGTGGCTTCTCTTGTTGCGGAGCACAGGCTCTAGCACATGGGCTCAGTAGTTGCGGCTCGCGGGCTCTAGAGCGCAGGCTCAGTAGCTGTGGGGCATGGGCTTACCTGCTCTGCAGCATGTGGGATCTTCCTGGCCCGGGGATCAAACCCACATCCCCTGCATTGCCAGGCAGATTCTTAACCACTGCACCACCCGGGAAGCCCAAAGGCTACTTCTTATAATTTTGGGGTACTGCTCCTCTGGAAATGCTAGCCTCCCCTCTTACAAGTCTTCTCTCATAAATTGGTTTCAAGCTGGACTTGCCTGAAACCTTCCAGTGTGATGATCAGGAGACCTGGGTTCTCCATTAAATTCACCAACAAATTCTATTTCACTCTATGTGCCTCAGCTTCACAGTCTTCTAGTGCAAGACAGAAAAAAAAATGCTCACAGGGCTTGAAGGTATGGGAGAGGGGTAAAATAAGAAAGTAGATGTGGAAGGACTTTGAAAGTAGGACATAAGGGTACTTCCCTGGTGGACCAGTGGTGAAGACTCCACGCACCCAATGTGGGGGGTGGGGGGAGGTGGTGGGTTCAATCCCTGGTCAGGGTGATGGGTGCCACATGCGCTGAGCCCACATGTCACGACTAAAAAGATCCTGAGTGCTGCAACTAAGACCCAGCACAGCCAAATAAATAAATGAATAAAAGTATTTTTCTTAAAAAAAAGTACTACATAAGGATCCTGTCTCAAGACTACAACTCCTTTTAGGGCCAGCCCTTTGAGACACTCTTCTTTCTCCCCAAAGTCATAATTCTTCTTCCAGGAGCCTTAGATTCCTTGCATAGAGAATGAAGAACCACCTATACATCATCTTTTGCAGAGATTCCTCCCTATGACTCCTTTTACCTCATTTTTGCCACTTGCTTATTTTAAAGATCTTCAAAGAGTTAGTTTTCTAAGCCTGGACCCTCATTTATACTCCCATTCTGTTATTTCTAGGAGAAAGACTCAGAGGGAGGAGGTAAGATGCCTAGAGTACCAAAGATTTCTCACTAGAGAGAAACATGGTGAAGAATCAAATGGTAAGCCCCAGAAGTTTGAGAAGACAGAAAAGGAGCAGGCAAAAATAAATTCCAGGGCTTCCCTGGTGGTGCAGTGGTTAAGAATCTGCCTGCCAATGCAGGGGATATGGGTTTGAGCCCTGGTCCGTGCCACAGAGCAACTAAGCCTGAATGCCACAACTACTGAACCTGCGAGTCACAACCACTGAGCCCACATGCTGCAACTACTGAAGCCCACATGCCTAGAGCCCATGCTCCGCAACGAGAAGCCAATGCAGTAAGAAGCCTGTGCACTGCAACAAAGAGTCTCAACTAGAGAAAGCCCGTGCACAGCACCTAAGACCCAATGCAGCCAAAAAATTTTTTAAGTAAATAAATAAATAAAATCTTTAAAAACAAGATAAATAAATAAACTCCAGGTGAATGAAAGACCTAAAGTTGTAAAACAAAACTAAATAAAACCTTCAAAATTATCTGAAAAAAATAGAATATCCTCATGATCTAATTTCTCAAATCAAATTATGAAAAATGGACAATTTTGATAAAGTTTACTATAACAAATATTAAAACCTCCTACATAAAACACACCTTAAACAAGGTTGAAATACAAGTGACAGACAGGGAGATGGGGAGAAGATATCTGCAACATACACGTATATCAGAAAAAGATGGGTATCTGTAAAGGACTCCTACAAACCAACAACAATAACAACAATAAAGAAGAAGATAAATCACCCAATAGAAAAATGGACAAAAGGTATGAATAGATGATTTCCAGAAGAAGAAATCCAAATAACCAATAATACATAGAAAAACCTAGTCTGCCTCTCTAGTAATCAGGGACATGCAAAATAAACAGGTAAGGAGATTCATTTCACATCTATGGATTAGTAATAACCTAAAAGTCTGAACATTTTAACTGTTGGTGAGAATGTGGAGAAACTAGCACTCTCATAGCCTGTAAAACTGACACAATCACTTTGGAAAGCAACTTGACAATACATATTTACTGAAGTTGAAAGTGCATATATCGCTTGACCCAGAAAGTCTACTGCCTTACAGCAGTGTTTTCAATACATTAGTAGGTTATGAAATAAATTTGTTGGGTCATGTCCAGCATTTTACAAAAATGAAATAGAATAGGAAATAGAGTGCATTTAGCAAAAGTAGGTATTATTTTGTTAAACTTTTATTTCATATATGAAACTGGGTCTTGATATAAAATGCATTTCTTACTTGAGTTACACTTAAAAAGAAAAACACTAAAAACACTGTGTAAGAGAAACTCATTATTGGGAACAAGAAGACATGTTTGAGGATGTTCCCTGTAATGTAGAGTTTATAATAACTGAAACATTGAAAACAAAGTACATGTCTATCAGCAGCAAATAGATAAACAAATTGGAGTGTATTCATGTGATGGAACACCACACAGCAGCTACAATTAATGAACTTGGTCTATGTGGGATGAATGCTGAAAACAAAATTAAGGGGAAACAAAACAGAAAAATAAACGTCACAGTAAACCAATTATATGAATTTTTAAAACATTTAACAATATTATATCCTGTATATATCCACAAATATACAAATATATATATATATATATATATATATATATATATATACCACAAGTAGTATATGGTAAATATATTTTTTTAAGGATTAAAAGTTGAGTGATGCAAAAGGGATGCCTAAAGGAAGGAAGGGAAATGGGACTTGGAAGGAGAAAATAGGTATGATACCATTTATTCATTTTGGGTGGTGGATACATAGATGAATGTTATAATATTCTTTATTCTTTTCCTTTAAAAAAACATTTTTAATGCATAAGAAAAAATAAATGGAATTATAAAGTTTTTCATCTTGCTCTGAGATGCAGTAAAAGAAAAATTGCATTAACCATTGGTTATTAAAACTCTTTTGGGAATTCCCTGGTGGGCCAGTGGTTAGGACGCTGTGCTGCCCCTGCAGGGGGCACAGATTCAATCCCTGGGAGGTGTGGCCAAAACAAAACAAAAGAGGTTTATCTTTCCCTGAAACTTCCGTCTTTGCTCTTCACACATGCTGTTCCCCCTTCTCAGAAAGCCCTTCCTCTGTTGTCTGTCAGTCAGTCTCCAATTTATCCTCCGTCATGCAGTTCAGACCTGACTTCTCTTCGTGGTGAGGCCGTAGGCTGAGACCTATCTTTGGTTGTGGGTGCCAGGCCACACACATCCCCAGGCCTCTCCTAGATGCTCTCGCTGTTTCCCTCCCCCCGCAGGAAAGTCTGAGGTGGGCACTGCATTGGATATCTTTGTGCAACAGGAGTTAAGCAGCTTGGGACATGGAGATTAACATCTAGCATGAAGGGGATGGGCCAGAGGCAAATGGTATTCAGACATTCACTGCGTATGGTTTTCAACATACGCGTTCTATAAATATACACACGGACAAAATTAAGCAGATGCCCTTATTTTCTCTCCTTTCCTTCATCAGCCCCTGGGGATGAGCTTCTCTTCCTCTCTCGAAAGAGAAAGTCTTCATGGATGACCCCCCCACCACCAGAATTTAGCAATTTACTACTCCTTCCTTCAATTGTCATTGTACCTTGACATTTCTCTGTTATAGCATCCATCACATGAGAGCACAATTATTTTTGAATATCAATCATCTTTACTAATCCTCTGAGCATTTTAAAGGAAAGACTTGCCTCGTATTTGCCTTTATTTTCCTGGAACCCAGCAGGATGGCTGCAGAGCTGACTTAATTATTTGCTGAATGAACAGCAAATACTGATGATAAGCTAAAGGGCGCGTAGGTGTGGGGAGCTCAAACGAGTTCCCATTTTTTGTACCACAAAACTGGAACCACTTAAAGATGGTCATCATTTGGGGACAGTCTGCTGGTTCCTATCTCTTCTCCAGACCCATCTAATAACCTTACTGGTATCCTTAACCTCCCATCTTTTCCCCCTCTTATCCATCCTGGAGGATACTTCTCCAGACGAATTTTTACAAAACATCCCCTTCATCTTCTCGCTCCCTTGGGCAAAATGCATTATGATTCCCCAATACCTTTCAAATCAGATCCACATCCCTACTCTTCACACATAAGGCTGTCCAAGTGTCCTGCCTTGCTCTAGTATTCCAAACATATCTCCCAATCATTTTATACTGTGAACTCTACTGGGGCTGGAATCTTTATCTGTCTGACCTCTGATTTATTCCAAGCAATAAGAACAATGCCTGTCCTGAGGGATATGCTCAGTAATTGTGGAATTAATGAATAAACAAACTATTTCTAATATATAACCATTTGTTTCAGCCAAGCTAGTATTCTTGTTCTCTGCAAGCTCATATCTGCCCATCTTTGTGTCTGCTAATACCTAATAAACAACACCTAATGAAATCTACTGCACATTTTCATATATGTGCCCAAATACAAGGCAATCCTTGTTTCCCCAAAGAAAAGAACTCAAACAATAGTTTTTGGTCAACCTGATATATATGAAACAGTCAAACATATACTTTAAATAGTTACTAATTTAGTGAACATTTGTCAGACTATTTAGCAACACATTTTAAATCACATAAAATATTTAGATATAATGCCTTTTCACTCAAATTTTATAAAAAGTTTTATTCAAATTATCAGTGTCTTCACCATTCAAGTCACTTTCATTGTCAATTTGCCCAATTTTCAGATCATGTCATCCTATGTATATCTGAATTGTTTGAAGACAGTTGTTTTTTTCCTTTTCAATTCACGCTACTATTGCATATTCCTGATATCCACAATATAACCTCTTTCTGTTGCTTTTTATTTTTTTTTAATGTTGTTTTTAAAAGGCTTATTAGCAGCAGTATCTAACACTTAAAACTGTGAGGTCCTGGGACTTCCCTGGGGGCCCAGTGGTTAAGAATCTGCCTTCCAATGCAGGGGCAGGGGTTGGATCCCTGGTCGGGGAGCTAAGATCCCACATGCCACAGGGGAACTAAGCTCGCGCACCACAGCTAGAGAGCTGTGTGTAGCAACTAAGACCCAACACAGGCAAATAATAAAATTAAATTAAAAACAAAATAAAACAAAACAACTGTGAGGGCCTAACCCCAGAATAATTCATTAAATCTGTGTTAAATTTTTTGGCCTCTTTTTTCGTCTTTTTTGTTTTTGGCCTCGTTGCCTGGCTTGCAGGGATCTTAGTTCCCTGACCAGGGACTGAACCTGGGCCACAGCTGTGAAAGTGCCAAGTCCTAACCACTGGACCACCAGGGAATTCCCTCTTTTGTCTTTTCAAGTAATTCCATCCAGTGACCTCTATAAACTTGCAGAACAAGCATTGACTGAAGTTACCTCGGGCTGCGTTCTCCCAAGCAATATTTTGATTGAAAACAAAATATCATATATACATATATAAAATTGGGCATTGTGGACTATAATAGGAGACTTTCAGGTATATAAAGTATTTATTCATTTAATAAATATTTAATGAGCACTGCTTGTGTGCTAGACACTGTGCTAGGAACTGGAAATACAGTGAGCTTAGACTCTCACAGGGAAGATAGTCATTAAATGTATAATGCCACAGCTAATTAATTATGATCATTTATGTACTATGAATAAGTTTAGCTAGCTATGAGATGAATAACTGGGGAGTCTAGGTCTGTGGGATTAAGAGTGGTACTGAGCACGGCCCTGTGGGGCTCCTGGACACAAAGTCTTTCTGTGTCTCCTATTTCTTTGATTATAGGAAAACAGCCTTCTTTCAGCCTCCATGACTTTCCCTGAGTTCCAGTGAGCAGATTCAAACAGTCGTCAATTCGTGAAGGGAGGAGAGGCGTGAGACCTGGGAGAAAGAGTCAAGAGCAGCCTTGGGGCAGGTCCTGTTTCCCCAGCAACAATACACACAGCAATATCTTTGAGCTATTTTGCAGAAGCGGAAACCCCCTCCAGGTGGGAGAGGTTAATGATGAATGAGGGTATGCTGCCCACAAGCATGCAGACCCCAGACCAGCTGGACTTGAAGGTTGATGATGCTACTTACTTCACCACCAACCCATCAGAAGCATGCAGGACTGTGACTGCCTTGGACCTTATCGCCTACCCCTGACCACGAGCCCCGACTATAAGACCTCTCCCTATTCCCCAGGGAGGGGGGCACCGTTCTTGAGACGCGAGCCTAATGTGTACCCCTTTTGCCTAGCAAAGTAATAAAGCGATTCCTTTCTACTCCTCCAATGCCTGTCTCCGTATTTCTATTCGGCATCAGTGAACAGAGGCCAGGTTTTTCTCGTCAACAACAGTCTCCTATAACCATGCTGTTTTTGTACAGGGAAGCACTAATTCATGTGCCCGGTCGGTCTGGGTTTAAATCTTGACTCAGACCTTGAGTAGGTTATTTAATCTCACTTTCCTCATATATAAAGTGGAGCTAACAATAGTATCTACCTTATGAAGTTATAGTGAGAATTAAATGAGTTAACAGGTGCACAGTACCTGCTCAATAAATGTTAGCTATTGTTATCATTTCAGCTGAAACCCGAAAGACAAGCCAAGAGGAAGGGCAGAAGGAGGGAAGAAACTCCAAGCAGAGAGTGCAAATGCTCAGAGGCATAAAGTTGCCTGGCCTATTCCAGAACTGAAAGGCCAATGTTTCTTAGCACGGAAAGCTAAGGAGAAAGAGATACCATGAGAGATGAGATGAGGCTGGGAAGGTAGGCCGAGGTCAATAATGCAAGGCCTCCTAGGCAGGGATAAGGAGGATGAACTTTATCCTTGGAGTCAGAGGAAACTTGAAAGGTTTTACAAAAGGGAGTGACAGCTTAGATTTGCGACTTCAAAAGCATTCTCTGGCTATCGCATGGAGAACTGGTTGGAGGGAGGCCAAAACAGATGAAAGGGAAACATTAAGGAGGCTACTCTGGTAATCTAGATTAGAGGCTTATCGCTTAGACTTGGGTAGTGGCACAGGCGAGAGAAGGAAGCTGGATGATTGTAGACATAGAAGACAGAACCCACAAGATCGTGTATATATGTTAGGGTGAGGAGGCATGGAGGGAGAGACACTAAACAATAAGTAAATATTTTAAGGAAGAAAAATTCATATGAATGAATTCCTGTGTTCCTGCCATATTAGTTTATTACATGAAATGCCTTCCCTCTACTCCATCCTTTTTTTGGGTGCAATGCACACCATGCAGAACTTCTGTGACTAGGGATTGAACCTATACCCCCTGCATTGGAAGTAGTGAGTCTTAACAACTGGACCACCAGGAAAGTCCTAGTGCTGAACATTCTAAAGAAGTACATTGAGGGCTACTGAGAGGACTTAGAAATTGTCTGAAGATGGAGATCACCTTTTGGTCAACTTTCTATCCCACCACCCCCATCAACCTAACACTTGTAGGAATCCACCCATTTATAGAACTTTTCCTCTGAATACATGAGTGGTTCAAGCGTAAACAACCTATGCTAATATAAAGCTCTGTGCCCCACAAAGTATTATGCAGATGTGGGATCTTTCACAACCATTTTCTTCTCAGGTCTTCACAGAACTCTTATAAAACAGGTACTATTGTAGAGGAAATAAACTCATAACTAAAGTGACACATCCGAGGTCACACCTGCACTAAAGGAAATGGCAGGGCTCAGATGTGAACCTAGATCCCACAGGTCCAAATGGGATGCAATTTCTTTCTTTCTTTTTTTTTGTTTTTAAATTTTATTTATTTATTTATTGGCTGCGTTGGGTCTTTGTTGCTGTGCGCAGGCCCTCTCTAGGTGCAGGGAGTGGGGGCCACTCTTTACTGAGGTGCGCCAGCTTCTCATTGCTATGGCCTCTCCTGTTGCGGAACACAGGCTCTAGGTGTGTGGGCTTCAGTAGTTGTGGCATGTGGCCTCAATAGTTGTGACTTGTGGGCTCTAGAGTGCAAGCTCTGTAGTTGTGGCGCACAGGCTTAGTTGCTCTGCAGCATGTGGGATCTTCCTGGACCAGGGATCGAACCTGTGTCACCCACACTGGCAGTCGGATTCCTAACCACTGTGCCACCAGGGAAGCCCTCTTTCTTTTTTTCTTAAAAATGTATTTATTTTTGGCTGCATTGGGTCTTAGTTGCAGCACACAGGCTCAGTAGTTATGGTGCATGCGCTTCTCTCTAGTTGTGGTGCATGGGCTCCAGAGGACATAGGCTCTGTAGTTGAGGCACGTGGGCTCAAAAGTTGTGGCATGAAGGTTTAGTTGCCCCGCAGCACGTGGGATCTTAGTTCCAGGAATTGGACCCACATGCCCTGCATTAGGAGGCAGACTTTTAACTACTGGACCACCAGGGAAGTCCTGGGATGCGCTTTCTACTAACCTTCCTCCTGAAACAGGAGAGAAGGGGGCAGGGCACAACCTTTGAAAGAATGACATAGCCCGAGGACATAACAAACTGATTAGACGCATATGGGTCCAAGATTGCGGACAAGTCAAATTCCAGGCGCCATGACAGTCCCAAGGCTGACCTTGAGGATCAAAAGTGGGCGGTGGCCCAATTCTGGAATACTCCGCCCACTCATTAGCCTATGAAATCACCCACCCTTACAAAAGCTGACAACCCCCATACCCTGGTGCCTTTCTCACCTTCTGAGATGGCCCACACTCTGTCTTCGGAGTGTTTCTCTCTAAATAAATCTCTAAATAAACTTCTTACCTATCACTTTGTCTCTCACTGAATTCTTTCTATGATGAGATATCAAGAACCTGAGCTTCACTGAGTCCTGAAACCAGGTGTGTGATCTCAGTTGGAAGATCTTGGGTTTTGGGTGGGTTTGAGTCCTGGCCGAGTGGGTTCAAGTCCCAGTCAGGGTTTTGGCCAGGTTCAAGTCCTGGCCACGGGGGTTCAAGTCCCAATCAATCTGAGTTTAGCTGAGTTCAAGTCCCAGCACGTGGGTTCAAGTCCCAATCTGAGGTACATGGTTTCAGCTGGTGACCACGAAGCGGACAGTGATAAGGTAAGAAAATATTGAGAGTTAGGTCTTGGTTCTAAAGAGTACCCTGGGACACCCGTGAGCCAGGTATACTGGGGAGGACGCTTTGCAGATGTCTGCTCATTTTTGACCGGCGGGTCAACCCTGCATGCTTATACACATCCGACAGTAGGTCCAGGACAAAATTGTTAATCTCTATACTCCTCTCCTTGACTCTGAGGTTTTCCCCCTACATTCTTGCATTCTTGTTTATTCCTGCTGGCTCTTTCTTCCTTTCTTTTCTCCCCTCTTCTTCTTTCTTTCTTTCTTTCTTTCTTTCTTTCTTTCTTTCTTTCTTTCTTTCTTTCTTTCTTTCTTTCTTTCTCTTTCTTTCTTTCTTTCTCTCTCTCTTTCTTTCTTCCTTTCTCTCTCTTTCTTTCTTCCTTTCTTTTCTCCCTTTCTTTTCTTTCTTTCTTTCTTTCTTTCTTTTTCTTTCTTTTCTCTTTCTCTTTCTCTCTTTCTCTTCCTTCCTTCCTTCCTTCCTTCCTTTCTTTCTTTCTTTCTTTCTTTCTTTCTTTCTTTCTTTCTTTCTTTCTTTTCTTTCTTTCTTTCTCTTTCTTTCTTCTTTCTTTTTCTTTCTTTCTTTCTCTGCAGAAGACCTGTGTGACCACCAAGGTTTACCCTTTATTGCTTTTACTCTCCTCCCCCAACCCTTAAAAGTGCTGACCCTTTATTCCCAACTTATAGCTAGACCAACCCCTGCTCATCGTCAGCACCGTTGGGGATGTCTTCTGTGCTGTTTCTTTGAGACAACTTTTTGGGCCCTAACACCTGTTTGGGAGAATGCCTTGGAAGGGATAGCATCTAAAATCGTAAGTGCAAATCTTGACCAAATTATGCGGTGGATTTTGACTTGAGAGTAGAATTTTGGATAGCACGGGAGTTAAAGGCATCATAACAGGTTTGGGTCTGAAATGGGTCAGGGTGCATCAATCCCAGCCAGCACCCCTCTGGGCCATATCTTCCAGGATTGGGAACGATTCCGACAGCAGGAATTAAAAAGAAAAAAAGCTTACTAGGCTATGTAATCAGGTTTGGCCACATTATGAGTTACGAAGCCAAGAAAAGTGGCCACTAGACGGGTCCCTGAGTTATGATACTATATTGCAGTTAGATTTATATTGTAGAAGGAAATTTAAATGGAGTGAGCTTCCGTATGTTCAAATTTTCACGGCCTTCTATTTAGACAATGAGACCCAAAAGGAATTTGAGGCACGTGTAGCTCTGAGGGATAATTCTAGTAAGGACACAGAAGACATTTTAACTGATCTACCCTACTGGGCCACTCAAAGGTCATACCCTCCTCAAGGCGGAGCCGCTGCTCCAACCCAACCACCTAGAGGAGCTATTGCCTGGGGGGACGTCACAGCTGGGGATGAAAACAGGCCCCACCCATATTCAGTAACCTCTTCTTTGTACCCTAAATTACTCAAGGGGCCCGTCCTTATCCCAACTAGCACTTGCTGTGGTATAAGTTACCAACCAACTGCCCCTGCAGTTTTGTCTCTGAGAGAAGTTCCTGATGGAAATCAAGGAACAATAAGAGTTCATGTACCTTTCTCAATGCCTGATCTAATTCTGGCAGACGACAAGTTGGGAAGTTTTTCTGAGGATCCTGAACTTTTTACAAAGGGGTTTACCCGACTATAGTGAGATCTTTTGATCTCACCTGAGGGGACTTACAGATCTTACTATCCCACTGCTGCACCCCTGAGAAAAAGCAGTGTATAATACTCATGGCCAGAGCCCAACAGGGACATGCAGTGCACTGGGTGGGGAATGACACTGTCCCTGAAGCAAACCCACAATGGAATTACCAGGTGAATTCTACTGATAGAGATAGACGGGACCATATGATTAACTGTTTAATAGAGGGTATGAAGAAACTCACAGTAATACCTGTTAATTATGAAAAGGTGAAAGAGGTCCAACAGGGACAGGATGAAAATCCTGCAGTCTTCCAAAGGAGACTTGTGGAGGCTTTTAGGAAGCATACAAACATGGATCCCTCCTCCCCTGAGGGACAGGCCCTTTTGGCTATGCACGGCATAGCCCAGTCTGCCCCAGACATCACGCTCAAAATTCAGAAAGCAACCATTGGTCCTCAGACGCCAATGAATAATTTGCTCCAACTGGCTTATTTGGTTTTCAATAATAGAGATATGGCTGAAAAGGCCGAACGCACCCACCCAGAGAAATATGCAAAAGGCCCAAACGATTGCCTTGGCTTCGTCTGCTCAGAGACCACCAACTGGAAGGCTGGCTCTTCCAGGCCGATCTGGCCCTGACAGACCACAAGCCCATGGGTACCCATACAAGGCCAGCGTACACTATGTGGACAAAAGAGGCACTGGAGGAAGGATGGCAATCAATGTGCCCTTTGTGAATAGCCAGGGCACTGGAAGATGGAATGCCCCAGACTCCAGAGTGAAGAGGGCCCCTCAGCCATTGATGGTTTCGCAACCAGAAGACTGTAAAGGCCCTAGGCCTAAAGTGTCTCTACCTAAAGATACCATCTACATAACTAATGTCGAGCCTCGGGTGGTCATTGATGTGGCGCGTGACAATTTCTTAGAGACACTGGTGCAACCTTCTCAGTGTTAACCCAAAGGATTAGAAGCCTTAGCAGTCCTTCATTACAAAAGGAATATGTAATGGGGTTGTCAGGGAAGAGACAAGGGCATGCTTTCCTGGAGCCCCTTTTGGGCAATGTCAACAGCCAGCTGTTTTTACATTCCTTTCTGTTTGTGCCTGATTGTCCCATCCCTTTAACGGGGGAGAGATTTATTAACTAAGTCAGGGGCCACTCTGTTTCTTGAGGGGCAAGGGAACCATCCTCATCACCAAACGGTTCTAACAGAAAGTGGAAAGGAACACTCCCACCCCCCCCCCCCCCACCCTCCCTGCCATGGTGGGTGAATATTCATATGCACTCAGGAGGACTGCTAACTCTTGGAAGTAGCTGAGTGCCACTGTTGGGGACCACTGACTGAAACTGCCCAGTCAATGGCCACTGTGGCCACTGACCTTCAACACTTCCTGAAAGGAGTTCAGAGTGGAGCTCAGGAATGAGGCACCCTGTGCTCCTAGAAAAACTAGCAGAGCAGGTTGTTGACTTAAAAAATACATACACAATGTGAGAGTTGCAAGTTAAATTTTATTCGAGGCCAAATGAGGACTGTAGCCTGGGAGGCAGCATCTCAGATAGCTCTGAGAAACTGCTCCAAGGAGGCGAGGGGAGGAGCCAGGATATATAGGAGTTTTGCAGCAAAGGACAGGTAGTCAGGAATATCCAGAGATTACTGTTAATTTAAGGAAACCAGATATCTCAAGTAAAGGAATTTAGTGCTTTTCTACGTATGGGAAGATGCAAGCATTGGGCTCACTGAAATCATTCCTTTGCTATGCACCTTAGCTCTCTGGGGCCTGCATTTTCACATCCTTAGTGTCCTCAGGGCTCGCCACAGGGAGTGTCGTGCAGTCTGATGGCAGGTATTCTTTTCAGCAAGGGCTGCAATCCTTGCTGACTGTGACGCCCCTTGTTTATTGATATGGCAGGAAACATTCCATTTATAAACATTCCATTCATCAAGGTCTTTAGATAGTTATTTTCAGATGATTTTATGAGTCCAAAAATTCTTGAATCTTTTCACATGTAGAAAGGCACTGAAATCATTAACAGTGACATCTGCTTTGGCCATTGAGGAGGGAAATACATTCGAAAGTCAAAATGGAGTAACTGGTTCAGACATCCAAGGTAAACTTAGGTGACCATTGTGGATTCAGACATGTTCCCATATTGCTGAGGAGTTAAATCTTCTGAGCTGTGTCAGAGTAGGGGATGACACCATCCATTCTCAAAACAATGTGCCCTGGTAGCTGCAACCTTATGCTTTCAAGGTATCCTCTAATAACTATTAAATTTTTATACAATAAAATTGCTCTAGATCAGATATTAACAAAAAAGAGAAGACATATGTAATGGCTAATAGCTCCTGTTACATATATGTTAATACCACATCGGGAGTTAAAACCTAGTTACGGGCTTCCCTGGCAGCACAGTGGTTAAGAATCCGCCTGCCAATGCAGGGGACTTGGGTTTCGTCCCTGGTCTGGGAAGATCCCACATGCCTTGGAGCAACTAAGCCCATACACCACAACTACTGAGCCTGTGCTCTAGAGCCTGCGAGCCACAACTATTGAACCCACGTACCACAACTACTGAAGCCTGCAAGTCCAGAGCCCATGCTCTACAAGAGAAGCCACAGCAATGAGAAGCCTGCACACTGCAATGAAGAGTAGCCCCTGCTCCCCGCAACCAGAGCAAGCCCACGCACAGCAATGAAGACCCAACGCAGCCAATAAATAAATAAATAAAATAAAAAAAAACCTAAAAACCTAGTTATATAAAATTAGACAACTGGCTACCTGGCTACAAGTCTCCCTTGTAGCCAGGCTCAGGCTCTCCTAAATTTCCAAGGGATTGAGAGCTTTATCATACTAAAGTCAGATCCAGGCCTTAGAACTCAGAAATATTTCCAATTTGGTGTCTATTCTCCAAATTGAGGCAAGATTATGTCCCATTTTAGCAGGAAGTGGCCAGAATCGTCACTGCCCAGTTTCCTGAATTAAAAGTGAGTAGGACTTTGTAGGACTCCATAATACAAATCCCTTTTCTGACCTGCTTCTTGTTTGTAGGATCTGGACTTCATTCAGCCTCCTTGACCTTCCCTGAGTTCCAAATTGCAAACAGTTGCTAATCAGGGAAAGGAGGGGATGCAAAAACGAGAGGAACAGCCAAATGGTGGTGCAGCCTTGGGAGCCCTGGTCCTAGTGTCTCAAGTAGTATGCATAACCATATCTTTGAATTCTGCAGAACTGGGGCCCCCACCCAGGTGGAGTATGGTCACTTCAGGCTGAGCACAAGATTCCTGGAGCACTACCCTGTTACCACCACCAACCAAACAGAAGAAGCCTGCAGCCCTCACCCCAAACTTTGCCATCCTTTTCTGAGCCCGGCATTGACCATCCTGCTAGGCCTCTCGTTTGGCACCTGTCTGTTTCCACTGTTGACAAGGTTCATCTCTGACAGGGTCCAACGGTTTCAGGCTAAATTGTTTTTACTATGAGGGTGAATGCTGGTTTGGGCACAGAATACCTCAATTTAGATCAGGTGGTGAGAGATTTCTCCTCTCCTAGGCAGGACAATGCCCACTCTCAGCAGGAAGTACTTACAAAAGAAAGAGACCTCCATCCCAATTCCCAAGAAGTATCTTGAGTATGAATTTTCTCAGGGGGGGAGTTGTTAGGGGAACCACTGACCAAAACTGCCCCCACTGGCTAGGCAAGATAGTAACCACTTGCATGAGTTATCTTACAACAGGAAGTCCTGGTAAAAAAACGCAGAACTAACAAGATACCATCAACCAGAAGACTTTGGGAAAGGTCAGGCACAGCTGACAAGAGCCCCCGTCTCCCTCAGGACCTGCTGGGGCGTTGGCTTCTGGAACATGCAGGGCTGAGTCCATGCTGATGGCCTGGGCTTCGGGACAACCCAGGGCTGAGTGCACAGGACCTGCTGGGGCTTCAGCTCTGAGACATTGTGGGGTCCAGTTCTCTCTGACAGGAGCCCGGTCTCAGAATCTGCTAGGAGGTGGTGCCGAAGGAAAAGGTAATCCAGAGGACCCAAGACATGGTAGCTACTAAATACTCATCCCATGGTGTCTTTAATACCATGTAGACTCCTACAGGGAAATACAAATCACAAGTTGAAGTTGAACTTGGTCTGGTCTCAGATTTACCTGATGGTCATCACTCACAGTTCCTGCAGAGCCCAGAGATTTCTCCTTGAAGGAAAGGGTCTGGAAAAGTCAGAAGGATAAGTAAAAATTGCAGCTGATTCCCGCCTTGTGCTGATGCCCAAGAGGGTGATGAGAGTGGAATCCAAAAATACACACCAGAGAAGGTTCAGCATGGTGGAGTAGAGGGACGTGTGCTCACTCCCTCTAGCAAAAACATGGGAAAGGTCAAAAGGAGAGGAGACGCCAGTCCACATGTCCTACCAACCTCCCAGAATCCGTCTTGGCTGAGCAAAGCACGTGCCACCCGGCAGGACCCTGAGTCAGGGTGACTGGCCAGAGACAATCGGGAAACTAACCCCATCACCATAAAACCTGAGACTGCAAGCTACCGTGGCAGAGCAGTTTTCCTGGGTTCCCCCTGCCCCAGTAAAGTCTCTTGCTTTCTCAGCATGGTGTATCCTCTCAGACAATTCATTTTCAAGTGTTATGTAAGAGCTCACTCTTGGTTCCTGGAAGGGGGGGTCCCCCCTTCTGCAACACCACTTCTGGGAATCCTTCCTAGTTTCAGGCATTAATGTAGACAAACATCTTTCCTGAACAGATCCTAGGCACCAGGCGTGACACCTAGCGGTGGGGGTAAGGTCCAGCAGGGAACCAGGCAAGAGGCTGCTTGCCTTCAGTCTGGTTCAGGGAGCCCATCAAAGGAAACATGTATAAACGATATGGTAAGTGCTAAAAAGAAAATACACAGGGTGCTGGGAGAAAACGTATGTCCTTCTGGTTAGAGAGAGCCTCTCAGAAAAGTGACATTAAAGTTGAGACCCGAGCTTGGCCTTCAGGAGGCACTTAACGAAAGACATTATTCCCACAGACCTACTTTGAAAAACGCCGGAAAATAGCAAAGAGCGGACTTGGTCCACACAGGGGCCGCTCCCGGAGCTCCAACCCTCGTCGCCAGACCTCGACTGGCACTAGAGGGCGCCGCGAGTCCTCCCAGCCCCGAGGAGGCGCCGCAGCCACAGGCCCTGCTTAACTGACCTCTGGCACCTGCAGCGCCAAGGTCCCGAAGCCCGGTATCCGGGCAGAGAGCAAGGGCGCCGGCGCTAGGAAGCCCGGAGGGCCTAGAGCATCGCGAGGGGTCACGAGGCCCTCCAAGGAAGGACGTCCTCAGAATCCCAACCCAACCAAGGACAGATACTCCGTCGCTCCCTCCGGGATAGCCGGTTTCCGACGCCTCTAAACCAGGAAGTGCCGGCGGCGTCCAATCCTGGCCCTCCTTCCGCACTCAGCCTTAGCGCCCGCTCCAGGCGGCGCGAGGCGAGCGGTCTGTGGTTACCAATCGGCAATCAGGAAAGGCGCATGCGCCGTCAGGTGAACGCGACGCACGGGAACTTTGACCTGAAGACGATTTACTCTCGTCTGCCCCTCCCTCCCTGTGAAGATGGCGCTTTCCAGGGTGTGCTGGGCTGGGGCCGCTTTGTGGGGTTCGGCGAGGCCCCCTGGACCTTATGTCGCCCGGAGGCTGCAGTTTGTTCGCTCTGGCCTGGCCTGGGGGGCCCCTCGGTGAGGGACTTGGAGAGAAAAGCATTTTTGACGTTCGGGCCCTTCCAGTGTCTCAGTCTTGTTTGCATGCTGTCTCTTAATTCTCAGGGCTCCACGCCCCGGCCCCTGGATTTTGATTCTGTGGCTCAGAATTTGCACCCGGATCCCCGCTAGAGACCTGGCTTCCTGACCCTCTCAATTCTCAGTGCCCCATGTTGTCTGAATTGCCCACGTGTCCTGAGCCACCTTTTCTCTGGCTCAGATTTTACTGCCACTTACCTGGACCTCATCTCTCTGGCTCTAGCCTGCTGCTTAAATTGTCCCTCAGGCCTTCCGCCCTCACCAGACTCACCAACTCCCCCGACATCCATTCTTGCCTGGCCTCTCATCTGCCTTATCTGTTTTTCTCAGTCTGATTGCTTATCTCTCCATGCTCTCAAGATCTTCCTTGGATTTCAGAAGGTTCAGGTCTTAGCATACATTCTCTGAAGCAGATGTTTTACATTATGGAGCGCAGGCGGGAAGACTGGTTCCAAGATATTCTCTTTCATCTTCCTTTTAGGTCTTCAAAGCTTCACCTTTCTCCAAAGGCAGATGTGAAGAGCTTGATCTCTTATGTGGTGACCAAGACAAAAGTGATCAGTGGGAAATACCATCGTTTCTTGGGTCGTCACTTCCCCCGCTTCTATGTCCTGTATACAATCTTCATGAAAGGTAAAGACAAAACTAAAATAAAAATCCATTGAATCAGCTCTTGGGCAGTGTCAGAGAGTTAGAATAAGCAAGGTCATTTGCAGGCACTGCTATGGGGGTGTGAGCTGGTATGTCTTCTGTTTCATACATGGTTGAGCATTGAACTATTTCTTATAAGTTAGCACGCCTTGAGGATGTTTCTAGAAAGGTATGAGAAACAACTTCTGACAACACCTAAGAGGAATGTAGGTATTTTTGCACTTTTCTTAACCACACATCTGACTGTAGTAGAAATTATTTGGCGTGCACAAGGGCAGTGATCTAAATAGATGCACAGACCTGCCCTGTGATTTATCAGTTGGCTTTTAAGAAAATGTGGTCTAATGTTTGTCACAGATCTCTCCTGGATAGTGTGTTGTGGAAATAGCACTACCTGCACTTGGTTTCTGAATGTTTCGGTTACAATCAGAGCTCTGCTAGTTACTAGGAGATGGTGTAGTGTCAGGTGTCCACTATGGGGCCAGACTGCCTGGGTTTACATCCCAGCTTGTTGCTAGCTGTGTGATTGGACTCGTTACTTAACCTCTCTGTTCTTTGGTTTTCTCATCTGTAAAATGAGGGTAGTAATAGACCCTATCAATTGACTGCATGGTTATGAAGATAAATAAAGTCATACAGGTAAAGTACTTAGGACCTGATTCATAGTAAGTGCTCAATAAGTGTAGCTATAACTGTTATACTCTATACTTATAATACCAATTATAGTAAGCTTCCACATTGTTAGCTCTGAATATTATCATAATTATTACTAGCTTCATGGATTTGCAAAAACTGTAAAGTGGAGTTAAGAATGGCTGCTTTGTGTGCTCCCGGGTTTCTAACTAGAATCAAATGAAAAAAGTCTGAAAGTATTTTGGTTGTTTGTTTTTAAGCCTTTTATTATGGAAAATTTTTAACATACACATAAGTAGAGTAATAAATATATAATGAACTTTATATTCTTAACCTCACTTCAGCAATTATTGACTCATGGCCACCAGTCTTATTTCATTTGTACATTGGCTTTCTCCTGTATTATTTTGAAGCCAACTGAGACATTATACCATTTCATTCATAAATAGGAAAGCACTTTTAAAAACAAAAGTCCTAGGTTAATGTAAGGATTATCTTGGAATGAAGAGAAAATGCAATCTTAGAAAAATGTTGAATTCTAGTCATTATGAAAGTGTTCTAGTAAAGCAGTTATACTCCAATAAAGATCTGGGGGAAAAAAAGTGTTCTAGAAAGGAGATAGGTTAATATCTGGTTGAGAAATACAAAGGGTTAATTTGAGCAAGACTTCCTGAGGTTAAATAGCTTTGAATTTTTATTTTAAAAAGGGAGTGAGTAATGAACCAGAAGAGGGAGACCATCTGCTGGTAGATCACAGAACGCCAGCTTGGCAGGAAGAGAGGTGATATGCTGGGGGCAGGGGTGGGGGAGGTGAGTGGGAGAGGGCAGAGGGGAGAAGGATAAGAAACGAAATATAGGTCAGCCTCATAAGAGTTTCAAGTGACCTAGTTTAAAGCTTTGATTTAGGGTAGTGTTGGGGAGGGGGGGACAAGTGTCTGTTGTGGTTGAACATGGAGCAAAAGGCTGTGGTAATCAAATTGGGATAACATCACACTCTGTCCTCTACTTTAATGAGGCAGGATTGCAGATGTTATGGGCTGATGCCAAAAAGGCTAGAAGAATAAAGACAAATATGTGGAAGCACAATATAAAGTTTCATCAACTTTCATACCGGGAGATGGAGCATTTGAGACAGGTATGGGCCAAAGGCAGATATCCAGAAGTTCATGGTGAGGTAATTAAAGTTAACCCAGATCTCAAGTTTTTTCTTTCCTATTTTCTTCACCACTGACCAGACAGCTGTTGCTCCTTGCCATGAGATCAGATCATCTGTCAGAATCGGTTCATTCAGAGCTGTGACCCTCCATAGCAGAGCCCCGTAGAGTTTCTGGCACACTTTCTGAATAAGTTGTAAACAGTAAAATCCAATTCGTTTCTGAACATATGAAAATCTGCAAGGAAGGATCCAAAAGGCAGCAGGAAAATAGTATTTGGTGGTGACTTGATGGTAGCTTTGAAGCTGAAAATAAGAATCCAGGACCCATTCTGTACATCAGGAAGAACTTCCTGAGGGATTTGGTATGATGTCAGGCCCTGTACTAGACGTTGTTTGGGACACAAAAGTAAGCAGATCAGGGCTTCTGTCTTTAAGGAACTTACCAGCTAGAGGTAGACAGAAATAATCTTGATCCTCATCTGGGCTATAATAGAAGTTTACTGCACAGTGGGGTGGAGGGATTGTCCATTGTGTTAAAAACTTACTTGGGTTAAAACTGCATCTGTGTTTATTTCTGCTTAGTTCCGTCGAGACGTCACCAAGTGTCTTTTCCTAGGTATTCTTTCCATTCCACCCTTTGCCAACTACCTGGTCTTCTTGCTAATGTGAGTACAGAGTTCTGTCTCCCCAGCATATTGAAGATATGTAGATTTTTTAAAAAAATTACAAATTAAGAACTTTCATTTCAGAAGGTAAGCAGAAGTTATCAAACTTATGCTCGAATTTTCTCATTAGCCTAAGGCTCATAAATCTCCTGGGTTACTGGGATGGCCGTAGGAGTAGGTGGCCTGGCCTCTCGTTATCTCTTAGCTGCTCCTGTGTGATGTGAAAGAACATAGTGATCTTTTCCATCATCCCTAGAGGCAGCAACCCACTCCCTGAGAGGCATAGCAACTTGGAACAAACTTTTTTCTTCAGGAGAAAAATGCATATCATATTGGGATAGTATAAATCTTTACTACTTTACCTTATATCCAGAGATGACAGTTTTAAACCATGACCTTGCGTGTTCTAATTATCTATTGCTGTATCACAAACAATCTCAAAACTTAATAGCTTAAAACAACCACAATTTTCGTGATTTTATGGGGCAGGAATTTGGGCAGGGCTCAGGTGAGTGAATGATTTTTCTCCCATGTGGTGTTGACAGAGGTCCCTCAGTGGTACTTAACTGGTGAATGGACTAGTCTGGACAATCTAAGGTCACTCTTAGGTCTGGTGCCTTAGCAGGGATGGCTTTGGAAGACTGGAGCTGTCAACTAGGATGCCTATATGTGGCCTCTGTAGTGTGGTGGTTTCAGGGCAGTGGGACTCCTTACATGGTAGCTCAGGGGTCTAAGAATGAGTATTCCAGCAAATAAGAATCTTCACAGCCTTTTATAACCTAGTCTTGAAAGTCACAAAGACTTACTTCTGCTCTATTCTATAGTTGATGCTGTCACCCAGATTTTAAAAACCAGGGACTTAGACCTCACTTCTCAATAAGAGGAGTGCCAGGGAATTTGTGACGATGTTTTAAAACCACCGCATGTGTGGAGAAATGAATTGGAGAAATTGCATTTTTTATATACATAGGGACTGTGAACAGTTTGAGGTTGTCAACATCATATACACTGTCCAGCTCTGTCTGCCTCTCTACCAAAGTATGCTCTTCACAGGCTTTAGTTCAGAAGGAGTCTGATTTATCTGATTGCTGTGTGCAAGGCTATTCCCTTACTGCTTCCTTTTACATAACTTCAGTAGTGTTGCTGGAAATTGGGTTTCAGTGTATCTTTAAACCTTGGTCTGACAGTCATTTACAGGAAAGAGCAGTAAGGTAGGGAAATAGTGTTTCTGTCTCTTCCTTCTAGCATTCATGTCTGCTGAATGCTTTCTTAGCTTACTTTGAAAGATGCCAGTTTCAGCAAGTGACTTTGTGATGCCTTTTCTTTTCAGGTACCTGTTTCCTAGGCAACTGCTGATCCAACATTTCTGGACCCCAAAGCAACAAATTGATTTCTTAGATATCTATCATGCTCTCCGGAAGCAGTCCCACCCAGAAATCCTTTGTTATTTAGAAAAAGTTATCCCTCTCATTTCTGATGCAGGACTCCGGTGGCATATGACAGAAATGTGCACCAAGGTATTCCTCCAATTAACCCTTCCTGCAAACCAGGAATCTTGCTAGATCTAGTGTGCACTAAAACTAGGTAAGAGGGCTAGTCCGGACCTTCCTGACATCTGCCTATCTCTTACCTCTCCCAAGATGCAACGTGGTACCCACCCAGCAATACATGATATCCTGGCTCTGAGAGAGTGTTTCTCTAACCATCCTCTGGGCTTGAGGCAGCTCCATGCTTTGCAGATGGTGAGCACTTTGAGGCTTTCTTTCTTCCACAGCCTCACCTTGCTTCAGGTAACACTGAGTTGACTTTCTCCCCCTATATTGTTGTGTCACAGAGAGCCTTGAGTCGAGCCATGCTTCTCACACCTTATCTGCCTTCTGTCTTGTTGA
Source organism: Hippopotamus amphibius kiboko (assembly GCF_030028045.1). NCBI lineage: Eukaryota > Metazoa > Chordata > Mammalia > Artiodactyla > Hippopotamidae > Hippopotamus > Hippopotamus amphibius. The sequence goes on along the minus strand of NC_080197.1, from coordinate 86,198,809 downwards.
GACACCGTTTAAAGACGCATACCACTGTGATTCACCAACTGGACAAGGCTTTGGCAAAGCTGGGGATTAGCCAGCTGACTGCTCAGGAGGTGAAGTCGGTAAGCGCTTGATTGTAATAGCAACCCCCAGTCCTTGGCGGGCTTTTGAGCTTAGGGGGCTGGGAGCTTCCAGGGAACTCCTCGTCTGGCTTGTTATAGCAGAGCCCAGGCTCTTTATTGTCTCACCTCATTTCCGTGTCTTTTTCTTCTGAGTGAACTTAACTAGCGGGAAGGAATTGCCCACAGTAATTTGGTTTCTGTGTCTTGTCTTCTGGCCCTTCGAAAAGCAAGGACACTACACTTTAGATCTACTGTTTCAGCCTCTTTACTTCTCATCTTGTCCATCAGAGTTCATATTGCTATGGTGAAAGGTTTCTTATGGGGATGAGGTTTTAACTTATTTGAAGGGGATTTGGGATTCTTTGTGGGTTTACATTTCCTCCGCATGCTCATTCTGTGATAATTAAGGATTGTTTCTCTTCTGAGTGGTATAGGCTTGTTATCTTCGTGGCCTGAATTCCACCCATGTTGCTGAAGAGAGGTGTCGAACTTGGCTGGGAGAATGGCTGCAGATTTCCTGCAGCCTGAAAGGTAAGACAAATGCTTATGGTTATGCCACTAAAATCCAGTTCATTTTTGTATTTTATTCTAAGGTTATTTGGGAGTTAATTATTAAGTAGTGTTAGACCCTTATCTAACATATATGTCTAATTGAAAGGGCACAGGCTCACTTGCCTACAGGGGCTAGGCAGGTAATGAAGTAGACTGCAAGACTAGAGCGAGGACTGGGGATTGTGGGAGCCTGAGCACGAAGCAGGATTTCTCAGCCTTGTGCTACTGATGCTTTGTTGTTGGGGGCTGTCCTGTGCCTTCTAGGACAATACAGCAAGATCCCTGGCCTCTATCCACTAGATGCCAAAAGCACCCCCTCACCCAGTTCTGACAACCAGAAATATCTCCAGATATTGCCACATTACTCAGGGAGGGGGTGTGAAGCAGAATTGTCCCAGGTGAGAAGCTCTAGTCCAAAGGCATTCAAATTCAAAATGAAAACACTCAGTTGGCTAAAACAAAAAATATCTGTGGGTGGGTATTAGGCGTGTGGACCTCCTGTTTGGAACCTTTGGCTAGGCCTCAATATTTTCTAAGCCTCTGAACATCAGGGTAGGCTTACTAATCACTTACTAATCATTTCTCTCTGAGAAATGTTCCTCAAGGACCAACTTCTACCAGAAAAATCCAAAGGGTGACAGTGGTGTTTAGTACAATTACCATCTCTGAATTTTCTGCTGCTATCACATGAGAATCAAGTAGATGTAAATATAAGGTGGAAGGAAAGAAAGCCTACATGCAGGGACTGGGACAAAGCAGGGAAACTTAGAACAATGGCCTCTTAATGTCACACCTCCCTGCACTTGGCTTCCCGCCTCTGGTATTAGGCCCTACATAACAAGGTAGCTGGAAGGCAAACTGTTTCCTGTCCAAACTGTTAACGTTGATGGTGTTTTCAGAAGCTGAGCTGTCCCTCTTGCTGCACAACACGGTCCTGCTTTCTGTCAACTACGTTGGGACAAGGCGCTGAGCGGACATGGAGCGGATGGCATTGTCCTGCAGTCACAGTCCAGCAGCGTGGGACCAAACAGCACTTGTCAGTAAAGAGTCTGTGTGCACTCTTAGGTGTGTGGGAGGCCGAAGAGCAGGTGTCACGGGCTTCACAGTGTGGTGCCCATGTCAGAGCTGGAACTGAAAGAAATCCTTTTACCGGGGTGGCCCACGAGAGGCGTCATCCCAACTTCTTCAGAATTCGCTGGAGCTGGCAGCAGCCTCTGTACCGGGCTTTTACTGTGGTGTTTTAAGTTCAGATCCCGGGAAGCCAGCTTTTGCTCCCAACTGGGAATCCTTATTTGGCCTAGGACTTACCCACTGCTATATTCTTCCAGCTGTTTTTGTTCAAGACAGTTTCTGCCTGGTGAGGGGAACAGTACTGCTTAAACTGGAGCCTTTACATCCATGTATGTACTTTGATGTTCCCCTCAACACTTTGATATGACCAAAAATAGAGATTTTTGTTTTTCATTCCCCTCACAGGGCTAACCACTTCCCTTGTTTTCAAATCCTTTGAGCACCTTAACTTTTTTTTTTTTTAAGTTATTTACATATGGGAACATTCTAATGGAAAAGAAAAGGAAATACAAGTGCTTCTTGACCCTTTCCCCAAGAGTTTACAGCCTTCACCTCCCTTGTCTTAATTTCTGGGCTGTGCAACAGCCTCTGTGGATCTTAAGCTCTTTGCTACCTCCACTGTGTTGCAGCGATCCAACTGTAACTGACAGTGGCTGCCTTCTTTGGGCCATGGATCAATCCTGTAAGGTACAAATTACTGCCCACCCCTGGAGACCAGGAGAGCTCTACATTGAGATAGTAAGTTGGGTTCAGCTTTTGTCTGTGTACATCAGTGACCTGTAGTAACTTATTGTAAATGCATGAAGCACTGTTTTTAAACTCAAGTAAAGACTGCCTGAAACCAGTTGCTGGAAATTACTTATGCATACCCTAATCATTTTACTAAGGTTCCTTTTTACAAGACTGACTGACGTAACCTAACTAATGGGGAGATAATTGGTTGGAATAGAACGTTTTGATGGGATGGAAATGACAAAGGAGCTGATTTGAAGTTGATCCTCTTGGTGGATTTTAAGATGGTAACTAGGGATAGAGAATTACACACACACACACACACACACACACACACACACACACACACGGTAATGGATTTAAAAAGTGGGCCCCAAGAATAGGGACTGAGGTGGGAAAAGCTCCAACAGGGGAAGATCAAGGCCGGCTTCAGCTAAGGAGGTGCATAAGGGAATATGATGCAAGTCAAGCTCTTAATGCTCCAGAGAATGTTCTGTTTTTCCACCATAAAACATTCCTGGGACTTCCCTGGTGGCGCAGGGGTTAAGAATCCACCTGCCAACGCAGGGGACATGAGTTTGATCCTGGACCAGAAAGATCCCATGTGCTGCAGAGCAACTAAGCCCGTGAGCCATAACTACTGAGCCCACATGCCACTACAGAAGCCCGCACGCCTAGAGCCCATGCTCTGCAATGAGAAGCCACCACACTGAGAAACCTGTGCACCACAACGAAGAGTAGCCCCCACTCGCTCACCACTAGAGAAAGCCCACGCGCAGCAACAAAGACCCAATGCAGCCAATCAATCAATCAAAACAAAAAACATCCCTGTTGTTAACATAAATCTTTAACTGCCCTAACTGGTTCTATATACAATGCTAGAGAAGCATCTTTTCTCTTAATAAGTAGCTGAATTGTGGTCTGCCAAGATAAAGAATAACACACCATTCTTTTGAATATTTCTTTAATATTACATTTAAATATTCTCTTTAAATACAGCATTATCACAATGTAAAGGACCTAAAAGGCAAAAAAAAAAATTTTTTTTTTTTTTTTTTTTTTTTTTTCAGAGAACCAGACAGGCTTTGGATTCACATTGAAAATACTACCTGTGTACAGTATGTGAGAAAGGAAACTGGGAAAATAATGAGTTGTAATAATGAGTCATTTCTTTTATCTAGGCCTAGACTAAATGGGACTGAAGTTCTCCGCTTCGGTGATCAGAGGCCCAGCCGTCACAGCAACCATGAGCTATAATTCTGTCCAACTCAGGTAGCACCAGAAACGAGATGGACTAGGTTGTAGAAAAGGCCCTTTGCTTGACAAGACAGTTAATGCTAAATGTTAATACTTAGCACTTAAAAGCTTGGGATAGGTGAGTCAGAACTGTAGAGTTAAGGAATTGATTTACATGAAACTAGTTTTTCAGAAAAATCAGATTATCTTGTGGGTTGGCAATGTTTCATTAGACTCAAATTCTTGGTTTGATCCCAAATGTGTGTCTTACTGAACAGGTGACATCCACTTCCTAGCTTAGGCTGGAGCCTTCCTAAGGGGGGCATGTACAGCGCTCACCCTCCCCTTCCCACACACACTTCTAGAGATTCCCCTCCACAGAGTCAAATTTCCAATTAAACTTCAGCCTTGTATGCAAGGGGATCAGTCTAAGGTGGCGGTGTGTGGCTCGGTTCAGGATAGCACCTAGACCTCAGGTACTTAAGACTGTCAACTCCTGTTCGTGAGGCTAGAGGATGGGGAGGGATAAGGGGTTATGACTTATTAACTCCCCTCTACATATAAAACCCAGCAAAAACAGGCATGAACAAGAGAGGCAGAGTGAGTTAAAGATGTATCTGTGTATAAGGCCTTTCAGGCTCAGTTGAGGTTTGACAGGTGAAATGCTGCTGTGACACATACATGAAAGTTGCTTTCAGACACGAGGGCCTTGATATCCCACAAGAGGCTTTATGAGCTAGATAAGAATAGTTATCTCTTCCACTAAAAAAAAAAAGTTTTATACTTTATTTTTTTCCTGGTTAGTAAACCATACCAGTCATGAAGCACGGTGTAAAGGTTGCTAAAGAAAAGTGTTTGCCCCTACCGCCTCCCTTTTCAGACAGAGGCAAAGAGCCATAAAAAAGAATGAAATAAAACAGGCAAAGATAACTTTGCTAGTAAAAAGAAGTCAGTGGTATTTAGTGGAGCACAACCTGGAATATAAACAGGAACTGTACCCCCCCAACTCAGGTACAAACTGAATATGAGTCCCACTCTATAGACCTCAAAGGTTACAGTCAGCACTTGACTTCTTCAGAACCTGGGAGTTACATGTAGCATTTAGGAACTGGTTTGGCTTCCAACCTTTATATATCAAGGTGGAGGGACCCAATACGCATGTGCAGTTCCTGGGGGTGAACAATATAAGAATGTAGTATAAGAACGCTAACCCTGTGTATATAGCCAAGAGGGACCACGAGTGCAGATACAAAAAGAAGAAAAAAAAACTAGCTGGTGAACTTGCCACATCCTACATTCCTTTAAAGCTCAAATTTCTCAAAGCCGGGGTCTGGGGGAGGAGAGATGGACCTGGGTGAAAAAGCAAGCATGGCACAAAGTCATCTTTCCAGACAGCAGCCTGTTCCTGCTGCCTCCTTTGGCCATAGATTAATGCTCCATTTAGGCCTCCCGTGGGATGTGTGAGCCCGGGCTAAAGCTGCCTGACGGAGCTGGGGTTAGACACGTACAGCAGACTCAGGCTCCTGATGCCACATCCCCAGCCCATCTAGCTCTTTCCCTTTAAAGGAAAAAGGACAGGGGAAAAAAAAAGACAGAAGACAAGTTTCACTTAGTACCTAAGAACATGTGAAAGAAACAATTCAAGTTAAGACCAGGAATCCCCAGTGTGGGGAACAGGTCAGAGAACACCAAACATGTCAAATATTAACTTATTTACCAAATAGGGGCCCCCGAAAGGCAGGTTAAATTTGTATAGATCCTGGAGGGTTTGTACAGAAGCAGAGACCCCTTCCACCCCCTCCTCTCTACACTCAACCAGCTGACGATGCCAACTGTATTATTACCATACACCAAAGTGGGATATCAGAGTCAACCACTGAGGAAAATGAGCTTGTACCCCTCCTGGAGCTCAGGAGAGGGGAAGGGGCTTTGCCATGCTGTTCAAATTGTGTTCTGGTCCCTGTGTGAACAGCTGCTTGAATTACTCAGCTTCTCATATGAGATCTTAGTTCTTTGTTCCAATGGCCCAGAAAGCTCAGTATGCAGCTTCCTCTGCCCCGAGACTATCCCCAGGTCAAGCTGGTGCTGGTCTCCTTGGTTCTGCTGGCCCTTTAAAAAATACGTGTACAAACAATCCTTTCCCACCCGTCCCCCAAAGACCCCAATAAAATAACATGGGAGCAGCAGCTGCTTCTACAGTTTTGTTTTTGAAATGGCGTGAGATAAAATAAGGGAATAAATAGAGACTGTTAAGAGGCATCCTCTCCATCCTGGTGTCACACTGCCAGAGGGAGCTCCAGGGAAGGCTCTTCGGGGGGCCGGTCCTCACCCTGCTGTGCAGTCTTCTCCACCACACAGCCCTCTGCATCGTCCGTGCACAAGGGGAGGTTTGAGGGGGACCAAGAGTGGCGGAAGTCTTCATTCTCAGGCTCCTCGGGGTTACAATCTTCGGGCGCCAGCGCTCCTAGAGTGGGTGTTTTCCCCACCTCTGATTTACAGAGGGCAGCCGGGTCTGGGGGGCTGCAAGCCACCAGTGAGGTAACAGGGAGAGAGAAGACACTCAGATCCTTCTCCTTGGGGAATGAGGGTGGGACTTCTTCGGTACCAGGCTCTCCTTTCACTCCCAGGACTGGCCTCTGCTCCACCTGGTAGTAGACCAAGGGCCCACTGTTCAAGTAGGATGGGTTGTTCATGGCTGAGGCGGTCGGGTGGTCCGAGTTCTCGGCAAAACACAGCACAGAGGAGCCTGGGGGCAGCTGAGCCTGGATGAGAATGGGGGCTGTGAGGCCTGGGCACAGCTCTTCGGGAACAGCCAGGGGCTCCTCCAGGATGCACACGCCCAGGCTCTCTATGCTGGAGTCCAGGCTGGCGCTGGAGCCGCTCGAGTCCTCCTCCGCCTTGAGCCGCTCCAGCTCCTCCGCGCTCTGCAGGTGCATCACCGCTGTCTCATTCTCAGCGATGAACTCCTGGAAGTCCTGTGTCTCTGAGCCCTGTGCTGCTGCCAGGCTGCAGCTGGCAGTGGGGGAGGGCTCCTCGTCTGCAGCTGGCGGGCGGCTCACCTGTCGCTTGCTCTCCAGCTCCAGCTTCATGATGGTGTGGAGGTAATGAGTCCGGACCCGGATTGGATTGAATTCTATGCGCCCAGCCATGTTCCCACAGCCGTCCCGGGAGCAGCCACATGGAAATGACATGCGATCCACCTGAGGAGGGGACAAGGAGGTTGAGGCCAGATGAGATATGTGACGTTAGCTGGTGAACACAGGGAGTCAGGGTTTGAGGTCTTCTTACAAGAGAAACAACCAATTCAAAACATAACCTGCAGCGTGAGCTACTGGAGCACTAAATGGGAGTTAGCAGACCACCTGCCGTTCTATTCCAACACGGATGCTAATTAGTAGTGTGACCTCAAGAAAATCATTTCTCTCTCCAGAGCTTTGTTTTCTCTTCTAAACAAAAAGCAGACAAAGATCATGTCAAAGGGCCCTTCCAGTTAAAAGTCTAGAGATATTTCTCTGAAAGCTGACAGTTCTCAGAGAAAAGAAATGTATGTGCCTCAGAGACTTTTCCAGAACTTACCAACTTTATTAAGAAAACAAATGTCCAGGACCCAAGCCTACTGTGTTCTTTGATGACAGGTATGAGAAAGCAGGTAGAAGGTCTTGCTAGTCCAAAACAATACATAATGGGGAAGGTAGGGGCTTCCTAGGTGGCGTAGTGGTTAAGAATCCGCCTGCCAATGCAGGGGACACAGGTTCGAGCCCTGCTCCAGGAAGATCCCACATGCCACAGAGCAACTAAGCCCATGCGCCACAACTGTTGAGCCCGCGTGCCACAACTATTGAGCCCATGTGCTGCAAGTACTGAAGCCCACGTGCCTAGAGCCCATGCTCCGCAACAAGAGAAGCCATGGCAACGAGGAGCCCGCGCACCACAACAAAGAGCAGCCCCCACTCACCGCAACTAAAAGAAAGCCCGCGCGCAGCAAAAAAGACCCAACACAGCCAATTAAATAAATAAATAAATAAACTTATAAATTTATTTTAAAAAAATGGGGAAGGTAGGCAAAAGTGCCTTTGTTTGCTAAGATGCTATAGTGAAGGTTCAAACAAAATAATGGCCAGCTTTTCACTACCTGCTTCATTTTTCCCGGATGGTTGGCCAGCATGGTTTGGAAGCAGTTATCAAGATAATTAACTTATACACCAGAGATATATGGAAAGGAGATGCTTTCTACCTCCTTATCTCCCTTTCAAATCCCCAAATGAAAAAAACCCCACACACACCAAAAATAAAATTAAAAACGTAAATAAGTATGTACAAATATACAGTGTCTTCCTATGATATCAACTTCTAGAACTCTCTATTCCAGTTCTTAGGAACAGTCCATTTCTAGGACTGTCCTCAGGTCTGTGTATAACAGCCTGATTCATTATGGGACTCAATCTGAAAAGCATTATCTGGTCAGACCTGCTATAGCTATCTGATACCAACCTGAAAATAAGAACGAAAAGGTTAGGATAAATTCAACCACGAGGACTTAGCACCCATAGCCTCAGTTATATAGGCTTCAGATAAATTTCATTCTTTGGGATGGTACTGCCACTTTCTTTTTCTTTCTTTTATTTTTTTCCTGCGCGGCATGTAGAATCTGTTCCCTGACCAGCGATCAAACCCGCGCCCCCTGCAGTGGAAGCGCAGAGTCTTAAGCACTGGACCATTTTTAATTGAGATGTGTCTTCCAAACTGTCCTTTGTCAGAAGGCCCTCTGGGGGGATGATGCTTTCTATCTTTTAGTACACTGTGGATTTAAGCCCAAATCTGATCCTGAATAACAGATTCGGACTATTCTGAATTTTACAAAATTAGAGTAGAGGCACTGTGAATAAGTGTTTGTAGGATAAAATCTAAAGGCCTACATCAGTTCTCTGCTTCCATTTACCTCAAGTAATCAGTCAGTATTTAAGGACAGCTACTAAATGTTAAATGTACTAAGCCCCACTCCTCCCTGTGCTGACAGCTGCGCATCACCTCTGAGGTGAGATACACAGAAAAAAGAGATCGCTATCTCCACTAAGAATCCTGTCATACTTGTTTTGTTGGTGGAGGAGGGCTATAGAACTGGGAGTCTTCACCCATGCATGGGAACCTCTCACGCTTGCTGGCACCCACACTAGACACCCACACTAGGGTGGATATACCATCGCAGGCCAGTGTGGACTGACCTGGCATTTAATCCCAGCCTGGCTACAGGCACACGCTTCTGGGTCACAATACAGTCGACAGTCACAACCACACTCTTCCCGTGACAGGCGGATGGCTCGAAGTTCTTGCTTCTCTTCAGCATCAATGCGGTGGACCCCAGAAGCCCTTAGCAGGGCCCGTCGCCGTTTGGTGGGCAGAGGCTGCAGGAAGAAGTAATCATCCACCTCCACGTTTTCCACATCAATATCTTCATCAGAGACATCATCCAGTGTCAGGCCGTCAGCCTCCACCGACTCCACTGTCCCGTTCTTGGTTAGCTGCCAAGAGACAGGAAGGAAGGTCAGGCTCCAGAACGTCCTCAGCAGGAGCCTCCTCACCGGGCCCACCTAGAGCAGCTGGGGCCAAGTGAACTTTCTGCTGCGATGGAGATATCCGTGCAGCCCGTCCTGATGCACGTGTGGCTACCAAGCACTGTAAACGGGGCTAGTGCAACTGAGAAACTAAACTTTTACCTTTATTTAATTTTAATTAAGTATCAAAAGCCACGGGTATGGCTGATGGATAGAGTCGTGAAGAGGATAAATCTAGAGCAGGAAGACAGGAAGCCTATGTAGCTCTAACACCAGCCTGTCAACACAAGGGACATCAACTTTCTGGATCAAAGTTCCTCAAAACCTCCGTCTCACCTTCCCTCCCAGAAGATAATCTTTCCCCACAAATACACCCTCCACTCCCCGGCTTGTGTCCCTTAGCTTCGGCTAACCCGCCTTTTAATACATGGATGAAGAGGAGGTATTTCAACGGCTGCATGTTCCTTGGATGTAAACAACCTTGCAGAACACCCTTCAGTTTGCACCCCGAAGGACCCAAAAACCACACTCTGGGAATAAGAGCACATTATAGTACAAAGCTGCCTACCAGGTCTTTGTCAATGAACCTGAATCCCTATGGTGTGAATAACTGTCTGTGCATACACAGAAGAACTTCATTTTATGGGGAGGAGAAAAAAAATGAGGAAGTTAACGGCTATCTAGAAGGCCCTCACTTCCAACTCTCGGCCTAGAAGAAATATATTCTTTCTGCTTTCTGTGGCCGTGCCACGTGGCTTGTGGAATCTCAGTTCACTGACCAGGGATTGAACCCAGGCCCTTGGCAGTGAAAGCGCCAAGTCCTAACCACTGGACCACCAGGGAAGTCCCTCTTCCTCCTTTGTAATCGGTTTCAAAAGAAAGCCGTATGTGAGGCAAGGTGGCATACGTAACACTCTCTGCAGGCAGACATCTGGGTTCTCTGGGTGAGAAGGACAGAGAGCCAGGAGAGGGAACCTTAGTGGAGGGACAGGCTGAAGACAATCTGTGGCTGAATGAGTTCTGAAAACTCACTAGAGAATTCAGGTAAAGAAAATGAGGCCTCATAATCCCCAGGGCTCTGGAAGCTACTCGCAGGGTGAGAGCCAAGCTACTGGCGGGTTTGGCTTATTTCATCAGCCAGCCAGAAGAGTGCTGGTAAAGGAACGACGCCTGGGAGAGATGTGATGCAACAGATCTGGCTAATAAGCTCTACACCTGTTTTGTTTGTTTGTTTGGGGGGGAGGCGATAAGAGAAATAAAGTGGTGCTTCTGGGGATCTCCAGTCTATTATTTCTGTCCCAGGCGGGCCAACTACACGGGGGCCTTTCTGCAGACCTTAGCATTGCTTCTGCCCATTTCACCAGGGCTGGCCTCCCCCGAAGCACCCTCTCTCCTTGCTACCCTCTCAAAGGAAAGCGATTAGAGACGCAACAGAAAGAAATCTGCGTAGGTGTGAGAATTTTATGTACCCTAATAGGTGTGGCATTTCAAATCAGTATGAAAAATACTCTTCTAGTCATTAAATGGTATTGGGACAACTATATATACTTAAAAAAAAAAAAAATTAAGTTAGCTTCCTGAATCATACTATTCATAATAAGGAATTCCATATGGATAAAAGGCCAAAAACAGTAATAAAAATTACAGGCACTAATACTGATGCAAAGCACCAACAGCTTTTTTTTTTTTTTGGTGGAAGTCCAAAGGGAAAACAAATATTAAATGGCATATGGGAGATGCAAAATGTATATTTTGAGACCAACTGCCTCCCCTAGAGTGCTAAAGATAGGAAAAATTTCTAAGAAACAGTAAACTGGACCAAAGTATGGGTGTTCTCTTGACATAGAAAGACGTATCAGATGCCACCACTGTGCTGCTCACTAAATCTGCTTAATAAGTAGGAGTCGTGTTTCTCAGCCTCCAGTCTGCCTGGCTTTGTCCCTAGACCTCCTACAAGGGAGGACACAGAAAAGGGTGTCTGCTTTGACATGTCATCCCTCTACCAGATTTAGGGGAGACGTTTCTTCTTAGGGAAAGGGAAGAAATCCTTCATTGCAAATGATGAGAAGAGTGTTTATTTGCCCAGCTGTTGCTATAGCAGCAGGAAGGTACTGGGTCAGTGATGGAATTCCTCAGACAGAAGAAAGGGGAGCTTGAATGTCATTCTAGTTAGAAAAACAGGTGTAAGGCTTTAGGCTTAGATTGCGGGCAGCAGACATACAGCTCTCAAAGGGAGATCTAGTTCACATACGTTCTCTGCCACCGCTTCTCCAGTCCTACCACATCCTGGTGTGTCTCATTAGAGGTTCACCCACAACCCTGGAAATAATGCATCACCTGTTTTAACATGGCTCTGCATACTTGGGGCCCACAAGAAACTTGGCCAGGCCTGAAACAGTGAATTTGGAACTAGGAACTCTGGGGGCAATTTTTGCAGGCTGGTGGAAACTATGGCTGTGGAGTGCCAAGCAGTGCTGACAGCAAATGCATGGCTACAAAGAGCCATCTGAGATGGGTCTTCCAGCCCTGCTCGCCTGCTAAAGGAGGAGGTGCAGCATCAGACTGCAGGCCCAGTACCATACAAATCAAAATAACTATTTGGTAATGCTATTGTCTATACCTGAAAAACTATCATCTAGAAGCAACAGGAGTTACACAATCAGCAGGATCCTTTCAGAGGAAGTAAAAGATCTAAAACCTGTTCTGTGCATCAGGCCAGTGGACAATCATCTGATGAGAAATTGAAACACTGTGCCTCCTCAGGGGCCGGGGTGGCAGACTTGCATGTCTTCAGGTATTTATAATTTAAACTTTAAAAACATTTGTAGAGGGGGCGAGGGTAGGGAATTCTAGGGAAGCCATTTTGCTATCTCTGCTAGACTCCCCACCGGAGACAAAAAGAATGGCATCTCAGATTGAGAATTGATACCAAATCTGAGATTTCTCACTGGAAAGATGTGGAATCTCTATATACCAAAGGCAACAGTCCAAAAACAAAACAAAACAAAACGACAACAAAAAAACCCACAATGCGCTAGACCTAGATGATTTCCTGTTTTATCTTGGTACACGGGAAGTACCAGACCCTAGACCCCTTAGGCACCTTCATCTTCTTGGCATGGAGTTTCTCCTCCTTCAGGTGTTCACGAAGAATCTCCCGATGGTTCACCTCCTGCTCCTGAGCAAACTCACAGAGTGTGTAGCTGCGTACAGAGTTATGGCGCTGGGCCATGCCCAGAGAGCTGCCGCCCTGGCTGGGCACGCTGGTGAAACCTTGGCGCCGGGCAAAGTAGTACACAGTCACCTGGTCAAAACGCACATTCTTCCTCCGCAGCTGCTTCTGCCGCTTCAGGATGGATGTAGCTGAGAAGGGAGCACAGAAAGTTTTACTAACTTAGAGATGGCCTGTTTGGGGACCTCATTCTTTCTCATTCATCTAGGCTCTCAGCTCTTCTCCAAAGGTGCTCTCTGTACCTAGAGATCTTCCTAATTTTCAGATCTGAAATGCACAGTTGGAAGGGACCTCGACCAGCAGCTGTTCCATACCACTGCCTCCAAACTGACTTCACCCAAACAGATGACCACAAAAATCTATTTTTAGACATCAGCTGGGAAGAGAATCTCTAGGTAATCTTTTCAGGATATAACAATCTACATAGCTTCACTGTCCAGTACAGCTGCTACTAGCCACGTGTGGCAATTTAAACGAAATAAAACTTAAAATTCAGCTCTTCAGTTACACTAATCACACTTTAAGTGCTCAACAGCTACATATGGCTATCATACTGGACAGTGCAGATATAGAACATTTCTACCATAACAAATTCTTTTGGACAGTGTTTTTTTGTTTGTTTGTTTTCTTTCTGGCCATACTGCACAGCTTGCAGGATCTCAGTTCCCTGACCAGGGACTGAACCCAGACCCCAGCAGTGAAAGCACCTAATCCTAACCACTAGACTGCCAGGGAGCTCCCGCTGGACAGTGTTGATCTAGAGCAGGAGATGGCAAACTTCTTCTGTAAAGGTCCAGGTAGTAAATACTTTAGTCTTTGCAGGCATGAGGTCTCTGTTGCAACTACGCAACTCTGCCATTGCAGCATGAAAGCCATCAGACACTGGGTGTGGCTGTGTTCCAATAAAACTTTATTTATAAAAACAGGCAGTGGGCCAGATTTAGCCCACAGACAACCCCTAAGTTAAGGAATCAGAAGTTCTTTCCAAGAAACTAATTGAGCCGTAAGAATTAAGTGTGGAGATGTCCCAATTGTCCAGGCAGTAAGCATTTATGTCCTGCTAGAGCTCCAATTCTATGGAACTCTACAGGACACTGGTGGGGAAGGGTAGACTCCTGGACTCCTCCTTCTTCAGTTTAATTCAACCCATTCTGAGGATTCACAAAGCACAGTACAAGTAAAATCAGCTAGAATAAATCAGACTTAAGTCTATGATACTAGAGCAATGAGGTCCTCCAAATAGCAAGGTTGAGCTAAGAGTGGGGAAGATTACGATTAAAGGCAGATCTCCAAGCTGGACGGAAGCTGTCTAAAGAGCTGCAATGGTCTCTGATGCTTGGGGGACGTGGGAGTAGGCAGGGAGGGAGTGGCTCACTCACGTGTGAAGCTGGCAGTTGTGGGAGGATTGAGGCTATCGCAGCTGTCAGCGCTGTCACTGCTGGAGATCTCATCATCGGAGTTGGAAACTGATGAGCCCACATCCACATCATCAAACTTCCTCTTGAGACCCGAGCCCGTGAATGCATCCATTGGTTTCAAAGGGGTTTCCTTGGGGAGCCCACCACGTTGGCCCCAAAGCCCCTGCTCACCACCAGTTAGCCAGGTGCATTAGGATTCTGCCCAGGGGAAAAGAGGAATCAGCATTCCTGTCCTAAAACAGACCCCTCCCACATCTGTACGCAGTTCTCCAGCTGAGGAAGGCACCTGAGCTAGCACTGATGCCTGCTCTCTCGTGACGAGGTCATCTCTACTTTATTCCAGGCAGCACTCCTACTTTTGTTTCTCCCCAGCCCCTCCAGCCTCAGTCACTCAGAATAACGAGATGAGGAGCGGCAGCACCTTTCCCAGTGGAGTGACGGCCTCTGGTTCCAAGCCAGCTGGGCTCTAGGCCTCATTAGCCCTGGGATAACAGTAGCTGCTCTTCTGCTCACCCAGGAGAGCTCTCCACGGGGCCAGTAGGAGGGACTGGGGATCAAAGGCAGAATTAGGCTGTGCCTAAACCTAGACTAGATCCAATTATTTTTCCTAGTGGAAATATAGCCTGGCATTTCCCAAAGTGTATCCAGTAAATAAACTAGTTCCATAGATATTAATAGCTTTTACATGGGAATAGGACTGCTGCGTCAAAATACTTTAGAAAACTGCTTATGGGCAGACCCTTTAGAGGCTTTTAATATGCTAATGAAGCTGGTGAAGGGTGGGAGGAAACAGAATGCAGGGGTTCCCTACATACGATTAAGGAACCCTTTGTTTCTAGAGAATCCTGGGGGGCAGGTGATCCTTGGAACACACTTTGGGAAATACTGCTCTAGACTTTCAATTTCAAAGTACATTGACAGTCAGGGAAATGCTTTACCCAGATCTTCACAAATGTAAAGTGTCTCACCAGGCTCCTAAAGAGGTCAAACTGGGTTCTAAAGAATGGACTGAAGATTAGAATCTGCACTGGCTTCAAAACCCAGACTCTTTCCCAATCGCCTACTGCTCCATAAAACAGGGCTCAGCTGACCTACCCTCATCCGCTGTGCAAGGAAGACTGAGCTTTACAACCTTTGCCCTCTATAAAGAAACCAGCAAGGGCACGACAAATAGCAAAAGGAGTGACGATTTACTCCGGTTACATTAATAGAGCAGGCAGTGTTTTTAACATGCTGGCACACAACCAAGGAGTCTGGGATAGTCCATTTCCCAGGTACAAATCTTTCTCCTCCATCTTTGGACTTAAGTTCCCAAGGATATGAATCTGCTCAGCAGAAACGCTGTCAGAGCCGGAGCCACATGTGATGATCCGAAACCTCCCTGCTTTGCCTCAGTAATGCCAGAATCTCCCCAGACTATGATCTCACTAGTTGCTAATTATGCAGCAGGAATAACAACACTGCCCAGAAAGCCAGGGCTGCATTACTGCAGAGCAGCTACTCAGAATATACTGTGGTGTCAAGAGATGCCTGCTACAGAGCTGTTTTTCTAGACTGTCTCTTGGAAGCCATTTGCCTGCTCTTGGGTCAGCTCTACACAGTTAACCAGACCTAATAAGTACTTTAGGTATTTCCTAATTTACCTAGCCAGATATCATCAAAATTCTGCATTCAAGTCACAAGAGGCACCTAAGAAACCTGTCATCATAGGTCTCAGACAAGCACATTGCTGAAATAAACTGGCCAGAAAGAAAAAAAAAAATCAGGTACTAGATAAGAATTGTAATTAAACTTAAAAATTAGCCCAAAGTATCATCAATTTTGTTCTTCAGGTTACTGACTTTACCAATGGAGGTCACATTCCTAGGACATGGGTAAGGATGGAGAGAGCCAAGGACTTTTATGGGTTAAGATTTCAGCTGGGCTTACAGATACCTATTAACTAACAAATTTCTCATTCCATTCTATCACTGGGGGAGGGGAGACCTTTACTATTAAGTACATATGTGGGTGGAATAAAAAAAAATAAGAGAATGTTGACCACTGAATTTAATATTTCCTCCCCACTTAAAAATCTTATCAACTGCATGAAAAAGCAGACTGAGTTCAAAATCCTTCTGAGAAAGGACTTAAGTCCAGCTTTAGCTTTAACTGAGATCCAGTTAGTGTTGCTACTAAGAAGTGCCTTTTTCCTCAGCCTGGAAGCAGTTGGGGATTGAGGACTGGAAGCAAATGTGCACTCCTATCCTTTGTTCAGGTGTCCCTTTTTCTTCCGGTAGCATGGGTTCCCTTTGAATATTTCTCTTTAAGCCCTGTGAGAGATTGGGTCTGGTCCAAGATCGTCTTTATTATGAGGATTCTCCACTGTCTGAACCCAGGTGCCCTCAGGGTATCCTTTCTCTTCAGGTCACTTTTTGTGCCCTCTCATGCAGCCAAGATTGCTGGCTGCTTGTTCTCTTCCCTTTCTCTCTTTATCCTACGTCTTCCTCACTGCCACTTCTGGAACAGAGGTTTCTGAGCGATGACAGGAGGCAGGTAAGAAAGAAGAAGAAAAGATGCGAAACCTAGGAGAAAAATATTTTCCTTAAAATGTCTGAGAATCATCTGAATGGCTATATATGTAAATAGTGTGCATACTGACTGAGCTCTCTTCACCCTATCCAGGATGTTAGCATCACTTTCTGCCTTTAATCCATCCTTAAAACAAAAACAAAAAACCCCACCCCAACGATTCTGTCCTGGCAACCTTCAACCCAGCTCTCCTTGTCCAGCTCTCTGGTGTGAACTTGACTTGTTAGATAAAAATGTCCACTGGGCACCAAGAAAAAACCTGCCAACCACTTCCACTGTGGCCTGAAGAAATATTTCTCTGAAACAGCAACAATGAGAGAATGGGTTCCACTTTCCAATTTATCAATTCAGCTTCCTTTCAAACCACAATCAGGAATCAGTCATTTCCACCCCTCTCAACTATTTATTCATTGGCAGAGGATCAATGCCTGTATTCAAGAAAAACACTTCTAAGTTATACTCCAAGCACTTAAACCCATACAGAAATAATCAAGGTGAGCCTGGAAATGCAGGCCATAACTGACAGTTAACTGTCAAAATGACCAACTCAAACAGCAAATGCTTTTGGAGAAAATAGTGCAAACCTCTATAAAAGCTTTTATGCCAGTAAAATGAAAGGTCAGCTGACACTTTCTAGCTCTATGCCTTACTGTCTTTTTTTTTTTTTTTTTGGCCGCACCGCATAGCATGCAGGATCTTAGTTTCCCCACCAGGGATCAAACCCGCAACCCCTATAGTGGAAGCACAGTCTTAACCACTGGATCACCAAGGAAGTCCCCTTACTTTTATCAAGTATTTCTGGTTGAACATTTCCCAAAGCTATATGAGATAATTTAGATCCACAGTATATAGAAGATATTAGGCTTGCACCAAATAAAATAGATATACAGCATATCTGTATTTTAGTACTAGACTTAGGCCTTTTCAGGCCTGTGAGGATTCCTATAATCACCCCCCCAAAACAAAAACCTAGCATGTGAGACTAGCAATAAAGGAAATGCCCTTCCCCCCAGTTTTGTGGATGCAGAATGTACTGACAAAGTTTAGGCAATGAAAGCCTCTCTCATAAATGAGTCCAAATAAGTCACAGGAGAAGGTCTCTCTACTCGACTAGAGCCCAGCCTTCTGCTAAAGGTCAAGGGCCAAGAGTCTCTAGTAAGACCGTCAGTGCTACCATCCGTGGCTGGGTTACAAGAAGGGAGGCTTGCTGCTAATTGTCAGGATCCACCTAAATAAGATGAGCGGTCGTTTCTCCTTTTACAAAATATTGTGAGTTGATTCTCAAGTATCATGAATTTTGTGGATCCATGTGTCCTTGTGATTACCAGGATCATGAACTTAAAAAGTGCTCAAGTGAAAACCTCTTGTTTAAACTAGGTATTTCAGGGAAGCCCCCCTCCAACCCTCACTCCTTGGTTTCTATCCCTTCATTGACACAAGGTGAGACTTTGGCTTTCCATGTTTAAACTCCCGTCGTATGAAGGACATGAGATCTTTGCGGGAGAACTGGAACGTGATGCTGCAGGAACCATTAACTCTCAAGGATATCCAGTCCTTTATAACTCTGGCACACACCAACATCCTCCTGGCTCCGGACATGTGCAAAATGGAAAGTCAGTAAAGAAGAGGAAAATCTGAATCAACTATGGATTTACCATGAACTGAAAACTACAGGACAAGGGGACACTGTGTCTCTCGGGGATAACTTCTAACGTTTCATACTGAAGAACGGTTTGTGTGTCTGCCACTCTAAACCCCTTTAAAAGGATGAATCAAGACCATGGCACTAAAAGGAATGGATGGCAGTCAGCTGCGTGTTTGGGCCTGTGAGAAAAGATCAAGCTAGCAACCAGGGCAAGGGATGCTTTCGCTTTCCTACACAACGCCAGAAAAAAATGGGAGACATCAGGAACCTGGGTTGAAAGGACATGTCAAGTCACCAGTTCCCTTTAATGGACACCCCCGCTGAACCCTTCATCTCCGGGGCACCTCTTCTGATTCCTGCTAACCTTCCCGCTCATTCCAATCGTCTGCAGCCCCTACCCAGCTTCCCATCCCTTCCTGCCTGCTACTCACGAATTCCCAACCACTCCTCCCACATTTTCCTCTATTTCCCCCCTCCCCTTCCTTCACTTCCCTCTAGCCTACATCATCTCCACTCCATTCCGAACTCAACCCGCATCCGAATTCCTGCCGGCTTCTGAGCCGCCCATCGGTTCTCCCTCAAGCTGCCCCCGCAGCCCGGGCCTGCGTCCCCCGCGCCCCTCGCTCCCACGCCTCTCCCGACTCTTTCCCTTCCCAGCGGCGCCCGAGCTCCCCGCCCCCCGGCCGCTCCCGACCGTGCCTCCCGGATTTGTGACCCCTCCACCCGCGCGGCTCCGGGCTGACCACTCCTCCACAGCCGCCCGGGAGCCGATCCCGAGAAAGGACGAGGCGGCACCCTCCGCCTCGCACCCCCAGGCCCATTACCGGCTCCGCCGCAGCCACCTCCTCCCGTGATGGTCTCTGCCGCCGCCGCCGCCGCCGCCGCCGCCGCCCTAGCCCGAGTGGGAGGGAGGGAGGACAGAGAGAGTCCCGGGGCCGCGGAGACGGTCTGGGAGTTCCCAGGCGGCAGGGCGGGGAGGGACGGTGGGTGGGCAGGTCGGCCGGCAGGCGGCGGAGGGCGGGCGGCTCCGGCAAGTCGGGCGCCCCCGGCAGCATCCGCCCAGAACCGCCCCGGCTCCGGCTAACAATAGGCTCTGGCCGCAGCGCTCTGGCTCTTATAGGCGCCGGCACGTCCGGACCGAGCCCCGGGGCAGGCTGGGAAATGGAGTCTGCGTGCCGGCCCCACGCCCAACAGCATGCCGGGAGTTGGAGGCGGCTACAGGCGCAAAGCCGAAACTCGCCATCAAACAGGCTGAGGAGGCAGCGACTGCGCTACGGCGGATCCTGGGAAAGCGACTTTGACGCTGCTGCAGCCTTTTGAAGAGGAAGAGGGGAGACCCTGAGCTACAGATCTTCGATGACTAAACAAATTCTCCTCTTTCTCCTCTAAAACTCCTCTTTTCCTTTCGCCAGGCCCACACTCCCATGCCTAAGGAACATAATCCCCCTTATCCTCGCTCAGGGCATCTGAGTCTTAAGCAGCGTGACGTGCTGCAGCCTGCCCAAGGCATAAAGAAAATACAAGCAATGCAGAATAGTCTCAGTATGTATTAGTGGATTGTTTTCTTCCCCAAATTTTCTTATATGCTTCTGATCCTCACACCTTTGCAACGCATTTTTAAAACGGGAAAAAGAAGACTCACAAATCAGAAGTTGTACGTCATTTACTAAGGACACCCACAGCCTTGGTTTTCTATCTCACTCGGAATGGAAGTACCTGTCTCTTCCTTGACCTGTAAGGCCCTACAAGATATAGGTGAATCCTCTCGCCTCACCAACCACCATCCTGTGTGTCCTCTTGTCTCCTTTTCCCCTCCCTTACTCTGCTTTAACTACGCTGCCCCTCTGGCCTCCTTGCAGTTCCTTTAGCAGGACTATCACGCTCTCATGTCAGGGCCTTTTTGCTTGGGACACTCTTTCACCAGCTAGACACGTAATTACTCCCTCACTTAATACTGTGCTCAAATGTCCCTATATCAGAGACCCTTCCTTAACCATATTTCTAAAATGGTGATTCTCCTAAGTATCTATCCCCTTGCCCTATATTTCTTCTGCATTTACCACTTGACATATATTTTTTTCAGTCTTTTATCACTTGATTAAATTCCATGAGAGTAAAAAATTATTTTGTTTACTATATGCTCAGCACCTAGTACAAAGCGTGGTATTTGACATTTAGGAGCTCAGGGGATATTTACTGGATATTTATTGAATGGATGGATGGCAGGATTTAAACTCAGGCTAGGCTGGTTCCAAAGCGTAGTGCACTTTTCATTGCCACCAAGAACTATGAGCCAGATCTACTGGCTACCAGGCCATCTCAGTTTTAGAATTGAGAGGTTAGGTGACTTGGAGAAAATGCCAAGAATTCCAGTTCTCTCCCTTAGGTGATATCAGAGACTCTGAGAGGCCAAGAAATAACATGGCAAAATTTAAAAAAGCAGATCACAAAGAAACAATCCTTCGGGTACCATGCCCAGATCATCCACCTATCTGCTAAATTTAGGCATGATACAACGTGATCGAGAGCATGAATCCTGGAGCCAGATGGCCTGAATGTAAGCCCCAGCTCCTCTCACCAATGGTGTGACCCTTGCCAAGGTACATAACTTCCTTGTGCCTTTGCTTCCTCATCTGCAAAATGGGGATAAAAGTATGCATCTCATAGGGTTTTGTGGAGATTAAATAGTAGTATAAGATATCTACAACACAGTGCAATATAAATGTTCATGATTCTGTTTTTCCTGGACACACAGAAATCAGAAAGGAAGAGAAGACCCCAGCCTCTGTAGAATCAGTGGGCTGAGTAACAAAAAACAGCCTAAAGGCCATGCTGGGTAGGCTAAAAGTGTTTCATATGCCTACACATCTAGAATTTGAGCAGTCATGGAAATCTGTCAGAGTACCATCAGCCTCAATGCCCAAGCTTTGTTGTTAATGACACCAAACTAGAAGATAACCAAAGCAAAGTTAGCACATCCTTTGAGAAGACAGCAGAATCCAGTTTGGCTCTAGATCAGTCAAAAAGATCATCTAGACTTCTAACAAACATCACGACTACTTATCCACCATATTTCACTGTCTTGATAGAATCACTAGGTAAGTGACTTGCCTGGTGGCGCAGTGGTTAAGAATCCGCCTGCCAATGCAGGGGACACATTTGATCCCTGGTCGGGGAAGATCCCACATGCCAAGGAGCAACTAAGCCTGTGTGCCACAACTACTAAGCCTGTGCTCTAGAGCCCGTGAGCCACAACTACTGAGCCTGCGTGCCACAACTACTGAAGCCTGCGAGCCTAGAGCCTGTGCTCCACAGGAGAAGCCACCACAATGAGAAGCCTGCACAGTGCAACGAAGAGAAGCCCACACTCGCTGCAACTAAAGAAAGCCCTTATGCACCAATGAAGACCCAACGCAGCCAATAAATAAATGAATAAATAAAATTTTACAAAGTTTAAAACAAAAGAAAACAAAAAAAAATCACTGGGTAAGTTATTACAGTGGTGCCAGTTCACCCATAACTGCAGTTCTACCTCCAGCCCAAGCAAGACCTGCGGAGGGCAAAGGACCAGGAAGTTCAAGTGCAGTAGAGTAGAAGCTACAAGAAAAGTGAAAAGAAATGCTAATTTTTTTAGTATGTAAATTATAAAAATGCACATCTAATCCCAAATGTGACTGCTTTGTTCCAGACCATGCATAATTCATGGCTGGGTGGGTTTTAGGGACAAAAAAGTCAAGTAGGAAGAAAAGACAGATGATCAAGAACAAACAAAGGGACTTCCCTGATGGTCCAGAGGGTAAGACTCTGTCCCCTGCACTCCTGATCAGGAAACCCAGGTTCAACCCCTGGTCCGGGAACTAGATCCCACATGCATGCTGAGACTAAGAGCCTGCCTGCCACAACTAAACATGTCACAATGAAGATCCCAAGTGCCACAACCAAGGCCAAAAACAAAACAAAGAAACAAATGAAGATGAAAACCAAAGGTCAGATTTTGTTCTGGGCAGTGTTTATATGTCTGTCTCGCAGTCATATCTGCATGTAGAAGTGATCTTGTAGTCAACAGTATCCTAAATTTATTAAGCAACTGAATAAATATATTAAGTACAAAATAAAACTTTTATACTCATTATCGTTTGTAATCTCCCTAACAACCCTATGAATTAAGTATTATCTTTTTTTCTTGGTCTTTTTTTGTTTTTTTGTTGTTGTTGTTCTTTTTGTTGTTGTTGTTGTTCTTTTTTTTGTTAGTGTTATCTCCTTTTTAAGATGAGAAAGTTGAGGTTTAAGAGATTATTTTGTCCAAGGTCACATCCAGGAAGAGCAAGATTTGGGATTTGAACAGAGACTTCTCTGACACCAAAGTATATACTGTATCAACTGCTCTTCACTAAACAAAGAGTACACTCTCCAGGGAGGTTGAAAATGAATAGATCAGAGGATACTATGCTGAGCTTCTTAGAGAAAAAGAGTTTAGATAAAAATCTCAGCCATTGTATTTGTTTTTCTGATAGGGAATTTGTAGATTTAGCCCTGAAGTTGTATGTTACTTTACTAATTTGCATTTAATTAGAATCCAGATCTAAATAGACAGGCACCTCTTTGTGACTAATTCCATACTCACCAAAAGAGATCAATAGAGCAAATCTGCGAAAAAGACAGGGCCACAGCAATTTAGAAGCACAAACAACAAAGAAGCTGTGTGTCTTATCAAGGAAGGCTTCAAAAAGACATAAATTGATCTATATGGGCATAACACACACAAACCCTATTAAAAAAGCAAAATAACAACCAGGTTTCCGGGGGTAGAGTGCAAGAGTGAGTTTAGAGAGGTCAAACTTAATAAGCCTAAAAAAGGTGAATGAAAGTCAGAAGCAAAGTTATAAAGATGTCTAGAGAAAGCTATTAACTAAACCCTTAAATGAAAAATTAGACATTAGAACTCAGAGGGAATTCCCTGGCAGTCCAGTGGTTAGGACTCTGCACTTTCACTGCTGAGGGTCCGGGTTCAATTCCTGGTTAGGAAACTAAGATCTCACAAGCCATGCAGCACCGCCGAAAAAAAAAAAAAAGGAACTTGGGAAGGAAAAGGAATCTGCAGTGATTAAAAGATTAAAATGAGGAATGTGTACCTCATCTTATGCAAATATATGAAAACAGATTCACAGAATAGATAAACCAGTTATTACTCATGTCCCAGAAGGTCCCATACAATACAAAATAGTACAATAATACAATAAATAATGCAATAGTATTTTTTAAATAGCAAGTTCCCTTATAACTGACATTAATCCAATTGAAAATTTAATTCATATACAACTTTTAAATCTCTAAATTTATCAAATGCTACTTTGTTGCAATTTCCAAATTAACTTGTTGAACAGACCAGCATTCATAAGGAACAATACAGAGGAGATCTGGAAGTGAAGAGGAAAATGGGGAAAAAGGTAGGAAGTAGAAATAGATGGAAGTTTAAAGTGAAAGGTAAATACAAGATCATTAAAAGAAGCAAGAAGGAGAAATAAAGTATTAAAACAGAAAACACGTGCTGATGGCATTAACCTCACGTCACACAGGGCGTCTTTCTTCCTCATTTAAGTCTTGGAGTTTGTATAATGAAAATAAATTTAATCACAAACTAAAAATATTCTAGCAGGAAAAGCCTTAGCTCATGTCTAAGAAAATAAGAGCATTTTTAGGAAAAGCAGAATGAAGCAGGATTACTTTATAGAACTAGTATATAAAAAAGATGCAGCTAGGTGGGGCATTTGTGCCATTCCTGCTGAGATTGGAGTTCTCATAACAGACCAGCAGAGGCCATAACAGATCAAATTTTCATAGAGGAGCCATCCATGGCCAAGGAAGCTGACTAAAGATTCAGAAAAATGATAAAAAGACTCAATTTTAGCTCTCTGGTCCCAAGTTATCTGGAATTGTTAGGTACTGGCCAGAGAAAAAAGCTTCAGCAAAGAAGGAAAAGCCCAGTCCTGACTTCAAATACATGCACCTGAAATTTGTGTTACTTTCAAAACTGAATGCTGAAGCTTCAGTCAGTCCTTCATGGTAGTTTGAAGATAGCCCAAATCGCTGCAGCAACCCTATATAAAAGACTTTCTCAGAAGACTTGGGGATACAAAGGGTTCTCAGAACACTCTTTCATTAGGCCTAAATGAGAAATGGCTAGTTCCATCATGCCAAGCCTTCTTCACTTGCCAAGCTTCCCCATGCTCTTCCAACTCACAGTGGTGAGATCATGCTGTACCCCTCACAGCGGACCCCGTGCCTGACAGTGCCTGACTTCCAGGAATCACGTCTGCCTCCTCATGAGGACCTCACTTTCTCAGGTCCTTCAGACTCTAGTTGCCTTGTATTTGTGGTACTGTAAACTCTTTCCAGACAAGATGACCACACCCATTTCCCCTCCCTTTAAATGGCTTCTTAAATAAATCATTTATGTGGGCAAACGTTCTTATTATTGGGGCATAATATTGGACAATCTTATTACTTAATAGCCACATTTTATATACTGACTGGTATTCAGTCCTTGAGTTCTGCAATGACCCTTTTACTTCCCAATGACTCCCTTTAAGCAAGTCTTTATACAATAGAGTCTTCTAGATGGAACCTATTATACTTCAAGGGAACAGTACAGACAACGCTAAGTCAAATAGGATGCTACTCCACTTCTCAGGAGGGACTAAAATCTAACCATTCTCTCTCTCATATACCCTCACTCTAATGGAAACATTAAACCATCTTCTTTATTTAAAATATCAACTGTCACATGGTTGAAGAGGTAAATTCAGCAAATTTTACTTCTAGGAATATATCTTAGAGATACACGCAAAAAAGTTATGAGAATACATGTTTAAATGGACTTAACCTAAATGGCATCCACAGGGAATGGCCTTTTTTTTTTTCAAAAGAATGATGTCAAACTATAAATCCTAATATAGAAAGATGTTCAAGACATGTTAAACACAAAAAGAAAACTGCAGATCATTAGTACCACATGAGCCCATCTGGGTATTTGTATGTGTGTGTATGTGAGATAGAGAGAGAGAGAGAAACTCTTTTGCAATGACTACCTCTATAGAGTGGGACTAAGAGATAAGTAGAAAAAGTTATACCATTCTTTATTGTTTAAATTTATCACTCTGTGTATTGTTTTCATTATGAAAAAGCTAGTTTAAAATTTTCATTTAATTGAAAGGATCAATAGTGAACAAATGCAATTTTTTTTAAAGTAAGTTGAATAATTACAATATTCTATCACTACACCAGTTCTTACCAATTATATAACACTGGCACTATAAATATCTTTTTGGAGCTAAAGAAAGCCTAAGAGATTTTCTAGTTAATTTGAGGATCTATGATTACAAACATAAATTCAGTTCTATATAAATTTGAAAACTACTCTTAAAAAACCCTCTAACTCCCGAGTAAAAATTAGTAAGTGTAAACATAAATATATTAGCAGAATTCTTTGTATCATTTACAGTAAACAAGAGTCACAGATTCAGATATAGAAGGGACCTTAAAAGTCCAACCCCCCCCAGCCTAACATTCAGAAAGAATTGAAATAAATAAATAAATGAATGAATAAATAAATAAAATAAAAAACAGCAGTCTGTTGTGGAGAGAGCTGACTTCCCTGAAGCTGAGAACCAGTCCTAGGAACATAATACAATTAGAAATATCCCCCCAAAATGGGGACATCTGGTACTCAGTCATGAAAAAAGTATTTTGGCCTCATATGTCAAGTTGTTCAGATCAATTTTAAATGAGTCATTTGACTTAATTTTCCAGTTTCAAAATTTTCAATTTCTTTCAAACCAAAAGAAATCAGATCATGTTGCAGGTTGATTTTAATGAACGAAAATCTCCGTATAAAAACATTTAAACTTTATCAAATGCTTTAAAAATATACACATACACAGATCCAAATCCAATACAGAATCTTTTGAACATTATCATTTTTCACCTCAGCATAACTTGTAGAGGGATTTCTGGATAAAACTTTACATGTGAAAAAAGACGTAGAGTCTTACACATGCACACACACAAGCGCGCACAATCACAATCAGGAAGAACTAAAGTATATGTCTGGTAAGAATGGGAATGGGATGGGAATGAATTTCTTGTAAAGCTTATATAAAAGAACTCTACATGAGTAAAAGAACCTCCTACACCAACAGAAGATGCAGAGAGGGGAAAGGGAAAGCGGAGGTTGGTCTAATTCATTAATATTGGGTTGGCCAAAAAGTTCCTTCGGGATTTTCCAAGATGGAAAACCCCGAACAAACTTTATGGCCAACCCAATAAATAGTTTCAGAAGGTCATTCAAGAACAGTGAATTTGGGGAGTTACAGATAATCACTGCGTTTTCATCACCTCAAATTCTGTGACTCTGATAACTGATGATGCTTTGAAAGTGTCTATGCTTTCATTTTTTGTAAGTCTTGATTTGTTCATTATTATTTAGGTGTGGCTTGTCCCTTTTGGTGTTAATTCCTCAGTTCTTGCTCAGTGTTACATCCAATTCACCAGAAGAGCCACAGTAAGAACTGATGGCAAGCACAGAGTACTGCAACGGTGGCAGTCATGGATGGCAAGTTAATAAGAGCCAGACTGCCTAGGTTTGCATTTCAGTTTCACTAGCTGCTAGCTACCTGTTACTCAGCAAGCTCCTCAGCCACTCCATGTCTCCATTTCCTCATTTTCAATTAGGCATCGTTATTACCTACTTCATATAGGATTATTACGGGATTTAAACAAGATCATCCATTTAAAGAATTTATCACACTGCCTGGCACAAACTAAATGTGCAATAGATGTTACTCACAGAATTACAGGGGAACCAAAAGAAGAATCTTGTCTTTTCTCCATATTTCTCTTCTTTGATGAGGTTTTCAGAGGCAGAAAAGATTGAGGGTCTAGTCTTATGAATACAGATGTTTGGTTTTATGTTAGGAAAAAAATTAATGACTCCATACCACAAAATTGAACATCTTTCCATTAAACATCACACAATTCTCATCATTATTATGCCCCCCACACACCCTAAACAATGTGGAGTTTCTACTGATATTCAACAACAACAGGGTCCAGAAATTTCAACTAAGAAATAGCTGCAGAAATACATGCTGGGCAGTAATCTGTTTGTGCCCCAAGAGCCTGGGCCAACACAGATGGCTGGGATTCTGCCTCCAAGGCCTGAACTCCCCCACACACAGTCAGACAGGTCAGGTTCCTGCAGCCCTTCAAATCTCCATTTGCCACCCCCTTTGAGAGGGGAGTTTCCAATATGTGAAGGAAGCAGCAGCTGCTGAGGACGGAATGCCCCACACCTACTTCAGTATGATATGATAGCTATCACTGGTTTCTGCTGTAAAAAAGAAAGAAAGAAAGAAAAAGAATAATCTTTAGTCACCTCTAAAACACTGTAGGAGAAAACTATATTGGTAAGGTTCAAAACTATGTTGGTAAGGTTCTTTAGAGAAAGAAAAGACAGCAGGACAAAGGGGAGTATATTTATTAATTATCACAGAATACCTGTAATAAATATGCATTATAAAAACAACATGCCTCAATTTCATCATTTGTCCATGGAAGAAAATGACAGAAAGTCATCAGTTACACTTTGTCTACTCTGATAATGGCAAGAAGCCATTTCATACAAAGGCACACTCTCTAATAATGTCATTTTATCTCAAATATTCCCTCTCTCCTCAAAGCAACACTATAAAAAAAAAACCCTCGAACTTTTTCGAGAAAGGCATCTGTCTTACTATTTTATTACCTTTCATTGTGTCCAGAATAAAACAGGCTTCTTCCTGAAAGTTCTGTATCATCTGAAAAAAGCAAGAAACTTTGCTGATTATTAAAAACCTTGGCTTGCTGTATCTGCTTTGCCTATGGGGCTTTTTTCTTATATTAGATATAAATGAAAAATAAACCTTCATTTTGTTTTCTCTCTTGTTTAGTTTTCAAATGCTTTAAAAGCTAAGCATTCTAAAACAGCTTTCCTAGAATTCGAGTATGCATTGTCCTGGGCTAACCCCAAGACTTTCCAAGGGCCACACAAATACAGGTAGGCCCATATGCGGGGAACTAAACTTCCATATCTGTTCTTTCCTCAAGTTGCCTGAGAACCTCTTTAGTTTTCCTTTCTCACTTCCTTCTCAAACCCACTTTTCCCATTTTATAAAATAAAGGCAAGAGTGTCATCCTCCAGAATTCCTATGAAGATGCACTGCCCTATGGTATAAAAGCCTCTAGGATACAAAAGTATAACTGCAAATGGGAACTCTAATGAATGGGTAATAAAGTCCTGTGAAGTCACATGGTTTTCAATTCTTTCCTTTCACCAGAACTGAAGAGTGACCCAATCACAAATTGTCAAATGACAGATGATTTAAAACAATTTTTGATAACATCACTATGTAATTTCTGGCACATAACTCAGAAGTTAAAAAAAAAAAAAAATCCAGCAATGCTGTTATAGCAAACCCCATCCATTCCTGTCTATCGATTTATGTGAATCAGGTTCCATAGCACTTATATCTAGGGGAAAAAGAACAGGATGGAACTGATGCTGAGCTCTATTTCTAGCAATCAATAGGCAGTATTTATCTATCGATGAATTAACTGTGTATGGGAGAGAGGGTAAGGAATTGAGTAATCCCATCCATCCCATTAACAGATGCCCTTTTACTTTATTTTATTTATTTATTTTTGGCTGTGCCACAGGGCTTATGGGATCTCAATTCCCCAGCCAGGGATTAAACCTGGGCCCTGGAGGTGAAAGCCCAGAATCCTAACCAGTAAGCCACCAGGGAACTCCCTAGATGCACGTTTAATAAATTTTTTCTTAATGTTTAATAAACACTTATCAAAATATATAACACATTTATATTGTTTTAATCAACTGTATAATTATGGTGATAATTCTATTCAGAATAAACAATTTTCAAATTTTTATTGAAACAAATTTTTGTTTCAAAGAAATATGGTAGGATAATTAATAAAAGATATTCAAGCATAAACACAGGCTATGGTAAGATGAAATTCTATGGGGGAAGTGAATGAAACATGAGTTTACAGAAACAAAGAAATAATTTTAAAATTCTGTTCAAAAAGTATATTCATGTATTTTTTTAAACAGATGACAGTGGTATGAGATTACTCTTATATTTAGGTTACATGGAATATAGTCAGAATAGTGAAGTAATCATTTCATTTTTAAATGTCACATAATACGTCCAGAAATGACATTTTCTGCAACTATTTAAACTTGAACAATTTTAAGTCAACCTAAAATGCGCAAGGGGATATACAGTTTTAAAAAATTATTTTAGGAGGTAAGCAAACAAAAATGTTTGAAAACCCCTTGTCTTAGGAAACAGAGCACTCTGCTGCAGTAGAACGGCTCCTGCTCCCATCATATAGCCAGACAAATCACTGTCATCTGGTGATTCAGCTGCGCTGAAAATCTACCTCATCACTAATGAGCACATGGATTCCTGTTGGCCCCTGCTTGTAGATCTGGCTGATCTGGCAAGGCGAAATGCTGAAAAGCTGAGCAATTTTTTCTGTCAGTTCAACAGCTGTCAGTTCTTCTAGGTAGATGGCGTGGTAAACTGCAAAAGGCAGAAAGCAACAGCAGTCAGTACAGAGTTTCTCTGCTCTTAAAGGTAATCTGATCACTAGGAATGCCCACTTTTCTGAAGGACTCAGAGGCAGACTGCCTCACCTGAAATCCCAGCTCAACCACTTGCTAACTGTGTGACCCGGGGCAAGTTACTTAACATCCCTAAGCCTCATTTTCCTCACCTACATGTTGGAGAGAACAATAAAATCTACCGCAAAGAGGAGACACCAGCTGTAAAAATTAAAACACGTAAAAGTGCTGAGAATAGTGGCTGGCATATATTAGGAACTCAGTAAACATTAGCAATTACTTCTAGCAAATGCTGAATCTGCTGTTTGATAAATTCCCGTCACACATGCTCATAAGTCTTCTCTTCATATTTCTTCATACCCGTCCTGGCCTGTCCAGAACGACCTACCGAAGAAAGTACCATTTGAGTCTCCATCCTCATGCTTCTGCTGCTGCCGCTGCTGCTGCTGCTGCTGCTCCCTCAGCTGCAGGGATTCCTGACAAACATAAATGGTTAGCCGTGGGCGCACCATCCTAAGGAGGAAAAAATAAAAAGCTGTTGGTCAAATTTTTCATGCTGAGCACATTTTAAGGAAGAACTTGTGTATCTGCATTAATGCTATGGAGCAGGGGTTGAAAACTGGCAGCCCTTGGGCCAATGCAGCTCATTTGCTCTGTATTATCAGCTCCCCATCGTGTGCGTGTGTGTGTTTAACTGAATTCATTCCAACAGAAGGCATCGTATAAATCTCTGAATCATTGGTTTTTCTTGAAAAATCAGATCTGGTGATCCAAGCCCTCATTCCTACAAAAAACCCAATAAGTTGCACATTTGTGTGGTGTATGCATTCTTCTGTACACCCCAGACTTGACTGTCACTCATTTACACGTGGCCTCTGCAGTCATTTGAGTTTTTTAACCTTTGATGTAAATGTTAGAAAGATTCAAAATGTGTGAGCCACTGTTCTGTGGGTCAGGTTCAAGATATACCTTCTACTTAAGAGCACCAATACAGTAAACCAGAAATCTTATTTCCCTCATTATCTTCTCCTAACCAGCTTTAGCCTTCTTTCTGTTCTTTCTTCTTAGACAACCATACTGCATTACCTCTTGCTCTGATCATCTTAACCCTTCCTATTTCTAAATACTCTGTAGGTAATACATTTAAAAATGAAAAATCCATTCTTCTTCTCCAGTCGTCAACCCTTGAATTTCACCCCTTTCCTTAAAAGTTTACAACTTGATTTACTATCTCTTGTAATATACACAAACACAAATACTTCACAATCTGTTTCATTATTTAGTCACTGATTTGGTTCTATGGCATTGACCTGTATGTTTTTTCCATCAATATTACTACTACCTATTTTAAATTGTCAATCCCAGAGACTAGAAATTACTCTGTATTCCATGCAATATTTGTAAGTAGACACGTAAGCAATTCCTACCCAAACTTAAGAATTATCTCTCTTCTAGTAAAACTGAGTTCAGGACCTTTGCACCCACTGTTTCTTCTGCATAGAATGCTCTTCCCTCTCATGACTCCAAAGCTTCCATCCTTCTCATAATTCAGTTTAAATACCCCCTCCTCAGAGAGGTCTTTCCTTACTATATTCTGAGTTCTCTATAGGCCATAACCTTGTTTTTGTTTGTTTTGTTTCCCTTCAAAACACTTATCACTATTCAAAATACTTATTGTTTATAACCTTTATCTCTCTCCCTATCAGAAAGCTCATCAGTATACCACCAAAGCCTAATGGCTCATAATTGGGACAGTGAATATTTAATGGAATGAAAAAAACCACCTGGAAATGAAAAATGGAATATCATGAGGAATTCCTCGGATCAAGTACAGTTAAAGATATTTTTCATCTTTATTTGGCTCATAGCTGGCATTCAAAAAGAATGTTTTGACAAGATGTATTTAGCTGTACAAAGAGTATTGTGAAGGGTCCCTGAATTCAAATCCATTTGAAATCCAACCCCACTGATATTTTAACACTAATTACATACCGGCCTTTTAATGCATTAAAAAGTCTGATTCCATCTGCAGGGCCACAGATTTGAATCACATCATCTCTAGTTAGTTTCAATAAATCTGCCCCTGGAATAAATATAAGAAAATGGGTGATAAAGGCAAAGATTCTCTTTGTTAATGACTTTTAAAATGGACTCTGTTACAAGGACACCTCATTACCAGTGTGCTACAGTCATAATCTTTTGCATGGTACATAAGGACCTCCATGACCTGGCCCCTGCATCCTCTCCCACCTCAGTTCCCACCCAATTAACTTACTCATTTAACCCTATGCTTTCACCATATTGATCATGCCTAATAAGGAGGTTGTTCCTCCTGCCTGAAATACTCTTCCACTGTCTGACCAACAGACTCCTCCTTAGCTCTCAAGATTTATCTCACACATCACACATGTTCCCTGTCTCCAGACCCTTCCCCAAACACTTCACTTTGTATACACTTATCTACTGCATCACAACTATTTGTTTACCCTTTTCTGGGTTTTGGGTTTTCTTTGATATTAGATGGTGACTGACCAGGAAGTATGCCTTATCCATTTGTGTATTCCCACCATACCTGGTATACAGAAGGTGCCAAATAAAAGTGAAATGTGCAAAGAAAACATAATATAGTGATATCAAGGGGAAAATTTCAGACTACCTGCAATGCTCCTTGATAAAATACTGTATGGATAATATATTCTTAAAGTATTGCATAGAATAAATATTTTAAAATTAAAATGAGTTTAAACTAAGAGGTCTTTCTGAGTATTTCATAGCACAGCTGCAGCTGGTGAGAAAGTCTGAAGGGTTCAATGAAA
This sequence comes from Hippopotamus amphibius kiboko, assembly GCF_030028045.1. Taxonomy (NCBI): domain Eukaryota; kingdom Metazoa; phylum Chordata; class Mammalia; order Artiodactyla; family Hippopotamidae; genus Hippopotamus; species Hippopotamus amphibius. The sequence continues at coordinate 86,166,203 of NC_080197.1, read as the reverse complement.
TTCATTTAATCAGAAAAATGCATTAAGATCTCCCCCCTTCCACATACAAAACAACACGGGGATACCAGGAGGCCCTAGAATGTAAAGGAAATCCCATGCTGGGGAAGACAAAAGGACAAGCAAATTTAACCTGAGAAGTTTGTAAAAAGCCTTGTGAATGTGGAAAAACGGTTTCGATGCAACCACTGCTGAGCCTCCTGAGGTGTGGTTGTTGGCAAGAGGTTCTGAAACGGCAAAAGCATTTTTTTGGGTAACTAAATAGACTCAACTTTAAAAAGGTAAACGTTACATCATTAGGTAACAACAGCCAAAGACGCCCACATTCAGACAGGCTGAGTCTGCTTGGAAGTTGTTTATACATCAGTCTTCTTTCTCTAAACATGCAAGGTATCCGTGGAATCCCATCCTTATCTTCCCCACTAGACTGAAAGTTCCTTAAATACAGCACAGTGTCTGGTTCATAGTCAAAATTTAATAAATGTTTAGTGAATGAATGAATAATATTCGCTAAAAGTTGGGAATTTCTAGTGAGTCACACAAGTCACCAAAGTATTATTAGACATTGCAAATAACTGACATTTAACTTTAGACTTACATCTGTAACTGGAGGGGGCGGCTCTGGCTGGTGGTTTGGTGAACCGTTTCTAAAGAGACGTTTAAAATGAAAGGGTGAGTCCATGATACATACTAGGGTTCATCGTCTCATCGTCTCATTCTTCACTGTCATAAGTCTTAAGCTAGAGATTTTAAGGAATCTGTGCTATTTGGTAAAACATTCTTACCCTTGGATCCAATACTTCGGTTATCTATTATTTTAGCATAAAGACTTTTTTGGGTGGGGAGGGCAGTAGAAACTACGTCATTTTTTTTATTGAAGAAAGTTAACAATCCAGTAAGTTGGGACTGGTTAGATAAATTATGGCATAAACAATACTTAACATAAGCTTATTAGATGTAAACTAAAAATATCAGAATATAAAAGTAATCAATATATTACTACTGTATGAAATATATAAGTATACACACAGATACAAGAAAAAATTAGAATAAAAAGTATATAATGCAATGTGATCACATACTTTTATAATAAAAAACACAGTAATTATTTTTAAAATAGCTTCAAAAATTAGTGCTAATTTGTGATCCAAGGGCTATCTCCACACCCTTGATTTTCCTCTACACTTCCTTTTCCTCTATAGACTGTCCCTCTTCTCTAAAGATTACTTCTTTTACGGGAGAAAAATTTGAGCCTAATAATGAACTACATGACAAAGAGAAGAGAAAATTCTACAACTCTTAAATTCAATATAATATTTTAAATTGCCTATAAGTAGACTGCATAATCCATAGGGTGGTAACATATTTTTCTTTCAAAAAAGATCTTTCTTTTTTTTTTAATTTTGGCCTTAGCTGAAAAATTCAAATTCAGTAATCAAATCTGGTAATTAACTTATCTTAGGGCCCTAGTTATCTATCTATTCCTCCTATAATTTCTACCTGGTTTTATTCTCAATTGTCATGTTTTGAATATTTCAGCTACCTTGTTGTTTTTGTCGGCCATGCTGCGCGGCCTACAGGATCCTAGTTCCTGACCAGGGATTGAACCTGCACCCCCGGCAGTGGAAGCACAGAGTCCCAACCACTGGACCACCAGGGAATTCCCTAAGCTACTTTAATTAAATACTTTCAGAAGTAGGATGAACATAGAGCCTAAATAAATTCAAAAACAAACATTACAACCAAACAATATACTTACACATTTCACAACGAAACTATTTCAAATTTCAACATGGCCTATGTAGAATACGTGTTAGATGCTAGGACCATAGGACAACTTTTTAAAACTGGAGTAGGCATCTATACCAACTTTCAGTTATCTCCGATGGTAAAATACAATAAGGCAAGACTAAATGCATCCCATAGATAATTCGAGAGCTTCACTTTAGCTCTCATCTTCACCTTCTTCTCCCAATTATCAAAGATTCATAATAATTAGGTGTTAGGATCATTCTTAATAAGTAACCACACAGATTTTAGTGTTTGTACAACTGTGTTTCAATTCCCAATTTCCACTCTCTGATCGGGAACTGAAATAACCACAGATAAGCAGTGTGAGGGAGAAGGGGAAAGCCCAGAAAAATCAGTCCCTGAATCACTAAAAACTGAGCATAAATGCTACTTTCTAATAGGGGTGAAAGGAAATTTCCTGGCAGTCTGGAGGTTAAAACTCTGCACTCTCACTGCTGAGGTCCCGGGCTCAATCCCTTGTTGGGGAACTAAAATCCCATAAGCCTTGCAGTGCAGCCAATAAAATAAAATAAATAACAGGGGGGGAAAAGGCTACATAAAACTCTTTCACTCTCTTTTGAAGGTAATCCAAACCTCAGTTATAATATAAGTTCATCAAAGACTGACCAAATAGAAGGTCTTATTGACCTGGAAAGATTTTGTTTATGGAGACATAATGAAAGAATATATACATATTTAGGACAAACACAAACAAATTTCATTTCCCAGACTTACCCTTCCCCAAGAGAAAAACTGCTGTGGGAACTGTTGAAGCCAGGTGATGGGGAATTATTGACATATGTGATCTCAGGCCACGGAGAACACTAAAAACAAAAGGACAACTTAGACACAGACAGTACATTTGACTCTAGAATTCCACTAAAACATTGTTACTCAAATAGTATATCTTTTTTTTTTTTATTGGAATATAGTAGATTAACAATGTTGTGTTAGTTTCAGGTATACAGCAAACTGAATCACTTATACATATATTCACTCTTTTTTAGATTCTTTTCCCATATAGGCCATTACAGAATACTGAACAGAGTTCCCTGTGCTACACAGTACGTCCTTATTAGTTATCTATTTTATATATAGTAGTGTGTCTATGTCAATCCCAATCTCCCCATTTATCCCTCCCCACTTACCCCTGGTAACCATAAATTTGTTTTCCACATTTGTAACTCTATTTCTGTTTTATAGATAAGTTCATTTGTCGAATAGCACATCTTGATTAATAAATCTTAATTTCTCAGAGGCCCCCACAACTAAAAGGACAAGTAAGTTTTGACCAGACTGGGAGCAACGTTTCTTTTTTTTTTTTTAATTGAAATATAATTGACATTAACACTATATTAGTTTTAAGTGTACAACATAATGATATGATAATATGTATACAACTGACCCTTGAACAATGCAGGTGTTAGGGGCACCATCTCCCATTCCACAGTCAAAAATCTGGTGTGACTTGACAGTCAGCCCTCTGTATCTGTATCCTTGGCTTCAACCAACTGTAAACCATGTAGTACTGTAGTACATATTTAGTGGGAAAAAAAATCTATATATAAACGGACCCATATAGTTCAAACCTGTGTTGTTCAAGGGTCAACTGTACATTGCAAAATAATTGCATTTTTCTTTTAAGAGTAAAAAGTACTGACTGAAACTGTCACCAAAAGAAATCCTTTTACCTCTGTGAGTATAGTTGTCTCATAGGAAGGTTGATATTTCTCCTTCTCATGAGGTGTTCGTTTCTCCATTTTCTCCCTATCTGTTTTTTGTTTTCTGTCTGCACCTTTGGGCTGATATGAGAAATATTTTGTTTTAAACTCAAGTACTCACCCTTCGACTCAACAATATTACTCCTTCAAACTTAAAATAGTGACATGTGAAACAAAAAGGTATGTACAATGAGGTAAAGACAAGATCCATCATTACATCTAAGTCTGAAAATAGGATATTTAAATGTGTGATAGAGTTGAAAAAGAATAAGAGATCTACAGCTACAGACATGGAAAAATCTCTAAAGCACATAGTTAACTGAAGAAAGCAAGCTTCAAAACAATTAATACAATATAATCCCATTTATGTTTCAAAGAAAAGAAAATATGTGTATATCTATGCACATGTGTATATAAGAGCAGAGAAGGGAACTGGAAGGATACATATGAAGTTACTGACAGTGGTCACCTCTGGGGAGGAGGTTGGGGAGTCAGGGTAAGAGTGGTAAAGGGGCCTTCAGTGCCATGCTCTGAATACTTTTGTACTAATGAATCTTCCGCAATGAGAAGATATATATCCATGTGATATCCATATGATCCCTTTTCCAAGTTTCCCGTCTCCCACGACCATCCCTATTTAAATTTCTTTACCGGGCATCTCAGTAATTATTTCAATAACCCTAACTTAGGCTGAGCTTTCATGGTTTTTGGAAAGAGACAAGCTGACTTTCTCACTTGGTGACTAATGTTGCAAATGAACAACAAAAGAAAAAGTTTCAAGGGCCAGCACAAGGCCCAGGAATACCTTGAAGACTTTGATCTGGCAGCTGGCTGAGTGCAAGTGCTCAGTATATTCCCCGTTCTCATTCTCCTTGAAGGTATCAATTTGTACTCGAAACGGCACTCCCTTCTCTCCACCATGCTTCCTCATAGTGAACTCTGTGCTAATACAATGCACCTGAAACGCATACAACACCCAGCCATGTTTCAGTACTGTCAGCTAGTCAAAACAGTCAGCAACATTTTGGGGGCAACTACTAACAGCAAAACCTTTAAACCTCTAAGAAAAAACTTCTACTCTCTTTTTGATCACGAAGGGTTTACACTCTCGTGAAGAAATTAAATGATTTACAAGTGCAATGTAAACACACAAATCTAATGTTAACAAAAAGCTACTGTGAGGAATTCAGTAATTGTTTCAGAAAGGACAGAGTTAACATAACAGAAATGGTTTCTGTTAGTAAAACTTTTCTGAACTTTAAGGTAGACTTTAGAAAGCAGAGGCACCATCCATGCTGGGAAAATAGCAGATATGAAAATTCACAAGCAATAGGAAGAAAAAGGTTTGCTAGGCTACTGCATAAAGTCCAAGATCTTGGTAAATCTTAATAGTGGAAACTTGGTTGATCAAATACTAGCTTGGGTAAGTTATTAACTTCTCTAAGCCTCAAGGACTATTCTTACTCCACAGAATTATTGTTGAAAGTCTTAAATAAAATCATGTAAAAAAAGTGTTTACTTAACACAGTGACTATCTGATAGAAGTGCTCCATAAACTATTGGCTATCAGACAAACACCAACAAATAAGAGTTTTCAAACAATCTACCCAAAGGACATAATCAGATATGCAAATCAAATTCTAAGTATAAAGATGTTCAAAATAACTTCTTGGATAACAGTGAAAAATTAGGACAATTTCAATGCTAAATAATTGTTAGGTAAGTACATTCAAAGAATAAAATATTATGCAGCCATTAGCAAGTATTTCTGAGAGAAACAATAAGTTGGGGAAATTAGAACAGCAGTTCAGAAACTCCTCACTGCTTTCAGGCACATGTTGAGAAGTCTGCACTTGTTGAGAAGTTTATAGGCTGCAACCCTGTAAAGATTTCAAATTCAACACATTTTAAGAACCAAACTGGTAGTAAGAGATTCTCTTCAAAACTGGGGCCCTATCTGCAATGTCTTACCTGAATAAACACAGATGTCCTCTTTGCAGGGTCCCACAGGAACTCCACTGTATTTAGTTGGTTTGGATTAGCCCTAGGATCGATTATACCCACAGACATTGGAATATCTGAGAAACAAAAGGTGATCATTGAACAGTTCTGAGTGCTACTGGGTTTAAATAAGAAAGCACAGATTCTTATATTATTGGTCCCTAGTCACCAAGATTTTTGTGTATCATACCCTAAACCTCTTTCTGCCAGTAAAGAGTTTGATTAGAGCTAAAATTGACCTAAGTACTTTCCTCCTAAAACTTTCCTAAGTACTTTCCTTCTAAACTTTCCCACTTTAAAAAGTTTTAAAAATAAGACAATTTAAAAGTACTTTCCTTTTAATTTGCCAAAATTCTACTTAAGGATAGATTCACTCTACACACGGGCTCTACTGTCATGAAAAATTTAATTTACGATCTGTTTCACTTACAGTTTTAAGGTTACTGTTACTGCTAGCAGTAAACTAAGAGGATTGTTATAGAAGGATAAAGCATAATGTCTGAATAAAGGCAGAAAGCATTGTATCACAAATATAAGTGGGGAAAATTTAATGTAATGACTGATGCTGACTTATGAATTCATCAAAGAATCCTATAACAGAGTGACACATGCTCAAGCAGGAAACAAACATGAATGTGCTTTAGAATTTTGCTTTCCATTCCATATGGCATATATATATTTTTTTTAATTTTATTTAATTAATTTATTGGCTGCATTGGGTCTTGGTTGCAGTGCGTGGGCTTCTCATTGTGGTAGCTTCTCTTGTGGAGCACAGGCTTAGTAGTTGTGGCGCACGGGTTTAGTTGCTCCACCACATGTGGGATCTTCCCAGACCAGGGCTCGAACCCGTGTCCTCTGCATTGGCAGGCACATTCTCGACCACTGCGGCATCAGGGAAGTCCCCGCATGGCATATATTTAAATATCATTCTCTGACTTCTATTAATATTCAAATTAGGGGAGAAAGCCAGGCTGATATTTATTATCATAACTATGCTATAACTTTCCTACTGTTTTAGACTCAGTAATTCAAACAAGAAAGCATTAAGTGGGTCCCACTCCACAGTATTAGCTGTGTTGGATTTATCCTAAAGTCAGTTTATCAAATGGACATAAGATATCTGAATGAGAACCAGTATTTTCTCAGATAAAATTAGTAGTACCTTGATTTGTTTAACAACTATGTTTACCAATAGGAGATAATAACCAATAAGAGATCAAAGACACAGATGCCAGAATTAAAAGGACATTCATGAAGAGAGGCCGCATGTGTGTTTGTAAAGATCCTTCCCTTTATGATTTAAGAAAAAGAATTTTTTTTGCTTTTCACTAGTTCGTTGTATTTTTTAGATTCCACATATAAGTGATATTATATAGCACTTGTCTTTCTCTATCCGACTTATTTCACCTAGCATAATGCCCTCCAAGTCAATTCACATTGATGCAAATGGTAAAATTTCACTTTTTTTATGGCTACGTAATATTCCATTGTGCATATATATGTGAACATATATATATATCTCACATCTTCTTTATTTATTTATCTGTTGACAGACACTTAGGTTGCTTCCATATCTTGGAAACTGTAAATAATGCTGCTATGAACATTGGAGTGCATGTATCATTTCGAAGTGGTGTTTTTGTTTCTCTTGTATATATACCCAGGAGTGGAACTGCTGGATCATATGGTAGTTCTATTCTTAGTTTTTTGAGAAACCTCCATACCGGTTTCCACGGTGGCTGTACCAATGTACACTCCCACAACAGTGCACAAGGGTTCCCAAAAAGAAGGAAACTGTGACACATGTTACTATATGTATGAATCTTGAGGATTATGCTAACTGAAATCACCCAATCACAAACAGACTAATACTGAATGATTTCACTTATCTGAGGCACCTCCAGTTGTCAAATTCATACAGACAAAAAGTAGAATGCTGGTTACCAGGGACTGGCGAAAGGGGGGAATGAGAAGTTATTATTTCATGGGTATAGAGTTTCAGTTTTGCAAGATGATAGAAGTTCTAGAGATGGATGGTAGTGATGGTTGCACAACAATGTGAATGTAATTAATGAAACTGAAGTGTACACTTAAAAATGGTTAAAATGGTAAATTTTATGTTATGTATATTTTACACAACAAAATTTAAAAAACAAACAAACAAAATCACCCTCAAGTAATGGATGCAATTGTTGCAGAACTGAAGTGTCTACGTTTTCAACTTCAATTTTGGAATCATTATACCAGTAATTTTTTATACTTAGTCAATAACCACTTCCAGGTTCATGCTAATTGAGCCCCTGGAGCATTTTGAATCAAAGTAAACATCAGGAAAAGAAAACCAATTCTCAGACGATAGTTATAGGTATTTCCTGGTCAATAACTTCTCTTAACTTACCTATATCAAGAATTCTATCTCCAGGTCGGTTCCACCTCCAGCCCTCTAGTTGCTGATGTTCAGTGTATTGGAGCCGCCTGTCGTGGAACACGACACGGAATATACTCTAAAAGGAAGCAACAAAATCAAATGATACAAGGATCTCTTAAAAATCAGTGCTGACAAAGGAAAACTAGCAGAAGTCACCCCCCGTTGGTTTCCAGAAACAACTTAAAATTACTTTTCTTGAGACCTGTTTTACTTTAAAATGCATACCATACTGTATTTCAAGGCAAACTTTATAATTGCTCAAATATAATCTTTATAGTTAACTAGTACCATATTTAAAAGTTGGCTTAAACATCAGCCCTGATTGGTAAGTAGGCATAAAAGACTCCACTGGAAGCTTTTCTATATGCCTCTACCTTTTCTTTCTTTTTTCTTTTTATTTATTTATTTATTTATTTATTTATTTATTTATTTATTTATTTATTTTTATTGGCTGCTTTGGGTCTTTGTTGCTGCGCACTGGCTCTCTGTAGTTGCAGAGAGTGGGGGCTACTCTCCGTTGTGGTGCGCAGCCTTCTCATTGTGGTGGCCTCTCTTGTTGTGGAGCATGAGCTCTAGGTGCGCGGGCTTTGGTAGTTGTGGCACATGGGCTCAGTAGTTGTGGCTTGCGGGCTCCGGAGCGCAGGCTCAGTAGTTCTGGTGCCTGGGCTTAGTTACTCCATGGCATGTGGGATCTTCCTGGCCCCAGGATCGAACCTGTGTCCCCTGCATTGGCAGGCAGATTCTTAACCACTGCAGGGAAGTCCCCCTCCCATTGTCTGACCAAATTCCTTTGTCTCAGTTATACTGTGAATTCATTAATGTCAGTCCAGACTAAGAAAACTGTTATTCATCAACAGTAGCTTCTGGTTTCCTTGTTACTAGATCAAATATCCAGAGACTGCAACTTCTCTAAAGATCTCAAGGAGGTTACTTTATTCCACTGGAAAAGAACTTCACTGAGCCATGAGCCTCTCCTGACATGGAGTGCTAAGCTTTCTGTTTCTGCAGCTCTGAAAAATCCATTTAAATAGGTGGGCTCACTCTGACCCCAAAGTAGTCACAGAACAGTTTACCACTCTGCTAGCAAACTGTAGCAGGTAAGAGATACCACCAAGCCCTTTATGAAATAATAAATATTTATCCAAAAAGGGTTAGTAAAGCGATATTATGGAGAGGAATGATTTACTTGTTTTCTTTTACCTTCACCAACTTGCCATTAATTTCTGGAAGTTCTCCAAGTTTCCTATTGTCTAGCATTCGGATTTCATAAGACTGACCTAGAAGAAAAAGTAACTGCATATTATATTCATCATAAATTAACTTCCCAAGATTCAGAAAGAATAAAATTCAGTTGGCTGAATACACAAGAGTATAACATTATAAGTATTAGTAACAACTATAATCCTTTACTATATGCTAGGCACAGTGCTAAGCGTTTTCATAAACTATATCATTTAATTGATACAACTCTCTATACGGTGTTATCAACTCCAGTTTCACATATAAGGAAATTGAAACGTAACTTGTCCAAGGCCACATAATTGGTAAATAATAGAGCTAGATCCAGTAATACTTCTCAGATAGTAACCAGTGGGGATGTCCAGGGAACATGGATTAGAAAGAGGGAGACTAGAACTAAACATGGGCAGATAGACAAAAGAAACCAGTACTATATATCAAATACGACACTGAAACTCAAATTTCTGAAGTAAGGCTTTGACCTTAACAGGTTACACTAGAAAGATATACTTTTTACATACAAGTGTACCTAATTAAATATCGTGAATCCAGCAGGTCTGCAATGACACTAATGAATAAGACCACATCTGACCTTGATTGAGATACGTCAGGGTTTCGTCATGGAGTTTCACTGCAGGAGAGGTGGCAGCACAAAGCACATATTGAAAAGGGAGGATTTTATTCTCATTATCTGGAGGCAAACTTGACTCTTCTTGCTTAAAAATGGGCAATGCTAGGACATCACTGAAATAAAACAAACAAATGACTTACGTGAACATCTGACAATGGTGTAAGAGCAGATTTATTATTGAAACTATTTAACTGAAATTTGCTTTGGAAAACCATAAACATGACTCACCTTGGTAGTTTCTTCCTAACCATTCAGTTCAGATTACCTGCTGTGATATCCCTCTGACCAAAACAATGTGGGCAATGACAGACATTCACTGCTAGAACCACGTTAAGTGTCAAAGAGAGCGTTTCTAAGAATCACAGGCAGGGGCTTCTAAAAGGACTCTGAAAATGGTATGCAGAGTTCTGAAATGTCGATTTAGGACACTCAGTAATGTATCTGTTCCCAGAAAGGCACCAACTGCAGTTATCTTTATAACCACATCAGCTCATCTACTCTAAGGATTAAAACAAGAATCAAAATTCCAAGAAACCACATGAAAAGCACAAATCAATGACCTCCAAGAAAATGCTTCTTATATCTCTATCAGTTTATATAAACTTGCAAACCAAAGACGCACATCCGATGAATTCCAGTAAGTTACTCAATCCGATATGCCAGTTAAAAGAGTACTGGGCCAAGTTAGAAATCCTGGGTTTTAACCTTTAACTCTTGGGCAAATCTTGGGCAAGCTGTCGTGAGTCTTCATTCCTTCCTCTATAAAATGGGAACCACATTTGTTGCAAAGAATAAATGTACGAGAAAATATTACAGAAACAAGGAGCTAAAATGGATGGAAAAGATTAACAATAATTTTCCCTCAGAACTTTAGCCATGGTTGGTGACAAAGAATATTCTGGGCCCTGGAGACTAACTGTTGTGATCAGCATTCAGTCCAGATCAAATGTTAAGAGGATCTTAAGAGCTGTACCAAATTAAAGAGTGTTTCCAATTATCTCAAGACATGCCACAAAATTCTCAACATAAAATGTATTTTAATTTAAAGAATATGTACAAATACTCACTAGAACAGCTAAAATTAAAAAGGATGACAACCCAAATGTCGGCAAGGATGTGGAGCAACTAGAACTCTTGTACTTTGCCAGCAGCACTGTAAAATGATACAAGCACTTTAGAAAGAGGTTAGGCAGTCTCTTACAGGAGTACATGTGCATCTGCCCTTTGATCCAGCAATTCTACTCACAGGTATTCATCCAAGAGAAACGAAAATAGAAGACCAACCAAAGACTTATACATGAATGTCCATAGCACAGAAGCAAAAACTGGAAAGAATCCAAATGTTCATAACTAAGAAAATGGAGGTACACACTGTGGTGTACTCATACAATGGAATACTACTCAGCAAAACAAGGAATGCAACAAAACAGATGAATCTCACAGACAAGACACTAAACAAAAGAAGTCAGGAAGAAAGAACGCATAACACATGATTCCATTTATATGATGTTCTAAAATAGTCATAATTAAAAGAGGATGGTGGCTTCCTAGCAGGGCATGGATTGACTTGGAAGGTATACAAGGGAACTTTCTGGGGAGGTAAAAGTGTTCTATATTATGTTTAGGTGTGTGGGTTTCATGGTTGTAACTGTATGGTTGAAATTTGTGCATTTCAATGTATAAAAATTTTACCTAAAAGAAAAAAAGAAATTATTGAGCGGAGGATGGGAAATGGTATAAATGATAAAAGAGTAGTGACATGTTGTACTTTTTAAAGCTGGGTACAAGAAGGTTCATTACACTTTTGTTTATGTATGTTTGAAATTTTCTACAATAAAGTTGTTGTTGTTTTTACAGAGAAAAAGTATATATAGGCCACAGTGTACTTCCAGGTATAAAAGAAAGGCAACAGATACATGACATAAATAAACAATTGAGATTCTACAAGGTTAGAGGTCAGGGATCCAGTGATTCTTGTCAACATTCCCCACATTCAAAATGAAATACACTCAAACCTTTACCTATAATTTAAATATTATGCTTACGTTACAAAACAAAGAGATCAAAATCAATTTTACTATCTACAGATCGAAAGGCATTCCTTATTTGCACCTATATGCCTCAGCAGTCTACATTCTCCCCAAACATTAAATTATAAAGTTATTAGTCAATTAAAACAACTGATAAAAAAGTGACTGCAATTCTATGAATCATATATTTAACATTATAAATTCTTAGTGGAATATAAAACAAGCAGCAAATGTTCTGATTCTTGACCTAAGGATATACATAGTTATTGTAAAAATTTAATGGCATGAATGCTTAAAAAAAAAAAAAAAAAAAAAAGGTTAGAAAAGAAATTTCTCTTTCTGCTAATATCTAAATAGCAAGACTATATGAGTTAAATCCAGGCAGCAGAGGTGCAAACCAGTGTTTATGAAACAAAGGTTTCTTGTTGCTAAAAAGTATTTCAAAGGCAAAAAATACAAAGTGTGCTTTCCTCTTCCTTAGGCCTGGAAGTGTGTGTGCTTTGCTCACATGGGTGGGGTTAAAAGTGGGGAAGGGGGGGAATCCCTCTTTCTGTCCATATCAATTTTTTTGTTTTTTGGGTTTTTTTGTCCATATTAATTTGTCAGGTGAAACAAACTATTGTTCCCTTGAGATAATATAAAACTGTAGAAGCACATGGGTTCGAGCCCTGGTCTGGGAAGATCCCACATGCCTCAGAGCAACTAAGCCCATGCGCCACAACTACTGAGCCTGCACTCTAGAGCCTGCAAGCCACAACTACTGAGCCCAGGTGCCACAACTACTGAAGATGCTCTGAAACAAGAGAAGCCACTGCAGTGAGAAGCCCGAGCACCACAACGAAGAGTAGCCCTCGCTTGCCGCAACTAGAAAAAGCCCATGTGCAGCAACAAAGACCCAATGCAACCTAAAAATAAACAAATTTATTTAAAAAATAAAAAGGAAGCACTGGAGTTTCTAGAAAGGTACTCTGTCCCAATTCTTACTCTTCTCAAAATCAGGACGCTACCACTGCTCCCACAGCAAACAGTATAGAAAATAAAGCAAAACGCTACAAAATTAAGAAATATGAGGTTAGTCTTTAAGAGACTTTGTTGCCATATCATTTTCAAATGCATCATATTTGATGATTCCTTGAAAGATTAGTGATGATTACCAGGAATCAAGGCAAACTGGATTTTGCAACATAGCAACAGCTGAAACATTATGAATGTAGGGTGTTTTCTGTTTTTTGTTTTCTTTTCAAGTATCAGTGCCTAGTAAGGTTAATATATAACAGTTCCCAGTCTTCTCAATAGAATGTGGCATTACACCTAACCCCTCATGACTAAGCAAAGGACTGTTATCTGAGGCTGGAATTTTAAAACTGATTCTAAAAGTTACCCCTAAAATTAATTTGAAACAGTATAGCCAACACAAATACACAAAACTATATTATCTCATCAGAGATTTTAAAATCTAAAATCCTCAAATATATTTGAACTACTCATGTTCTGTCACACTGCATTGTTTTCACCCTGCTGTGGGAGCAAGAATACCATTCAGTTCCACATTCCTGGCAGTGGAGGCTAAAGGTCACTGATAAATACAGTGCTTATACCAAAACAATAATAAATTCAGCAAGAAATAATTTTGGATATACAGAAGTCTGCTCCTTCTCAGACATAAATTGAGTACAGATTTGCAAACCAACTCTAGTGGACTCTAAGCAGTTGCTACCAATGTATAACTTAGCGTTTTATTAAATTCTCTGATTGCCTCATATTCTTAATTCATTCCAATGAAACAGGAGCTATTTAAAGGGATTAACTTCTCTTTTCTGTGCTTAGTAAACACTTGTTGACATGATTTATATTTTTGTTTATTTGTTTGCATTCTCCAGAATATTCAGCCCTACTACATTTTGACCGTCCTTATTTGATCATTTTTAAATTCTCAACATCTCACAGTATCTGATCAAATATAGGGATATAGAAATCTTACCTGTTAAAGATAAGTTGAGTATATATTAAAAATGTGCACTGCTAAGTAGAAATCCACACCTGAGAGTAGAGGCCTAGCAGAAAGCATTTAAGTGGAAGTAACTGAGAAACAGAAATATCAGGTATGATCTTTCCTGTACATAACTAGGATTCCATGAAGAGCTGCTTCATGGTCCCCTGAGGTACAAATTACCCTTGTGACAAAAGACAGCCTCTGAATGGTCCATAATACACAGCTGCGGTTTAACCTTCTCCCCCAGGCCTACCAGCTCTTGAAACCCTCTTCTGGAGAGCCTGGAGCAAAGAGAGGGAAAGATGTAATGAGCTTTACCTTGAGTAAGAGAGGCCAACAGACGGGTGACCATAGCACCCTAGGAAATTAGAAACTTAGGACAATAAGATGTCATGGGACTTCCGAGGTGGCACAGTGGGTAAGAATCCACCTGCAAATATAGGGGACACGGGTTCGATACCAGGAAGATACCACGTGGCGTGGAGCAACTAAGCCGTGCGCCACAACTACTGAGCCTGTGCACTAGAGCTCGTGAGCCACAGCTATTGAGCCCATGCACCGCAACTACTGAAGCCCACGCGCCTAGAGCCCATGCTCTGCAACAAGAGAGGCCACCACAATGAGAAGCGCACACACCACAATGAAGAGTAGCCCCCACTCGCCGCAACTAGAGAAAGCCTGTGTGCAGCAACGAAGACCCAACACAGCCAATACATAAATAAATAAATTAATTAATTAATTAAAAAAAAAAAGCCATGAACTTCTAACTTCCCTATTTATAACACTTGTTTAGACTCCATCATGATGAAAATAAAATATGAAATAGGGACTTCCCTGGTGGCCCAGTGGTTAAGAATCTGCCTGCCAATGCAGGGGACATGGTCTGGTCTGGGAAGATTCCACATGCTGCAGAGCAACTAAGCCCGTGTGCCACAACTACTGAGCCCACATGCCACAACTACTGAAGCCTGTGCGCCTAGAGCCCGTGCTTGGCAACAAGAGAGGCCACCACAATGAGAAGCCTGCACACCGCAACGAAGAATAGCCCCCGCTCTCTGCAACTACAGAGAGCCAGTGCACAGAAATGAAGACTTAATGCAGCCAAAAATAATAATAAAAAATAAATAAGTAATAAAATAAAATAATAAAAGTCATCTTAAAAAAATGAAACAAAACATGTTACATGTTACAAAACAAAACATCCCTATGTTAGTTACAGCATGAAAGGGCAATACTGAGGTCAGCTTCAAAAGAAAAAAATATACAGTAAATAACTGGTCATAACACTTTTAAAGAAGAGAGGACAGCAGATTGATTCCCTTGGATTTGTGGGAAGGATGGAAGGGCAGATCAGGGAGGACACCTGGCAAGGAAAGATGGCCCTGCAAGTTTTAAATGAAGCCAGTGAGATGCCCTAACTACCGAGTAATGGTGAAATTAGCTTATTGGAGCTCTCTGTCACAAAGTGATAAAAGATTTTTGCTACCTGAACACCTGGTGAAAAACCTTATTCAACTAAAAAGCAGCATGTAGAGTAAAAAATCTACCTTGCTAATTGTTCTATCACCCAGATAGCAGAAGAAATAAGTAGAATTATAATTCTGAACTTAACTTCATCAAGAATGAGAAACTGATCAGAAAAGAGGAAGTGGTGGGAGCCTCAAAAGAAAGTAACCAAGCCAGGTAGGCTGGAAGAAGAACAAGGAGCACAGTGAGAGCAGGCGTCAAACAGTGAAGAAGACAGGACCCAAGCTCAAGGTCTGAGATGGGAAAAAGGTCTCAAAACTGAAATCTGCCAATTCCACATTATCTGAGATAGAGGGAAAAAAGAAGGGAGGTATCTAAAGAGACTGGATAGAAAGCTCACCAATCTACTCAGAATTAGAAGGACATGCATAAGAAAAATTATATATATATAAAAGGAAAGAAACTACTTTTCGTTTTAAAGTGGCAATGATATATATAAGAAGCAAGCTTGAGCTGAAGCCCAGAATGTGCTAAGACTTGCAAAAAAGGTTAAGAGAAGACACAGGACCACTCTTTGATGTAAGTGGCA
Source organism: Hippopotamus amphibius kiboko (assembly GCF_030028045.1). Lineage (NCBI taxonomy): Eukaryota > Metazoa > Chordata > Mammalia > Artiodactyla > Hippopotamidae > Hippopotamus > Hippopotamus amphibius. Next base: position 86,150,316 of record NC_080197.1, on the reverse strand, counting down.
TAATACTAATTAATATAAAGCAGAGACAGAAGAGTATCTCAATTCCTGCTTTTTCTTCTGTATTTTCTGTAAAGAAAAACCATCTTGAGAACAGAAAAAGAAGGGACTTCCCTGGTGGTCCAGTGATTAAGAATCTGCCTTCCGATAGGGGGAAGCGGATTCAATCCCTGGTGGGGGAACTAAGATCCTACATGCCGTGGGGTACCTAAGCCTGCATGCTGCAACTACTGAGCCGTGCACCACAACTAGAGAGAAGGCTGTGTGCGGCAACGAAGATCTCACATGCAGCAATTAAGACCTGACACAGCCAATTAATTAATTAATTAAAAAAGAGAATAGAAAAAGATGACCAAATATGGGATTAATGGATCATGACATGTAAGGAGACTATCAAAAAATGCCTGGAATGAAATTATATACCTGGATGAAATTATATACCAGGAGAATTAAAGAATGTGCAGATGAGATCTATTGGTGACACTCAAATCTCATGATTCTGATAATGCCAAACATCACATTAGCTTTTTATGTCTGTAGTAGCAATTTTCAAAAGGAAAAAAAGACTATATTCTTCATACCTTATACCAGAGTAATCTGATGTGAAGTCCAAGGCAGGACTGCAGAATACGTTATTAAAAGAACAGTTTTTGAATTATTTAGACAGGGCACCAAGGATACCTAGAAGTCATAACCAAACTATCTCATTTTCCTTTAATATGGTTCGACCAGAGAATGCTCTAAGCGTAAATATTTCTGGATTTCAGCAGTGCATAAAAATCTCTCTTGATATCCTTGCTGAAGGTGAAAAATATGAATTCTGTAAGTTAAGTGGCTTTAACACAACTATACAACTGCACATAGAGTGCAGGCAAGTCTAGGAGAAGGTTTAGTGATGTGCCACAGGACCCCTGAGAAACCTGTCCTCTGCAGCATATTTTATAAATAAATGACTTGGATGAGGACACTAAAGAGGATGATGATCAAACATGCAAATGACAGGAGTCTGGGATGGGAAAGCAATATTATATACGATAGAACCAACTTTTTAAATTAATTAATGAATTTATTTATTGGCTGAGTTGGGTCTTCGTTGCTGCATGAAGGCTTCTCATTGCAGTGGCTTCTCTTGTTTTGGAGCATGGGCTCTAGCCATGCAGGCTTTCGTAGTTACGGCACAGGGGCTCAATAGCTGTGGCTCGCAGGCTCTAGAGCACAGACTCAGTAGCTGTGGTGCACAGGCTTAGTTGCTCCGTGGCATGTGGGATCTTCCCGGACCAGGACTCGAACCTACGTCCCCTGCATTGGCAGGAGGATTCTTAACCACTGCACCACCAGGGAAGTCCCAGAATCAACTTTTAAAGTAATTCTAATTTGCTGGAATAGGAAGGAGGCTAAATCTAACAGGATAAATGTAGTAAGGATAAATATAAAGTCATACACTTAGAGCTAAAAACAACAAAAACAAAATGACCCAATAATGTGAGAAAGATTAGGACTAAAAAATAAATGTATTAAAAAAAATCTAAGGAAAGAGATAAGAGTAAGTAAAAGAATCTAACATCATGTTGTTTGAAGAGTAAGTGAAGGAAATGATGTTTGAAGCAAAGAAGTCTTGTTAGGTCTACTCTATAGATTCAATTATCGGTTTAGGATTGAACTGATTAGGTCAGAGTCGGCCTCATTTTAAAGGTTAATATTAAGTTAATCAATTATAAAACATAAAATCAATTATATGATTTTATTATTCTAAAAGGATTAAATGTTTGAGCCTGTTAAGTTTTAGAAGTTGCACTGGGATAGGCCTAGAAAGCCTATGTATTATTAGGAAAGACTAACTGGTATACAGTGCCCTCTAGTAGTCAGGAAATATCACGAGTTCACTGCTATCATAGTCCAAAGCATATTACTCTACAGCATCTGCTACAGAAAGCAACAACCAAATGATAGCTATAAAAGCCTGTATACTGGCTTGACCAACTGGCTTATAAACCTGTCTACATATTTTTACATATTTTTAAAATTTCTCATTTCTACATCTGTGTATTAGCCATGACAAAAAGAGGACTACACAAATCATAATAAAGGCATAAACAGCATCTAGGCATGCTAAACCTTCTACATAACAAATCCAAAAGACTCATCAGTGTAGCACAGACAATTCCTAAAAACGATATTCTTGATTAAAGATATAAAAAGGGTTTCAGTTCTTAAAGAAAGTCTATACTCTCTCTTGGCCAAAGATGATTCTAATGAATTATATTCTCAGAACACACTCTTCTAAACTATATATGAACTAGCTAAAAACTATGTATGCAGAATATATTTCCTGAAGTACTGATAACTCCCTTTTTAAAAAGAAAACTTCATTCAAATATTTATTATCTACTAGTACCAGACAGACACTATTCATACTAAAAACTACATATCAACTTTCAAAATAAAATAATTAATTTTTCTACTTTCCTATTTTTTTAAAATTTCTTTTGGTCTTTTATGTTTCAGCAGCAGTCAATAAATGTTATCTCTTTTTAGTTCTTACTAATTTTTCTAACACAAAACTTATGACATTATCTATTCCCCAATCTATACTCACTTTTCTCTAACTAATTTACAATTTACTAAGTTAGTTTTCATTTGTATCTCACTTATAGCTAAACAACTGCTAGACAGTTCCTATCTGACTGTAACAAGGCAACCACTGAAACACAGGTTGGGGAAAAAGGGAAAATAAGTAAAATCGAAATAATCCAAACATAGTCTTAAGTTTTATATACCAGAAAAACCGCATGAGATCTCATAACTAGGCTGCTAAATGTCCCTTTGGTAACTAATCTCCAGAAATGGCCTCTGATGATGTGCATCTCTTGGTATTCACACCCTTAGGTGGCCTCCTTCCATCTTAAATCCAGGCTAGCAACTTGCTCTAACATAGACAATGTATAGGAAATAGCTGTGTGCCAGTTCTGGCCTAGCAACTAATCTTTTTTTTTTTTAATAAATTTATTTATTTAATTTATTTATTGGCTACGTTGGGTCTTCATTGCTGCACACGGGCTTTCTCTAGTTGCTGCGAGCGGGGGCTACTCTTCATTGTGGTGCGCAGGCTCCTCATTTGTAGTGGCTTCTCTTGTTGTGGAGCATGGGCCCTAGGCACGTGGGCTTCAATAGTTGCGGCACATGGGCTCAGCAGTTGTGGCTCAAGGGCTCTAGAGCACAGGCTCAATAGTTGTGGTGCACAGGCTTAGTTGCTCCGTGGCATGTGGAATCTTCCCAGGGCAGGGCTCGAACCCATGTCACCTGCATTGGCAGGCGGATTCTTTACCACTGCGCCACCTAGGAAGTCCCTAGCAACTAATCTTTAAGAAAGATTGTCACCTTCCATGTTTGTGTTTTGGGGAACCCTGAACTGCCAGGTAAGAAATCTCCCTACTCTGCTAGAGAGATTACAGGGAGTGGCTAGTGGAAGGAGAGGCCCTGAGGCTGCAGGGTGGGGCAAGGGGGTGGTGGTGGTGGTAATGCAGCCATCCTTAGACTGTGATATTCCAACTCAGGTCCCTGGATGACTGCAGCCTCAGCTTACATCACATGGAGCAAATCTGCATAGTCAATCCATAGATTCATGAGAAGTCACAAACTGTTGTTGTTTCAAGCCACTACATTTTGGGGGTGGTTTGTTAAGCAATAAGATAAAGGAATAGGCCCCAGTTCCAAAGCTGCTAAAGAATTCTTTATAATAAAACTTAATAGTAGTGGTGATGATGTAAAGGAAGATATCCTTATTTAGAATAGCCCTATTTAAAAAAAAAAAAAACCACCTCATCTAACTTCTTGGGAGTAAGCAAAAACTCTGTATATCATCTCTGTGAAGTGGATCAAGGGACAACTGACTAGACTTCCTGTTGCTGGTCTGGGTGACATGGTGATGGCCACAGTCAAGAAAGGCAAACCACAGCTCAGAAAGAAGGTACATCCAGCAGTGGTAATTAGACAACAAAAGTCATACCAGAGACAAGATGGTGTGTTTCTTTATTCTGAAGATAACGCAGCGGTCATAGTAAACAATAAAGGCGAGATGAAAGGTTCTGCCGGTCATAGTAAACAATAAAGGCGAGATGAAAGGTTCTGCCATCACAGGACCAGTTACAAAGGAATGTGCAGACTTGTGGCCCAGGACTGTACCAAAGGCTGGCAGCATTGCATAATTCTTCAGTTTATTCATAAAAAAATAAAAGTAAAAATTATTTGCTGTGGTACACATCAACCGGTTTGCAAGGCAGAAATAGAGACAGAGATGTGGAGAACAAACATATGGACACCAAGTGGGGAAAGTGGGGGGGTTGGGGTGGGATGAACTGGGAGATTGAGACTGCCATATATACATTACTAATAAAAAAAAAAACAAACTGTACATTTGAAATACATGCAGTTTATTGTTTGTCAATTATATCACAATAAAAATTCTTAAAAAAGAATTATTTGCTGGACTTCCCTGGTAGCATAGTGGTTAAGAATCCACCTGCCAATGCAGGGACACAGGTTTGATCCCTGGTCTGGGAAGATCCTACATGCCGTGGAGCAACTAAGCCCATGTGCCACAACTACTGAGTCCACACGCTGCAACTACTGAAGCCCACGCTCCACAACAAGAGAAGCCACTGTAATGAGAAGCCCGCACACTGCAACGAAGAGTAGCCCTTGCTCGCCACAACTAGAGAAAGCCTGGGCCCAGCAAGAAAGACCCAACACAGCCAAAAAAAACACAGAAAACAAAAAACAACCCTCATACACAGAAAAAACAAAAGGTTATATTCCAAAAGCCACTGCATGGTACTTAAGGAAAAATAAACAACAAAGCACACATATCAAAAAAGTACAGTATGACAACTCTGCTTTTAAAACAACAAATTAACCTTTTAAGCCAACAAATTTATGCTATAACAACTACACTGCCAATAAAACATACTTATTTTCATTCCCCAGGTGAAGAAACAATAGTAAAGAATTTGAACAATATCACTAGATTCAAAGAATAAGCAATTGAGTAAAGAATAAACAAAATGTGTGAGAGACGATGAGAGAAAAAGAGAGAAAATAAATCATGCTTGACTCCATTTACAGAATAATAGGACAACCATATCTTTTCCCCACCTTCTCACATGCTCTAATCCTATGGCTTTCAAACTTCTTTGAATAGCATTCACATTAAGTAGGTCATTTTTATAGTAAGACCCAGTATACACATACATCTGTTTATGTGTCTACAGACTAAAACAAGTTCCACAAAACAAATACTTATATTAATTTTAGTATTTTCTATTTGACCTCATTTTTTAAAAAGTTGATCACAACCTACAGTTTGAAAAACACTGTTCTAGTCTTTCCCTTAGAACTTTGCACTACTCTTTTCTTTTTTTCCACCTCGCAATATGGCTTGTGGGATCTTAGTTCCCCGTCCAGGGATTGAACTTGGGCTGGGCCCTTGGCAGTGAGAGCCTGGAGTCCTAACCACTGGACCACCAGGGAATTCCCTGCACTAAATTAAATCAAGCTTATTTACAGTCCCTTTATCAGTATTCAAAAAAATTAACACAATAAAAGACAAGAGTTCCATATCAGACTATAACTCAGCTACTTATGAACAGGGATATTATCTACTTTAATAAACAAATTAAATTTAATTTGCTTAATTAAATATATACCCACAGAAAGTAAATAGAATGTACTCAATAGAAGAGTCACTCTTCTTCCAACTCATCCTTATTGGGTCACTTTTGGCTCTCTCATTTTTTAACTCATATAGCATGTAACTCTCCATTTCAAAGCAACAAAGAGTGTTGCTAAATATAACAGCCAACATATTCACAATGAAGACGATCTTAAAAACGGTAATCCAAATCCTGCTTTTTAAGTCAGAAAATATTTGGAAATAAGACAGTTTTCAAGTCATCGTCTGCTGCATTTGTAGATCGCATTACTAAGTTAAAAGGGTCAGGTTTGTATGCAAGGCATATAAACACCAGCAGCTCTCAACCTTGGCTGCATGTTAAGAATCTCCTGGGGTGCTTTTAAAACTCCCTTCCAGGCCATATCCCATGCTAGCTAAATCTGAACTTGTAGGGGAGAGGTTAGTGAGCTTAGTTACTTAGTGCTGAGTCTAAGCCAAAGTGATGGATTTGATCTCAGCGTCATCTAGGATGACCACCTTTCTGCACCAAGACCTGATTTTACAGAGGACCCCAGTGAGCCATTGTGAAACATCACCACTAAGGATAAGGGAGTTAGGGCTTCCTTGGTGATGCAGTGGTTAAGAATCCGCCTGCCAATGCAGGGGACACGAGTTCAATCTCTGGTCTGGGAAGATCCCCATTCCATGGAGCAACTAAGCCCATGTGCCACAACTACTAAAGCCCGCATGCCTAAAGCCCAAGCTCCACAACAAGAGAAGCCACTGCAAAAAAAAAAAAAAAAAGGAGAAGCCACCACAATGAGAAGCCTGTGCACTGCAAAGAAGAGTAGCCCTCGCTCACCACAAGTAGAGAAAGTCCGTGCAGCAACGAAGACCCAGTGCAGCCAATAAATAAAAAATAAATTTATTTTTAAAAATAGTAAACATTATGTAACTCAAAAGGGCCTACTAGCTTCACAGCAGGTGTTTTATGCAACTCTGCCCTAAATAAGTAGCTTAACTCTACTCCCCTGGAACTTCAAACTTCAACTACAAACCTGGAAAAGGGACTATTCAGTATGACCTCAAAACACAAGTGAGCAATAGATAAAAACACCACATTTGGATTTTATGCTGATCCTGTCCTTGAGAGAGATATTGGTCATCTGACAGTCTTTCTTTATGAATACTGTTTCTGGAACTTTTTCCCCCAGATCTCAATACTGGGCTTAATGGGGGTTTTTTGTTTTTTTATAAATTTATTTATTTATTGGGTCTTCATTGCTGCCCACGGGCTTTCTCTAGCTGCGGTGAGTGGGGGCTACTCGTCATTGTGGTGCAAGGGCTCCTCATTGCAGTGGCTTCTCTTATTGCAGAGCATGGGCTCTAGGCATGTGGGCTTCAGTATTTGCAGCACACGGGTTCAATAGTTGTGGCTCATGGGCTATAGAGCATAGGCTCAATAGTTGTGGCGCACGGGCTTAGTTGCTCTGTGGTATGTGGGATCCTCCTGGAACAGGGATCTAACCCATGTCCCCTGCATTGACAGGCGGATTCTTAACCACTGTGCCACCTAGGAAGTCCCCTGAGCTTAATGTTCCTTAAGTACTTTAACAAGTGCTCCTAAGGACTTCCTAGGTGGTGCAGTGGGTAAGAATCCGCCTGCCAATGCAGGGGACACAGGTTCGATCCCTGCCCCAGGGAGATACCACATGCGGCGGAGCAACTAAGCCCATGCGCCACAACTATTGAGCCTGCGCTCCAGAGCCCGTGAGCCACAACTATTGAGCCCATGTGCTGAAAGTACTGAAGCCCACGGGCCTAGAGCCCATGCTCTGCAACAAGAGAGGCCACCGCAAAAAGAAGCCAGCGCAACACAATAAAGAGTGGCCCCACTCACTGCAACCAGAGTAAGCCCGTGTGCAACAACAAAGACCCAACACACCCAATAAAAATTAATTAATTAATTAATTAATTAAAAAAAAGAAGAAGTGCTCCTAGGTAGAAACCATTCAGCAGAGTTAGGAGAGACCAGAAGTTTGAATTGTCGTCATTATGTACATCTCAAAGTTTACCCAAAAATGAAGCTAATTTCTTTTTTCCTTCCAGGTCTCTGAATCTCCCTCATTTCTACCATGCTGAATTATTTACCAATTACTACTTATTTCCTTCTATAAGCAATGTGTTTTTTATTTTCCTTTAACTTAGAAAGTCACTAAAAACTTCTCATTTCAAATCTGTCTAGAAGGCTTACTTTGGAAGCTGAAAAGTATCTGACCAATATCAGATACAAATTTACTTTTAGAGAGCTTATAAGATATTAAAAGTTTAATCAAAGAAATCTGAATCAGCAAAGCCCTACCTCAGGAGATTTGCCAGATATAGGCCTGCTTTCTCAGTTTTTTTCCTACATTACAGGATTAGCTCCTACAGCCTACAAATCTCATTAAAACACTGCTAATGGAAAATATCACCTGTGGCATCATTAGTACCAAGCTCTTATACTAAATTTCTGAAATCACTGACTCTTCCCATTTAGGTGATGAATGACAACCATAGGTTATATATTCCCAGGAATCTGGCAGTTCTGATATGAAAAAAATAGAGCTCCCAGTTCAGTATTCAAAGATCTGATAACCAGTATCATATTATGACCTATCTGGGGAAACAATAGTTTTTTGTTTTTGTTTTCCTGTGACTAAGGGAAACCACACATAGCCCCTTATATTACTGAACCTCAAAGCTTCTTTTTAGGTCCAAAATGTCTACCAGTTCTTTTGTTCTTGTTTTTTGTTTTTTTCCCTCTTCACTAGCAAGCATCACTCACCACCTTTGGGGTTCTTCTGCCTTGCCCATTCCATCCCCACTACCAAGCTAAGCTATTAGTTTCAAAGCCAGACAATCTCCCTAGTCCCCCATTCCCCCCTGAAGTGAAAGACAAAGAGACATTTTTCTGTTTGTTAATGCTTTAACCACTAATGACTTTGGGGGAAATTCTAAAAGTATCAGAATACCAGTCCTATGAAATGGTAAAAAGACTAGCTATCCCTCTCCTCTTTATGCTCACAGTGGCAGTGCTTATGAAAATTTCTCCTCCTCCTCCTCCTTCAGACCACACCTTAGATGAAGGCCCTTTCTTTTAAAATGGCCAACATATTCCCTGGAGACACCCCAAGTTCGGCCTAATGATGCAATCAAAGCAGAACTGTTATTTCCTCTCTTTCTCTTGTAGACAGAAGGCAGACAGGTAGGTAGGTAAATAGATGGATAGACAGATGACAGAGAATTAATTTGCTTTTCTAAGGATATGCAGAGCAAAAGACACCCAGTTCACTAAGCTTCAACCCTTCTCAGGAATGATAACTAGCTTTTTATCATTATCCTCCAATCCACAGCCAGTGTAACCTTTAAAAATGTAAACGTAAAATGTCACTACTCTGTTTACAATGCTTTAGTGACCTCCCAGTGAAATCGTGATAAAGCACTAGCTTCTTGATAGGGCACTCAAGGCTCTTCCAAACTGGACCCAAGTTACTTGTTCAGTCTCATCTCTCATTACACTCCCCACCTGTCTTTTCTTTCTTTAAAAGTTCCAGCTGACAAACGGTAGCTCCTTTCCCTTGCTCTCCTCCACTCCCACTCAACTACTATCACTGATTTTTTTACATGTCAACTAGCATTTAATCCACACAATAATACTGTGGGGTAGGAGCAACTCCTTATTTGCCAGTTGAAGAAACTGAGGATCAAGTAATTTGATGTTAAATAATCTGCCTATTTACGGCTAGTAAATAGCAAATATAAATCCAAGTTTATTCATCCATTCATTCGGTATTTTGTGAGCACTTATGGGCCTGGCACTGTTTTAGGCAGCGAGGAAATAGTAAACAAATTTTATGCAAGTTTTACCCTTCTTTATTATTACTCAATGTCTGGCATAAAGCAGCACCTGTTCAAAACACTCCTGAGGAAAAAATGTAATTAAGAGCTCCTGTTCACTGCTCCAAAGATATTTCTAAAGGTGATGCACACCAACACTACGCACATGGCTATTTGTGCAATTCATACTAAAAGAATGATAGTATCAATTAACTGATTTCACAAAAGGTACTCAAAGCTTTTGCAATGGTTGATTCCTCTGTCCAGAAGCTAAACTTCCAGAATTCTGCCTGCCTGGTTCTTTTTCATCATTCAGGTCTCTGCTATATTGTTGCGTCTCCACAAGACATTCCTGGTCACTCTATCTAAAGTAGGTTCTATGAATTTTCATCACGGCACTTCTTTCTGAAATTTCCTTGTCTATCTGTCTGTCTGTCTGTCTATCTATCTATCTGTTTTCTAACTACCTCTCTACCTACCTGCTATTTACCTATCTATTTACTACTCCTCCCATAAGGATGCAAGCTCCAAGAGTGCAAGGACCTCATTTGTCTTGTCACCCTAGTATTAACAAGCCCTAGCCATAGTAGGTACTCATAAATACTGTTTAAATGATTACAACAACAATAATAATAACAGGAAGAGGAATAATCCCATTAGAAAACCCAGGTCTTTATAATTAGGCTCCTCAGCAAACATGATTGGTTTATACTTGTGGATGGGTAGTCCAGAAAATGCTGCTATCATCTATTATCAAATCTTTATCGAAAGAGATAGGATTAAGATGGTGGAGTAGGAGGACATGTGCTCACTCCCTCTTGCAAGAGCACCGGAATTACAACTAACTGCTGAACAATCATTGACAGAAAGACACTGGAACTCACCAAAAAAGATGCCCCACATCCAGAGGCAAAGGAGAAGCCGCAGTGAGACGGTAGGAGGGGCGCAATCGCATTAAAATCAAATCCCATAAATGCTGGGTGGGTGTCTCACAAACTGGGGAACAGTTATACCACAGAAGTCCTGAGGGTTCTGAGCCCCACGTCAGGCTTCCTAACCTGGGGGTCCAGCAAAGGGAGGAGGAACCCCCAGAGAATCAGATTTTGAAAGCCAGAGGGATTTGATTGCAGGACCTCCACAGGACTGGGGGAAACAGAGACTCCACTCTTGGAGGGCACACAAAAAAGTGTGCTCACCAGGACCCAGGGGGAAGGAGCAGTGACCCCATAGGAGACGGAACCAGACCTACCTGCTGGTGTTGGAGGGTTGGCTGCAGAGGTGGGGGGCAGCTGTGGCTCACCGAGGAGACAGGGGCACTGGCAGCAGGGGTTCTGGGATGTGCTCATTGGCATGAACCCTCCCAGAGTCCACCATTAGCCCCACCAAAGAGCCTGTACGCTCCAGTGCTAAGTAGCCTCAGGCCAAACAACCAACAAGGTGGGAACACAGCCCCACCCATTAGCAGACAAGCAGATTAAAGTTTTACTGAGCTCTGCCCACCAAATCAGATTAAAGTCTTACTGAGCTCTGCCCAACCAGCCCTACCCAGCATCAGTCCCTCCCATCAGGAAGCACTGCACGAGCCTCCTAGATAGCTTCCTCCACAAGAGGGCAGACAGCAGTATCAAGCAGTATCAGCAGTATTTCGTCTTGTGGAACTGAAAACCACAGCCACAGAAAGAGAGAGAAAATGAAAAAGCAGAGGACTTTGTACCAGATGAAGGGACAGGATAAAACCCCAGAAAAACAACTAAATGAAGAGGAGATAGGCACCCTTCCAGAAAAAGAATTCAGAATAATGATGGTGAAGATGATCCAGGACTTTGAAAAAAGACTGGATGCAAAGATCGAAGTTTACCAAAGACCTAGAAGAATTAAAGAGCAAACAAACAGAGATATGCAACACAATAACTGAAATGAAAAATACACTAGAAGGAACCAATAGCAGATTAACTGAGGTAGAAGGGCGAATAAGTGACCTGGAAGACAGAATGGTGAAAATCACTGATGTAGAAAAGAATAAGAAAAAAAGAATGAAAAGAACTGAAGACAGCCTAAGAGACCTCTGGGACAATGTTAAATGTACCAACATTCGCATTACAGGGGTCCCAGAAGGAGGAGAGAGAGAGAAAGGACCCGAGAAAATATTGGAAGAGATTACAGTTGAAAACATCCCTAACATGGGAAAGGAAATAGCTACCCAAGTCCAGGAAGTGCAGCGAGTCCCAAGCAGGATAAACCCAAGGAGAAATACGCCAAGACATATAGTAGTCAAATTGACAAAAATTAAAGACAGAGAAATGTTATTAGAAGCAACAAGGGAAAAACAACAAATAATATACAAGGGAACTCCCATAAGGTTAACAGCTGATTTCTCAGCAGAAACTCTGCAAGCCAGAAGGGAGTAGCATGATATATTTAAAGTGATGAAAGGGAAGAACCTACAACCAAGAATACTCTACCCAGCAAGGATCTCTTTCAGATTTGATGGAGAAATCAAAAGCTTTACAGACAAGCAACAGCTAAGAGAATTCAGCACCACCAAACCAGCCCTACAATAAACGCTAAAGGAACTTCTCTAAGTGGGAAACATAGGAGAAGAAAAGGATCTACAAAAACAAAAACAAAACAATTAAGAAAATGGTAATAGGAACACACATATCAATAATTACCTTGAAGGTAAATGGACTAAATGCACCAACCAAAACACACAGACTGGCTAAATGGATACAAAAACAAGACCCATATATATGCTGTCTCCAAGACACCCACTTCAGACCTAGGGACACATACAGATGGAAAGTGAGGGGATGGAAAAAGATATTCCATGCAAATGAAAATCAAAAGAAAGCTGGAGTAGCAATAGTCACATCAGATAAAACAGACTTTAAAATAAAAAATGTTACAAGAGACAAGAAAGGACAGTACATAAAGATCAAGGGATCCATCCAAGAAGAGGAGATAACAATTACAAATACGTATGCACCCAATATAGGAGCACCTCAATACATAAGGCAAATGCTAACAACTATGAAAGAGGAAATGCAAGGCAGAAATAGAGACACAGATGTAGAGAACAAACACATGGACACCAAGTGGGGGAAGCGGGGAGGGTTGGGGGGGATGAATTAGGAGATTGGGATACCAAATTGTACACTCTAAATATATGCTGTTTATTGTCTGTTAACTGTATCTCAACAGAAGTTCTAAAAAAAAAAAATCTTTATTGAGCACTTGGCTATCTACCACCCCTATGAAGAGCTTCTGAGTATTTGCATGTTACTTACAATTGCCTCCCCACATATGATTTTACTAATTAAATCTCTCATACAATATTTCTAAGCATCTTTCACTACCAAACCCACAAACCTACCCACCCTTGAAACCATCTTCTCTTTTGCTCCTGATATAATGAAGGCAAAATTCCTCCACCTAGGAAAGGCTAATCCTTACCCACAGACTTAGGATCCATGCCTTCTCAATTCCCAAGGACTTCAATTCCTTGACTGTCCCCATGCATGTACCATCAATCTCTCTTTATTATGCCCATTAGCAAATATTCACATTTGAGTATCTACCATCTTAAAAAAATCTTCCCACATTCCCCTTCAACTACTACTACACTTCTCTGTACCTTTCATAACTAAAATTATCTCTATATATTCAGAGTGTCCATTTCCTCATCTCTGACTTATCCCTCAAACCATGACAGGCTTTCACTCCTGATGGAAAGTTCTTGTCATGGTCACCAACAACTTCCATGTAGCCAAACTCAACAGTCACTTCTCTGGGCTCATCTTACTTCGACTCTCAGCAGCATTCAACATAGCTGTGACTCCTACACTGGCTACACCCTTCTCTGGCCTCCTGAATATCTTCTCCTGATTTTCTTCCTACCTTACCAGCAAGGCAACTGTCTTGTGGCAACTCCTCTTCCTCCATAAAACCTCAGGACTTGATTTTGGCTCTTTTTCTACACTCCCAGGTAATCTCACTAATTCCCATACATTTAAATATCACCTTATCCTGAGGACTCCCAGACATATCTACTAGGTCCAGACTTCTATTTTGAATTCCAGATTCCATATTTAAATACCTATCTAACATTGCCTCTTTGATGTCTCTCAGAGGTATCAAATGGGCCAGGTCCAAAAGAGGACTCTCAATCTTCCTCCAAACCGGTCCAGCCTACTTCCTCTCCCCCTATTCCTCTCACCCTTGTACTGGATGGCAAAAGAGTCATCAAAATGCTCAAACTAGAACCCTTGAAGGCATCCTAGATTGATACTTTTCCCTTATCTTCACACCCATTAACAAGTCCTATGAACTTTGATCTAAAAAATGTATCTTGAGTTCATCTTCTTTTCAGTAGCGTATAGAAATTAAGAGGGTAGGCACTGGAGTTAGACTACTATAATTTAAATCGCAGCAATAATAACAGCTAGCATTTATTGAGCATGTACTGTTTGCCTAACATTGTCCTAATTATTTTACATATATTAACTCATTTAATTTTCATAAGACCTTCATGAGGTAGGTGCTATTATTATTATTTCTATTTTAAAATTAAAGCAACAAAGAGCTTCCCTGGTGGTGGGTTAAGAATCCGTCTGCCAATACAGGGGACACGGGTTTGATTCCTGGGCCGGGAAGATCCCGCATGCCTCAGAGCAACTATGCCCGTGCGCCACAGCTATTGAGCCTGTGCTCAATCCCTTGAGCCACAACTATTGAGCCCATGTGCCACAACTACTGAAGCCCGTGCACCTAGAGCCTGTGCTCTGCAACAAGAGAACCTGCCACAATGAGAAGCCCGTGCACCACAATGAAGAGTAGCTCCCGCTCACCACAACTAGAGAAAGCCCATGCACAGCAATGAAGACCCAACATAGCCAATAAATAAATAAATTATTTACTTTTAAAAAAGGAAAAAAATAAATAAATTAAAGCAACAGAGGTTAAGGAACTTGTCCAATACTTATAGAAACAGAATTCAAACTCCTAAATCTCATTCCAGATCTCACTATGCTATGCTGCCTCTTGGAAAAAGGAGACTAAAGATAGTGAGATCGGTTCAAAGCTAAGGGAACAGTCTGGGTGAAAAATAATGAGAATCTGAATCAGTAATGAAAGTAGGGGCAAATTTATGAAATATTCAGGTAAGACCTAAATGGAGAGTTTTATCATGTTCAAGGATCGACAGGCTGAATATTAAAAAGATATCATTTCTTCCCGAACTGTTATATAGATTCAATCCCATTCAATATCCCAAAAGATTCAACATAACAAGTTGATTCTAAACTTTTATCAATTAACAAAACCAAGATTAGGGCTTCCTAGGTGGCACAGTGGTTGAGAATCCGCCTACCAATGCAGGGGACATGGGTTCGAGCCCTGCTCCAGGAAGATGCCACATGCCGTGGAGCAACTAAGCCTGTGTGCCACAACTATTGAGCCCGCGCTTTAGAGCTTGTGAGCCACAACTATTGAGCCCATGTGCTGCAACTACTGAAGCACACGCACCTAGAGCCCATGCTCCGCAACAAGAGAAACCACGGCAATGAGGAGCCTGCGCACCACAACGAAGAGTAGCCCTCACTCACCGCAACTAAAAAGAAAGCCCGCGCACAGCAAAAAAGACCCAACACAGCCAATAAAATAAATAAATAAATAAATTTATATAAAAAAAACACAAAAGAAACAAAACCAAGAATAGCCCAGATACTCCTTAAGAAGAAAAAACACAGGAGATGTACCCTGTTAGATATCAAATATTAGTTCAAAGCTTTAGTAATTAAGACAATGATATTGACTCAGATAGACAAACTAACATATAACAGAATACAGAACCCACAAACTGATTCCACACATACAAAAATCCGATTTATGACACAGCTGGTGTGGCTGAGTAGTGAAGAGAGGATGGACCTTTTTAATAAACAATGTTGGAAAAACTGGATATCTGTATGGGGGAAAATGAAATTGGATCTTTAACAATACCCAATACAAAATTCAATTTAAAAAAATTACTTCTGGGAGTTCCCCGGAAGTCTACTGGTTAGGACTTGGCGTTTTCACTGCTGGGGCCCAGGTTCAGTCTCTGATTGGGGAACTAAGATTCCACAAGCCAGTGTGGCAAAACAAACAAACAAACAAACAAAAAAAACTAAGTGGATTAAAGATTTAAGTGTGAAAACCGAAAATGTAAAACTTTTAGAAGTCAATATAAAACAATAACTCTATGGCCTTAGAGTAGGGAAGAATTTCTTAGGCATTAAAATCATATACTATAAAAGGAAAAGATTGATAAATTATAATACACTAAATTAAAAACTTTGGAACCAGCAACACATAAAGTGGCCTGATAAGCTATAAACTGGGAGAAGATGCCAGCTACACACATAAAGGACAAAAGATGAGGGTCCAAAACATATCTTAAATGCCTACAAATTAATATGAAAAAGACCAACTTCTCTCCTCCCCACAAATAAAAATTTGAATACTTACTTCTTAGGAGACAACATAAATAACATATAAAAAGGCGCTCAGACTCATAAGAAATCAGGAAAATACAAATTAACACCACAATAAAATCCACACCCACTAGATTGACAAAAATTATGCATAAAACACTGACTAAATAAAGTATTGGCTAGGATATAGAACAACCAAAACACTTAAACTCTAAGTATACCAGGAAAAACAATTTAGTATTATTTTTTATAAAGATGCACAAACTTTATAATCCAGCAATTCCATTTTTCCTACAATCCCTCTGCCTGGAATATCCTATCTTTGCACAGCTAAATCTTACTCTTCTTTCAGATACCACCTGCAGAAGGTAGAAATACTATTTCTATGTTCTGAACTCCTATAGCACTTTGTAAGTGTTTTTGGCTCACCAATTTCTAGCCTGCATCATACGTATTTATATACAAGTCTTATCTTCTCTATCAAATTGTAAGCAAATAGAGAACAAGAACCTGCTTGATTTGACTTTTAATTACTATAAATTAGACACAGCTCCTGTGTACGGGAACATACGATAAAGACTCCAAACTACAGAATCAAGCTGTACAAAACCTAGCACGTAGAAGGCACTCAAATATTTGTTGAATAGGTGAATACCAATTTGGTTAGTGACTAACTGAATCAACCAGGAATTGCTGTGCATACCAAATATGAACTAGCTGTGAAAGTAAAATCAGAACACCAATTTGTGTATCTAAAGTCCCAAATGAATTTTTCTCCCAGATTCTAGCCTAATGTTGCATAGTGAGGGTCAACTACCAGCTACAAAGGGAAATCACTGCCAACAAAGCAGATAAAGAGTGAGGGCAGGATAGAAGGTGGAAAAAAGAAAAAGAAGGTAACAAAATAGGGTAAGTAAGAAATGGCAACATTATTGGATTGTAGGTCATCTTCCATAAGAATTATAAGAGGGCAAGAAAACTCAGAAAGCAAAGAAACACCTATAGACCTTTAGTAACAAAAACAACAAACAGGATAGGACAATTTTAAAAGATGAGGAAAGCTAGCCATCAATAGATTATGCAGTAGAGACTTTTTTCCTTAAACTTATTATGCAGTATTTCAGACATATAAAAAGGTTAAAAAATATATATACACACACATATATATGTGTGTGTATATATATATATATATATATATATATATATATATATAAAACAAATACCTGTGTACACTCCACTCAGCTTAAGAAACACAGCACTAACAGTTAAAGTTCTCTGTATACTTCCACAATTATATCCCCCTTCAACTCTCAGGGGCAACAGTATTCTGAATTTGGAGTTAAACATTCTTATTCATTTCTTCATAGTTTTACAGCGATGCCATTTTTTTAAAAGTAGTGGTTAGGGACTTCCCTGGTAGTCCAGTGGATAAGACTCCATGCTCCCAATCCAGGGGCCTGGGTTCAATCCCTGGTCAGGGAACTAAATTCCACAGGCCGCAACTAAAAGAGCCCATGTGGTACAACTAAAGATCCCGTGTGCTGCAACTAAGACCAGGCACAGCCCAATAAATAAATAAAATTTTTCTTAAAAGAAGCAGTGGATAAATTTTGTGACAAAGGGAGGAATTTCATCTGTCCATCACAAGAGATTCAGAATGAAAGGAACAAGCAGTAACAACTGACCAATTCTTAAGGCAAAGAGATGAAGGTTTGGAAGATAGGTGACAGCTTAAGGGGAAAAAAGGGAAAGTAAACAATACTGAAAAAGTAACACAGCAAAAAAGAAACAGCAAAAAAAGAAACAACAAAAATAACCAAAATTCAGTGTCAATGGAGAGAAACAGTTCCCTTAGAAACTGCTCATTCACTCAAGAAATAAGCACAAACTATTTGCTAGACACTGTTTTAAAAAATATTTATTTATTTATTTATTTATTTAGGCTGAGCCAGGTCTTAGTTGTGACGTGGGATCTTTGTTGCGGCATATGGGATCTTTAGCTGTGGCATGCAGGATCTTTTCATTGCAGCATGCAGGCTTCTTAGTTGTAGCATGTTAACTCTTACTTGCGTCATGCATGTGGAATCTAGTTCCCAGACCAGGGATCAAACCCGGGCCCCCTGCACTGTTGTCTTACCCACTGGAGTCTTACCTACTGGACCACCAGGGAAGTCCCTAGACACTCTTCTAAGGTACTAGGGATATAGCAGAGAACAGAACAAAGTCTGCCTTCAAGGAGCATTTATTCTAGTTGGGGAAAGAGGTAATCAAATGAATAGCACATGAGATGTTGGGGAAAAGATAAAGAACAGTAGAGAAGGCAGAGTGCTTGGTGGGGGGAAGGAGGAGCTTGCTATTTTATGTGGAGGTAGTTAGAGAAGGCCTCTCTGACAAAGGAACATTTAGGCAGAAACCTAAGGGAAGTGAGGAATGGAAGCATTACAGCAAATACAAAAGCCCTGAGGTGGGAGTGTGCATAGCACTTGAGGAACCATAAGAAGGCTAGATGTGGCTGGGGTCAGCAGCAAAGAGGAGTAGATATGGACGAGATGGTCACAGAGGCACCACATATGGAGCAATGCCACAAGTGGAGCTTCTATTCAAAGTGAAATGCAAAATCTCTACAGAGTCTTCAAGAGAAAAGTAACATGATCTGATCTACATTTTAAGTAAGGTAATCATATAATTTATCACTCAAACAGGGACATTTTGGTGAGTGAAGGAGGATGCTATTAATAGTCACATTACGACAAAAGGCATTAACGAGACTTTAATTTTAAAAGGCTGCTGTGTGGAGCCAGCCTGAAGGGGTTCCTCTGGCCAAATCTGGAACAACTGATCAAAATACACAGTGATAGTAAAAATTACAATCTATTGAATAAAGTAAGAATCTATACGGCTACACTGATAAAAATAAAATTTAAAAAGCTCTTTCCTTTTTTAAAAAAGTGACTCAGTTATACATATATATATTCTTTTTCATATTCTTTTCCATTATGATTTATCACAGGATACTGAATACATTTCCCTGTGCTATACAATAGGACTTTGTTGTTTATTCATCCTATATATAATAGTTTGCATCTGCTAATCCCAAACTCCCAATACTTCCCTCCCCCACCTCCCTCTTCAGGTTGGCAACCACAAGTCTGTTGTCTATGACTGTGAGTCTGTTTCTCTTTCATAGATATGTTCATCTGTGTCATATTTTAGATTCTGCATGTAAGTGATATCATATGGCACCTGTCTGTCTCTTTCTGACTTACTTTGCTTAGTATGATAATTTCTAGGTCCATCTATGTTGCTGCAAATGGTATTATTTCATTCTTTTTTTATTGCTGAGTAATATTCCATTGTGTGTGTGTGTGTATATATATATATATATATATATACCACATCTTCTTTATCCATTCCTTTGTTGATGGACATTTAGGTTGTTTCCATGTCTTGGCTATTGTAAATAGTGCTGCCATGAACGTAGGGGTGCATGTATCTGGAAAAGCTCTTTCATACAGTAGAAAGCTAACTAACAAATTTAGGAAGGAAGACATAATTAGAAAATCATCTATTAGCAATCATCATAATGATAACTGATTGGGCAAGAATCATCAATAAATGCTAAAATTGATAGGTAAAAGCTTGAAAAGTAATAGGATATTTACATAGTCTCAAAGTATTTCCCCACGAACTATTTATGAATTACAAAAGACAAATTTACAAGGGAGAAAACTGGCATATGCCACCTTCACTAAATGGCCAAACTTAACATTGCCAGCAGTGGAACAAACCGATAACACGTGCATCCTAATATGATACACAGAGAAGAGCTCAACATCATTTCTTGGGTATTACTACCCAGAGTGCATAAACTGAATTTAATCATGAGGAAACAAAAAACCCAACTGAGGGATATTCTATAAAATAACTGGCCTGTACTCATCAAATTGTCAATGCCATGAAAATACACAAAGACTCAGGAACTATTCTAGATTAAAGGAGACAAGAAAGACATGTCAGCCAAATCAACACATGATCTTGGATAGTCTTCAGCTGTAAAGGACATTACTGAGATGATTGGCAAAATGTGAATAAGTTACATAGCTAGATTAATAGCATTGTGTCAGTGTCAAGTTCCTGATTTTGATCATTGTACTGTGGTTATATAAGGGAACTTCCTGTTTCAAAAAAAGACACATTAAAGTATTTAGGTGTTAAGGAGCATCATATCTGTAACTTACTCTTAAATGGTTCAGAAAAAAAATAATTCTAGGTGTCTGAAGAAAGATAGAAGGTAAAACAAATTTAGTAAATGTTAACATTTAAGGAATCTGGGTGACGGGTATGCACAAATTCTTTGGACAATTTTTGCAAATGTTCCACAAGTCTGAAATTATTTTTTATTTAAATGAATACATCATTCACATACTTACAAAGCTTTCAGTGTAGAGAACAGACTGAGTGGGGGATGGTGACTGCAGAGTTAGAATCAGGGTTGGACCAATTAAAAGGCCATTGTAGGGCTTCCTAGGTGGCACAGTGGTTAAGAATCCACCTGCCAATGCAGGGGGCACGAGTTCGATCCCTGCTCCAGGAAGATCCCACATGCCAAGGAGCAACTAAGCCCATGTGCCACAACTACTGAGCCCACGTGCCACAACTACTGAAGCCCATGTGCCTAGAGTGCATGCTCCGCAACAAGAGAAGCCATGGCAACGAGGAGCCTGTGCACCACAACAAAGAGTAGCCCCCACTTGCTGCAACTAGAGAAACCCTGTGTGCAGCAACAAAGACCCAACACAGCCAATAAATAAATAAGTAAATAAATAGGTAAATTTTTTTACAAAAAGGTCATTGTAGATTAAGGACAGAGGTTATGGAAGACAGCAGAGTAGGAAGCTCTAGGAATTAGTCCTTTCACCAAAAGAACTATTGAGCGGGCAAGAAATACCTGAAGCAATTATTTTTAAACTCTGGAATCCAGTCCAACACTTTCAGCATCGAAGAGAGTGCTTGATGAAGAAAGAGGCTGGTAAATTTTAGTTAACTGCAGCATTTGGCAGAGCACCTATCATCCTCCAGCTCCCAGACCCATGGCAGGCAGCAGTGGGAACAACAGCCCAAGATCCTGTTGCGGCTTGCTGACGCAATAGGGATCCCGTTCTCCAAAAATCAACGTTGCGTGTCTTTTGGTTTTTGTTTCTTGGGTTTTTTTTGGCCGTGCTGCACAGCTTGCAGGATCTCCTTTCCTGACCAGGGATTGAACCTGGGCCAGGGCAGTCAAAGCTCAGAATCCTAACCACTAGGCAACCAGGGAACTCCCAAGGCTATGTGTCTCAATCACTGCTTTTGATTACTGAGAAGCTGGCAAAGAGGCTCACCATTCTCTCAACCCACATGGCAGAAATTGCTTCCCTAGCAAAGTGAGATGAAGTGATGCAAAGAAAGAGAACACTCTCTTTCCCTTTTCTAATTGGATCCAGGCATTTAAGGAAATCTGTCAAGTCACTGAAAGAGTGGAGATAACAGAAGAGACTTCAGTGACTATATACAGCAAGGAATATACTCTTTACAAAAATAGTTTACAAAAGTCACTAAACAAGTAGACAACTGCAGCTTTCATCCAATAATGACAGTAATCTCTAGGGAGGGAGTAGAATCTGATTTCCAGAGATACTACATTACAATACTCAAAATATCAAGTTCTCAACAAAAAATTAAAAGCATACAGGCAAATGAAAACTCAATGTTGCTAACTATTAGAGATATAAAAATCAAAACCACAATGAGGTATCACCTCACACAGGTTAGAATGGCTATCATCAAAAAACCTACAAACAATAAATGCTGGAGAGGGTGTGGGCAGAAAAGGAACCCTCCTACACTGTTGATGGGAATGTAAATTGGTGCAGACACTGTGGAAAACAATATGGAGCTTCCTCAAAAAACTAAAAATAGAGCTACCATAAGATCCAGCAATCCCACTCCTGGGCATATATCCAGAAAAGACAAAAACTATAATTTGAAAAGATACATGCACCCCAATGTTCATAACAGCACTATTTACAATAGCCAAGACATGGAAAGATCCCAAGTGCCTATCAACAGATGACTGGTTTAAGAAGATGAGTACATACATATACATACTGTGTACACACACACACATATATACACAATGGAATATTACTCACTCATAAAAAATAATTAAATATTGTCATTTGCAAGCAACATGGATGGACCTGAAGAATATTATACTAAGTGAAGTAAGTCAGACAAAGATAAGTAATATGACATCACTTATATGTGAAATCTAAAAAGATAATACAAATGAGTCTATAGGCAAAACAGAAACAGACTCACAGACATTGAAAACAAACTTATGGTTAGCAAAGGGGAAAGGAAGGAAGGAGGGATAAATTAGGAGTATGCAATTAACAGATACAAACTACTATATATAAAATAGATAAGCACGGATTTACTGTATGACACAGGGAACTATATTCAATACCTTGTAATAACCTACAATGGAAAATAATCTGAAAAAATATATAACTGAATCACTTTGCTGTACACCAGAAACTAACACAATATTGTAAATCAATTATACCTCAATTTCTAAAAATTTACAAAGCATACAAAGACACAGGAAAATACAGCCCATTCACAGGAAAAAAAGAAATTGACTGAAATCATCCCCAAGCAAGCCCAGATACTAGACTTACTAGACAAAGATTTACGTTAACTGTCTTTTTTTTTTTTTTTTTTTTTTTTTTTTTTTTTTTGGCACACGGGCTTAGTTGCTCCGTGGCATGTGGGATCTTCCTGCAGCTGGGATCGAACCCGTGACCTCTGCATTGGCAGGCGGATTCTTAACCACTGCGCCACCTAGGAAGCCCGTTAACTGTCTTTAATATGCTCAAAGAGCTAAAGCAAACCATGGACAAATAACTAAAGGAAACCAGGAGAACAATGTATGAACAGTATGGAATAGCAACAGAAAGACAGAAAGCATAAAAAGGAACCAAACAGAAATTCTGGACTTTTTTGTACAATAGCTGGCATTAAAAATTCACTAGAGGGGGACTTTCCTGGTGCTCCAGCAGTTAAGACTCCACACTCCCAATGCTGGGGGCCCGATTCAATTCCTGGTTAGAGGGCTTCCTAGGTGGTGCAGTGGTTGAGAATCCGTCTGCCATTGCAGGGGCACGGGTTCGATCCCTGCTCCAGGAAGATCCCACATGCCATGGAGCAACTAAGCCCGTGCGCCACAACTATTGAGCCCATGTGCTGCAATTACTGAAGCCCACGTGCCTAGAGCCCATGCTCTGCAACAAGAGAAGCCATGGCAATGAGGAGCCTGTGCACCACAAAGAAGAGTAGCCCCCACTCACCACAACTAAAAAGAAAGCCTGCGCACAGCAAAAAAGACCCAACACAGCCAATAAAATTAATTAATTAAATTAATTAATTTAAAAAAATCCTGGTCAGGGAACTAGAGCCCACAAGCTGCAACTAAAGATCCCACTTAGGGCAATGAAGATCCCGCATGCCACAACTAAGACCCAGTGCAGCCAAATAAATAAATAAATATTAAAAAAAAAAAAACCCTAGAGGTGTTCAACATCAGATTCAACCTGGCATAAAGAAAGAGTCAGTGAACTTGAAGACAGGACAACTGAAATTACTCAGCCTGAGTAGCACAAAGGGAAATGAATGAAGAGGGACTTCCCTGGTCCAGTGGTTAAGACTCAGCACTCCCACTGCAGGGGGTGTGGGTTCAATCCCTGGTCTGGAAACTAGGATCCCAAATGCCACGTGGTGTGACCAAAAATTAAAAAAATTAAATTAAGAAGAAAAGAAAAATGAACAGAGCATAAAGGGCCTTGGTACACCATTATATGTACCAACATACATATTATGGGAGTCCCAGGAGGAAAAGAGGAAGAAAAAAAAAATTAAAGACATAATCATCAAGAACTGTCAAAACTGATGAAAGACATGAATCTACACATCCAAGAAGCTCAACAAACTTCCGTAGGATAAATCCAAAGAATTCCACTCCAAGATGCATTGTATTCAAACTGATGAAAAACAAACAGAATAGTCAAAGCAGCAGAAAGGAAGTAACTCATCATACATGAGGGACCCTCAATGAGATTAACAGCCGATATCTCATCAGAAACCATGGAGGCCAGAAGGCAGGGGATGATATATTTAAAATGCTGAAGGTAAAAACTATGAACTAAGAATTCTAAAATAAAAGAGAAATCAAGACATTCCTCAACAAAAGCCAAGGGAGTTCATCACCAACTGACCTGCCCTATAAGAAATGCTAAAGGGAAATGAAAGGGAAAGGCTAAAATGAAAGAATACTAGGTGGTAACTCAAAGTCATAAAAGAAATAAAGATCATTACATCATCAAAACAATTATTTACAAACAATAAATGCTGGTGAGGTATGAAGAAAAGGGAACCCTCCTACACTGTTGGTGGGAATGTAAACTGGTACAACCACTATGGAGAACACTTTGGAGGTTCCTTAGAAGGCTAAAAATAGAACTATCATATGATCCAGCAATCCTATTCCTGGGCATATATCCAGAGAAAACCATAATTCGAAAAGATACATGCACCTCAGACGTCCCAGGTGGTGCAGCGGTTAAGAATCTGCCTGCCAATGCAGGACACATGGGTTCAAGCCCTGCCCCAGGAAGATAACACACACCATGGAGCAACTAAGCCCGTGTGCCACAACTATTGAGCCTGTGCTCTAGAGCCTGTGAGCCACAACTATTGAGCCCATGTGCCACAACTACTGAAGCCCACATGCCTAGAGCACAAGCTCTGCAACAAGAGAAGTTACCACACTGAGGAGCCCTTGCACCAAAATGAAGAGCAGCCCCTGCTTGCAGCAACTAGAGAAAACCCATGTGCAGCAACAAAGACCCAACAGAGCCAATAAAAAAAATAAATCCAATAAATAAATAAATTTTTTAAAAGATACATGCACCTCCATGTTCACTGCAGCACTATTTACAATAGCCAAGACATGGAAACAACCTAAATGATCATCAACAGAGGAATGGATAAAGAAGATGTGGTACATATATACAATGGAATGTTATTCAGCCAAAAAAAAAAGAATGAAATAATGTCATGTGCAACTATATGAAAGGACCTAGAGATTACCATACTAAGAAAAGTAAGTCAGACAGCAAAAGACAAATATCATATGATATCACTTAAACATGCAATCTAAAAAGATGACACAAATAGGGACTTCCCTGCTGGCACAGTGGTTAAGAATCTGCCTGCCAATGCAGAGGACACAGGTTCGATCCCTGGCCTGGGAAGATCCCACATGCCGAGAAGCAACTAAGCCCCTTGGGCCACAACTACTGAGCCTGTGTGCCACAACTACTGAAGCCCCTGTGCCTAGAGCCCATGCTCCACAACAAGAGAAGCCACTGCAATGAGAGGCCTGTGCACCACAACAAAGAGTAGCGCCCCCTCATCACAACTAGAGAAAGCCTGCACACACCAATGAAGACCCAACACAGCCAAAAATAAATCAATTAAAAAAATAAAGAGGACACAAATGAACTTATTTACAAAACAGAAACAGACTCACAAACTTCAAAAACAAACTTATGGTTACCAAAGGGGAAAAGTGGAGCGGAGGGATAAATTAGGAGTTTCAGATTAACATATACACACTACTATATATAAAACAGATAATCAGCAAAGACCTACTGTGTAGCACAGAGAACTCTACTCAATATTCTGTAATAACCTTTATGGGAAAAGAATCTGAAAAAGAATGGATATATGTATATGTATAACTGAGCTACTTTACTGTACACCTGAAACTAACACAACATCGTAAATCAATCATAACCCAATAGAAAATAAAAATTAAATTTAAAAAATTAAATTTAATGATTTCATAATTTTAAAAAAGATCATTACAAAGGTTACCTAGATAAACATACAAGATAGTATACTGTATTTTTGGTATATAACTTCTCTTTCATTTCTTATATGATTTAAAAGACAAATGCTAAAAAGAAGAATAAATAAAAAAATAAAAGACAAATGCATAAAATAATAATTATAAATCTACAGTAACAGGAACATGATGCATAAAGTAATTTGTGACAATAACAACATAAAGAGGGGAAATGTAGTTAATATGTGTTCTTTTATTAATTGAGATATAACTGACATATAACACTGTAATAGTTTCAGGTATACAACATAATGATTTGATATGCATATATACCACAAAATGATCAGTAAGTATAGTTTAATGTATGCTCATGAAGCTAAGTTGGCATCAATTCAAACTAGATCGCTATAAACTCAAGATATTAACTGTAATCCCCACAGTAAGCACTGAGAAAATAACTTTAAAAATATACAAAAAAGAAAATGAAGAGGGAAACAAAATGGTACAATAAAAAAATCAAACACAAAGGAAGGCCATATTGGAGGAACTGAGAAACAAAAAAAAGATAAATGACATATAGAAAACAAATAGCACAATGGCAGAAATAAGTTTTTCATTATCACTAATCACTTTAAGTACGAACGGACTAACTGACCAATTAAAGACACAGATTCACAGAAAAGATGAAAGAAAAAAAAAAGACCAACCACACGTTGTTTACAAAAGACTCATTTTAGTTACAACACACAATATGGTGAAATGAAAAAATGAAAGAAGATATTCCATGCAAATAGTAAACAAAAGAGCTGCAGTGACCATACAAACATGAGACAAAATGGAACTTAAAAACTGTTACAAGAGGGACTTCCCTGGTGGTCCAGTGGTTAAGAATCCACCTTCCAATGCAGGGGACAGGAGTTCAATCCTTGATCAGGAAACTACGATCCCACATGCAACTAAGCCCTCGTGCTGCAACTACTGAGCCTGTGTGCTCTGCAGCCCAAGCACTGCAATGAAGAAAAACCCACGCACCACAACAAAGACCCACCCAGCACAGCCAGAAAAAAAAAACTGTTACAAGAAACACAAAAGAAAAAAAAAAGAAAGAGACACAAAAGACATTTTATATTGATTTAAAAGGCCAATTTATCAATAAGATAAAATAAACATGTACACACCCAAAAATCAGAGCCCCCAAATTTAAGAATCTAAAACACTGATAGAATTGAAGGCGTAAATAGACATTTCTACCATTAAGGACTTAAATACCCCACTGTAAATAATGAGTGGGACATCTAGACAGAGTATCAATAAGGTAACAAAGGATTTGAACAATACTATAAACTATCTAAACCTAACAGACATATACAGAACATTCCACCCAACAACAGCAGAATATATTATCTTCTCGAGGACACATAAAACATTCTCCAGGAGAGATCCACATGTTAGGCCATAAACCAATTCTCAGTAAATTTAAAAAGATCAACATCATACAAACCATCTTCTCTGACCACAATGGAAGAAAGCTAGAAATCAATAAAATAAGGAAAACTGGAAAATGTGCAAATACATGGAAATTAGTGCACTCTTAAACAACCAATGGGTGAAAGAAGAAATCACTAGGGAAATTTAAAAATACTTTGAGACAAATGAAAATGAAATCACAAGCAGTACTTAAGGGGAATTTTATAGTTGTAAATGCCCACACTAAAAAAGGAAGAAAGACCTCAAATCAAACAATCTAACTTTACATCTTAAGGGACTAGAAAAAGAGCAAATTAAATCCAAAACTAGCAGAAAGAAGAAAATAACAAATATGAGCAGGAAAAAATAAAATAGAGAATTTAAAAAATAGCAGAGGATCAAAACCAAAAGTCAGTTCTTTAAAAAGATAAACAAAATTGAAAAACTTTTAGCTACACTGTCCAAGGGAAAAAGAGAGAAGGTAAACATAAATAAAATCAGAAATGAAAGTGGGATATTACTACCAACCTTATAGAAACGAAAGGATTACAAGAGAATACTATGAACAATTATATACACAAAAATTAGATAATTTAGATGAAACAGATTTCTAGAAACACAGAAAGTACCAAAACTAACTCAAGAAGAAATTTAAAAATCTCAATATACCTATTAACAAGCAATGGAGGGACTTCCTAGGTAGCACAGTGGTTAAGAATCTGCCTGCCAGTGCAGGGGACACAGGTTTGATCCCTGCTGCAGGAAGATCCCACATGCTGTGGAGCAACTAAACCCATGCGCTACAACTATTGAGCCTGTGCGCCACAACTATTGAGCCCATGTGCCACAACTACTGAAGCTCACATGCCTAGAGCCCATGCTCCACAACAGGAGAAGCCACTGTAATGAGGAGCCCGCACACCTCAATAAAGAGTAACCCCGCTCACTGCAACTAGAGAAAGCCCATGTGCAGCAATGAAGACACAATGCACCCAGTAAATAAATAAATTTATTTAAAAAAAAAAGAAAAAGCAATGGAATCAATAATCAAAAACTTCTCAACGAAGAAAAGTCTAGGACCAGATGACTTCATTGGTGAATTTTACCAAACATTTAAACATCATTCTTACTCAAATTCTTCCAAAAAAAGAAGAAAAAAAAAAAAATAGAAGGAACACTTCCTAACATTCTAATGAAGCCAGCATTATCCTGATACCAAAGCCAGAAAAAGATATAAAAAAAGAACACTACAGACACAAAAATATCCCTTATGAATAAAGACACAAAAATCCTCAATAAAATACTAGCAAACTGAATCCAATAGCACATTAAAATGATTCTAAACCATGACCAACTGGGATTTATCCCAGGAATGTAAGGGTAGTTCAGATAAGGAAATCACTCAATGCAACAACCCCACATGATTCTCTCAATAGAAAAGGCATTGGAGGGACTGCCCTGTTGGTGCAGTGGTTAAGAATCCGTCTGCCAATGCAGAAGACACAAGTTCAAGCCCTAATCCAGGAAGATCCCACGTGCCGCAAAGCAACTAAGCCTGTGCACCATAGCTACTGAGCCTGCACTCTAGAGCCCATGAGCCACAACCACTGAGCCTGTGTGCCACAACTACTGAAGTCCACCTGCCTAGAGCCTGTGCTCTGCAACAAGAGAAGTCACCATAATGAGAAATTTGTGCACTGCAACAAAGAGTAGCCCCCATTTGCCACAAATAGGAAAAGCCTGTGTGCAGCAACAAAGACCCAATGCAGCCTAAGTAAATACAAAAATAAATAATTGTTTAGGGGGAAAAAAAAAGAGAGAAGGCACTGGACAAAATTTAATACCCTTTCATGAAACAAACACTGAGCAAAACCTTGAAGACACCATGCTAAGTGAAAAAAACAGTCCCAATAACACCCAAAATAAAATACATAGGAATAAATTTAACCAAGGACGTGAAAGACTTCTACATTGAAAACTACAAAGCATTGCTTAAAGAAATTAAAGATGACCCAAATAAATGGAAAGACATTCCATGTTCATAATTGATAAACTTAATATTGTTAAGATGGCAAAGGTAACTCCCAAAGCTATTTACAGATTCAGTGAAATCCCTATCAAAATTCCAATGGTCTGTTTTGCAGAAACAGAAAAGCTTACCCTCAAATTTGTATGGACCTACAAGGGGCCCTGAATAGCAAAAAACAGTATTAGAAAAGAAAAACAAAATAAGAGGAATTACATTTCCCAATTTCAGAGCTTATTATGAAGCTACAGTAATCAAAACAGTGTGGTACTAGCAAAACAGACATATGAACCAATGGAACAGAAGAGAGTCCACAAATAAATCTTTACCTGTAAGCCCACTTGATTTTCAATGGGGCTACAAAGAACAGTCAATAGGAAATGAACAAATGGCTGGGACAACTGGACATCCACATACAAACAAACGAAGTTGGACCCTGACCCCACTTTAAATACAAAAATTAACTCAAAATGGACCAATGACCTAAACATAAGAGCTTAAACTATAAACTCTCAGACGAAATCACAGGGTAAATTACCATGACTTGACTTTGGCAATAGATTTTTAGAGTTGACAGCAAAATCGCAAGCAACAAGGGACTTCCCTGGTGGCACAGTGGTTAAGAACCCACCTGCCAATGCAGGGCACACAGGTTAGATCCCTGGCTGGGGAAGATCCCACATGCCACAGAGCCACTAAGCCTGGGTGGCACAACTACTGAGCCTGTGCTCGAGAGCCCATGAGCCACAACTACTGAGCCCGAATGCCACAACTACTGAAGCCCATGCGCCTAGAGCCCATGCTCCACAAGAGAATCCACCACACTGAGAAGCCTGCACACCATAAGGAAGAGTAGTCCCCCGCTTGCCACAACTAGAGAAAGCCTGCGTACAGCAACAAAGACCCAACGCAGCCAAAAAAAAAAAAAAGCACAAGCAACAAAAAGGATAGATAAATTGGACTTCACCAAAATTAAACACTTTTGTGAATCAAAGGACACTATCAAGAATGTTAAAAGACAACCTGCTGAATGGGAGAAAATATCTACAAACCATATATCTGATAATGATCTAGTAACTAGAAACTATAAAGAACGCTTACGGCTCAGCAACAAAAAGACAAAAACCCAATTTAAAACCAGGCAAAGGACTTGAATAGACACTTCTCCAAAGAAGATACACAAATGGCCAACAAGCAAATGAAAAGATGTCAACATTATAGTCATCAAGGAAATTTAGAACAAATAATACTACTACTTCACACTCACTAAGATGACTTTACTTTTAAAAAACAGAAAGCAACAAGTATTGGTGAAGATGTAGAGAAATATGAACCCTTGTACATTGCTGGTAACAATGTAAAATGGTTCAGCTGCTGTGTAAAACTGCTTGGCAATTCTTTTTTTTTTTTTTTTGCTTGGCAATTCTTGAAAAAGTTAAGCATACACTACACACCTTTTAGAATGGCCAAAACCCAGAACAATGACACCACCAAATCCTGTCAAGATGTGGAATAACACAAGAACTCTTACTTATTGCTGGTAGGAATGCAAAGTGGTACAGCCACTTTGAAGGCAGTTTTGTACAAAACTAAACATACTCATAACGGGCTTCCCTGGTGGCTCAGTGATTAAGAATCCACCTGCCAATGCAGGGGAGACACAAGTTCAATCCCTGGTCTGGGAAGATCCTACATACCTTGGAGCAACTAAGCCTGTGAGCCACAACTACTGAGCCCACGTGCCACAACTACTGAAGTCCGTGCACCTAGAGCCCGTGCTCCACAACAAGAGAAGCCACTGCAATGAGAAGCCTGCACACTGCAATGAAGAGTAGCCCCCACTCTCTGCAACTAGAGAAAACCCACGTGCAGCAAAAGACCCAACACAGCCAAAAAAATTAATTAATTAAAAAAAAAATACCATGTGATCCAACAATGGCATTCCTTGGTATTTACCCAAAGATGAAAACTATCAGCACACAGATGTTTATAACAGCTTTATTTATAATGCCAAAACTTGGAAGCAACCAAGATGTCCTTCAGTAGGTGAATGGATAAATAAACTCTGATACATACAATGATATATTATCCAGTGCTTAAAAAAAAAAGAGCTATCAAGCCATGAAAAGACATGGAGGAATTTAAATGCATATTACTAAGTGAAAGAAGCCAATATGAGAAGGGCTACATATTGTATGATTCCAGTTATATGACATTCCGGAAAGGCAAAACAATGGAGACAGTAAAAAGATCAACATTAGCAAGGAGTTGGGGTAGGGGTGGGGGAATGAATAGGCAGAGCACAGAGGATTTTTAGGGCAGTGAAAATACTTTGTATGATACTGCAATGGTGGAAACAAGTCATCATATATTTGTCCAAACCTACAGAACATTCAATACCAAGAGTGAACCGTAAGGTAGACTATGGACTTTGGGTGATTATGATGTGTCATTGTAGGTTCACCAATGTAGGTAAAAAGTGTGCACCACTCTGGCAGAAGATGTTGATAATAGGGGTGGCTATGCATGTGTGGAGGCTGGGGGTATATGGGAAATTTCTATACCTTCCTCTCAATATTGCTATGAACCTAAAACTGCTCTTAAAGAAAACAAAAACAAACAAAAAGCTTTAAATTATAAAGAAAAAAAAAAAAGAAAATAGTTAAGTATAGAATTACCACATGGCTCAAAAATTCCAATCCTAGGTATATACCCAAAAGAAATGAAAACATATGTCTAGTACAGCATAGTTAACTATAGTTAACAATACTGTATTGCATACTTTAAAGCTGCTAAGAGACTAAACCTTAAAAGTTCACCTCTAAGAAATTTTGTAACTATGTATAGTAATGGATGTTAACTAGACTTATTGTGGTGATCATTTCACAATACATACAAATGTCCAATCATTATATAGTACACCTGAAACTGATACAACGTTATGCATCATTATACTTCAATTAAAAAATATGTCTACCCAGAAACTTGAACACAAATGTTTATAAACATTTTCTTTATAAACATAGTGCTATGTTAGCATTATTCATAATAGTCAAAAGGTGGAAACAACCCAAATACCCATCAATGGATGAATGGTTAAACAAACTATGATATACATACGACGGCATACTATTCACGCATGAAAAGGAACAAATTACTGAAGTACTGATACATGCTACAACAACGGATGAACCCTGAAGCCATTATGCTCAGTGAAAGTAGCTGTCTAGCTGTGACAAAAGGTCATACATCATATGATTCCATTTATGTGAAATTCAGAATACTAAATGCACAGAGACAGAATGCATATTAGTGATTAACAAGGAGAGGAGGGAGGGAGAAATGCGGAGCAATTGCTTAACAGGTACAGGGCTTTCTCTTGGGGTGATGAAAATGTTTTGGAACTAGAGAGAAGTGGTGGTTGCACAACACTGTAAACATACTAAATGCCACTGAATTATCCACTTTAAAATGGTTAACTTTGGACTTCCCTGGTGGTCCAGTGCTTAAGACTCCTCGGTCCCAATGCAGGAGGCTCAGGTTCCATCCCACATGCCACAACTAAGACCCAGCGCAGCCAAATAAATAAACATTTCTTAAAAATAATTTTAATAAATAAAGTGGTTAACTTTACGTAATATGAATTCCACCTCAACTTTAAAAAAATGAAAGTTTTAAGACAATTTTAATCTTTACTCTTTCAATAATAGCTTTATTGAGATACAATTCATATATCATACAATTCACCCAGTTAAAGTGTACAATTGTCTTTACTGTAGTCACAGAGCTATGCAATCATTACCACAACTGTAAAACATTTTTATCACCCCTGCCCCCCCCAAAAAAACCCAGTACCTATTAGCAGTCATTCCCCATTCCCTCCTTTAACACAGCTCTAGTCAACCACTAATCTACTTTCTGTCTCTACAGATTGATCTATTCTGGACATTTCCAAGAAACAAAATCATATGCAGTCTTTTGTGACTGGCTTGTTTCACACAGCATATTTTCAGGCAATTTCTTTTATTTTAACTATAAAGTTTGTGCCATGTATTAAAATGTAAGTAAAAAAGTAAGAAGACTATTAAAGGACCACTTACGAAAAGAATACAATTACTGAATGCGATGGCAGATCAAGAATCAAAAACAGAAAGCCAGCTAAAATTAGGAGATTGGAATTGCCATATATACGTTACTAATAAGAAAAAAAAACCAAATTGTACACTCTAAAGATATGCAGTTTATTGTGTTAACTGTATCTCAATAAAAGTTCTTTAAAAAATTTAAAAAAAATAAAATATATGCTCCAGCTTAAAAAAAAAAAAAAAAAGCCAGCTAAGAGCCAAGATGAATCTTTATAAAGTATAAACCAATAGATGTGAAGTGAAACCATTATAAGATGCAGTAGAAATAAACAAATCAGGGTAAAACATATACGTTAGAGAAATTATTTTACAAAACAAATTGCTGTCAAAAAGAACATTTTCCCTAACAAAGGTTTAGGAAAAGCAATCACAGATTTAGTTAAAAGAAGAAACAGGGAGAGCAAAGAATCATTGTCTCTGAGTATAAAAACTCCTCCAGTCAGTGGTTCTCAAAATGTAGTCCCTGGACTATGTGCATCAATATCATCTAAGAACTTGTTTTTAAAAATTCAGATTTCTGATCTGTGCCCCCGACAATCACCAAAGATGGGTCATTGGAAGTCATCTGGAAACATTAAAACCATTTAGCATTTATGAGATGACTCTCATAAATGCTAAAGTTTGAGAACTAATATCCAAGTAACACAAATAATGCAAATGATTAAATGTGTGTAAGAGGGGCTTCCTAGGTGGCGCAGTGGTTAAGAATCCGCCTGCCAATGCAGAGGTCACGGGTTCGATCCCTGCTCTAGGAAGATCCCACATGCCGCGGAGCAACTAAGCCCGTGTGCCCAAAAAAAAAAAAAAAAAAAAAAAAAAAAAATGTGTGTAAGAAAAAGAGCAAAGAAAAAATAATTAAAAAGAAAAAACATTTTGCACATTGGGCTGTTGAGAAAACATAAACTGATCTTTGAAAACGATTTTGGATTTGATGTTGGAAAAAAATTCCAAATGTGTAAATATGCAAGCCATTCTACTAATACCTGTGAGGACCACTCAGAGTATGAACAGGCAAGCACTCATAAATGTAAGGTTGCATGGTAGAGAGAGCACATAGCTGATACCCAAGTTTGTTGATGATGTCAAACTATTTTTATAACAAGTACAGTTATATTTAATCATCTCCATTCTTAACTCTGATAACCCAGACAAAACTAAACTTTTTGCTGTAGCAATCTTTACATGAACAACAGCATAAACTGTCAATTATTGTCAGATACTGACATTCAAGCTCAGGGTTAAGGCATTTACTTTGAGACCAAGTTAATCCCTATTTTTATGGTAAGACTTACGTAAACAAGGACAGACAAAATTAGAGTTAAATTTCTCAAGAGCACTGGATGACAGAACTCAAATTTCCCTGAAAATCACTAAAATATGTATTCAAGGATAGCCTTTATTATCCTAACTGTAAGCAGATTCCTGAAGATGAAGTACTCTAACTCATAATTTTACTTCATTGAGGAAAGTCCACTTTGGTTTAGCAGAGTTAAAGAAAGGAAGTTCATTTTTATAACTCTCAAAGGAGCTCACTAACAGAATGCAAAATTTGTCCACTTTCCCCATAAAAGGCATCCTCCCACTATAAACTCATATACCTAATTAAAGTGCTAAATTCTAAAGTCCCTTTGACTCATTTAGGTTAAGCCTTATAATGCATTTGGAAACCCAATTATATTCCATCAAACATTAAAAAGCAGATGTTTTAACATTTCCATTCATGGCTTTTGCACATCTTATAAACGAAACAAACTATTGGGGGAATGAAGTAGCTAAGGCATGCAAATAAATTACATGGGAGGTTATGTTGCTTTCAAAGGAGATTTTTATTTATTATCAACATTTGGCTTGATACATGAAGGTCTGGAAGCATCTAAAAGTTCTTTTTGACACTTTTTCATTTCACAGCTTATGTTTCAAAAGTCAGAAACCTCAGAATTGAGTAAAGCCTGAAAGCAGGTTAAGATACAGATGTGTCGACTTCTTCATTAGTCTCACATTTCCTCCCAACAAGCAGTCAACCAATATTCATCATTAAGCTCCAACTCCCTAAACATCTCTCACGTGTACAACGTGGCCTCTTCTTCACACAAGTCCAGTGCAACCTACCCACACATGCACACACACCAACAATTTCCAAGTCACTCACACGGGCACAACAGCCTCTCAACATTCATCTGGTTGGTAATCAAGGGCCATTCTTCTTGACACTGCCTATAATCTCTTTTTCCATTTCTACCACAATACTCACTACTGAACACAACAAAAGAAACAAGTTCCTTTTCTCTAACCGTAGAGAGCTTCTCTAACTCTATACCCCTCTTTTTTTCCCCCTTATTCTCTATCCTGCCTTTGTTATTTAGAAGGTGCAGGGTCTGGGAAAATCTCACTCACCTCATGCTATAGGCACCAGCACCCAGTTCCTGGCCGATCCCGGATAGACTAGCATCAAAGTCCTGCACCAGCCCGGATTCAATCACCTCATCGGCCAGAGGCAGCTTCAGAGCCCAGGCCATCCTGGCTCCTTCCTTGCCCCAGGAGACACCGTTTCTTGTGCAAAGGCGAGTAGTGTGATTCTACCCAACGGGGGCAAGACTGCAAGACTGTAGAAAACTCCAAACCAGTATCTCCCACGCAGTACCCACAGCCACCCCCAAGCCCAGCCCACACAACTAATCTCCCGCACCCTTGGCTTCTCGCTCCCGGCTGCCCTGACTTCAAAATCCCCCCCACCCCCCACCCCAGCTCTCTGGAGCCGCGAGAGGGACCTTTGGCTTAACTCTTCCAGACTGCCCAAAGGCAACCCTGGTCTCCTCGCACTCCCACTCTTTGGGCTCTCTCCTTGAACTCGTGGTGGTCACTCGCTGCTTTCCAAACAGACCAGCTGCAGCGACCCGCCGCCGCTCCCACGCGGCTTTCGCACCTTCTCCCCCGCCCCTTTCTGCTGGAAACCCCCTCCCTCCCGGGAACTGCTCTCCCTTTCCCCTCCAGGCCTCGCTTCCGGTCAGTTCCAAGATCACTTCCGGTCACTCCTTCTCAATCCCACAGCTCTTAGAACCAAATCCAGGTTGCCGCTGAGCTGACTCCCCTCCCTCTGCAGCTTCCCACGGCCTCGAAACACGGATGGAAAAAGCCCAACCCCGGCTTGAAACCCAGACTCCCCAGGCTCCTCCACCGCCCGCCACCCCAGCTCCAACCAATCATGGCGCCCTCTTCCTTCGCCGGTCCGGCGAACGTGACGTCACCCTGACGCTAGCCAATGAAGAAGCGATTCCTCCAGCCTTGGCAGTGATGATAGGCCAGCTACGCCACGGCTCCCCGCCCCCGGAGATGGGCTGGGCAATCTGGGAGGGGAGACGGCGTGCGTCAGGTGGCCGGGTTTAAACGTCTCTCGTTGTGGCTACCTGAGTTCTGGAGTCCGCGGAGTAGAGAGTCAGCGCCCTAAGGCGTGGGTGGAGCTTTCACTCTAGCCTTTCTGAGCCCGCACCCACACCCTGGCTGACTTACCCAAACGCTCTTAACAAGTGCTTGTTTGCTCCTGGAATACGGCCTCTTTAAACTCACCCCTCCGGGGGTAAACACCCTGCTTAAGTCCCACTTCCCTGGATAGCCTTTTTATCTTCCGCATTCTCCCTTAATGTTTTTCAACAGGAGAGTATGAGATAGGTGAAAGTATTGTAGTTTTTATTTTTTTATTTTTTTTTTTTTTAGTATTGTAGTTTTTAAAAGGTGGAGGTCTGAAGATCACGATTTGTGCTGGCGTCTTCATTTACTAGTTTGCTGACCAGAATAATCATTAAATCATACCTAGATTTAGCTTTCTCATATTTGAAAAGTGGGGATAAACACACATGCTCCACCTACCTCCTGTGAGGTTTAAATAATAATGTCCATTGTTTATTGAGCATCAGCTGTATACAAGGAACTTTATTGTATTATCAGTAATCCTCAAAACAATCCTAACTAGATTTACAATTATAAAGATAAGTATATATAAGATAGACATATATATACTACCAACTGTAAAATAGATAGCCAGTGGGAAGTTGTTGTATAACAAAGGGAATTCAACTCGAGGATGGAAGATGACTTAGAGGACTGGGATGGGGGGGGGGGGGACTCGAGGGAGGGAGGGAATAAGGGGATATGTGTATAAAAACAGATGATTGAACTTGGTGTACCCCCCAAAAAATAATAAATAAATTAAAAAAAAAAAGATAAGTATTAATGACCTTCATTTTACCAATCAGGGCAGGAGGCTAAGGGCTTAAGTTGGCCTAAGCTAAACTGGGATGCCAAACTCGGATGCCAAACTCAGAGCTGATTACAAACCCTGATAATTTTCACTACAAGACATTGCCTTGTAGTGAAATGTGAAAGTATTGGTTCATTGCTGGATTGCATTATTTAACTTTTACAGTCTTGAGATAGATGGATACATAGATACAAATAGACAGATAGCTGACTTTTTCACTAGACTATGACCTCCTAAAGAAAAGAGAATACATATTTTTTTCAAGTATGTGTTCTAAATATCTCCTGGTATAGTTCCTGTATTCAATAGGACTTTTTTTTTAATGTTTATTGAATTAAAAAAAAGAAAGATAGAAAGGAAAGAGGTTGACATGAAATTGACAGCACGCCTCCAGTTTCAGCCAGAGTCTTCTCTCTCTTTGAGAGCTCTGGCTTATCCATCTTCTTACCTAATAAGCCTGGCATCCAAGTCTTGGTTCATTCTCAAGACATTTAATATCTCTTCAAGCCATTTTTTTCTTCCCTTGAGCCAGTTTTATCTCAAAACATGTGTTTGTGAGTAAAGGAATTGGTCTTGGGCTCAGAGACTGAAAGAGAGACATCATACTCAAAATCCTTTACAACAAGCCTTCATAAACAACCCAGAGTATTTTTTAACACCTATTAGGTAGAACCAAGCCTTGTTTGAACAACAACTCTATCACTAGGTGCATAATCTTGGGCAAGTAACTTTACATTTCTGAGCCTCAGTATTAATCCATAAATTAGTGAAAATAAAACCCCCTACTAAGATTGTTGTGAGGAATAAATGAAGTACCAAGATGCCACATAAATAATACTTAGTAAATATTACCTCAAGTCTCCCACTAGCCTACTTCTGTTTCCCTGTTAAGATTGGGTTAGTATTTTTATCCTGTTTAAAAACAGTAGCTTAGGGACTTCCCCGGTGGCGCAGTGGTTAAGAATCTGCCTGCCAGGGCTTCCTAGGTGGCGCAGTGGTTAAGAATCCGCCTGCCAATGCAGAGGTCACGGGTTCGATCCCAGCTCCAGGAAGATCCCACATGCCGCGGAGCAACTAAGCCCGTGTGCCACAAAAAAATAAAAATAAATAAATAAAAGCACTTTAAAGAATCTGCCTGCCAATGCAGGGGACACGGGTTTAATCCCTGGTTGGGGAAGATCCCACATGCCGTGCATGGAGCAACTAAGCCCATGCACTACAACTACTAAGCCTGTGCTCTAGAGCCTGCAAGCCACAACTACTGAGCCTGCATGCTGCAACTACTGAAGCCCCTGTACCTAGAGTCCATGCTCCACAACCACAGACACCACTGCAATGAGAAGCCAGCACACCACAACAGAGTAGCCCCCGCTCTCCACAACTAGAGAAAGCCCCTGTGCACAGCAACAAAGACCGAACACAGCCTAAATAAATAAATGAATGAATGAATAAATTTATTTATTTTTATTTATTGGCTGTGTTGGGTCTTCATTGCTGTGCGTGGGCTTTCTGTAGTTGCAGAGAGCGGTGGCTACTCTTTGTTGTGGTTCGCAGGCCTCTCATTGTGGCAGCTTCTCTTGTTGCGGAGCACAGGCTCTAGGTGTGTGGGCTTCAGTAGTTGCAGTGCATGGGCTCATTAGTTGTGGCTCATGGACTCTAGAGCACAGGCTCAGTAGCTGTGATGCATGGGCTTAGTTGCTCCTTGGCGTGTGGGATCTTTGCAGACCAGGGCTTGAACCTGTGTCCCCTGCATTGGCAGGCGGATTCTTAACCACTGTGCCACCAGGGAAGCCCATAAAATTTTTTTTAAATGTTCTCACTAAAACAAAAAAAAAAGAATTGTGAGGGAAATGCAGACGTGCTCAATGTAACATCACTTTATAAAGCTCAAAAACCAACAAAATTAAGCAATATATTATTTAGGGAAATATATATATATATTCATTCATAGATGTAGATATAGACATAGATAGATAGGTAGATAGATAGATAGATACCTTTTAAAAGGAATGAAATAATAAACACAACTCTAGATGGTCACATCTAAGGAAAGGCAGTGGGGTGGGCTGGGGAGGAACTCAAAAGTGGCTTTAACAATGGTAATAGTTTGCTTAAGTTGAGTGGTAGGCCCCTGGGTTATTGTTTCATCATTATGCTTCATAACTTACAAAAAAAATGTATTCTTGAATATGTAAAAGATATTACATAAAGTAGCATCTGAGCCAGGAACTACAGTCCAGATTCCTGATTCTCTTAGCTGGGCTTTGCCTACACTGATGCCTCCCTGCTGGTGATACGGTCCTAGGAACTGTACAGATACAGAGCAAGTAATAGCTGGTAATAATGACAGGCTCCTATTTACTGAGCCCTTCCTAGGTACCAAGTTTTGTGTATCTCATTTCATCCTCACATCACGCCTGTAAGGAAGGTACTACTTTTAGATTCATTTCATAGATAAGGAAACTGAGGCTTAGAAAAATTAATTGACTTGTCCAGGGTCACCCAGTGGTGAAGCCTGATTGACTGACCTTGCAGTCTGGGCATCTAACCACCTTGCCACACCATCCCTGTAGATGGTTATAACCTTAAAAAGAAAATCTGCTTTCCATCTCTTCTTCCTTTCAGAGATAAATTTTGAAGCTTGTGGAGGGGAGAATATTGAATTTTCAGAAAATTGTTCCCATGAGGGAACACTGGATGAAGCATGGCTTTTCATCCACAGAAAAAGGGAATAGATTTAAAATAAAACAAGGAAGGACTTCCCTGGTGGTGCAGTGGTTAAGAATCCTCCTGCCACGGCAGGGGACACAGGTTCAATCCCTCGTCTGGGAAGAACCCATATGCCATGGAGCAACGAAGCCTGTGTGCCACAACTACTGAGCCTGCGCTTTAGAGCCTGAGAGCCACAACTACGGATCCCACGTGCCACAACTACTGAATCCCATGCGCCTAGAGCCAGTGGTCCGGAGCAAGAGATGTCACCGCACTGAGGAGCCCACACACCACAACAAAGAGTAGCCCCTGCTCCTCACAACTAGAGAGAAGCACGCACGCAGCAACGAAGACACAACGCAGCCAATAAATAAAAAAATAAACAAATAAACAAATAAAATAAAAATAAAATAAAACAAGGAGTATTCATATTAATGTTTGGAAGAAATAACCATATTAGATATTTGGAAGATAGCCATATCCAAGAATCTCATGGAGCCCTGTCCTGTGGAAAATATTTAGAAAAAGACGTACATGTACTTCTTGGAAAGGTTTGAGCCTCAGTTTTAATTCTGAACCAAAACAATGATTTCACAAAGGTCCTCCTTGCCATTTATCAATTCTAAACAAACAAAGGTGAAATGGAAAGTGACTCCTAAGGCTTGGCCCCTCCCAACTGAAATACAGATCAGCCTTGAGATTTAGATCCTTGAGCCCACGTCCCCCTGAGGGGAGAACACCTTAGACAGAGTGTTTACCCCTGGAATTCTGTGACTGCGAGGAGTGGACTTTTCCCCTCCTCTCCCTTCCCCAATGTAACTACTCGTGAAATTGAAGTGCCAGGGCTGGAAACAGAAATTCCAGGGGCAGCCCTGGGGGCTCTGCCTCCAAGAAAAGATCACCAGGTGTTCCCCTGGAAATCCAGCAGCATCTATTAAGAAATCAAAATTTTGTACCCATGAATTCATCCCACAACAAAAATCATGGTTCCTATTAGACAAAATAACTATGACTAATCAACCAGAGCACCGGTGGCACAGAGCTCCAAATTCAGTATTCTGGACCACTGGGCTCATTGTAAAGGGTTTGTTTTCCTAGATGAGGTCCTGAACTAGCCACTGTTTAGATGGAACATAGCAAGACCTACTCTGCTGCGGTGTAAAAATGCAAATCCTACCCAAAAGATCAGGACAGATGGCACCCCCCAGGTCCCATCTTGTATGGGGTAAGGTTAAGCACACAGGCTTTAGAGACAGCACATCTTGGTTTTAAGACCTGGTTCTGCTGCTCACAAACAAAACAACCCTGACTAGATTCCTCATTTTCTCTGTGCCTCAATTTTGTATCTGTAAAATGGGTATAATAAATAGTTCTAACTTTATAGAATTATGGTGCGAATTAGGGGAGGTAATACATGTTAAGTGCTTATAAGAGTGTCCAGCACAGAGTCAGTGATCAGTCAGGATTAGCTATTATTATGACTGATTAAAAGGGAACCCTAGCACCTGTCCTGCCTACCTCTTAAGATTAATCAATTGTCTCAGAGGCTTGAGTTACTGATCCTCCAGGGAACTTGACATGCATTTTCAGCTTATTCACACCACCCCTCTTCCTTTAAAGCCTTCCTGGGCCAGTTGCCAGGAACCACACTCAACTGGTCTGAGCCAGTGATAATAGCTTCCACTGACTGTTCTGCTGGGAGCTGTTGGGAGATGCCTCTCTCCATTCAGGGCCAGCTGCTGCCCAGATTCCATTCACTCCCTCACATCACAGTCTAAACCTTGTAGCGTTAATGCTGAAGCCACTGTACCTGCCTTATCCCAGTAGCTTAAAGTCAGGGACTCAGCTCTTACTGTTTCCTTGAAAGGGAGGGTAGAAATGCATTCAGTCATCTATCTGATGTTTATTAAGCACCTGCTCTGTGGCCTTGGCCTGGGTCCTGAGGAGTGGCAGCCTAGTGTGGACAGCCAGTGTTAGGACTGTGAGATTTCTGCAGAGGTTAAGTGCTGGCTTCTGTGACATTTTTGGCCTAATTATTTCAGAGTGCTATAAAGCTCCTTTGATCCCTGAGCCTAACATCAGAATCTTAGACCTCTTTTCCTATGGGGCCATGGGGGGTTGGGGGGTGGGAAGGAGCATGATCTAGAAGCCAGCACAGTGCCTGGCTTAGGAACGCTGGTTGGGTGGAGACAGGGGTGATGCCTTGTTCTTACCAGCTTAGATTACGTAGCCCAGACCCCATCAATACGAAGGAGGTGCAACAGGGAGGAGCGAGGGTTGCAGGGGAGCATGTCATGAACCCTACTCCTAGGAGGGAGAGACCCTTTTTACAGCCATGCTCTCCCAGCTCTGAGTTCAAGTGGCAGGCCTGCCCATAACATTTTCAGATCTGGGGAGAAGTATAAAGGAAGACCCACTTACCATGTATCTAAATTTTTATAAAGCATAATTAACCTAATTGTGACTTGTTCTCGCCTCCTATCATAAGCACACCTTCA
Organism: Hippopotamus amphibius kiboko; assembly: GCF_030028045.1. NCBI lineage: Eukaryota > Metazoa > Chordata > Mammalia > Artiodactyla > Hippopotamidae > Hippopotamus > Hippopotamus amphibius. The sequence goes on along the minus strand of NC_080197.1, from coordinate 86,107,250 downwards.
TAATGACCGGGAAGGCCAGGTTTGCATTTGGACTTCTGGGACTCCTTGAAATTCTGCGCTAGAATGTGCCCCAGTCCTGGTGCCCAGCCTGCAGCCTGCCTTCTCTTCACCTCGCAGCCCCACCTCACACTGCAAAGGGCTTTGCGTACACATACAGGCATCCAGCCTGCACAGCCAAGCTCCATCGAGCCAGCTTTCTGACAAACAGCTGCCCCTTGGTCACCTCTGGGGCCGGGATTGTACACACCAGCAGCACAGTCTATCATCGGGACCCAGGGAAGAGGGGCTGGAAAGTGGACTCGGCAGGGGATTCTGGGGTCCTAGGTATCGGGGGTGGTCTAGAAGATGAAAGAGCACATCTCCTTGACCCTGCACCCCATGGGGAGAGTCCTAACTGGAGGGCCTGGGAGGGGACGTAGGAGTCCAGGGCACTGATCCTCGTCGTCTTGCAGTGGGATTTTCCAGGCCGTAAACACGGACAGCAAAGGCAGCTCCTCCCCTGGTCTCTGACACTGATTCCCTCACATCACCCTGAGAGGTAAAAAAGAAACAAGCAGACCAATACAAAAGAAAAAATACTGTTTATTCCACACAACTACATCAAGTGCTTCTCCCCCATTCTCCCCTCCCCACCCCTTGCTCCAGCTTCCAGCAGACTTTATCCCATACCTGGGAACAGTCAGAACCTCAGCGTCAAAACAGCCTGGCCTATGAAAGAGGAAGAGAATCTAGGCATAGGAAGGTGACTGGATTTCCAAGGACACAAAAATGTCAGGGTCTCTCATTCCAAAGTCAAATGGGTTCCTTAACTCATTTGGCTGAATTCTTTCCCTGGACCCCACCAGGATAAAATGCCATAATTAGTGCAGGGTCAAAGGCCCCAGCTGAGTCATTGCACATCCATGGAAAGTTTTGGTCTTTGAAACAAAAACAAACAAAACCACCTGCAAAGAGTTAAGCCATTTTTGCCCTTTCTCCTGCTTTTCCATGGTAAAGGAGCCACTGAGCTCTGGCTGATAACCAGAGAGGTGCTTTCAAAACAAAATTAATACCAACTCCCTTCAGAGACCGATGCTACTCAAAACAAAAATATGAACAAAACAAAAAACCCACTTCAGGGCCATAGCTGCTTCCCTGGGGGCCTGTGGTGGGGGAACAAGAGCAGAGATCAGGCAGGCGAGCTCTGCTTTGGGCGCACTTCAGGGCCATCCTGTACCCCCTGCCTGGGGAATTCAGCCTGCAAACATGCTGCCCCTGGACTTGTTCCTCTGCAACACCAGCCCATCATTCCAGCAGAGGAAAAAATGGTTTCATTCTAGCCCAGCTTTGAGAAGACAGATTTAGACACGGGAGGAGCTAAGAAGGCATAGCCAGGCCTAATTTAGAGCAGCAGTTCATCAGCTTTTTCCTGCCACGACACACAGGACAGATGGTGTCCTCCTGCACACGCACTGCCGTGGACACGCCCTGGATTATGTGCTGCTCCCAGGGCACCAGGCACGACCCACTTGTCTCTCCCAAAAAAGAAAGCGTATCTGAATACAAGCGCTTGAGGGTAAAAACCTGTATCTCTCTAATTTATTGAACTGTAAGTCACTGAATCCTTTAGGAACTCTGATACTACTTTATTCTTGCTGAAACCTTGTTTACAACACCCCTCTCAAGTGAGCTCTTCATCTCACTGAGACAGGTTGATAACCCTGAACTTGAGGGTGGAGCCTTACCCTTGGAGACACATCCTCTCCTGGGAGGCTGGGGCAGACAAGATGCCTCCCTGCTTCCTCATTCCCTCCCCACACTCAAGCAAGTTTGGTTGGTCAGAATGCAGTGGTGTGGAGTGTGTGTGTGTGCACGCGCATGCCAATTTGACACACTACTGCCCTCTCACTGGCAGAGCTACCGAGAGGATGGGCCACACTGGCACTGTAGGGCCTGGGAGAGACCAGCTGCAGGCAGGAAAAGAAACACAGCATGCCAGAGGAAGTGAGCTTAGGCTCTGCACCAGTGTCCGACAGAGGTGGTGATGTGCCCTCGCCTGGCAGTCACTTCTTCAGGGTTTATTGTGTGAGGTGCAGTGGAGACACCTGCTAGAGACCTGGCTCTGTAAGGACAGGAGTTGTGAAAGGAGTGGGTGGCTGACCCCTGTGACTTTTGTGACCCTTTAAGTCTACTCTACACAGCACGTCTGGGCTCATCTGAGCAAACCTCACAGTGCTCTCCTGTCCTCCTGGAGTCACATACTGAGTTCCAGGGGATGTCCAGCCACAGTGAGGCTGGGAAACTCACTTCACTGCTCGGACGACATGCTAACCCCCCATGTACCATAGCTACCCTCTCTGAAGGCAAAACCCAGCCTGCTCGAGGGGTATTCTTAACTCAGAAGTGCACTGGGGGGGACTGCTTACACAAACACATGGTCTAAGACTCTGGACAAGATTAGATTTCTCCTCCAGTATCCAAGATTTCAAGTTACAAAGAAAATTAGAGTTAAGTCATTTTCCCCACAGAGGCCTTTCCAGGCTGCCATCAGCTCTTTCTGGATGTTGGTTTTTCCCCAGGGCCTTGCTGTCTGGCGTCTTGTTTAATTTGCTGCTTCTGAGAAGGCCCAGGACTGGGTGTGAGGGCAAGAAAGAAGTCAGCATTCCTGCCCCCCCTCCCCCCCACCCCCCCACCAGTGCCTGCTTAGCTGGGCAGGGGGGTTTTCCAGGCTGCAAGTGCTCTTAACCATACCATTCTGATGCGGAGATGGCCATGGACAGAGATCAGATTAAAATCTGGGAGGATGGCCTTATCTACTAAGTTCCCAACCTGCTATAGACCCAGGTCAACTCCAGGACAGCTACAGTTCACTGCTGATTCCTTCCAACATGATTTACAAAAGAAAAGCTTCTGCTTTAGTGCAATTTTCCCCCCAAAGGAATCAGGGAGGGGAGAGTAGATCACATGTTCTGGCCCCAGGGCTGTGGAAACCTTCTGACCTTGAGGTCGAGGCAGACATGGAGTCTGACCTTCTGAGCAGCACATCACACTTTTCTGAATTGTATCTCTTGGGTTCTTTCAGGGGACAGTGTGCCTGCAGGCAGAGGTTGAGTGGGTGAGGCTGTGGTTCCACTGGAGAAGCTGCCGTACCCGCCACACTCACACAGAGGAGCAAAGGAGAAGAGAGTGGAAAGAGAATGCCGTCGAAAACAAGAGCTAATGGCCAGTGCTTCTTCGAGGCTGCTACAGCCCTGCCCCAAAGACAGGGCGTTTCTGGTTCCCAACCAGAATTCACCCTTCAAAAACCACGTTAGCAAAGTGCTTCTTTAAGTGACACAACAAAACCCCTCCCTTGGCGTGACCAGCCCCAAACCTGGACGTCTCAGCTGGGCCCCACTGCCCTCCCCAGGACGTGGATGATACGGGGGAGATGGGGAGGCAGCTGACACACAGGCGCACAGTGGAGTCTCAAAACCCAGGACAAACACAGCCACATGTGGCAGAATGACAGACGCCGCAGAGCAGTGGCTGCAGCCAGATGCCAAGGGAAGGTACAAAGTGCTGGAACACAGGGCTGGGGGCTGAGCCCTAAGGGATCTGAAAGACATTCAGCTTGCTGGTGTTCTTGAGCGTCTGGCGCCGGTTGCAGAACCAGACCCGCACGACCTCCCGGTCATAGTTGAGCTCCTTAGCAATCTCGGTGATCTCCTGGCCTGTGGGCAGCGGGTTCTTCTCGAAGTAGGCATTGAGAGCCTCTATGGCCTGGGGGGTAAAGGAAGTGCGGCGCTTGCGTTTCTTGGAGGGCTCGCCTCCCACAAACTCCATCAGATTCTGCTGGCCTTCCTGGTTCCGGAGTTCAGCTTCATTCAGCCACTTCTCCAGCACCGGCTTCAGCTTCTGGGCACTCTTGGGCGTGATGTCCAGCTTCTCGAACCTGTAGGTGACCCAAGCCCAGGAAGGGACAGTGAGAGTGTCTTATTCCCCACACTGGGCTCGAACACCGTCTGCAAGGGACTGCTGCTCTCGGGGCTGGTGGGGCTGTGCTCAGTGCTCGCCTCACCACCCCCACCAAGACCCCCTGGCTTGGCCAAGCCCAGACTCCTCAGACTGTCCTGTATCCCACGTCAGAACAGGGAAACCATTCCCGTGGCCTCGGTTCAATAGTGCAGCGATAAAAGGGCAACCGCTTTATGAGCACCATTCCAGAGCTTTCACACCCAGATGGGTGAGGTCCTTTGAGGAGTCACCCTGGGAGGCCTCCAGAGATGGCAAACGGATGTCATGAGTGCTGTCCTCCTCCAAGTGCAGCATCACTAAGTCAGAATACTCTTTCTGGCTGAGGCCAGATGTGACTACAGAATTCCCAACATGGCACGGTGCTCTCACAGCCAGTCTAGTCTAACCTTTAGAGTCGGCAGGCAGAGGAAACCTTTTGGACATCCCTGAGCCATGTGCTTTTTCCTGCTTGAAACCCTCGGCTACCCCTCCTTTAGTTTATTTTATCTTATGTTATCATTTTATTTTATTTTTTACCACTTAAAAAAAAAATGAAGTATAGTGGATTGACAATGTTGTTACCCCTCCTTTAATACTGGCACCAGAACCAGTCTGTATGCTGCACACAGAAAAAGCAGCTACATCACTTCGTAGTCATGCCTCGTAAGAGGGGGAGATGGGAGCGTGATAGGGGTGAGGGTGGGTTGGAGTTGAGAACCAAGCCAGAGCCAAAGTTCCCACTTCCGTGACTAATTTCCTAAGCTGCCCTCCCGTCCCCAGAGGATCCTAAATGGGTTAGGATCCTGGCTTCCCCACAAAGAGACAATATAAATGCTCGGGATTGGGGGACAAACGTCAGAGGCCCCCAGAAAGACTTTGGCTACGCTAGGTGTTCATGTCTACCCCTTGTCCAGAAGGCGGCAGGAGCCAGGGAGAATGTGGAAAGGCGCCAGATACCTGGGCCCCTGTGGGTGCCCTGACCTTGTCCAGGGCAGCCTTACTCACCGGCAGATGGCTGACTGGCTGTAGGCTGGGCCTTCCGTTGCAGTCAGAGCCTGACCCACCTGGGTCTGTGTGAGGCCCAGGGACAACCGGCGGATCTTAAAGTTCTTGGCAAACTCCCGGATCTCTTCTAAGTTGATCCCGTCCTCATCCAGACTCGGGGTGTGTGGCTCTAGCCCAGAGGGAGGGGGCAGAGGTGTGTGTAAGACACATGATTATCGCTGCTTCTCTAGCCCACTGGCCTAGCCTGGTGCGGTAGTGAAGGATAAGGACATTTGGCAACAGGCCTGTGTACCCTTAAGACCCTCATCACCCCTGTCCCCAAGACAAATAAGACTTGGGGGCAAGGGGCCAGGACCAATGTGTCCAGAGGTAGAAGCCTATTTTCAACTTCTTCCAGCTCTGTTGACCCTCCCCCATTCTTCCCAGCCTGGCCCCAAGCACACCCGTTGGCCATCCACATTCCTCAAATACTGGGTGAGAGACCACAGGAGAGACAGCCAGTGGCTTGGCTTTTCAGAGAAGCAGCCAGACAGCTGGCTAAACAACCTCCACCACTGTCATGCACAGAATCCAGCCTCACAGAATAAGAAAGCCAATTCCTGGCAATGGGCCTGTGCCCTTCCCTTTTGGACTCCAGGAAGTTTATTAAGAAGAGCATCATCTAATGAGGTCAGGGTGTCCAAATACATGCCTCTCCCCTTCTCTACAACGTTCTCTAGGAGCTACTTACTGGACACCAGCTGGCTGACAGTAGGGGTCTCTGAGCAGGTGATTGGGATGGGAGCAGAGGCAGCTGGCTTGGCCGCTGGCGCTGGGCTGGCGATGACCACAGCCGGCTGGGGCACAGCTGGCGTTGGCTGGATGGGCTGCACCTGTGAGAAGAAGAGCCAACAAACCCCACTGCCCCCCTGCCTGGCTCAGGGGGGTGGAGTCTCTGGGGGGTCCAGAGGCAGGGCAAAAGTGGGCATGGAATCCTCACTCACCCAGCACACGCCTACCTGTGCCCCATCAAAAAGCAAGACCGGAAGCTGCACATTAGCACCCACCCAATGATAATGACTTCCAAAACAAGCGGAGAATGGGCCCTAACAAGCAGGGGCCTTGTAGCTGCCTGTGACGCAGGTAGGTCAGAGGCTCAGAAAGGTTCAGCACACTTGGTCAAAGCCCCAACAAGTGTCCGGCCTTGAGATAACTGCTCTCAAATCTCTGCCTTCAAAGGAGAAACCTAGGGACTTCCCTGGTGGCACAGTGGTTAAGAATCCGCCTGCCAATGCAGGAGACGCAGGTTGGATCCCTGGTCTGGGAAGATACCACATGCTGCGGAGCAACTAAGCCCATGCACCACAACTACTGAGCCTGTGCTCTAGAGCCCGTGAGCCACAACAGGAAAAGCCACTGCAATGAGAAGCCCGTGTACCGCAACAAAGAGTAGCCCCTGCTCGCCGCAACTAGAGAAAGCCCGCTCGCAGCAATGACAACACAATGCAGCCAATAAGTAAATAAATAAATAAATTTATATATATATATAAAAAAATAAAAGGAGAAACCTAAACTTGATTCTAAAGCCTCCAGGCCCCAAATAACCATTAATAAGAAACTGGCATTTACCTCCCTACATTAAGATACTGTGCAGCCATGAGAAAGAATAAGCGTAGCTCTTAACTACTGCCATGAAAAGAGCTGAGTCACAGTGCGAAGTGAAAGAAAAAAGAGTAAGGTGAAAAACAGTTTTTATGGAACAATTCCTTTAAAGAAGAAATATGAATTTTCAGGAAAAAAAATATCTTGAGGCATATAAAGCAAAATGTCAACGGAAGTCATCTCTGGAAGTAGAGTTAGAAGGGATTTTTACTTTTTGACATCACACATAATGTTGGAAATTTTATAAATAGTATGTATCATATTTATAATCGGGAGAAACTATAAATATATGAAATTAGTATGTGTAGTATGGTTCTTCTTTAAGCTTCCTGAAAGTGCAGATTTCTCTAGGATGAGTCCTGAATTCTACCTCCCGGCAGCTTCAAGTCATTCCCTTGTCATCCCCAGGGCCTTGTTCAGAGCTTCCTGTCTCTGGCTAGAATTGTTTAAGCTGTCTCCTAACAGGGACAATGATTCGAGCCTCATCACAATCCAATTCTTGGCTCCACCTGGATAACAGAGGGATTTTTTTTTTAATGCACAGCTAATCAGCCACTTCCCTGCTAAAAACCCTTCTGCGACTCCCCGCTACCTAGCACTAGTGATAACAATAAAAGCACCATTTTTCAAGTGCTTTCTGTGCACCAAGGTATTAATTGCCTTATGTATAATATGTCCGTTAACATTCATAACTTTCTGAAGTTGGTATTCTTATCATCTCCATTTTATAGCTGAGGCTAAGAGGTCATTCAATGAAGGTGGGAAGCAGGGTACCACATTTGAGAACCAAAGGCCTCAACATCACCTAGGAACTTGTTAGAGATGTGAATTCTTGGACTCCACTCCAGACCTACTAAATCAGAGACCCTGGGTGAGGCCCAAGAATCTGCCTCCCAACAAGCCCTCCCGGTGGTTCCGCGGCACACACTCAAGCCTGAGAACCCCTGCTCTGGCGCACTGTGCCTCCCGCCGTTCTGTGGCGGTCCAGCACGCTCTCACCCAACGCATCCCTTACATTAGCTGAACGTCCTACTCTATGAAGCCTTGTCAGACTCCCCAGCCTGCTTAGAGCTCCCTTCTCTGGGTTCCCAAAACACCTTATCCTGCCCCCATCATAGTCTTTGTCACGCTGACGTATTGTCTCTGACTCTGAGCTTCCTAAGGCTAGGAAGGGCACCTTATTCATCTCTACATCTTCAGGATCCGGAATATAGTAGGCACTCAAAAACTGCTCCTAGAATGAACACATAAATGAATACTAAATGCCACAGTGCAGAGTGGAGGGGTGGAGGGACGGAGGGGTGAAGAGGGGGAGGGTGCAGAACGAACCTCCCGGTGCCTCTCGAGCAATTCGTTCACCCTGGAGCTGACGGAGACCCCGTTTGCTTTGACCTCCCCTCCCTGGCCTTCTCCGAGGGGCGCTGGCCTCTGAGGGCACACACGCGCCGGTCCGGTGTGGGTGGGTGAGGAGCAGGGGGGTGCCGGTGCCGTGTGTGGACTCACGTGGATCTGCCACCTCGAAACCTCCCCCGTCTTTGGGAGGATGCCCTGCTTTCCCAGGGGCTTCAGGAAATACTGTTGTCCTGCCCCCCGTCCGGAGAGAGGCCGCCCACGCCAGACAGCACTGCCTGCCCCCATCCCCCAACCCAGCCCTTGTACCTCACTCTTAGCGGGGGACTCAGGAGCGCTCGGCTTCCGGACAGCCGCGGGAGGAGGCAGGGGGCTGCTGGCCAGGGTCGCGATCACCTGGCCCTGGGCGTTCAACAACAGCTGGGGGGTGACAGCCTGGACCTGCAGGCTTTGGGCTGGTGCTGGGGCCGCCACGCGAGCCGAGTTCACTACCCACGGAAGTGTTCCAATCACCTGAGAGGAAACACAGGGACCCCAAGCGTGAGGGCCGCGTCCAGCTCCGCCCCCAACCCAACGCCCCACATTGGCAGGGAGGGGACGTAACCCCTCTGGGCCTCCGTTTCCCCCCATAAAGTGAAAGGTTCATACTCTAGGAGCTGCTTCCTTTATTCTCTCTCCAGAGCCGTGATGGAGCAGGACTAGGTCTGCATGTGGAGTCAGACAGACCTCAGTGTGAATCCCTGCTCTACTACATTTTCACTGTGGGGCTTAATTTCGATGAAACTCAGCCTTCTCCTCTGTAAAATGGGAATAAAAATCTCCACCCAATTGGTGTGTACTCAAAATGAAGTGGGATAATGTATGAGAAAGCACCTAGCACAGAGTCTGGCCACAAAGTGAGTGCTCTGTAAACAAAAACCCCCAACTAGAGTGAGCATCGCCAGGGCTGGGTGGGGGCTATGACCGCGCCTGGCCGCGGCGTCAGCAGAGAGCTGTCACACAGCAGGTGTGAACAGCAGCTTGTCACCCTAGTTGAGTTTCTGTGACCTTCAGCCCAAGTCCTGCCCTTCCCCCGCAGCCAGCCTCCCCACAGTCCCCACCCCTCAGCCTGGCTTTGGCCACTTGCCTGTCCCTGAGCGTTGGTGAGGATCTGACTGCTGATCCCCGGCATGCTGGGAATGGCATTGGCAATGACCGGAGTTGTAGTGAGGGAGCCCAGGATCTGGGTCTGTCCCCCGAGGGAAGCAGCACTGATCTGTGGGTGGAGGAAGAGCCTTGCTCAGAGGCGATGGGGTGAGAAAGAGCCCAGGGCAGAGGGAAGAGGGCTAAGGGTATTGGGGCAGGGGATACGGATGCTGGGCAGATGTGAATGTGGGCTGCAGGTCTGAGGCCACCAGCTGAATAGAATCCCAGGCCAGGGGCTGCAGGGGGTGAGCAGGGAAGGGTGGGGCCACAGTCATGGAGGTCTGACTCTGGCTAATCTTTCAGGCTAGCTCTCGGTGAGTAGAAGAGCCAGACTCAAGAGGCTGATGTGATTCTAGCCACATCTAACTAGATGTGATCTAGTCACATCTAACAGCTCCACTGCCAAGCCAGGAGCCACACTGGATAGACACCAGCTTGGGGCTGTGAGCCTCTAGCTCCACCTTAGTGACAGCTCACAAGTTTGCCATCCCCAGACATCATCCCACCCTCCAAGGCTGGTCCAGTGGTTCAGGTTCTGGAGGATTTGCCCAGCCCTCTTGGCAGAGGTTGTCTGCTCTTGTCTGGGACGGATGGGCTGGTAGCTGCAGGGAGAAGGCCTCAGAAGAAGCCCATCTCTGCTGAAGTGTTGGAAAAGAGCCGTATTCAGGAGGCTGGTCCTCCACCTCCTTCCTCCCCTGCGAGAAGGGTCAGATTCACCCTTGGCCAGAGATGCGGTCCATCCCCGTCAGCCCCCGGTGAGGGCAGCAGCTTACGATTCCTGGGCTGAACGCGAAGCCTGCAGGCTGAACGGTGATCTGTGGGGGGGTGTCCACTGGCTTGGGGGTGGGGGCAGTCGCGGTGGCAGCAGTGGGCTGCGGGAGAATGGCGGGCGTGGTCTGCAGCAGCGGCTGGCTCTGGAGCAGCGCCTGGGGCTGTGCTGGTGGCCGGGGCTGGGCGGGTGAGGAGGCCTGGGCTGGTGGGGCAGCTGGTGCAGGTGCCGGGAGAGCGGCGTTCAGCACGGCGGCTGCTATGGAGCAAGGCAGAGACAGAGGGGCTCAAATGCCTGGGCGTGGCCCAGGGCGGCTCCAATCCCCGGGGATCTGGCACCAGAACGAGAGGGGGGCTGGGGCAGTGGGGCGGGGGCACAGGCGGCTGTGATTCCCTTGATCCTTGCGGGGGTGGCACACGCCAACATCTCTGATCCCCCCTCCCTCGGGCCTGGAGATGTGTAGGTTCAAAACCAAAAGGCGAATCTTCTTGCAGTCCGTCTCAGGAGGCTGGCGGCGGGGTGAGTTCTGGCGTAGGGGGGAGGGGCAGTCTCAGACAGTTGGCTGAAGGAAGAGAGGCCTGCTGGGCCAGCCTGGTGTCATGGCCTAGAGTCCCCGAGGTGGTGCAGCAGCTCTGCGGCCGGGTGCCTGGGACACCAGATCCAGACTCCAGGGCTGTCGCCCTGGGAGGGCGGCGGGTTCGGAGTCCGACATGGCGAGCACACGTGCAGGGATGGTAGTGTAAGGTGGTGGGGGCCTGGTGCAGTCCTGGGGAGAGTTGCCGTTACCTTGGAGACCGGCTAAAGGTGGCTTGAAAAATCCCCCCGTGGGAGAAGCAGCGGTCAGTCCTGGGAGGGCAGCCACGGTTGCTGCAGGAATTGTCCACACGGCCAGCCCCTGCTGACCAGCCACTTGACCTGCAATACTGATGGGGATAAGAAGAGGTTGAGTAACTGCCCCTGCTGGAACCATAACTCCTGTCAGAACTGTGGCTAAGTTTTCCTGAGTCAAGACCTGCAAAAGCAAACAAGATTTCAAAAAGAAAAGAAAAAATAAAAAATCAACATCGACAGCGCAAACACTGGGTCTCTGAGACCCAGCTGAGCACACACAAAGCATTCTGAGGGCAGTGGGAAAAGGCTGTGTGAGGGCGGGGAAGAGACAAGCCTTCCTGGAGGCCCAACCCCGAGGGGGCACCTGGACTAAGCTATCCTGCCTTCAGAGAAGCAGCCCACATCAGGGACAGGGCCCAGCCCTGCTCAAAGACCAGAAAGGGTCACAGGCCTCTCCCAGCACCGCCTGCTGCCTCCCAACCCTTCCCTGGGCCCTTGCCCACAGGACCAATGGTCTGTGGCCAGGAAGCAGGGGGCAGGGGCCAGTGGAACCAAGTGGTCAAGAGCCACAGAGGCCTCTGGGAAGCTCTGATGGAGGCCACTCCTGATGGAGGCCTTGGAGATCTGTGCGCGTAAGGAAAGGTCAGGGAGCTCAACATGCCTGGAGGCCTCTGGAGACAGCTTCTCACTGAGCTGGGGCTGCCCCTGGCTCTAAATGAGGACCAAAAATTCATGAACTCTTCCAGGCATCCCCTAGAGGGGCTGAAAAGGGTATTCACTCATTTAGTGATTAGATGACTTGAAGGAGTTAATGTAACCGCTATACTCCTTGCTGGACCCAAGGGGATTACCTGGCAAATGCAGATATACTTTTCCTAGGGGGCCTGAGCTGGGGCAGGGGAGTGGCCAGGGTACCTAGTAGGAGATTCCCTCCCTCAAGCCACAGCCCCTCCCCTGTCCTGCCTCACGGAGTTCCCAGATCCCACGGCCAGCCCATGGTGGCTATCCCATGCCTTGCTCCTGCCCACTGCCCTCCGTCCAGCTCCCTGGGGTGGCCCTTACCTGGGGGGCAGCTTGTACAGCCAGTGGCGTCAGGGTCTGCGATGCCTGAGGCTGGCATGGGGCTTGGCTGAAGGTAGCAACAGCAGGGGCAGGGCTCAGAGGCATCCCCGGGAGAGACTTCACTTCATGTGGCATTGGGAGAAAGAGGCACAGGGAGTAAGCCGGGATGAGTGTGACAGCTCTCAGCCCCACATTGCATTCCTGCATAACCCAAGGCCAATCGCTGGCCTTCCCTTCCCCAAAGCTACTGGTGGTGAGAATAGGAGGCTGGAGAACCCTGTGCGAGACCTGGAAGGTGGGCCACCCTCTTCCCACATGTGGATGAAGAAGATGCAGATCCAGGTACAGCTGGGTATCAGCCTCTCATCTCCTGGCTCTGTAGGATGCTAGGACCTATCACACAATCAGTAGTAGAAATAAACATGTGTCAGGAAGAGAAGGAGCTAGAATCAATGGGATGGACAGGCTCATCCAGCAACTGGGTCACTGTTCACCCTACACCTAGGCTACTTTTTGGATGCAGGTGCTGGCTTGGGGAAGGGGCAGGATTCCTGTAGGGTGAAGTCTTAGAAGTGACGTGTCTTGGCCACACTCAGGATCAGAGGGGCTCTCCAGGCCAGGCAGCTTTTCCCTGCCATTCCCTGAGGTCTGAAGTCTAGACGCGGTTCTAGGAGGTTCTAAAGGAACTTCCCGTGAATTGGAGCTTTTCACCCAGGTGAGAGCTTCCTCTTGCTACCTGGTTTTAGTTAGGTACTGGGACCCCTGCCAGGAAACCTCTTCAAAGCCACACAACAATGTGGAGAGGGGTTATTATTTAATATATGGTGAGACATGAAAGGGAATTTAGCCTTTGGGTGCTAGGCCAGATCAGTGGCTTCTTAATACTGGCCCTTGTCTAGGCCTACTGAGTCAGAATGTCCAGGAGTGGAAGCCTGGAACCTCACATCTCTCTCTTTTTCTTTTAAACTCCCTTGTCATATAGCACACAGACAAAGTGGGAACCACTGAACTAGATAATCTTCCAAGCCTGCATCCCCAGTCTGTGTCTTAATCTGGAAAGGCACCAACCTAAGTTAGGACTAGATTGTTCATAGTATGTAATTTAAAAATCCAGATTACTTAAAGAATGAAAGAGACTAGCAAGCAATCACTAAAGCCTTATAAAATATTAAAGAAAATAAAATTGCAGATTTATCTCCACTGCGAAGGGGAGATACATTTTTAACTATTGAAAAAAAAAATCAGATAAGGATAATCTGAACCCCTGAAAACTTAAAAAACATTTTGCTTGATAAAGTGAAATGAAACCTAAAAAGGAAAGTGAGGAAATGAGAAAGTGATGAAAGCTTACCATCTGAAGAGTCATTTCATTAAGATATACTGTATTTCCAGAATAGGACCATGGGCCCAAGGGTTTGCCTACATTTAGGGTTTTTGTAGCTTCCTGCTAGACTCCTGCTAGACTGCTTTTCAGGAAAACTGAACCAATTTACAGAACCATCAACAATGTACCTGTTTCTCCGCAGTACCACTCAATTTAGGTTTTATTACTGTTTACTTATTTTTCTGGCTTAAAAGGCATAGGTGGTACCTCATAGCCAATTACTTTTCCTCTCACTGATAGCAAGATTTTGTATTTTTCCAGGTGATGATTTCCTCCTATGTAAACACTTGACTTCTCTTCAAAAGGAATTTGAGTGAACTACACCTCAAAGAAAAATAAAACTAAAGGGCCACTCAAAGCACCACTGTTTATTAACAATGAAAAATTGGACAGTTTGATAATAGCCAAAACCAGAATCAGGGGAATGAATCTGTCAATAAAGGACATGGAAGCTGAAATAATATGGTGGTAAGTGTCACACTACTTAGCCTGCCCTCAGGGGCCACACCTATAAAAATATGTATGTGTGACAAGGTCTGGGTAATAATTTAGAGTGACACAAATCATCAGATACTTTTTTCATCTTGAAAAAAGTTTCCTATTATTTAGTTTTATTTTAAGAGGAAACATTTTTCAATATTGGATACACAGAAACATTCCATCAAAGCCACAATTTGAGCTGGCAGCTTCTTAAGAAGTACCATCCACATACCTCCGTTACCTGCTTGACAATGACTCAAATTCCTTTACAAAGAAGACTTTAGGGAAAGGCTTAACTATAACCTCTGGAAGAAGAGGCACACTGCCATGAATACTCATGCCAAGGTGTAAATAATTGATCTCGGATCAATTTCTGAGAGCAGGTTTTGGATAAGGAGCAGAATTAAGGCACCAGAAGAAATGAGATATAGAAGACGGATAAAAGGGTAAAAAGGGAAGTTAAGGCACTGGGGATAAAGCTGGAAGAAAATGGAAAGGGTGGCCGACATGGGGAATCCTTGTCTTTCCTGCCTGCTCAGCAGGGCACTGGCCCATGGGAGCCGGTGATGACTCATTCTGGCCTCAACAAGGAAGCAGGATATTTCCAGGCTAGTGGAAAACGGTCATGCCTCTCGTCATTCCTTTACTCAAAAGAAGAAAAAATTACCCAGGTTACCAGGGTCCCAAATGGATCTGCACACTGATTTGCAAGCAGAGCAAGGGAGGTGAGATCTTGCAGGGTTTTTGTTAAGAGTTGCCTGTTCTTTATCCCTGGCTCCTCCTCTCCACCCACCCCTTCGCCGCCAACCAGATCGCCAACCTAAGGAAGGGATGAAGTTCGGCAGAAGGCAAGGGGAGATGAATCATGGCTTTCTAGGGGAAGCCCCAGGCTTCCTGCAAAAGGAGATGTCTATTCCGGAAGGTGTTAATAAGGAAAGTCAACAAAAGGGTGCCCTGTGCCCAGAGAGCAGTGCCTAGGACCAGCCCCAGCTTCTAGAACAGCCTGGCTGTCTCACAGCTGTACTGCAGGGTCCTTAGGGGAGACAGTGTGAGTCAATCAGCCATACCCATTCCCTGTGGAGGAGAATCAAACGCGTGCCCTAAAGTCACCTTTGGAGAATAACAGTACACACAAGCCCACCAGGCTAGACGCATGCCAGCCCAGCTGCAAGTGAGGAGCTGGGATTCTATAAGGCCCTCCCTTAACACACATCTTTAGTCTAAGGCGGGTAAGATGACCTCTCACCCCCAACTCTTGGCACATCCCAGCTCCACCACAAAAGGTACTGATACGGAAGGGCTGGCAGGGTCCTGGTGTCCTCTCTGCCTTGAGCCTGAGGGTCTGCTTTAGACCTGGGAGTCCTCTCTGAGGTTAATTCAGTGCCCTCGGCTAAGCCCCGCCACTCTCCCCCCATCTCACCCTGACCCACCCCAGTTTAGATGTGTAAGTGACTGAAGCCAGAGCTAAAGTTCCAGGGATGAGGCGTGGCCTAGGAGCTGACCAACAATCCAGGCTGTGACCAGAGGCTGCCCCGTGGACAGGAAGACGAGCCCCTAAAGCCGCCTAGACCCCTGGGGCTCACGCTGGTTCCCCGGGGGCAGCACAGGAAGGGACTCAGGCAGAGCGATGGCACCCGGGAGCAGTGGCCTCGTACCAGTTGCCCCTGTGGAGGAGTCTGCGATGTCTGGCTCTGCTTCACCCTCAGCTTCACCGGCTTTGGTGGGGCCGTAGCTCTGGGAGCCCTCGGAGGCCACACCCTCCAGCGCTTTGCCCTCCTCCTCAGCAGGGATCTGGGCATCCACTCCAACCTCCAGAACTCGGATGGTCTCATGGCCTGACATCACGATGACCTGCAAACAGAGGACGGGGACACTGCTGGGGGGAGGGGCAGATACAGCCCCGGGAAACCAGAGCCCTAGGTATGGCTGAGGGAGAGAGGAGAGAGCATCTCAGGATGCAGAGCTCCTGTCCCAAGGACTGTGTGCTCTGCGAGAATTCCAGAGCCTGGAGCAGACTGCAGCTCCCTGATTCCCGGGAAGGGGGTACTAGGAGAAAGTAGGCCCTGGTGACAGGGACAAGCCAGGAAAAGTGCCACAGAGCCAAACCGTTTGGGGCCATTTCTACGTATTCCCTCTCTCGGATTCAGTTCAGGGAGTGGTAAATGGCCTCTCCCACAGCCTTGCAAGGTTGCCTTCTTGGCTGCTAGGATATTGGAGTGTGATTACGACGGCCCCTAACACGGCAACCACAGCTTAAGCTGGGACAAGAAGCTAATCCCTCTTCACGCCCTCAGAGACATTGTCGCAGTGTAAAATGCACGCTCCATGATACGGACTCACTTTTTAAGCTCATGGTTCCTTTATTTCCAAATCTCTGGGGTACAGGCCAAGATTTCCCTGCAAGCTAACTTCCTGGCGGGAGGGTCAGGAGTCCTGAAGACTCGGCCTCTCGCCGGCCCGCCTGGACTGGAACTTTGCACCCTGTGGGCCTGCGGCTCCCGTGGGCCTGCGGCTCCCGTGTGCCTTCTGCCGTGGGTGTGCTCCGACCTCGAGGGGAGCCCCCATGCCCAGCGATGCAGGCGGCCCCTGGGCCTCCCCGGAACACTAGGTCTTCTTTCCTGCTCAAAGGGCCAGCACTCAGTGCTTTACCTCCAGCACTGACATGCTTCCAATTGGGCCATTCAAGAATCAGGGTCACCCCATACATTAAAAAGCTCTGTGTCAGGCCTTCCCTGCACTCGGCCTGGGCCCGAAGCCATTCCCACAAGAGACTCCTTCGGCCTGAAAACTGGATCCAGCCAGATTCTGCTGGAAAAAAGCAACAATGTGACCCATCAGGGGAGTATGAGTGAAATAACCCCCCAAGCAGTTTCCTTTCTGACTCAAACTTGACCTACGAGGGACTTCACTTCAATTACATTTTAAGGGATGTTAATTTTTTTTCTCCTTTTAAAAATTACGTAAGTCGGGAAATCCCTGGCGGCCCAGTGGTTAAGACTCGGCGCTCTCACTGCCAGGGGCCTGGGTTGGGTCACTGGTCAGGGAACTAAGAGCCCACAAGCCGCGCGGCACAGCCAAGAATAATAAGAATAATAATAATTACATAAGTAATAAAAGGTTATTGCAAGAAAAATTAGAAAATGACATATAAGCAGGAAAAAATAAATTCCCTGATATCCAAATTTTCCCCCATGTTAACTTATACATATTTTCACAGTTTAATTTCACTTTTTAAAGTCACAGCTTAAGTCCCCTAACCCAGCCCCTGAGAAATCCTAGCTGGTAACTACATCTGGACAGGTGAAGTGATGATCTGGACGGAGGTTTCTGGTAAGAAAGAGACAACGAGTTTCCCTCCTTGCCCACACCCCTTGGTCCATCACCCTCACTCCCCCGCCTCTTCCTGCCCCAGAAGATACCTGCTCATTGACAGTCAGAGATGAGTCTGGCGCGGCTCCAGGATCCATGGTCCCTTGTCAGGCTCGGGTGCGGGCTGGCCCACACCTATACATCCTGCAGGGTGAGATGGGATGGGAAGAGCAAAGGCTGATGTCACACAGTAATGCAATCTCCACACCACCTCAAAAAGTCAGAAGTAGAATGGCAGGAAGAGAGAAAAGCTAAGTTCTCCAAAGTATGTGTAGAAGTAAAGGAAATAGGAGTCTAAGGATTTTAAAACGAAAGTGTCTCACTTTCTACAGCATCCTAGGAGAACCTGCACTCAGGAGACGTCAGGGTGACAAGAGGGAAGAGGGGGCCAGGCATCTGTCCCTGGGAGTTCCCCAGGCCAGTGGGAAAGAGCAGACCCAGCAGAACCCGAGGTGACTTTGACCCAGACTCTCAGAACCAGACACAAGTAAGGAGCACATTGGGTATCTATCAGAACATTTCTCAGGGGAGGGGTCTGAGTGGACTTCCTGGAAGAGGTGGTAAAGATAGGAATAAATTAAAACAGTGTTCTCAAACTTTAATATGCCTGATCTTCCCTTGGAGCACATTAAAAATGCAGACCCCCCCTGCCCCAGACCAAAGATCCCCAGAGAGTCTGATTCAGTAGGTGGGTCCCCCAAAATCAGCACTCGGGGGATTCTGTGGCAGTGGCCCAGGAACCTTACTGGCCTTTAACATGGAGGGAAGGACCACATCCCAGATGGTGGAGCAGCTGCCGCATGCAGTGAGAAGGAGTGAGAGAAGCCCTTGTGCGAACAGGTGGTCTGGCTGGAGCCACAAGCCACAGTCACAAGCAACAGAGGTAATAAAGGGGACAACCAGTTTTAGACACACATAGAAAAGAGACAGCTGACACTTACTCTGAGTGTCCCCTGTGCTAAGCATTTTATGGAACACCAATTCACATATTACTCATGCCAGCTGGGGGATGGGAGCATTACTATCACCATGTTACAGATGAGGACACTAAGCTTGCAGAAATGTTCTGGATTCCTCACCTTTCTCTTCCTCCTCCTCTTCTACCCCTGGGTTCACTTCGTTTTCTTTCCTTTCTTTCCTTCTTCCTTCCTTCCTTTCTCTCTCTCTTCCTTCCTTTCTCTTTCTTTCTCTTTCTTTTTATTTTATTAATTGAGGTAAAATTCACATAACATCAAATTCATCATTTTAACCATTTTAAAAGTGTACAACTCAATGGAATTCAGCACATTTATAATACTGTGCAACGATCACCACTATTTGGTTCCAGAACATTTTCATCATCCGAAAGGAAATCCCATACCCATTAGCAGTTACTCCCTTTCCCTGCCAACCCCCAGCCCCTGGCAACCACGAATCTGCTTTGTCTCTATAGATTTGCCTATTTTTAATATTTCATATAAATGGAACCATACAATATGGGGCCTTTTCGTGTCTGTCTTCTTTTACTCTGCAGAATGTTGTCAAGGTTCATCTGTGGCGTGGCATGTATCAGTGCTTCAGTTCTTTTCACAGCTGGCTAAAATCCCATCACATGGGCTCTTGCACTCTCTGGGGAAGGCAGAGGCACAGGTAAACCAAGATTTCATTTCCAAGATAGAAAGTCCATCAAGACTCAGCTGTGACTTCACCCAGTGCTCCACAGGACTGTGCCAATCCACCACCTCCCCACAAAATAGTTTAAGAAAACAGTCTATGAGTGCAACACTTAGAGAACAATTAAGGAAAACAAGATCTTCACTTAATTCCCATAATTAAATGGCGTGGTCAAGTGTCTGAGAGTAGAGAATGAAAAAAACAATCAGATCTTTTCAGAGAAGCCAGCATCTTTAGCAGAAGAAAACTGGAGTTTCAAGAAAATTTTAAACACATAGTGAGTTAGAAGAAACTACATATTTGAAAAATACTTCTAAGAATATCCATGCATGTGAATCTAAACCACCTGGATACTGGGTCACGCAGGGGTCTCCAACATGATTGTATGAACGAGAATCTTCCCAAACAAGGATTAAATGAAGAAAAAGCAAAATTGGTGAAGGAGATTCAGGAGAAAGAAGACCTTCTTCAGAGGCTAAAACTGGTCCAAATGTATCACTCAAAGAATGACCTGTCCCAGTTACTGTTGTTAATAAGGAAGTGAAGAAGTTGGAGACAGATGTTGCTCTGTGAGCTGCAATCAACTATGTTTGAAAAGAAAAAGAAACTGAGCCTCACCCATTTGATAGATCACTACTGGTAAGACGATACACTGCTACACTATAACAGGAAATGAAGAATTTGTTAAGTTTCATTCATAATTTTTTCTCCAGAGGATCTTTGAGAATGACGACATAATAAAAAAGATGCTTATACATTTTAAAGAGAAGATATCAACCACCAGAGCTTAGAAAAAGGTAGCCTGATGAACACCAATTTCGGAACTCATTATCTAAATAGAAACCAAGTTCTAAAATGAAAATTCAGTATTTTGGATACATTTGCTAAAGGAAATGACATTTAAATAAATATGCAAAAAATGTTAATAATGATTAAAAAATAGTGTGGACAATGCTGGAAGTCAGTTTTACATTGTTTTGTTTATTGTGGTAAAAAAGTTTTATTGTAAATGTTAAAAACCAGTCCAGCCTGATGAATGTCTAAATGGGCCTAAAAATGCCCGCCTCTCTCATTTTATGACCCTTCTTTCCATCCATTTATCACATATTTCCATCTGGATGGTCTAGCAGATAATTAAACTCATATGTCAAAAAAATTCCAATGTATGGATACACCATATTTTGTTTATCCATTCATCCACGGATGGATGTTTGGGTTGTTTCTACATTTTGGCTACTGTGAATACTGCATACATGAATCTTTGTGTACAAGTTTTTGTTGGAACACCTGTTTTCAATTTTGGGGTATATACCTAGGAGTGCAATTGCTGGCTCATCCCAGGGCTTTTAGGGCTTTCACCCCAGTGACTGTGGTAAATAGCACATCTGGACGGCCTCCTTTGAGCTCACGGTGCCTTGCAGTGTCCACAGCCTGACAGCAGTGAAGAGAGACAATCAGCTGTCTGTTTTAAGAGAAGGGGCTCCTATGATCACCCCAACTGTAGAACTCCAGTACACACATAGATCATGGCAGAGTTGCTCTGGTTAAAGCTGGGACAGGAGACAATGCCCAGATAGAGCCTCCTCCTTTGCCTTTTTCCTCCAGTGAGCTGTGTTTGAAAAACACCTGAATCAAATCTGGCAAGGCTAACAAGTGGCTCACTTGTTCCTGACTTTTCTGTGCTAACATCTAAAAACGCAGGCAGGGACTTCCCTGGGGGTCCAAAGGTTAAGACCCCATGCTCCCAATGCAGGGGCACAGGTTCAATCCCTGGTCGGGGAACTAAGATTGCGCACGCCACATGGTGCAGACAGAAACTAAACAAAACAAACAAAAAAAAAACAAAATGCAAAAGCAACCTTGGAGGGAGAATGAACTGGGGGTGCTGAGGCATTTGTGCACAACCCAAAAATCCAGAGGTCCAGGACCATCCACGACTTTCAGTGGCAGGAAATGAGTTAGAGGATCCGACTCTATTTAGCCTTCTCCTTTGGGAACTACTTTGGGCTTAAGGCAATCTTCCAAGACACCCAGGAGGGGCACTGGGAAATCTCAAACAAATCAGAACCCCTCAGAATAGCCTGAGATCCTACTAAGAAAAATCCTGAAATGCTTTGTCCTTTGTTTATTCAACAAATGCTTCAGTGGCTATTATGTGCTGGGTGTTGGGGATACAGTGGGGGAAAAAACGCGTTCCCTAGCTTTGTCAAGAAGTTGACATTCTAACATGGCATCAAGGAAACAAAAGATAAGTACAATACAAGATGTTTAAGTGTCATGGTGGATGAATAGAGGGTGGCAGAAGATCCATAGAAGGGATATCTAATGCAGCTTTGTGTGGCCCTTTGCCCCTTGTTCCAGGGTGGCCATGCATTTCAGACATGAAATTTGATGCTATGTGAAGAATCTTGTGCCACAGAGGGAAATGGAATTTGTTGTATGGGATTCAGACTTTTAACTCAGACTCATTTCTGTACTTTTAATCACTTTACACTTAATGTGTTTGAGGTTTTCAAGGTGTTAAAGTATATTTTCATTATAATCATTTTTGGGGGTGGATTGAAGGAATGGCTGGTTAAGCTGGAATGTGTTTTTTTTGTGTTTATTTTTTTGATGTGGACCGTTTTTTTAAATCTTTTTTTTTTTTTTTTTTTTTTTAAGCTTCGTTGGGTCTTCATTGCTGCATGCGGGCTTTCTCTAGATGTGGAGAGCAGGGGCTACTCTTTGTTGCGGTGCGCAGGCTTCTCCGTGCGGTGGCTTCTCTTGTTGCAGAGCACAGGCTCTAGGGTGTGTGGGCTCAGCAGTTGAGGCTCATGGGCTCTAGAGCACAGGCTCAGTAGTTGCGGCGCACAGGCTTAGCTGCTCCTCGGTATGCGGGATCTTCCTGGACCAGGGATTGAACCCATGTCCCCTGCACTGACAGGTGTATTCTTAACCACTGCGCCACCAGGAAAGTCCCAATGTGGATCATTTTTAAAAAGCCTTTACTGAATTTGTTACAATATTGCCACTGTTTTATGTTTTGATTTTTTGGCCCTGAGGCATGTGTGATCTTAGCTCCCCGACCAGGGATCGAACCCACAACCCTTGCATTGGAAGTCTTAACCACTGGACTGCCAGAGAAAGTCCCTGGAAAGAGTTTTACCGGTGTCACATTTGTTATGGAAAATTACCTTTCAAATTTTTGACATAATCCTCTCAGGCGAGGTTGTTTGTTGACATCAGCAATTCCAGTTCTACACCACTTTTATATTTAAATTGTACCCTCACTTACCTCCTGCAGAGCTGCTACTGAAAAGGCCACACAGACAGGAAGCAGGAGATTAGTATAGATGGGTAGCTGGCGCTGAGCTGGATCATCCAGACAATGCTCCCAAGATGACCTCATCCAGTCTGACAACCACCAAGTCTAACTCTCCAGCTTAGACCTCACCTGGGAACTTCAGACTCATATATCCAACTACCTACTGATTGCTCACATCGTCTCATACTCAACATGTTCAAAACCAGACTCCTGATTCCCACCCCAAACCTGCTCCACCTGCCTGTAGCCTTCCCCATCTCAGCAAATGGCAGATGCTCAGGCCCCAAACCTTGCCATCATTCTTGCCTTCTCTCTTACATCTACATCTATATTAACTCCTTCAAATCCTGTTGGTTCTCCCTTCCAGTGCACCCAGAGTCCCCCCACTTCTTATCACTACCACCATGGTCCATGCAGATGTAGCACCTAGTGTAAAGGAACACAGGACGACATCCTCTCCGGCTTGCAATCATCACCTGCCCTGTTCTTAAATCGCCAATCTCCAGGCAGGTTGCTACCTCTTTCAAGTTTTCATTGCCTGATGGATTTTCTGCATGTCCTCCCACCCTTCTCCATTTCTGACCCCAGGACATAGATTTCCCTTCCCACCTGCTGAAAAATCATCCTCATCAATAGGTTATTGGTCCTGGGATAAACCATAATGGAAAAGAATATAAAACAATGTATATATGTGTATATCTGAGTCACTTTGCTGTATAGCAGAAATTAACACAACATTGTAAATCAACTATACTTCAGTTAAAAAATAAATAAAAATAATTTGGGGAGCCCCAACCCCTTTACACATAGTATTACAGTGAGCACTCTTTGGAGACAGACTTTCAGGTTCACAATCAGCTTTGATTTTCACAGGACAAATGATATAACCTCTCTGCCTTAGTTTCCTCATCTATAAAAATGAGAGTAATAGCACCTACTTCATAGGGCTATTATAAGGACTGGATAAATTAATGAATGTAAAAAGTTTAGATCAATGCCTGGCACATAGTAAGTGCTCAGAAGATGGTAGCTTTTATAAAAATTTACATACAGTATCTCATTTAAATTTACTATAGCAGTTAGGAACCTAGGTTCACCTCTCAGTTTCACCATTTCTTAGCTGTGAGACCTTGGACAAGGACTTAACCCCTCTATGCCTCAGTTACCATGTTTGAAACGGGGATAGCTAGCATTGTAGTAAATTGTATGTGTTCAAAAAATGTTAATTATTGGTATTCAGTTTTTTTTTTTTTTTTTTTGGCACACAGGCTTAGCTGCTCTGCGGCATGTGGGATCTTCCTGGAGCTGGGATCAAACCCATGACCTCCACATTGGCAGGCGGATTCTTAACCACTGCGCCACCTAGGAAGCCCTGTTATTTGGTTTTGACACCAGCCCCATGAGACCACCAAGCAAACACATAGTGAAGCTTGACCAATTGTGTGACTGTCTGCAGGTGGGTGGATTACTTTACTTCTCTGTTTTTTTCAGGGATAAATAATAAGAGAGCTTATCTTGGAATTATTGTACAAAGCACAAATAACAATTAGCTATTACAATTCCCATTTTTTATTGACGAGAAAGTTGATGATCAAAGAGAGACAGGGTAGAGGCTTAGGAGAAAAACCTAGATCAAATCCCAGCTTGGTCATGAAATAGCTGCGCCATCCTGGACAAATGATTTAATCTCTTCAAAGTTTACGTCCCTTATCTTTAAAATGCTGATTAAATGGGCAAGCCTATGGGGTTGTTATAATGATGATATGAGATCATGTAAGTAAAATGCTTAACATGGTATTCTTACCATGATCCCCATTCCCCCCCCCCCATTTTTATCTATAGGAAAATGGAGGTCAAGAGACATCAGGTGACTTGCCCAAGGGCACAGAAGAGTCTGTGGCAGATTCAAACTTCAAGGCCACATCCACCTGCTCCAGATTCCTATCCTCCTGACACCACAGTAAGCCTCCGTTCAGGAAATGGGAGGAAGGCTGACAGGCCCGAGGATCAGGACACACTGGAAAACGGAAGCTCTCAGTTCTGCTCCAGACCTCATTTATTAATTTACCTCCTCCCACCCCAATTCATGGACAGAGATCAATGATTTGCCAAGTTATTGGTAGACTCGCTAGGCACACACATGGGCCAGAAGGAAAGGAAAAGGCAAAAGATAGGAAAGTAGTGAACAACCTTATTTCTCCTTCCCTAACCTACCATTTGTAATCTTTGACATATATAGTCAAACAATAAAGACTAGTTTAATAAGGACACCTTTAGATTTAGTTTCCGCCTCCATTCCCTTGTGCCCAAACTTGTTTCACCCAGGCAGGGTGAAGGGAGGGGGCAAATGAAATGTGAAAAATGACAAGTAGGTATGTTCCCCCGCTAGACTGTAAGGAGCAAGAAGGCATGTATCCCAGAGTCTAGTATAATTCCTGGTACACAACAGAGGCTCATGAATAC
The DNA here is from genome assembly GCF_030028045.1 of Hippopotamus amphibius kiboko. NCBI lineage: Eukaryota > Metazoa > Chordata > Mammalia > Artiodactyla > Hippopotamidae > Hippopotamus > Hippopotamus amphibius. The sequence continues at coordinate 86,082,779 of NC_080197.1, read as the reverse complement.
GAGCTGAAAACATAAATTATGATATCAGATCATACCATGTAGCCTCCTCATATTTCCTACCTTCTCCTCAAAACACACAGCCTATTTCAAATCTTGTGCCCTCGTTTCCAATACGACGGCTACTTAAAAACGATTTCAAAGAAGTAGTATTAAGTTCTGGAGAACCCCGGTCACCGTCACCCCTTCCTAATGTGCCCGTCCAGCTCCTCATTCCCAAGTCTTCCTTCGTTTGGCCAGTTTCTCCTGAGTCCCACTCCCTCTGTGGCCTCACTGACACCCATTTTCACACAGAAACAGTTTGGAGCTTAAAGGCAGAAGACCCACATTGAGTACCGCTTCTGCTTCAGGTAACCCCTAGAAGCTTCAGCTTCCTTATCTGTGAAATGGGGCTAAATGATAGTGCCCACCTCATGGGCTATTGTTAAATCGATAACATTTCTAGAAGGCTCTTAGAGGCTTTCACACAACAAATACTATGTAATTGCTTTAAACTGAAGTAAAGCATGCACATAAAAATATTTTTCGTTGTAAAGTGTTATAAAAAATGTGTACGATTACTACCATGACTTTATTGTAAATTTTGGGGATGGGGGATATGATCTTGTCCCAAGTTCCTTCATAATGCAGAGAATCCTTAAGCAAATTTCTTCTGACTCATCTCTTAATTGCTAGGTAGTACCTCCAAGAAGAGAACAGCCCATCTCTCTCTCCCTCTCCCTTCCTCTCTCTCTCTCTCTCTCACTCACACACAATGTCACTCTACATTATCTTATTTGTTTTCATGTTTATGATCTGCCTGTCCCCCCCACCTCACCCCCCCACTTCACCCCTCCCCCCCCTTCACCCTTCCCCCCCCACCAACTGGAATTAAAACTCCAAGACAGGGGAAGTTCTGTCTGTATTGTTCAGAGCTGGCACAGAGAGGGTATTTTTGTTGCACCAATGAACAAATGAATGAAGGTCTACGGAAGATATGCAAAGAAGTACCAGGTCGCAGGAATACCACCCTGAGAATCAACCCAGACTTCAATCAAAATGGAATATACGGAATTATTCCTCAGAAGGCCCTGCTCGTCAAAGGTAGCTGCCTTAGAATACCAAGAAAACGGAGGTGGGATATATGTCTATGAACAACTGAAGACCAGGCTTCTACTTTTGGAACAAGGAACCTGGAAGAGCAGATTCCAGCTCTCTGCAGAGCTTCTTTTCCTTTGCCCACGAAGGCTTCCCGACCGCGTTTTATCCCCCCCATGCCCCGCAGCGCAGGCTGTTCTGAGATTTGGGGCTTCCAATGACAAATTAGTAGGGGGTCCCAACGCTACAGTGGAGGTTACAAGGCCCCCTGGGGCTCCCTTTTGGCCTTGCCAGGTGAGAATGCCCAGGGAGCACATATCGGGTCCATTATGATGACTATTAATAATAATATTGTTACTAAATATTTATGAAGAGTTCATGCTCTGCTAGACGGTGACCCTCCCACCACTCCCCCATCCTTCCAGCAGCACCCAGATCCCTCACCCCGAGTCCCACCAGTCCTCCCGGTGTATTGTGGTTGGAGAGAATTGTGACAGGTAGCTCTGGCCGCCCCAGTTGACCTTAACTGCCGGGAACCCAGGCGTCCGGGGTCTCCCGTGGGGAGAGAATTCGTTCGCGGTCGCCAGTGGGTCTGTGTGAAGGACGTCCCCTTGGTCCGTACCCCACCTGGGCTCCAGGAGCAGAAATGGGGAGGGGCCAGGGCCAGGCTCCCCACGGGGTCCACCTGGCGGCTGCCCCCTCCTCTCCTCGGTCCCGACCGGCCCGCAGGCGGGTGAGGGCGCGGCCCCGGGGGTCTCCGGTCCCCGGAGGGCGGCCGCACGCCATCCCACTCCCAGAGCTCCCCGCCGCCCCGGCCCAGCATCCTGGCGCCCCGGCCCCGCGGCATTTTTTCTCTTTATCATAAATATATAAATTATGCTAATTACGGGCATTGCATATTAACCAAACCCGAAACCTCCCCTGCCCGGCCCCCTCCCCCTCCGTGCAAACCCCTCCCCGCCCCGGACCCCGCTACTTACCGGAGCCTGAGCCCGAGCCGCCTTCGCCCCGGGTGCCCGGCGGCCACCGATTAGAGATTCATCTCACAGCTCGGGCCAGGGGGCCGGGGGCCGGGGCCGGGGCCCGGGCGGCCGCCGCCCGCAGACAAAGAAGCCAGCGCGGCTTGGCTGGGCTCGGCTCGGCCCGGGAGCCGGTCGGGACCCGCCGCCGCCGCCCCCGGGCCCCCAGCCCGGGCTGGGCAGAGCCGAAGGGGACTCCGCGGGCAGCGCTGGAAGGAGGGGGGACGGTCGGGAAGCGAGAAGGGGAAGCGGGGTGGGGGGGTGGTCAGGTATATATATATATTTTTCTCCTTTCCCCCCCCTTTCCCTCCCCCCCTTTTTCCCCTCCTTCTGCTACTTGGATTTTTTTAGCTGCTGCGTCATGAGCATAATTTATGCAAAGAGCTTTGCCGCATGCTGCACCGCGCGCGCCAGCCGCCGGGGGCGGCGGGGAAGGGAGGGGATCTGGGGAGCCCAGAAGGAGCCATTGGGGCTGGGGGGGGAAGGGGGTGCCGAAGCCCCTTGTCACCCCGGAGGCCCCAGAGGCTCCCTCCCAGCGCTGGAGTGGAAGCCCGGTGGGGCGGGTCACGCAGCCCCCTCCGCCCTTTGGAGGGTGCGAGAGTGGGAGCGGGAGGCCGGGAGTCCGGGCTGGGGACCCTAGGCCACATTCCCGTTAGCCCAGGCTTGGGGCGGGGACTCCCAGCGGCCGCCTTCCTCTTTAGGCTAGTCAGCTGCCCTCCTCAACGTTGAAAGTCAAGTTCATGTCCATTCCCAAGCCCCAGGCCCAGGCCGGGACCCCGCTGCGAGGAAAGGGAGGGAACTCAGCGCCCAGCCAGCGCCCAGCCAACCTCCGGAGCAGCTGTGCCCCAGCTCCATCTCACGGGGGGCACCCTGGGCCTGAAAGCTCTCCCACCCCATCTACCCCCCACCTCAGTAGCAGTTGTGGACTGTCTCGTCTGAAGACAGCTTGCCTGCTTTCGTGACCAAGTATACTAGGAAATGTAAAAATCAGACAAAGTTCTGAGGCGTGGAGGAAAAACGTTCTGCTTTGGTGGTGGTAATGGCGGGGAGGGTTTGGTTTACTTAGAGGCTCTTGAAGGTAGGGAAAGGGGAAGGGATGAGAAGAGGCACTGTTTGGGGCTGAGGGAAGACGGACAGAGAAGTAGTTGACAAATGAAAGAGGAAGGAGTTGGAAGAACACAGGGGAAGAGAAAGAATGAGGGGAGAGGACGTGGGGAGGAGGGAGCCCAGTAAATCCAGTAAGCTGTGGATCCCAGCATCGAGGCTGCCAGCTGTTGTTGCTTGGCAACACTATCGGCCTAGGCTGCTTCCCCTCTGCCCCCATCCACGGCCACCATCCCTACACACACACACATTTGGTGGTCCTGTGATGGAGCTAAGCGTAGGTGAGTTAGAGGTAGTGTGAGGAGAATGGCAGTGGAGCCCTCAGCCCACCCCAGACTGTTGCCTAACCCCCACCCCCACGGAAGGACACTGGGAAGAGAGAGAAGGAGACGGAAGCAGTACCAGGTGGTAGATCATCACTGCACACTTTTCCAGAGCGTTACCTGCACCAGCAGATTCGTGAGTAACCAGTGGATTAGGAGTCAGAATATTTAGGTTTCAGTCCCAACTCTTCCACGAGCAGTTCTGGCAAGTAATTTAACTTCTTCATTACTTACTCTTAAAAAAATGAGGGTAATATCTATAATCATTTCTTCACAGGGTTAAGAAGTTTAATTGTGAGCCTGTATGTGAAAAAACTTTGGAAAACTAAGGATCCTTACCTGTACAATAGTTTTAATCCGTTTTAACTGGCCTAGTGAAAGATGGCCAGTTACATATCATGGTATTATAATACATGACATGGTATAATAGTTCTTTGTTTGGTCTGTAGTCCCTGCGGTCCTTCCTCTCAGGCTGTAAATCCCTCGAGAGCACAGATTGTGACTTACTAATTTTTGTATTTCCTACTGCTCTTTATGTGAAGAAGAGGCTCAGTATTGCTATTGAATGTTGTCACACAAAGACAAAAACTCAGTCTATATGACTTGGTTTGGTGCTACACACAGACAAATCAAATGATTTTTTTAAAATATTTATTTATTTTTGGCTCCTTTGGGTTTTAGTTGCAGCACACAGGATCTTCCTTGCAGCATTTGGAATCTTTCATTGCGGTGCACAGGCTCAATAGTTGTGACTGGCTGGCTTAGTTGCCCTGCAGCACGTGGAGTCTTAGTTCCCCAACCAGGCATGGAACCCATGTCCCCTGCATTGGAAGGTGAATTTTTTCTTTCTTTCTTTTTTCTTTCTTTTCTTTTCTTTTTCTTTCTTTCTTTCTTTCTTTCTTTCTTTCTTTCTTTCTTTCTTTCTTTCTTTCTTTCTTTCTTTCTTTCTTTCTTTTTCTTTCTTTCTTTCTTTCTTTCTTTCTTTCTTTCTTTCTTTCTTTCTTTCTTTCTTTCTTTTTCTTTCTTCCTTCCTTCCTTCCTTCCTTCCTTCCTTCCTTCCTTCCTTCCTTCCTTCCTTCCTTCCTTCCTTTCTTTCTTTAATAAATTTATCTTATTGGCTGTTAGGTCTTTTTTTGCTGTGCGCGGGCTTTCTCTAGTTGTGGTAAGCAGGGGCTACTCTGTATTGTGGTGTGCGGGCTCCTCATTGCTGTGGCTTCTCTTGTTGCGGAGCACAGGCTCTAGGCACATGGGCTTCAGTAGTTTCAGCACATGGGCTCAATAGTTGTGGCTCAAGGGCTCTAAAGCACAGGCTCAATAATTGTGGTGCACGGGTTTAGTTGCTCCATGGCACGTGGGATCTTCCTGGAGCAGGGATTGAACCCGTGTGCCCTGCATTGGCAGGCAGATTCTTAACCACTGTGCCACCTAGGAAGCCCGGAATGTGAATTCTTAACCACTGGACCACCAGGGAAGTCCCAAACTAAATGCTTTGGATAACATGGATATCAGGGATAGTATGAAGAAAGAAATGGATGTGATCAAAAGGGTTCAGGGAGACATACATCAAAATGTTAACTGTGGTTTTCTTTGGGAAAAGGAAACCTTAATTTTATATTGTATACACTTATGCTTAAATTTCTGATGCTGAACACATATTACTTTTTTGTTTAAGTTTTTTATTGGGGTACAACATGCACCCAGTAAAGTACACAAATCTTAAATCTTACATCTTACATCTTGATGAGTTATTTATATATATAATATTTATTATCTACATATTACATTATTTACATTATATTATTTATATACACCTACATATATGATAGATTACACATTATTTATATATTTAGTATAATTATATTTTATTATATCACACACACATATATATATTTTATAAATATATATAAAATCACCACCCACAACATGATATGAAGCATTTCCAACACCTGAGAAGACTCCCGTGTGTTCCCTGATACGTAAACTTCCAGTTATCACCATAGCTTAATTTTGCTGGTTCTTGAACTTCACATAAATGGAATCAGACAGTATGTGTACTCTTTTGTGTCTGGCTCCTGTTATTCAACATATGTTTTTGAGGTTCACCCATGCTGTTGTGTCTAACAGTATTATTTGTTCTTTTTGAATTGCTATATATATTTCACTGTATAATTATACCACACTTTTTCCATTCTACTATTGATGGACATTCGGGTTGTTTCTTTTTGTCTTTTATGAATAAAGCTGCTATGAACATTCTTGTATAAGTGTTTTAGTGAATATGTGCACACTTCTCCTGGGTCAATACTGAGGAGTGCAATTCCTAGGTTTGGGGTATACATTTAACTTTTGTAGATACTGCTAAATACTTTTCCAAGGTGTTTGAACAAATTTATATCCTTACTAATAATGTATGAGAATTCTTGTTGTTCCACACCCTCACCAATACTTGCAATACAGTCTTTTTTTTTTTTTTTTTGTCATATTGCAATGTAAGATTTTTGGAATAAGTATATATTTTATAAGCAGAAAAAAATGTCAACAATACAAATATTTCCATGACTGAGTAGGGAGAAGATGTCACTAGTGACATGCCATGCCAAAGAAAACTCATCAACGTATCCTTCGCCCAGCACATTTTCTTTTTCACCTTCACTCCCACTTCCCATGCCTCTGAGCCTACATTTATTCAACAAATATTTATTGTCTACCATGTGCCAAACACAGGGCTGGATGCTGTGTCCAGCAGAAAACAAAACAGACAGCTTTCTTGGAATTTATAGTCTTCTAGGAAAACAGACTTTAAACAAAAAGTAAACATATAAGTATATCATTACATATGATGATTAAGAAAACCAGAAGGTGATGTGAGAGAGAATAACACTGGGGGCAGGGAAGGCCTCCCTCAGGGAGGGCCTTCCTTCCCTGAGGAAGTCATATATAAGGCAAAGTTTAAAAGATGGAATAAGCAGGAGATCGAAGGAATAGCAGAGGCAATGAGCGAGGAATGAATTTGGTGTTCAAGAGACTGAAAGAGGATCAGTGTGGCTGGAACACAGCAAGTGACAGGGGAGACTTGCACAAAATGAAGTTGGAAAGATAGGCAGGGCCTAGATCAGGAAGGCCTGGCCATATATACCTCTAGTCTTTCCAATCAGTTGGGTCCCTTCTTTCTTTGCAAACTCTACTTGAGATTTACCCCATCCTGGGACTTCCCTGGTGGCACAGTGGTTAAGAATCTGCCTGCCAGTGCAGGGGACACGGGTTTCAAACCTGGTCCAGGAAGATCCCACATGCCATGGAGCAACTAAGCCCGTGCGCCACAACTACTGAGCCTGTGTTCTGGAGCCCTCACACCGCAACTGCTGAAGCCCCTGCATCCTAGAGCCCTTGCACTGCAACTACTGAAGCCCGCATGCCTAGAGCCAGTGCTCCACAAGAGAAGACACCGCAATGAGAAGCCCACACACCGCAATGAAGAGTAGCCCCACCTCACCACAACTAGAAAAAGCCCACAGGCAGCAATGAAGACCCAACACAGCCAAAAATAAATTAAAAAAAATAAAAATAAAAATAAAGTATACAATTCAAGTGGTTAAAAAAGAAAGATTTACCCCATCCAAGAAGTCTTCTTAAATAATACTGAATTGTTCTCATTAATATTATTTTAATTACATCATTGTTCCAATAACTTCACTGTATCATTTGTAGTTAATAGGCCTTTCATTCTGTTCCCTGACTATATCGGTTTACCCAACAGATGTAGGACAGGGCCTTATGTTTCTTCTTTTATACCAGGGTCTCCTCCAAGCACCTACCATAACAGAGATGCTCTGCTGGCAGTAAGAGTCTCCCTTGGCCCTGTGCTCTATTCCTAGAAAACTCTTGGAATCTAAGTAGATAATCCTTAGTTTCCTGTTTTACCTGGTTTGAGAACTGACCCAGTTTTAAATCTTCAAAACTTGCCCTGGAGCAACCAAATTTCCCCAGGATCCAGGCATATTTTTCTGAGCACTTTCCTTAACTGCAAAGTTAATCTTGCCCCTCCCCCCTCCAATCACCAGATTAAAGGCATCTCTGCCGTTGCTAAGGGACGGAGGCTTGGACAGGTGGGAGTGAGTTGAAGGATGATACAGCAGGGAGTCAGGTTGGTCAGCAGGAAAAAACCTCTCAGCTGCCAGGAAAGACAGAAATGCAAATACATTTTCAAGTGCTTCTGAGCCAGGGTTGGTTGGTTGGTTGGTTTCCCCTTATGTGTTTACCTGCTTGTTCTCTGAAAGCTTTTAGGACTTTTTTTTTAAATCTCTGATGTCTGAAATTTTACAATGTCATGGCTTGCGGTTAGCCAGCTTCATAAGGCAAGGAATCTATTGTCCACCTTGACTTGTTATATTGAAGTCCTTGTGAAGAGAATGGGCCATCAAAGAGAAGGTCCGTGAGTGCTGTTAACAATGCAGGCCTATTTTAAGGTGAGAAGCCAGAGTTCTGAAAAACTTGCATGTGGCAAGGAGTGTGGCTGGGCTTGCTGCATTTTTTACAGACCTCCTAGCCTGAAATGCATATATTCTATCTATTTAATTTTAGCAATGATGTAAAATTGTTGCTGGGCTGCTGTCACCCTGACAGATCACCGCACCAGCTCAAAGGGTAAATATGGGTTTTGTTTTTTCATAATTTTTGTACAGTAACAAGGTGAGGAACATTTTAGCTCATAAATTATTCACCAAACCTCACAGGCATAATAGGCTGGGTGCATATTCATCAGGTTATCATCCATTATTCATAAGAAGTTCACTTCAGCTGTTAGAAGAAAATGAGGTTGTTGATTGAAATGCTGAAGAAATGTGGGCTTTTGTTCTCCACCCTCCTTTCTCCCAACTAAGTCTGGATGTTTCCATCAAAAAATGATATTGTAGGGACAAAAATTTATTCCTGACATGCAGATGTGTAGATAAGAGGAAAAGAAAACCTAGAGTAGGAAATAAATTGGCAGAATCAACCATCATTCATTTAACTTGGTTATAGGCCTCTGACTCCTGCTTCAACAGAAATTGTGTCCAGGAAGTGGCCAAAGGGGGTCCCCTTTCTTGTAGCAAAAGAGTAGCTTCAGCAAATCTGATTGACTTAATACTTATATTAAGATACAGGTTGCATTCTACAGCCCAAGAAGTATTATCATTTATCTTCTTATTTGACCTTCACACCAAGTCTGTGAGATAGGAATAATTTTCAAGATGAGAAAACCAAGGATCAGAGAGGTTAAGTGACTTATCCAAAGCCAAACAGCTAGTGAGTAGATGAGGACTGGAACCTACATTTTCTTGCATATTCCATGTGCTCTATAATCTGTCTTCCTAAATCCTCTGGATGATAAAACCCACCACTCCCAAGATAGAGGCATTTCACATTGTTTTCCAAGAACCATTGACTTTATTATTTTCTCTTTTTAATATCTTTATTATTTCTGTGAACTACAGAAGCAATATAGGCTTGAAAGCATCAAATAAAACAATGTTCTATAGAATAGAGAATAACAAATGGACAGGCAGTTAACTGCCACGATTGCCAATCTCCTTTGCCACAGGAACCAGGAGGAGATATTATAATTTAGTCAGATCCACAGGTCTGGGTTCACATCCGATCACGGTCACCGACCAGCTGTGTAATTTGGGGGCAAGACAGCCTCTTTAGGGCATAGCTTCTCAGTTGTAAAATGGGAATAATGCTTACTTCTAGAGTTTTCCAAGTGTTAAATGAGATGATGTATATGAAATCCAAGTGTCAGCATTTTCCTCTATTTTAAAGGTCCCCTCTCTCTAGCACAGTCAGCTCTCCAGTATCCATGGGTTCTACACTAGAGGATCCAACCAATCAAGGATTGAAAATATTTGGGAAATAAATTCCAGAAAGTCCCCAAAAGCAAAAATTGAATTTGCCTCAAACCAGCAACTGTATACATAGTATTTACATTGTATTTACAACAATTTACATAGCATGTACATTGTATTAGGTATTATAAGTAACCTAGAGATGATTTCAAGTTACACAAGAGAATGTGCATAGGTTTTATGCAAATACTATTTCATATAGAGGACTTGAGCATCCTTGGATTTTGGTATCTGTGAAAGGGAGGGGGTCCTGGAACCAATCCCCCGTGGATACAGAAGAAAGACTGTATGTTTGGAGAAGTGGAATGGGATGCAAGGCTTGTTGCATACCTATCTCCCAAGTCTTTTGCTCGACCCCCTGTTTCATTATGTCCTGGGCCACTCACTTGGCTGCTAGTCACCTGGTGTGGTTCCTCCAGATGAAATGCAGCTGTAGTCACAGGGGGCACAGCTGTGAATTGTCCCCAACATGACTACACATGTTCTTTACTGGAGTTGGAGAAAAACTAAAGAGAATTCCAACGACTAAAAGAAAGCATTAATTTTTTTTAAATTTTTACTTTCCCTATTAATCCAAGTAAAAACCAGCTAAGAAGTTCAGTTTTTATTAGAGGGTTGTATCTTGCACGGCTGTACCCCAGACCCTAACCTGGCTCCCTGTCCTCAGGTCTGCTTCCCTCCCTAGGAACTCCTCCTTCAAACCTCCACTCCTGTCTGGGAGGCCCCAGGCCCTTCCCCCCTCTGGTTCCTCAGCTGTACCCAGAAGTACATTTCCCTAAATCTGACATATTCAGTCTGGAAGAGGTGAGGGTATGCGGAAGGGTAGGGGATGGAGGGGGTGCCATGAGCTCTAGCACACAGTTCATCCAGCAAATTCATCCAGGGAAGGCTGGCACCCAAGTCCAGATTCCTTCCAGTCTCCTGATCAGACAGAGATGTAGAAGAGGCTCTTCTTCTGAGTGCCCTTTGGAAAGTAAGTAATTTTGGAGTGCGCACACGCATAGACACACACACACACACACACACACACACACACACACACTCACACACATACCTTGGGGGGAAAAAAAAACCCAAACCAGCAAATGGCATGTGGTAGTATCACCCTATTACGTTGCATTTTTTAATAAGCACTAAATGATTCTGACGCAGGTGGTTTGAGATTTCACATGGAGAAAAATTGCTCAAAACTGCAAAAGAAGAGCCCCTGAAGCAGGATGTACTAGACAGCCCCAGCCACAGTGGGGTTAGGCCTTTACATTATTCTGCAGAACAGTGTTAGTGCCTCTCCTACAAAGGCTCACCAGCAATAAGGAGGGTCCATTTCTGAGTCATATATCTTGTAATCCTAGTTCCCTTAATTACACAAAGAGCAGCCAAAGCTTTGAAAAGGCTGCTTCAAAGCCTGATCGGATTCTTCCACAAACCTCCACCCTCCCTTTTTGGGCTGGGGAATAGAAGGTGGTTTTGTTCTCTGGTTACACAAGTGAAGAGCCCAACACATAGTAGATGCTCAATAAAGGTACATTAAAAAGCTCTAATCAGCCTAATTAACTGGGACTAGGTGACCCTGCAGGAAGAGGCGTGTTATTCTCTCAGTCCTCAGAGGACAGTTTATCCATCTCTACTGTAGCACTTACCAAGTTCTGCCGTAATTTTCCTTTCAGCATCCCTCTTGCCCAAACACACTAAGAGTTTATTAGCCATCATCTTTGGCTATTCTCTCATCTTCATCCCAACATTATTTTTTAAAAAACACCTTTATTAAGGCATAACGGACATACAATAAACTACACGTTTAAAATGTACAATATGATAAATTGTGACACATGTACACACCCATGAAACATCACCACAGCCAAGACAGTGAACATATCCATCACACCCAAAAGCTTTCCAAAGTCCATCTCTTCCCTCCTGTTCCTCCCCCTCCCTTTACACACCACTGATCTGCTTTTTATTACTATGGTTCGTATTTTCCAAAATTTTATACAAATGGAATCTTTTATATAAATGGAATCTTTTATATAAATGGAAAAAGTGTGCACTCTTCTTTCGTCTGGTTTCTTTACCTCAGCATAATTGAGATTATCCATGTCGTTGTGTGGACCCGCAGTTCATGCCTTTTTATTGTATAGCAATACCACAATGTGTTTATCCATTGACCTGCTGATGGACATTTGTGTTGTTTCCAGTTTGGGGCTGTTACAAATAGAGATGTAGGGACTTCCCAGGTGGCACAGTGGTTAAGAATCGGCCTGCCAATGCAGGGGACACGGGTTTGATCCCTGGGCTGGGAAGATCCCACATGCCGTGGAGCACCTAAGCCTACACACCACAACTACTGAGCCTGCACTCTAGAGCCCGTGAGCCACAACTACTGAGCCCATGTGCCGCAACTACTGAAATCTGCACGCCTAGAGCTGGTGGTCCGCAACAAAAGAAGCCACCACAATGAGAAGCCCACATACCACAAAGAAGAGTAGCCCTAGCTCACCACAACTAGAGAAAGCCTGTGTGCAGCCACAAAGGCCCAACTCAGCCAATAAATAAAAATTAATTTTTTAAAAAAGACTAAAAAAAACCCCAAAACAAATAGAGCTATAATAAATATCCATGGATAAGCCTTTGTGTGCCCATATTCTTTCATTTCTCTTGGATTCATAGGAGTAGAAGGGCTAGATCACATGGTATGTATAACTTTTAAAGTCCTGCCATACTGTTTTCAAAGTGGTTATACCATTTTACACTCTCAGCAGCAGTGTATAAGAATTCTAGTACTCCACATACTCTCCAGTGCTTGAGATAGTCAATCTTTTTAATGTTAACCATTTTAACAGGTGTGCCAACATTGTTTCAATGTTTTGAATTGGTAAGCATTCACATGGTGCAAACATTTAAGACACATCTTTTGGGCTTCCTAGGTGGCGCAGTGGTTGAGAATCCGCCTGCCAATGCAGGGGACACGGGTTCGATCCCTGCTCCAGGAAGATCCCACATGCCACGGAGCAACTAAGCCCGTGTGCCAAAAAACAAAAAAAAAAAAACACATTTTTTAAGGTATATAGTGGAAAGTCATTCCCACCTCTGTCTCCCCACCTTACCCAGTAACCACTTTGTAGGTATCTTGTGTAATCTTCCAGAGTTTCTTTACTCAAATACGAATGAATATTGTTTTCCTGCTCTTTTACACAAAAGGCATCATGCTAAGCTCATGGTTCTGAATCTTGCCTTGTTTTCATTTAAGAAATATTTCGGAGAGCTTTCTCACTCACTGTCACAGCCAGGTACTGTTTAATTATATGGATGTACTAAGATTTATTTTACTAGTTCCCTACTGATGGACATATTGGTTATTTCTAATCTTTTGCCATTACAAACAATGCTGCAGTAAACAGCCTTACATACACAGTATTTCTGGTGAATGCAAATATATCTGTAGAAATCATTCTTAGAAGTGGGCATGGTAATTTGTAATTTTGATAGACATTTGCCAAATTAGCCCTATAGGACTTGTACTCCCACTATCAATAAATTAGAGTGACTGCTTATCCACAGCCTCACAATGAAAGTTAGTAAATGTTTGGATTTTTACCAATCTGATAATGGTATCTGTGTGGTTTTAATCTGCCTTCTTATTAAGAGTGAGGCTGAACATCTTTTAGAAGTCATTTGTATTTCCTTTTCTGTGAACTGTCTATAAATGTCATTTGGTACTTTTTTTTCAATTTTTAAAATTTGTTTAAATTTTTCCCCAGTTTTATGGAGATATAATTGACATATATCACTATGTAAGTTTAAGGTGTACAACAGAATGATTCGACTTACATCATGAAATGATTACCACAATAGGTTTAGTTAGTGGATATCCAGCATCTCATGTAGATACAAAATTAAAGAATAGAAAACATTTTTTTCATTGCGATGAGAACACAGGATTTACTATCCTAAGAACTTTCATTTATAACGTACAGCAGTGTTAATGACCTGTATCAGGTGGTATGTTACATTCCCTAGTACTTATTTATATTATAACTGGAAGTTTGTACCTTTTGACTACCTTCATCTAACTCCCCCTCCTCCCAGCTACTTTTTCTAATGGTTGGTCATATACTTATTGATCTCTAGGAATTATTAATATTTAGGGGAATAAGCCCTTTGTGATGCAAACTGCAATTTTTTCCCCCCAAGTTGTCATTTTTCTTTTGACTTTATGGAGTTCTCATGCTTGACATTAATCCTGTTAATTAACCCTGGACATTAATCCCAATATTAGTCCAGCTATTTTGCCTCCTAAATACTTCTGGAATCCCCCCACTTCTTTCTACCCATATGCCACTTCCCTAGGCCAGTCTGCCATCATTACTCACCTAAATTACTGCATTGTATCCTGTGTCTCCCAGACACACCTCAACTTTTCCCCTTTCTAATCTATTCTGCATTTGGTAGCCAGAAAGATATTGCTAAAATAAAAACATAATCATGTCACTTTTCTGCTGAAAACTCTTGGTAGCTAACTAGTGCCTGGAGGACAGACTCCATCGTCTTAAGACAGAATCCTCCATGGGTTCCAAGGCCCCCCACATGGAAAGGCTCCTGTTTACCTCTTCAGCTTCATTCTGACCAGTCCTCACCTCCCATTCCATGCACCGGCCAGACTGAACTGTTTTCGCACCCTCCCTCTCCATAAGCTCTCCCACCTTTAGGCCTTTGTATATGCTGTTCCCACTTTGGGGACCCCTTCTTCACTGGCTTAACTTCTGCTCGTCCTTCAGATTTCATCTCAGACATCACTAGCAGCATGAAGCCTTCCCTGACCACAGTAGGAAAGATTAGATACCTCACCTATGTGTTCTCATAACACCCCATACTGTCCTTATGGCAGCATTAATCACACTACATTTCGATTATCTGTTTCCTTTTCTGTCTTTCCCATTAGGTAGACTAAGTTCCATGAGAAGAGGGACTAAGTGTGCTTCTTCAGTACTGGTTCCCTAGACTCTATTACAGGGCCTGGTACACAACAGGTGCTTGATAAATGGTTGTTAAATTAATTCAAGAAAGGATGCTTGATGACTTAACGACATCTTCATCTCATTAGGGGACCAAGGAGAATGAAGAAAACAGAAAGGGACTTCCCTGGTGGCGCAGTGGTTAAGAATCCGCCTGCCAATGCAGAGGACACGGGTTCGATCCCTGGTCCGGGAAAATCCCACAAGCCGCGGAGCAACTAAACCTGTGCACCACAACTACTGAGCCTGCCCTCTAGAACCTGCGAGCCACAACTACTGAAGGCTGCGCAGCTAGAGCCTGTGCTCCACAGCAATAAGAAGCCTGCACACCGCAAGAGTAGCCCCTGCTTGCTGCAACTAGAGAAAGCGCCTGCACAGCAACAAAGACCCAACAAAGCCAATTAATTCATTAATTAATTAAAAAGAAAACAGAAATGCTCTTGATGCCTGTCCAAGAAAGTAGCCAGATGCCCCTTAATCCCACCTGCCAGAGAAAACCGCGGCTTGTAGCCCCTTCTTTGCTGCTGGTAATATCATTTGGCTCCACCCTGGCTTTCAGGAGACCCCGTCCCAGAGTGCTAAACAAAATACCTAACATCCTGTAGAGGAGGCACTGACCAATCTGAGGGCAGCTTGCCTTAGCTGGAGCTGAGTCCTGTAGGCTTCCTGGGTGTCAAGAGTTAACCCTTTAATTACTGGGCCATGGAAAGCTCTGGGGCGCAGGGGTTTCAATGGAGGGCTGGAGCAGAGGAGGGTATTTGGGGAGAGGGCTTGGGGCAATGGCTGTATGCCATCTAGTAGAAGTATTTGTACTTTTGACTAGGTTCTGATCAGAATTTACAACCTGATTATCAGCTCGGCTTACTTCTCCTCTGCCTTCTCAGGCTCCTCTTTGCTTTTTTCCGTCCCTGAAACAGAGTCTAGATTTAGAGGCTGAGATGACACAAGGATCATGTGAATTTTTCGGCAGATGATAAAACTGAGACCCTTGGGAGGCAACAGGTTAAAAACAATGTAAATAAACAATGTAAACATTAGAAACAAAGCTTGTAAAATCAAGCAAAGCTGAGTTTGATCATTGGCTCTGCAGCTGCGTAACTTAGCTCAGCTACTTAACTTCTCTGAAATACAGTCCCCTTGCCTGCACTCTCCCTTGGTCTGCTATGGACACAAGGTGAATAATACCTGCAAGAACACTGGTGCAGTATCTGATTCCTACATGACAAGGAATAAGGGGGAACTGAGGAGACGAGGACCAAAGTTAGTTTTTGGTGACACAGTGAGGACTGGAATTAGCCTCCCTCTCCCACACTCTCATTGACATGGGCTGCTACAGTCAACACAATTTCAGGGTCCCTAACGAGGGGCCCAGAAAGAGAAAAAAGGTAAGTTTCCTTTCTTAGGTTCACTCCTTTATTTTCTGAAATCCTGAGCACAGGGTAGGATGGGTATAATTACTGACCTCTCCAGTTTCAGGCTTTGGGGTGGAATCAGTTTAAGATCCGACTTGTAAAAGTAAGGTTACAGGGAAGAAGATTTGACTGTTCTGACCTCCAAGGACTTATTCATTCAATTTCACCACTTACTGACTGCAAATTTCACACTGAGAAAAATGCAAGGCCCCGAGGGTAAAAGTCCACTGGAAAAAAAAACATTTTTCAAACTGAGTCCTGACTTGTTGGTAGGATGTGACATCACAACCAGAGTTGAAAAAAGGAAATAGGAGAGAACAGAAAATACTATAGGGCATTGTACACAGAAGGTTAGGAATCAGGTCATAAACTTTTCAGTTACATTTATAAATGTGTGTGTACTGGGTCATGATTTAAAGTGTATTACTGTGAATTTTGGTCAAGAAAGTTTGCAAGCCCCTTTACCAGAAGGTGAAATTCAGGACAGCGAGAGCTTTATTTTGTTTTAGAACACTGCCTGGCATTCGTAAGTGTTCTCCAAAGAACTGCTGAAGGAGTGAATATCTAACACTGTGCCTGCCTTCAAGCAGATTAGAGTCAGAAATACAGGAAAAGGTAAATATCATAGGCTTTATCATACTAATATTAGTCTGAACCAAATAAACAATATGAATCTACTGAAAGGGGAAGAACCTAAAAGAACTTCAAATACTAATAGTCTTGGAAATTGGGCTTTTAGAGTATTTTACTCATGATAGGCAGACTGAAGCGATAAGAACAAAACAAAACAAAACTGACTTGGGAACGTGGGAACCAGGATAGAAGACCTGACTTTGTGTGACTTAGGGCAAATCTCTCTCAATTCTCTCATTTGAAAAACAGGAATGCTCAAACAAGCCCTGCCAGCCATGCAGGGCTGTTGTGAAGACCTATGATGATCCCATAAAATCGTGCATTTTAAGGGTGCTCTGCAAACTTTAATACGGTACTGGAGAGAAAAACAAGGGATTGCTGAGTTGAAGTGAGTACAGGTCTTTTCAGTAGTTTAAGTCATTCATCAGCAAATATTTATCAGGCTTCTAATGTTTACCGACGGCTTTTCTTTCCAAAGCTTCCCTTTTCAAATGCTTTTCTAATATTCTTCCTACAGTACAGAATGTAAATTCCATGAGAAAATAGTGTTAGGCTGTCCTGTTCAGCTCCCATCTCTGTACTTGCACATAGCAAGCGCTCAGCAGATACCTTAAAATGAAGAATGGAAGGAAAAACTTAATTGCTGCCTTAAAGGATGGCACCTTTGCCCTTAAGAACAATTAAGTTAACAGAAGTGATACACAGGAAAATATACGTAACACAGAAAAGATACAGGTGCCTATAGCACGTACCAAAGGAAGGGCCGGGCCACAGGCACTCCTTGGATACGGCGAGTATGCCGGCTTTAGCGCTAGCTGCTGCCGGGGGGCACAGCACAGCATACCTTTCCTTTTGGTGAGAAAGCGACAGAGAAATAAATACCGACAGCCTGTCAGTAGAAGAGACAGGCAGCGAAGATTCGAATGAGGGGAACGCGTGACAGATCAACGGCTGGGGAGCATATTTCAGGCAGTTAGAGAAGTTTGTAGAAATCTATGCCCCTCGTGGAAAGACTGTCAAGGTGAGGTGACCTTGAGGTGCTGAGAGTAGGTGGGAAGAGGTTCCGGAGAACAGTTTAATGGTACTGCCTCCGAGCACCCAAGAGAGAAAAGATCCTGTCTTCAGACAATACCTGTATTTGGTTTTCTTCCACTCGAGGGACAAGGGTAGAGGTTGGAGGACAAGACCTGGTGGGCGGAGCCAACGCGAGTAGGCGGGATCACGCGGGCCCTCCCTCCCGCTACTGGAGGCCGGACGAAGGGGCAGGGTTTCCGGTAGCAGCGGCACTCGGGCGTCGGGTGACGCTGGGCGGACAAGGCGTCACGTGACACGGAAGTGACTACGAACAGGAAGAGGACGAAAAAAATAACCGTCCGCGACGCCGAGCCGAACCGGACCCGCAGCCGCCATGAACAGCAAAGGCAAGGACAGGGGGCGGCTAAGGTCGCCGGGGGGAGTCGTGCTGGCCGGGAGCGAGCGGGCCTGGAGCCCAGGGTCACCAAACGCAGGCCTGGGGAGAGCTGCGCCGCGCTCCTGGGCCGGCTGCAGTGCCCGGGACTGCGCCAGACGCCTTCGTCATCCCCGAGCTACAGCTGCTCCCTCGCTCCCGGCCCTTTCCCCCTTAAACTCTGTGGCGCAGTTTGGAGCTGCGGGCTCGAGTGGGGGGGCAGTGGAGGAGAATGCTTGTCGTGATGGGCATCTGTTGGAGCAAATGGGGAGCTAGAGGCGAGATTTGGGTAGGCCAATGGAGAGCTGGCAGAGGCGGGGCGCCGTGCTCCGGAACCACAGGCAGGCACCCGGGCTTAACTAGTGAAGTGCTGGCGCTGGTGGGCGGGCCGGGCGGGCCAGGGGGGCCCGAAGGGTCTCTTACCCCTTACCCTCGCTGGCGGCCAGAACGTCTCCCGGTTGCTTTATCAGGACATTCCCCTCGGCCCCCTTTCCAATCTCAAGGTTCACTTCCACCACTCACTTTTTTTATTTGGAAGTCGACCTTGAGTAGGAACCTGTGAGGTCGATGACCACAATCACTGTTACAAGGTCTTGGTCAGTTACAACCAGACCTTAGGAGACCACCCAGAGAGACAGGACACACCCTTGAAACATCGGCAAGAAGGAGTGCCCAGACCTGCCCAGTATTCTGGAAGGGTCTTGGGCCCAGCTAGGCTTTTCAGTTACACCAGTCTGCTACTGGGAAGAGCTTTTCCTGTCCAGTTAGAATCCAGCATCTTTGGTTGTAAGGGTGCAGAGAGGATGCTTATTTTCTTGGTTCCAGGAATCAGGCCCTCCAGGGCTGTCTGTTTGCAAATCTCTTTCTGCTTGCTCCGGCTTGGCTAGCTACCCAACGTGCCCTGCCATATTTTGGTGGCTCTGTATGATAGGCAACATGCATTTTTTCCTTTATCTTCCAGGTCAATATCCGACGCAGCCAACCTACCCGGTGCAGCCTCCTGGGAATCCTGTGTACCCTCAGACCTTGCATATTCCTCAGGCTCCACCCTATACTGATGCTCCACCTGCCTACTCAGAGGTGCTTCCAGTTTACTAGACTTTACTAATGGAATACTCTTGGATCACGTTGTCAGTCTTTAGCTAAGTCTGACTCCACACATTTATCTACTGTCCACAAATAGGAGAGAGTACTCACGTGAATAATCTAAAACATCATATAGTTGAGCAATTTCTGTTGGGGTTGAGAATGCATTATCTGATTATTTTGTTATTTGGCACAGGCTGAGGTTAAGAAGATGAGTTTGCATTCCTTGAGCCTAACATTAGCTATGGCAGGAAGTGATCCAGGAGAATATTGAGTGGCAGTGGAAGGGCAACTTGTGTTAACTCAGAGCGTCATCTGCACGAGGAGAATTAAGAATTGACTCTTTAAAGAGATCTGAAATAAGAATGTCATAAAGTAACTTGCTGCCTTCTCTTCTGCCTCTTCTAGCTCTATCGTCCGAGCTTTGTGCACCCGGGGGCAGCCACAGTCCCCACCATGTCAGCTGCATTTCCTGGCGCCTCACTGTATCTTCCCATGGCCCAGTCCGTGGCTGTTGGACCTTTAGGTTCCACAATCCCCATGGCTTATTATCCAGTTGGTCCCATCTATCCACCTGGTTCAGCAGTGCTGGTGGAAGGAGGGTATGATGCAGGTGCCAGATTTGGAGCTGGCGCTACTGCTGGAAACATTCCTGTGAGTATGCCTCTGTCACAAAAAACTCAACTCTTGTGTATTATAACTTTCTGAAATGACCACATAGTCATCCTTTCCTCACCCCTGGGTAATAGTTGCTGGTATTGGTGCAACCACTGACATCCAGCAGTCAAGCAGAAAGCACTTGAGGGGGCAGAACCATGGCAAGTCAGTAGCATCTGGCACATTCACTGGGGTCTGAGTTACTCAGATTCCTGTTTTCCTGTCTTAGGAGTCCTGCCTGCTGCTTTTCCAGTTCACTTTGGTACTGGCCTAGTAACACTCCTCATTCAATTCCATAAGCATTTACTTAATAATTGCCATCAGCATGGCATTGTATTAGGAACCATGATGATTAAAAAAGTAGAACGCCCAGTCCCTATTAAATTACACTTAGAAAGATACTGGGGATTTTAGTTATGTCTCCTGTTTAGTTCCCCTATGTATGGGAATTAGAGCCCAAATGATCTTTGCTGGGACCGTCTGCTCAGTAGCCACACGCTAGGGATGAGGTGAGAATGCTGTCATCAGGTAGAGTCTTCAGATTTTCCAGGGCCATTTGAAAACTGTTGGACCCTGTGACATAGGGCCCTGGACCTGGTACTCACTCCTTGTATTTTGGAATGTGAGCAGGATGATTTTCTACCCTGAAGATGCCTGTGGGTCTGGACTACCCACACCTAGAAGGCATCCATAGACTTTATCTTGGACCTGGAACGCTTTAAATGAGTCGGTTTCCTGTTTATATCTTTGGGCTCACAGAGAATGTAGACCTGCTGTACCCAAATTGGTGGCGCACAGCTAGCTCTTTGAGAAGCCATTGGTTAGCACAGTGCCATCTTCCTGACTGGTCCTCTTTCACCTTTGTCCACCTCCCTTCCACAGCTGCCGTGTGTCCAATCAGCCTTGTCTTTTCCTTTCAGCCTCCTCCCCCTGGATGCCCTCCCAATGCTGCTCAGCTAGCAGTCATGCAGGGAGCCAATGTCCTCGTAACTCAGCGGAAGGGAAACTTCTTCATGGGTGGCTCAGATGGTGGCTACACCATCTGGTGAAGAACCAAGGCCACCTCTGTGCCGGGAAAGACATCACATACCTTCAGCACTTCTCACAATGTAACTGCTTTAGTCATATTAACCTGAAGTTGCAGTTTAGACACATGTTGTTGGGGTGTCTTTCTGGTGCCCAAACTTTCAGGCACTTTTCAAACTTAATAAGGAACCATGTAATGGTAGCAGTACCTCCCTAAAGCATTTTGAGGTAGGGGAGGTATCCATTCATAAAATGAATGTGGGTGAAGCAGCCCTAAGGATCTTCCTTTAATTCCTCCGGAGTAATACTGTACCATACTGGTCTTTGCTTTTAGTAATAAAACATCAAATTAGGTTCGGAGGGAACTTTGATCTTCCTAAGAATTAAAGTTGCCAAATTATTCTGATTGGTCTTTAAGCTCCTTTAAGTCTTTGATTTATATTACTTGTTATAAATGAACCACATTAGTTGTCTGCCTTTTCCTTTCCTTCCTTTGCCCCACGTCCTACCCTCAACCCTCATCTTCCGTTCTTTCCCACCAATCTCCATTGAATCAATGGTGCAGGACAGAAAGCCAGTCAGACTAATTTCCTTCTCTCCTTGCACTTCCCCCCACTTGTCATCTTTTAACTAGTCTTTCACAAAGGATCCTCTGAAACCTCTTCTGTGCCCCAGGCACAGACCCCATTACTTCTGCTTTTGCATCTCCTCAGACAAAAGTGGAGGGTGCCTTTTGGACCCTCCTCGTAAGTTGTCTCTTCATACATGAACCAAACCCAGATTTGCTTTGGTGCCAGAAAAAGTGAGCTTTGTCTTAACAAAGGATATCAATGGAAACTACCGTAAACAGCAGTTTGTTTATAATTTGAGGGGCCAGGAGGAGGATGCATTTAAAAGCCTGATGACTAGAGCCAAATTAAGGGGAGTTTTCACATCAAAAGTTGGCTACCATTTCTTGTCAGTGTCAGATGCAGCCACTCATGGCTCTCAACAATTCCTAAGCTGGGTTAATGGGGTGGCGTTGTGAATGCCTCGTGACTAAGTGACTTGAGTCCGGTGAAATCTCATTAGGGTTAAGACTATTTCAGGGATCCTTAATATTTTGATTTTTGTTTTCTAAAATTGGATTTTATTTTATTTTATCTTATAATTTCAGTTCATCTAAATTTTGTGTTCTGTACATGTGATGTTTGACTGTACCATTGACTGTTATGGAAGTTCAGCGTTGTATGTCTCTCTCTACACTGTGGTGCACTTAACTTGTGGATTTTTTATACTAAAAATGTAGAATAAAGACTATTTTGAAGATTTGAATAAAGTGATGAAGTTGCATTACACCTCACTTCAAGGATTCTTTACTCAGCTTGTTTTTAGATCTCTTCTTTTATATCCCACCTAGAATTTAGATAAGGGCTGCTATTGTTTTTTTTAAATGAAGCCTTTGAAATAAATGCAGGATTACAAGGCTAAGATTTGACCATTTTCATGAGTTCCATTCTAGATGTTTAACCTTTCTTCATTTTACTTCCTAAGCTCGTTCAGATTCTTAAGAGCCTATTACAGCAGAGGAATTCAGAACATAAACTTAGAAATAGGGGAAAAGTTGATTCTCCTAACTTGCCCTTAAGTTTGACTTAAGGAAAATGTTTTCTAGTGTAACAGTTTGTGTAAGTTCAGGATAACCTTCAGTTTTTCCAAAATTCTGTTTGGAGAAATACTGTAAACTCCTGGAATCTAAGTTGTCAAGACTGATTCCTCAACTCTTGGGTCTTAGCTTGGGTGGACTTGAGCTTGAACAATGGAGGCAATATATTTAAGACTTTGAAGGAGATTTAGCTTAATTCCAAAGTAAACAATACATGGAGACCTAATGATTTCTACCAAAACATTGTACCTTTCAAACATACCTCATTTTGAGATGAAGTGAGATCCAAGAAGCCTCTCTGGGCTTGACATAAAGGGCACTGGTGGGAAAAGTGATAGGTCGTTCCTGGTTCCCTCTGTGTGTACACAGAATGGGTCTGGGAAAGTCTGGCCCTTGCCAGGATGGAGGCTAGACAACCAGTCTCCCAGGGTATGTTTCAAATGACACTCTTGTAGGACCATCTTTGTTTCAAACTCCTGAGATTATTCTGGGAACTTCTGAAACTTCCCTGAGGCCCTCCTTGCTTGGGAGAGAACACAGGCAAAGGAGTTAAGCAAAAGAAACTCAAAAAAAGTGTAAACAAAGATAAGTCAAAGTGTAAAGTTAGTTATTATTTGCACATGAGAGTCTGATTTCGGTATCAATGAAAGATTTTAATTCTGATACAAATTGCATAAGTCTGGATTGTTCGGGGATATGGAAAGGAAGGGCTCAGATTAAGGGATGTGGCACGTTCATCAGGAGGGAGGTCTCCACACTCTCCTGTCCCTCCCGGCCTGGCCTTTCACTGTGGTGTCCGGCCTCTGGGAAGAACTTCTAGGGGACACTATTTCCACTCAGGCTGTCACCAGGTAACCAGGTATGGGACAGAGGAGCATCCAGTGACCCCCAACTCCCCTCCTTCCCTTCAACCTGTGAAAAAGTGAAGATAACTGGGGGCACATAATCCAACGTTGCCTGGTACTGCTCCACCTCCGTCAGTCAGAAGCACCAGCTATATGAAAAACGCCTGCTAGAGACGTCATGAGCAGCTTTCTTCATGTCCCCGGTCCCTGGTGTCGGTGATGTTGGCATTTGGGTCTGTGTCCCGGAAGGAGCTCAGTTCTGCCCACATCAGTCGATGCTTCTCACTGGTTTCAGATAAAAACTTTCACCCAATAAATAGTGTTAGCACTGGAGCCTGGATAAAGCTCCCTGGGGCCTGGGAACCATTAGATGAAATATTCCTCCTTCTCCCTGCCCTTGGCTGAGTCACTCTCCATCTGGAGGACGGCGCCAGGCTCGCCTTCTGCAGGTTCGTAGGTGACGTAGCTGCCTTTGTTCTTGTACAGGTAAAAGAAGATCAGGATCACGACTGAGAGCAGGGTGAGGAAGACCACAGTGATCACAACTTGGAAAGGAGAGGGAAAATGCAGAGATGTTTCAGGATTGAGGACGTCTCAGTAACACACAAGGTCCCCTGCTTTAGACGGTTCCCTCACTCTCGGTGGGGATCCTGCTGAAGTTAACTAGCGTCCACTTCCAAATGCATATTCTCCCACCAACCCCAACCGCCTTGGTACATGACATCTGGAGTCTCTTTGTGCTTAAGGACACAAGGCTTTTGATCTTTGACAAAACTGAACTCCCTCTCAACTAGTTCCTGATGCTTATGATAGAAACAGGGAGGAGGGAAACAGGAAATCGCTCATCCCAACAGGGAGGGTTTTAAAACCCCTAGCCTCCTGTAGGGGTTTCTGATCCCACCCTCTTTCTCACCCACTCAACAAACTGCACACATCCTCATCCCTACCCCCGTACTTGACTGTAGTGCCCATACGCACTGTATCTATTTGTGGCCACCTCCCAACCTGTCATTTACTGGCTGTGCCTCTGACACGAAGCCTCTAAGAATCTTTTATAACCTTGTGTGTGTGTGTGTGTGTGTGTGTGTGTGTGTGTGTAACAAACTGACAGGCCAAAACGAGCTCATTAATGGATGGGGCCTCTAATTTATGGTGCTTTCCTATACAGGGAAAATCCTAGTTCATCACATTGGTTTCCTTGCTGTCTCCGGAGCAAGAGAGCCCCTGAGCTCAGAAGTCTCCTTGGATTAGGCTCAGAGCCTTTGTTACCTGCAATGAGCGCTGTGCTGGCTTCAGCTTCTGGGGACAGGGCCTCAGTGGCCTGCAGAATTGGGGTGGCCACCAGTTCTTCTGGAAAATTTAGCAAAGTGGAAAAGGAAATGGGGTGAATTCTTTTGTTCTAAAACATGTTTGTCCTTCAGTTTCACCACCCCGCCTTCTTCCCTATTCAAACTTTTATCATTTAGCTCCTATAAACTGTATAGAAAAACCTGGAGAAGAGAGGAGAAAACAAACCAGCACCAAAGACAATCAACATTTTGGTTGATTAAGAGTAGTGGTTAAGAGTATGGGCTCTAGATCCTGACTGACAAGGTTCAAATCTGAGCTCTTTCACTAGCTGTGTGATCTTCAGAAAATCACCGAACCCCTCTGTGCATCAGCACCTCATCTGCAAAATGAAGATAACAGTACCTACTCCAGAGGGTCGTTGTGACATGTAGTAATTCAGTAAGGGTGAGCTATTATTAGGAATACATTTTTGCATAAATGAGATCAAATGATAAATGTATATACATGTATATATCAATATATTTATACTATATGGCATGTGCATTTCTTAAGGTTCTTATAAACTCTTTGTAAACATTATTTGTAAATAATGAAATAATGCTCCTTCCCTTATTAAAACCCTTTTCTAGCCTTCCAGAGCAGGCCCTGCAACTTGGAAGATTCTGAAATAAGGCCTCTCCTACCCTAAAATATATCCCATACCTCCTTCTGCTACTGCTCTATCTGTCCTCCAGAGCCTGAAAGTCCCACTCATAAAGTCACTACCCAGACTTCTAAGTGTTTCTGTAAAAAGTCAGGAAGCCCTTCAGTTCTCTCCTAGGTAGCATTTTAGTGTAGGGGTTTGACAAGATAACAGTTAAGTAAACATTACTGCAGGACAGAGGTATCCCTGGGAAAACAGTCTGACTGACCCTGGAATCACCTACAGGAGGCATCGCAATACTCTTTCGACAAATAATAATAGCAGCACTCATTAACTCTCTACTCTCTGCCAGGCGCGTGCCAGGCACACTGGGGACAAGCAAAACAGACACGGTCTGCCTTCCTGGAGCTCAGCCTCCACCACATCAAGTTCACAGTCAAGAACTATGATACATGCGGCAAAGGCAACATCCGGGTGCTTAGGAGAGCACGTGGCAGAGGGGCCTGAGCTAGTCTTCCAGCAGGAACGGCCTCCCCAGCAAGCAGGATTTACGCTGGGGCTGAAGCAGGGGCAGGAGTTCACAGGGTGAAAGGGGCCGGAGGTGGGCCACCTTCTAGGCAGAGGGAAGAGCCTGGATCAAAGCTCCGACATGAGGGGACTCAAAGGCCAAGTGTGGCTGGAGCACCGGGCGTGAGCCTGATTCCTGTCTCTTGCCTGACACCTTCAGGATTCCATCCGGGACAAGGGAAATTAAGTCACCGGCGGTGGTCTGGTGGGCCTGGGAGCAGTGCTAAGAGGGGTCAATGGTGTTAAAAGATCTTCTCACACAGGCCAAGGGGAGGCCTGTTGAACCGTCCTGGTCTCGCCACAGGGAAAGCAGAGGTGCGCGCTGCCCGGATCGCCTCCCCCTCCCAGGGCCAGGCCAAACCCAGGCCAAACCCTTCTCCAGTCTTTCTTTAGGAGCGGTGATATACACTCAGCTACTTTGTGGCCTCGGGCAAATGGTTACATCTCCCGATTCACCCATCTATTCTCACCTGTAACCAAAAGGAACTACATTAACCACCTTTGCAGGGCTATTGCAAAGGCTAAATGAGAAAACATGTAGGCAAGCATCATATTGTAGCCGCTACTACTTAAAATATTATTTAAGGTGACTTTGTTTATATGCTTAGTGATTAAAAGGGAAAGCTGCTCTGGGTTTGAATCCTGCCCCAGCGTAGTCCTAGGTAACCTTGGGGAAGTTACTAAACCTCTCCGAGCCTGTTTCTTTCCCGTGTGTAAAATGGGAGTGTGGTAGGCAGCTTCTAAGATGAATCCCAATGATCCCCACCTCCTAGTGTTTACATACTGGTGTAAGTCCCTTTCCCCATGTGTCGGGTCGGCTGGACCCAGAGACTGGCTTCTAACAAACAGAATACGGCAAAAATGATGGGCTGTCACTTCTGAGATTATACTGTGACTTCCATCAAAGACAAGCCCTGGGACTTCCCTGGCGGTCCAGTGGTTAAGACTTCACCTTCCACTGCAGGGGGTGTGCATTCAATCCCTGGTCGGGGAGCTAAGATCCCACATGCCTCACAGCCAAAAAACCAAAACATAAGACAGAAGCAATATTGTAACAAATTCAATAAAGACTTTAAAAGCTGTCCACAGCAAAAGAATCTAAAAAATTAAAAAATAAAATAAAACAGAGCTCAAGATTTAAAAAAAAAAAAAAAAAAAAAGACAAGCCCTTAAGTTCCTCCACCTGATCACTGCCCCAGACTGCTGCCCCTCACCACGCATGCTTTCCTCCCCCAAACTTCCCCGGCCTGCACTCCATCTTCCCACCATTGATCTAGAGTTCTATACAGTTGCTCTTGGTTTTGTCTTTCTTAAACTTTTGAGAACTTAAGATACACAAAGCACCGAGAAGAACAATGTATGTACAGAAGCTTCAATATAAAGATGAGTAAGATTCAGTTCAACTGATCAACGAGAATTTACTTTGCACCTACCACATGCCAGAGGCACTGTCATAGATGCCAGGCAAGCAGCAGTGCCGAGGTTCACCAGGGACCCAACCATGGAACTGAATTTTAGTGAGGGGATTTAACAGAACCGATAGGAATGAGTCCTTGGAAAGAGAATCCAGGGGGGAAGATGATTCCTAGTTGGGAAATTCTGCAAATGATCCCAACTGTAACAGCTGCCATGTGCTAAGTCCCTGCTTTGTGCTGGGTACCTCCTACACGTAATTATTAATCCTTAGAATACCAATCACTTCACAGCAGGTGTTTTTATTTGCCAATGTGGACCCTGAGGCCAGGAGAGAGTTAGGTGACATGCCTTGTAATTACACATCAAGGAACAGTGGATGGAACCAAGATCTGAATCCAGGACTACCCCCTCCAAAGCTCAAGCAAGATATGTATACTAACCCTTCCTACCACTATCCTTGTTTTTCCAATAGGGAAAAAGAGGAAGAGGTAACAAAAGATAACTGTGAGGCAGCATAAGAAGCTTTCCAAAAGCTCAAGGTTTTAAAAGATACAGACAGTTGCAAAAGAAAAACCAGAGGACCACAATCAAATACAGACTGTTGTGCTACAAAGAGTGCTCCTTTAATGTGAACTTGCTCACAGGCAACTGGTGAACAGGGAATGATATCATCAGTCACATTGGTTCATATGCAACCTCAACTTTCTACAACTGAGAAGTACATTTCAGCAATACAGAAAGACCTTAAGAAACATAAAATTCACTAGAAGTACCTTCCTTGGACACAGTTATCAGTTGGTTTCCACTTATTAAGCCGTCTGGTGACGCAGTAAGTACAAATGAAGGAGGTACAAAAAAATTTACCTCTATATAAAAACATTAGAAGAAGGCAGGCCCCTGTAAGAAATTTACCTCTCTATGAAATTTACCTTTATGTCAAAACATTAGAAGAAGGCAGATCCTATGTCATATTTTTATTTTTGATGAAAATAGTCTCTGTTGGAAGTGAAGTCCCTCTGGAATCTACCTCTAAAATGAGGAAGCAGCCTCCCCAGGGCACTACGGACAAGAATTCAAGGTTCAAATGGTGGAGATTTTAACTGCCAATATTTTAACTCAGATTATTGTATTTTTAGGGTTCTTGTTACAAAGTTTCTTAAGTTTTGAGTGTTCTGTCCCAATTCTGTCTTTCCTGTAAGCCCATTTCCAGTAATGTGATTTCAGAATGTGACTCTTTTCAAAAATGCACATAAAGGTTAATAGAAACTTAGAAGAATAGTGTCAGGAAGCTCTATACAGCTCAAGTTGGCAAACACATTGGAAAGACAATTTAAAAAGTGTTATATTTGGAGCAAAAACAGGGAAATGAGCCAGGCCTGCTGTCTGGGCCTGAAGCTAAGAGGTTGGAAGGATCAGAGAAACTAGAACTCTCCCAAGATGGTTTGCCTCTGTTTCCTATCAAAGGGAATGATTTTTGCACTAAAGGAGTAGCAGGAGCCTTGGTGACACGGGAAAGTGAGGTCAAGAGAAGGGACGCAACCCAGAAAGCACCAAGCTAATCTAAAAGGGATCCAGATATGTGACAGCCAAGGGCACTGAAAGAACATGTAAACAGGATTGCTATTGGTGATACAGGAGCTTCTGAGAAAGACGGGGGCCAGGAGCCTGAAGGGCCACAGAAAGAGGTGGATTCTGTAAACAACTGGTGAAACTGATATAGTTCCTCAGCAAAACAAGTTATAAGGGACTGCTTTGGGGGTCTTGAACTTGAAACCACAAGCATTAAGAGTTAGTATGGGACCACTAGGAGCAAGCCTGGTCAGACAAGTCACACAGCCTTTTTAGACTCCAGGTTCATAGAGAAATTAAAAGTTAATTCAAAAAGTATTTATGGAGCGTGTACTTTGTGCCAGGCCCTGTTCCAGGTCCTGGGCATAGATTAGTAAACACAACAGGCAAAAACTCATGCCTTCACAGTTCCTTCAAAAATCAAACAGAATTACCATACGATCTAGCGAGTCCACTTCTGGGTATCTGTTCAAAAGAAATGAAAGCAGGAACTGGAACAGATATTTGTGCACCAATGTTGACAGCAGCATAATTCACAATAACTAAAGAGTGAAACAACTCAAATGTCCATCAACAGATGAACAAATAAACAAAATACTACACACACAATGAGATTATTCAGCATTAAAAAGGAAGAATGTTCTGACACACGCTACAATGTGGATGAACCTTGAAGATACCATGCTAACTGAAATAAACCAGTCACAAAAGGACAAACATCGCACGATTCCACTTATTTGAGGTACATGGAATAGTCAAATTCATAGAGACAGACAGTGGTTATCAAGAGCTGGGAAGAGGGGAGAAAGAGGAATTATTGTTTAATAGGGACCGAATTTCAGTTTGGGATGATGAGAAAGTTCTAGAGATGGATGATGGTGATGGGTGCACAACAATGTGAATGTACCTAATGCCACTGAACTGTATCCTTTAAAATGGTAACTTTCATGTCACGTATAATTTTACCACTATTAAAAAAAATTTCATCACACGATTTACATCCTGAGAAGGGGAAGATGGACAATGAACAGATTAAAGTAAAAGATACACTATATTAGATGTTGGTTAGCACTACACAGAAAATAAAAGCAGGAAGGGGGATAAGGAGTTGGGATGTGGTTGGGGTGGTCAGGGAGTGTCCCTGACAAGCTGACTTGAGTAAAATAAAACATCTATAGAAGGGGAGGGAGGCAGCCTTGCAGAGACCTGGGAGAGGAACATTCCAGGCAGAAAGAACAGCAAGTTCAAGGTAGGGGCATCCAGTAATACTGAAAAGCACCTGAGGCATCACACGCTCAGCATGTTAAAGGTGCATCATGGAGGCCACTTGGAAGGAGCAAGGGGGAGAGGAGGAGGAGGCTGAGGCTGTATAAGAGGGGTATTGATGGCCATGGAAGCACTTTGGCTTTTTCACTGAGTGAGACGGGACCCCTTTAGAGGTTTCTGAGCAGAGACTGGATTTATATTTCAAAGCAGTGCTTCTCAAACTCTGCAATGCATACGCATCTCCCAGGGAGCTTGTTAAAATGCAGATTATAATTCAGTAAGTCCAGGGTGGAGCCTGAAATTCCAAAGACTGGCCTTTTGAAACATTGAGACCACCATGTTGTGAGGAAGCCCAATCTGGCCCACTGGAGGGTGAGAGGCCACATGGAGGAAAACTGAGGCACCCCTGAGAGCCAGTACCAACCGGCAGACGTATGAGGGAGGTCACGTTGGCCCTTCTAGCCCAGTGGACCTTCCAGCAGATTGCGGCTGCATGAGTGAGCACTGGTGAAACCAGCAGAGGCGTGCCCAGCCAACTCCCAGAATAAGAAATAATTAACTGTTGTTGTTTTAATCCACTAAGTGTTGATGTGGTTTTTTACGCAGCAATACGGAATTGAAACAGAAACTGATTTTAAAGGATCTCTTTGCATGTGGACAACAGGCTGTGGGAAGGTGGAGACAGAAGGAGAAGCAGATTACACCCAGCACAACGGCACAGCTGCATCCACCCAAAGAAGGAGTCCTTTTCTAGTCTGCACAAAGGCACTGGCTGGGTCTAGCAGCAGCTCCGTGAGAAAGTGGTGGGATTCTGGATATATTCTGAAGTTAAGACTAAGCATGTGGGGTGGAGTCAAGGATGACACCAAGGTTTGGGGCCTGGGTAAATGGAGGGAGAGAAGGCCTGCTGTTACCTGAGATGGGAAGCCTGCAGGAGGAACAGGTTTATAGGGGAAGATCCAGAGTTCAATTTTGGACATGAATGCAGACATCACAACTGGAATTTGGGGGAATTCCCTGGTGGTCCAGTTGTTACGATTCTGCGCTTTTGCTGCTAAGGGTGCGGGTTCAGTCCCTGGTGAGGGGACTTCCCTGGTTGCACAGTGGTTAAGAATCCGCCTGCCAATGCAGGGGACACAGGTTCGATCCCTGGTCTGGGAAGATCCCACTTGCTGTGGAGCAACTAAGCCCGTGAGCCACAACTATTGAGCCTGAGTGCCACAACTACTGAAGCCCTCACACCTAGAGCCTGTGCTCCATAACCAGAGAAGCCACCGCAATGAGAAACCCATGCACCGCAACAAAGAGTAGCCCCCATTCGCCATAACTAGAGAAAGCCCGCACACAGCAACGAAGACCCAATGCAGCCAATTAATTAATTAAAGAAAATCCCTGGTGAGGGAATTAGGATCCCACAAGCTGTATGGTGTGGCAAAAAAAAAAAAAAAAAAGACTGGAATTTGGGGAAGAGGGCTGTACTGGAGATTTAAAAAGTCAGTATATTTACAACCATGAGACTGAATGAGATCACCAAGGGAGTAAGTACAGATAAAGATGACCAAGGACTGAGCCCAGGGAGGAAACAGCAAAGGAGGCTGAGGAGCAGCAGCCAAACAGACCAAGTATGAGGACCACGGGGTTTTGCCATGCAGAGGTCATGAGCGACCTTGACAAGAGAAGCTCAGTGAAGTGCTGAGTCTAAACCCCTGGTTTACAGTGGGCTCAAGAGTAAAAGAGAAAGCAACCTAAGTGTCAACTGACAGATGAATGGATAAAGAAGATGTGGTACACACACACACACTCTGGAATATTACTCGGCCACAAAATGAATGAAATCATGCCATTTGCAGCAACACAGATGGACCCAGACATTATTATACTAAGTGAAGTAAGCCAGACAAAGACAAATATGATATGATATTGCTTATATGTGGAATCTAAAAAAAAGTAATACAAATGAACTTATTTATAAAATAGAAATAGACCCGCAGACATAGAAAACAAATTTATGGTTACCAAAGGGGAAAGGGGGGCAGGGGTAAATTAGGAGCCTGGGATTAACATATACACACTACTATATATAAAACAGATAACCAACAAAGACCTACCAAATAGCACAGGGAACTAAACTCAATATTTTGTAATAACCTATAAGGGAAAAGAACATGAAACAGAATAGATATATATGCATATGTATAACTGAATCTCTTTGATGTACAACTGAAACTAACATAACATGTAAATCATACTTCAATAAAAAAAAAGAAAAAAAGGGAAGGAGAGGCACTGAAGGCAGAATATAAACTCTTTTTTTCTGTAAAGGTGAGCAGGGAAATAGGGCTACACCTGGAGAGGGAAGAGAGTTCAAATTTTTTGATTATTTTTGCTTTTTTTAGGTGGGAGAAATGACCGCATGTTTATGTATGGACAGGAATGACTCAGATGAGAGGGAACAATTGACAGCTGGAGCCATGTCCTTGAAGGGGTGGGACCCTGTGCACAGATGGAGGGACTGGCCGCAGACAGCAGAGATCATTCATTAATGTGCACATGGGCACGGAGGCAGCAGTAGGTAGATGGGGACAGAGGAAGCCTTTAGTAGTTCTCTTCTGAGAACTTTAATTTGCTCCAGAAAATAGAAGGTCATGTCATCAGCTGAGAGTGAGGATGGGGAAGGGGTTAGATAGGTTGAAGGTGCTGCCTGAATAACCAGCATCTCCTAGAACATGTGATAGGGTGTTTACAATAAACTATCCCCATGGAGTAACACAGCCTGGCTTCATGAAGGACTAAGTGGAGCAGGGACTTCCCTGGTGCTCCAGTGGTTAACATCTTACCTTCCAATGCAGGGGGCGAGGGTGAGTGTTCGATCCCTGGTTGGGGAACTAAGATCCTGCATGCTGCGACTTGCAGTCAAAAATTAAAAAAAAAAAAGGACTAAGTGGGGTAGTAGTTGGCTGTCAAGGAATGGAGTGATGCCAGTCTAAACAGAGCTTCTTCCACTGGCATTTGACCTTAATTCTTTTTGAACTGATACTATTATGTCAGACCATGCCAGGGCCACATTAAGGCCTTTGTGTAAATCAAAATTTAAAAAAAATTTTTTGGGCTGCGTTGGGTCTTTGTTGCTGTGAGTGGGCTTTCTCTAGTTGTGGTGAACAGGGGCTACTCTTTGTTGTGGTGCGTGGGCTTCTCTTGTTGTGCAGCACGCGCTCTAGGCCCACAGGCTTCAGTAGTTGTGGTGTGCAGGCTCAGTAGCTGTGGCGCAGGGGCTTAGCTGCTCTGAGGCATGTGGGATCTTCCAGGACCAGGGATCGAACCCGTGTACCCTGCATTGGCAGGCAGATTCTTAACCACTGTGCGACCAAGGAAGTCCCTCAAAATAAAAATATTAAATCACAAGATAGATATAAGAAAGTCCAATAACACATTTTCCCCTTATGGTAACAATTCTTGGCTTTTTTGCTTGTTTTTAAAATATAGTGAAGGAATTCCCTGGTGGTCCAGTGGTTAGGACTCCATGCTCTAGCTGTCGAAGGCCCAGGTTCAATCTGACATTGGGGAACTAAGATCCCATAAGCCAGGCAGCATGGCCAAAAACAGCAAAAAAGTGAATATTAAATTCTTTGTGAGAACTTTTGTTTTGGTGTTCCACCTTATTGGTGCCTTCTACACAGCCTTAGTGTGGAAGGGTTTAGTGTCCTTTGGGTAAATACAGACCCCAGCAGACCCAAGGAAGGTTCGACAAATCTGTGAAAGACTCAAAGTTAGAGGGGCAACTGGTAAGCTGATCAACAGAGATTTAAAATGACTGGAGAAATGAGTCAAATTGAACAAGATGAGAATTCAACAGATTCCTTGCCCTTAGGTCTGGGAAATCAACTACTCATAAAGAATGGGGTAGCCACAGCTTAGTAGCAGCATCTACAAAAGACTTACAGTGGGATCACTAGAAATTCACTGACACTGGAAGGATAGACCCCAAAATAGCAGCAAGAGTGATAGGAAGGGTGTGGAATTTTGGATGCTTTTTATTTTCTTTCTTTTCTTTAATCTTCCAAATTTCTTACGATGATAATGACTTTTATAATCATAAAATTTTAAAAACTTACTGTTATTTTAGGCACCATGAATGTAAAGACGGTCTCTAACAATGGCATCAACAGTGCAGCCCCACTCTGTGCTACTCCTAGACCTCTGAGTTGTGACACCACTGGGTGTCACAGTTTTGAGCTAAGCAGCCACCACTGTGAATGGCTTGGAAATTGTATCAGATCAGGAAAGCTTGCAAGAGAAAGCTGAGAGTGAAAATTTAGTCTGGGATGGGGGGCTAGGACTTGAATGCTGTCTTCGAATATATCAATGATGACCTGTCGAATATATCAACGAGGACTAGTGGCAGAAACTAATGGGCATCAGATGTCTCTCCCAGAGAATGAAGGGCAAAACTGGGCAGATGCTTCATGGGGAACTGGAGAGAGAATTCCATCCAGCACAGAATGCATAGTTAAACTAGCTGATCCTCAGGACCTTTCTCAGCCTTAATGTTAAGAATTTTTATAAATTGAAATTGTTCTATCAGAATTCTCTTCAAAATCAAATTTTCGAACTGGTGAAATCTCAGTGAAGTCTGTAGTTTAGTTAACAGGACTGTACCAATGTTGGGACTTCCCTGATGGTCCAGTGGGTAAGATTCTGTGCTCCAATCTTGAGAAAGAAAAATGGAGCTGGAGGAATCAGGCTCCCTGACTTCAGACTATACTACAAAGCTATAGTAATCAAGACAGTATCGTACTGGCACAAAAACAGAAATATAGATTAATGGAATAGGATAGAAAGCCCAGAGATAAACCCACACACATACGGTCACCTAATTTATGACAAAGGAGACAATAACACACAATGGAGAAAAGACAGCCTCTTCAATGAGTGGTGCTGGGAAAACTGGACAGCTACATGTAAAAGAATGAAATTAGAACACTCCCTAACACCATACACAAAAATAAACTCAAGATGTATTAAAGACCTAAATGTAAGACCGGACACTATAAAACTCTCAGAGGAAAACACAGGCAGAACACTCCATGACATAAACCATAGCAAGATCCTTTTTGACCCACCTCCCAGAATAATGGAATAAAAACAAAAATAAACAAATGGGACCCAATGAAACTTAAAAGCTTTTGCACAGCAAAGGAAACCATAAACATAATGAAAAGACAACCCTCAAAATGGGAGAAAATATTTGTAAATGAAGGAACTGACAAAGGATTAATCTCCAAATATACAAGCAGCTCATGCAGCTCAGTATCAAAAAAAACAAACAACTCAATCCAAAAATGGTTGGAAGACCTAAATAGACATTTCTCCAAGGAAGACATACAGATGGCCAACAAACACATGAAAAGATGCTTAATATCACTAATCATTAGAGAAATGCAAATCAAAACCTCAATGAGGTATCACCTTACACCGGTCAGAACGGCCATCATCAAAAAATCTCCAAACAATAAATGCTGGAGACGGTGTGGAGAAAAGGGAACCCTCCTGCACTGTTGGTGGGAATGTAAGTTGGTACAGCCACTATGGAGAACAGTATGGAGGTTCCTTAAAAAACTAAAAATAGAGCTACCATATGACCCAGCAATCCCACTACTGGGCGTATACCCTGAGAAAACCATAATTCAAAAAGAAACATGTACCACAGTGTTCACTGCAGCACTATTTACAATAGCCAGGACATGGAAGCAACCTAAATGTCCATCAACAGATGAATGGATAAAGATGTGGCACATATATACAACGGAATATTACTCAGCAACAGTAACGAAACAAAATGAAATTGAGTTATTTGTAGTGAGGTGGATGGACCTAGAGTCTGTCATACAGAGTGAAGTAAGTCAGAAAGAAAAAAACAAACACCATATGCTAATGCATATATATGGAATCTAGAAAAAACGTACTGATAAACCTAGTGGCAGGGCAGGAATAGAGACTCAGACGTAGAGAACGGACTTGAGGACACCAGGGGAACAGGGAAGCTGGGACAAAGTGAGAGAGTAGCATTGACATATACAAACTACCAAATGTAAAATATATAGCTAATGGGAAGCTGCTGCAGAGCACAGGGAGATCAGCTCAATGCTTTGTGACGACCTAGAGGGGTGGGATAGGGATGGTGGGAGGGAGGCTCAAGAGGAAGGGAATAATGGGATATACATATACATATAGCTGATTCACTTTGTTGTATAGCAGAAACTAACACAACATTGTAAAGCAATTATATTTCAATAAAGATGAAAAAAAAAAAAAAGACTCTGTGCTCCCAATGCAGAGGGTCTTGGTTTGATCCTTGGTCAGGGAACTAGATCCCACAGGCATGCCACAACTAATAAGCCCACATGTCACAACTAAGAGTCCACATGCTGCAACTAAACATGTGGCAACAAAGATCCCAAGTGCTGCAACTAAGACCCAGTGAAGCCAAAATAAATATTTTAAAAATAAATAAAAATAAAAAAGAATAATGCATTAAAAAAAAAACCCCAAACAGTATCATACCAATGTTAATTTCTTGGTCTTCACAAATGTACTGTGGTCATCTGTATGGATGTCAAATGTACCAAATGACATTTGAGGAAACTGGCTGAAGGGTATACAAACTCTGTACTATTTTTGCAACTTTTCTATAAATCTAAAATTATTCCAAAATAAAATGTCTATTAAAAAATATCAACAATTTAAAGAGTGGATATACATATACATATAGCTGATTCACTTTGTTGTACAGCAGAAACTAACACAACATTGTAAATCAAGTATACTCCAATAAAAATTTTTTAAAAAATCAGGGATTTTCCTGGCAGTCCAGTGGTTAAGACTCCGTGCTTCCACTGCAGGGGACATACGTTCGATCCCTGGTCAGGGAGCTAAGAAACTACATGCTGCTTGAGGTGGCCAAAAAAAAAAATCAAGAATTTGAACTCTATACAGAAGAGCTTTTCTCAGACTAAAAGTCACAAGGTGTTCAAGCTAATGAGCTGGGGCCTTTGGGCTTTAAGTATCAGAATGGTAATCTATATTTGTGACTTACAGTTTGCAAAGCATACATTATTTTATCTCCACCTCAAGAATGTGATGTAAGTAGGGTTGGTATCATCATTATGTACAGGCCAGAAAACTGAGGCAGCTCAGCAAGCTTCCTCAACTAGCCCACTGTCACCCAGCCTTTGGCCCAGCCAGGCTTCAAATCAGTCTCCTCACTTCCAGGTTCTTTCCAACTTCCGGAACCATCCCTGCTCTGCCTCCAGCTAAACATTTTGTTGATGCATGCCCTGGGT
The DNA here is from genome assembly GCF_030028045.1 of Hippopotamus amphibius kiboko. Lineage (NCBI taxonomy): Eukaryota > Metazoa > Chordata > Mammalia > Artiodactyla > Hippopotamidae > Hippopotamus > Hippopotamus amphibius. Next base: position 86,045,520 of record NC_080197.1, on the reverse strand, counting down.
TTGGTTCTCAGTTTTACTGCAGGATGGAAAGGGAGTTCACTAAAGCACTATTTGCAAGGGTGACACATATCTGAATGTCTATCAGCAGAGGAATGATTAAATAAATGAAAGGTCATTCATTCTGGAACTAGTACACAGTTGTTAAAAAGCATGTGGTGGATCTGCAATTACTGGGACAGAATATACCCTGAGATGAAAAAAGCAAATTGCTAGGGCAGTATGTATAATATGGTTACATATTTGTAAAAAAAAAAAAAGTTAATTAAAACTGTAAACATACACACACACAGGCATAGGAAAAGTCTAGAAGGTTATTCCCTGAGGGGTATGTAATAGCTTTGTAATGAAAGAACAACAACAAAGTAAACTAAGTTCAGGAAACCAGGTTTACAGCTTTCCCCCCATTATCTCCTGTTCCTACCCCATTTCTCTCCTGTCTCCTCTTCCAAACAAAGCAATAAGAATGTTACTTTGTTCCTTCCCTTCTTAGGCTTGGAAAAACTATAACACCAATTTTCTTTAAAGAGGGAGGCCTGGGGCTGAGGACAGCAAGATTTGAGGCTCCACCCAAATCCTAACCTACAGCAAATTAACTTTAAGATGTATTTGGCTCACTTACCCTTTCTTTTTTTCCTTTTGTTGTTGTTAACCTAGATACCTGTCTGCTTCTCTGTGGCCCTTGTTCCTGGGCTAAATCTCTTATCACTGAGGCATGGGATCCTTTCCCACCTGAGTCTGCCAACCTACTTATTTGCTCTAGCCCCACCCAGCAAAGGGCGGCTCCCTCAGTTCTTCTTTCCATGCAAACCTGCCCTGGAATTCTGCTCCCTTTCTCCTTCCTTCTCTTTCATGTGCCCCAGCCATGGGGTGGAGTGGCTGAGAGCAGTATACCATGACAGAAAGAATACAGGCTTTGGAGTAAATCAGACTTGGCACAATATCCTGCCTCTGCCATGATTAGCCACTTGACCTTGGGATAATTTCTTAACCTCTGAAAATTTTTTAACTTCCCTGAACCTCAGTCTTTGCTTCTGTACAATGAGAATAAAACGTGCTCACAGGGTTGTGTTGAGGAATAAGCAAGATGAAAAACACTGAGCGCCTAATCTAGAGTGAGGACAACCCAGGATGTAGCTACTGTGACTAGGTAGCAAGGGACAGGTTTTTCCTGGTGGGGCGGGCAGAGCCCACAATGCCAAGTTCCACTCCACTCTCCTTCCAAGAGAGAAACTTATGCCCTAGGCACAGCAGGCAACGTGCCTAGGGTGCACCATAGTTCTGGGGGCCCATGAGAATGTTTTTTAATGATCTTAATTTCTTTTAAAATCAGAAGAAAAAATTGAATGTTTATGTCAAAGAAATTGTACTAGTTATATCAATTAATTATAAGTATAACCATTAATGATTTTATTATGTTAATATTGTATTCTTCCTTACCCCAACATAGTTGTAAAATACAGTTTTTAATATATGACCTTTTTAAATGGGGGAATGGGCCCACAAAGGCAAAAGTGTCAAGGGCCCATGAAAGTTATAATGTGGCCCTCACTTTCAACCCTCTTAAAGGAGATCTCCTTCAGGAGATCTTCATAGATTGACTGGGAAAAAGAATGTGAGAGAGCATCATGGGTGGGGAGGTGGGGAAGAGACATGCAAGGCCCTCAACGAGCCCATTCTTCAAAGTACAAGCCCTCACCCTGTCTGTGATTTCCCCATTTCTGTCCCTGAACTTACATTTGCTTGGACCCAGTGGGTAGGGGACTATATGATATGTCCTAAAATACCACTCCACTCATATCATTTGTTGGGTCAAAATGTAAATATACAACTCAACAACAACAAAGCTAGACAATTAAAAAATGGGCAAGGACTTGAATAGACATCCTCCAAAGAAGATATACGGATGCCAATAAACACATGAAAAGATATTTAACATCAGTAACCATTAGGGAAATGTAAATCAAAACCACAATGAGATACCATTCACATTAGGATAGCCGCTATTAAAAATCAGAAAATAACAAGCGTTGTCGAGGATATAGAGAAATTGGAACCCTATGCATTGCTGGTAGGAATGTAAAATGGCACAGCTACCCTGGGAAACAGTATGGCAGTTCTTCAAAAAATTAAACAGAATTACCACACATTCTTGCAATTCCACTTCTGGGTATATACCCAAAAGAACTGAAACCAGGGACTCGAAGAGATATTTGTACACCCATGTTCACAGCAGCAGTATTCACAATAGCCAAAAGGTGGAAGCAACCCAGGTATCTACTGATGTATGAATGGATAAACAAAATGATATACATTATATACAAATAATATTATTCAGCCTTAAAAAGGAAGGAAATTCTGACACATGCTACAAAATGCATGAGCCTTGGAGATGTTATGCTAAGTGAAACAAGCCAGACATGAAAGGACAAATTTTGTGTGATTCCGCTCATACTAGGTACCTAGTCAAATTTATACAGATAGAAAATAGTGGTGGTAGCCAGGGGCTGTGGGGGAGGGGGAATAAGGAGTTATTATTTAATGGATACAGAGTTTCAATGTGGGAAGATGAAAACGGTTCTGGAGATGGATGGTGGTGATAGCTGCACAGCAATGTGAATGCCAATCAACACTTAATACCACTGAACTGTACACCAAAAAATAATCAAAATGGTAACATCCCTATTATGTTTATCTTACCACAAAATTTTAAAAAGAAGAAGAAAAAAAAAGAATGTATATAGTTCTCCTTTTGTCCAAGTCCTAATTCCTCAGCTGCCCAAGCAAGCATCACCTCTCTTTCCTACAGGCAGATTTATTCTGCCCTCTCCCCAAGAATACACTCCAAGGTAAGCACAGCCTCTATAGTTTCACAAGTGGCGGTGCTACCTTTATCTGGAATCCCGGCTGCACCCCTTTGCCTGTATAAACCTCACCCATCCTTCAAAGATAAGGGCTCCATCCCCTTCCCTACTCATGAAGCCTGTACCGACTAATCTAGATGGCTACCCACTTCTCCCTTTTCTTATCTCTCAGCAGATAACTGAGGGTCTGAATGGCGTCCATCATCACTCATGGAGGACACTGCTTTTGACTCCCCCGGGGGTTCTCACCCCCCTGATTCCACATCAGCGAAGCAGAGAATGTCTGTTATAATGACAAGTGAGATTGCATATGGAAACAAAGGTGTGTAGACCAACCAAGGTTTCATTCCTCCCTTGCCCTAATTAATATGTAATGATATGAAAGATAAAAAAAAAAAAAAAGTAATGAAAACAATCAATGAATGCTGGCTGGTCCCGCTCAGCTTGGTTATGAAATGAAAGGTGGAAATCCATTCTCAACATGAAGGGGAACAAGAGGGGGATCCCTGCCTGGGGAACAAGGGTAACAACACCTCCGGGGGAACAAGGGGTTTTTGATACTGGAGTGAATCATCACAGGAGTGGAATTAGAAAGTGGGCACCGGGACTTTCCTGGTAGTCCAGTGATAAAGACGCCACCCTTCCAGAGCAGGGGGCAAAGCGGGTTCCATCCCTGGTTGGGGAACTATGCCCCAGCCAGAAGGAGAAAAAAAAAAAAGCAGAATTCCTTTTAGGAATAGTTGGGCTTTTCTAACAAGCAACCAGTAATAATAACCGATGTTATTGAGTGCTTACTAGATATGAGACACTGTGCTAGGTATTTTACATGTATTAATTCATTTAATCCTCACAAATAAGGTACTACTTCTCCCATTTTCCAAATGAGACTGGAGCTTAGAGGGTAGATAACTCACTCAAGGTCACAAAGCTCTAAGTGGTAGTACCAGGTCCATAAAAGTTCAGATTCAAACTGCACTAACGTGTGCACTCTGGTTGCCTTCTGCTTCCTCCCAGGACCTTTTCTGGTGTGAGACAGGAGGAAACTGGTGGGAGAGTCTTCCCATCTGGGCTGAGGCCTCAGGGAATTCCAGGACTAGGCTGGGGGTGGGGAAGTAGAACTGGGAAAGGCCTTCACCTACCTCCTGGAGAAGGTGTGGTTGCTAGGCTAGTCATCGCCGCAGGTGGACCGGCACCTGCAGGGAGGTGCAGATCTGTAGGAAGAGGGACAAAGACCGGAATGAGATGGGTGGGCCGAAGCCTGGGGCTGAAGACCGCTGGATATCCCAGGAAAACCTCTGGTGCTTGGTTTTCCCGAGTCCCTTCCCCATCGCCTCCCCCCCCGCCCCGCCCCCCTTTGAACGTCTATCCGGAGATCCTTTCACTGGGCCCCCGCATTTACCTAGGAGGTTTCTCGAGGCCTGAGAAGGTTAGGTAAAGATACGCAAAGTCGCAGCGGACCCAGTCTGACCCAGGCGCGATAGATAGCAGGTACGCGCTCCGGTCCCAGCCCGCAGTGTGGGGGGAGCCGTCCGCTAGGTGTCAGAAGAGCGCAGGGCGGGCAGGACCCCGGCCCAGGCTCGGGGCCGCCGCGGGGGCAGGGACGTGGCCAGGCCGGGGAGCGGGGAGCCGGGCGCCGGAGCGAGGCTCCCGCGTCGCCCTCTGGCCCGCCCGAGACGGCCGGTTGTCGGGGCTCGGCCCGCCGCCTCCGCGGTCCCCAGGGTCGCCCGGCGCACCGTCCGCGCGGTCTACCGACCCCCGGGGCCGCCCCCCACCCGGCCCGGCCGAGCCTCGGGCAGCCCGGGGCCCTCGCCGCGTCCGCGGGCGTCGGGGCTCGCTCCCCCGGCCGCGCCCCCGGCCCGCAGCCCTCCTGCGTTACCCGCGCCAGGCGGGGCTCGCTGCTCTCCGAGGGCCGCCCGGCCCGGGCACCGCTGCCGAGCCGCCGCGACGGGAGGCTCCGGCCGAGGCCCCGGCTCGGCCTCCCTGGCTTTCGGTTCCTGCCGCGGCCGCGGTGGCTGCGGTGTGTGGGCGCCCGGGCTCGCCGGGCCCTCCCGCCCGGCCCGTGTCCCCTTCTCCGCGTGCTCACCTTACCAGTCGGACGGGCTGCCGGGGAAGGGCCGGCCCCGCGCCGCGCCTCCTCCTCAGCTCGACGGGGGCGGGCACCTCGGGGACCCGCAGGGACGGCGAGCTGGGGGAGCGGCGCAGGGACGCGCAGGGTTCGCTGCCGAGGAGGCCGGGGGTGCTGGGGGCGGGGGGGGCGACTGGGTGGGACAGGAAAAGAGGAGAGAAGCCGCCCTCTGCAGGTTCCCTCTGCCCGCCGGGCCGCCACTGCTCCCCCGGGAGGAAAGGCTGCTTTTCCTTCTCCGATTGTCACTTTGCTCTCCATCCGGAGCCTCTTCCTCCCCCGCGCGCCCGCCCGCCTCGAGGCTCCGGAGGGCCCGGGATCCGAGCGAGCCTAGGGCTGATGGGCTCCGTCCGCTTTCCCCGCCATCGACGTTCTGTGAATTTTCAGCAGATGTGGAAAGTTACCTTTCCTTGCGTTTGCACATCATTTACGTAAATATTGATAGATCTGTGTCCAGAAGCTTGGAACATGAGCTGGCTTAGTGGGCACACCCCCGGCCGGGGAGCGGGGTGTGAGGTGGGGAGAGGAACGTTGCCCCCTCGGGATCCTCCTTGTCCGGATTCACCTGAGGTAATGTGGTGTAGAGGTGGAGCTTCGTGGGCTTTGCACCAGCTCCGGCTGCCTCTTAGCTGTGTGACTTTGGGCAAATTACTTAACCTCTCTAAAATCTGTTCCCTCATCTCTGAAATGGGGGACTGAAAAATCATGCCATTTCATAGGGTGGTTCTAGCACCAGGGAAGCACCTCAGTGTAACTACTAATGAATGCCATACTTTAGTCACCTCTTGACTCACTTCTTTCTGGCAGGAAATGCTCCCAAGTTAATGAGCAACTCCGTGAGTAAGGGTGTAATAGTAATAGGCTCTGGAATCTGCTCTGCTGGGTGATCTTAGACAGTTTGGTTTCATTTCTCTTATCTGGGGCAGTACCTGTCTCATAGAACTACTGTGGGGATGGAAGGCGTTAATGCATTTAAAGCATTGGAAGCTGACCTGGCACATACCAAGTGCTCAGTAAATGTTATCTTGGCTTCCTATTTAGGGTTAGAGCTCCTGTGGTTATTGTCTTCCCTCCCAGTGATACAGACTTCTGTGCTTCCTTCTTATTCCTAGGAGGTGTTCTCTAGGTTTGGGAATCAATATTTATATAGATCGATACAGACAGGAACTGTGCATGTTCATTTGGGAGAGACTGAAAGAGTGTCAGGGAATACAGGCATAGAGTGAGAAAAAAAGCAAAGAATAAATAAACAAATACAATAAAGCAAAGGTAGTTACTTTCATTCCTAAAGATCTTATTTGGTTGCTTAAAAAAAAAAAGAAAAAGTTGATTAAACTCAACCTTTCTAAGGCATAGCAGTTACCAGTGAGGAAGAAGAAAGCCCATTTGTGGGATTACTACCATTTCAACCAAGAAAGGCAAAGAAAGTAACACGTAGGCAAGGTGTATGTAAGTTAATAGAAAGGTAAGCCTGGCCAGTCCTCAGATAAAGAATATGCAAGAGAAAAGGAAATTCAAATCCTAAGGGTTAAATTGCAAAGGTGGACAACTGCTTGCGTTTATTGACAAGCTGACCGTGAATTCCAGGAAAAGTTGAGATTTTTCTTGTTACCTGGGTAGCATATTCCATTATGTTTGAAGACTGTTAGAACCCCAGACTCTCAGAGGCCATCCAGCCCAAATGACTACTGACTTGCTGTGTTGCTTTTACAATTCGATAGTCTCTCACAAGCATCTTTTTTCTGTTTAAAATGTAACCTTAAAAGGTTTGTTGGTACATGATTTTTAACCGTGTAGGCACATGCCATTCATTTTGAAAGTGTGAACATGCAGAAAAATAGGATCCAATATGCACATGCTCAGCACCCAATTGAGCATAAAAGCAGCAATACTGTGAGCAGTGTGTCCTCTGCTCTTGGGATATCCCATGTGTCCTGGATGTGTCCTGTTTCTAGTATTCTCTGGATATCTCTGTCAGTATTGTCCTTCACATGGCTGGAAGGCAGGGACTGGGTGATGTTCTTGCAATTAATTCTAGATAGAGATGCATATAGATAGATGATGATGGAAACCTCAAGAGGTGGTGAGCTACCAATGTTCTCCAAGGATTAAATGCTAAACTTCAGAAACTGGAACAGCCATCCTTGTGTCAACAGACCTCCAGGGGCCTCAGGGCAGGGGATAAGAGATACTCATCTCTGCCCAATTTTATCAGCTTTCAGTCCCTTCTTGTACTGCTGCCAGGATGGCAGTCTTCTAAATCCTAGTCTAATAAATTCTGTTCACCCACTACCATTGCACCAACCACAACTTTACTATTTTGTAAATTAAACAATTTGGTCTCTACCTCGGACTATCTACGTTAAGATAAGCAAAATTATTACTCATGCCCAGCTTACTGGCCCTTTCCTGTCTTCCTGGAGCCTCCAGTAGGGCCATATGCAAATGAAGTGTCAGTCTCACAATTTAGTAACATTTTCCACTTCATTTGTGCCTCTTTTGTAGCAGTTACCTTGAGTGCTTATCTCCCAACCACCAGACCACAAGTCCCCAGAAGTCCTCTCTGGCACAGTCTCCAAAGAGGATCAGTTTCCTAGGAGATGAGGATCAGAGAAAGCCTGGTAGAGAAAAGGCACGATGGGAGGGGCATTCTAAGCAGGTCCTGAAGGACTTTGGACAGCCAGGAGCCTGTATTCCTAGCATTTCCCCACCCTTCCATTAGCCCTGGAGGATCACTCCCAGCAGTGACTGAGTGCTAGGGGAGTGGGATGCCTTCTAGGAGAGGAATTAAAATACAGACAGTAGGGCTTTTACAGCAGTAGAGATCCTTTGAAGGTTTTTAAATGGAAGAGTAACAGGATTAGATCTTAGGAAAGTGACTCCTAAATACAAATATGCATTTCCAGCTCCCTAATGGACATGTCAACTGAAAAGTGTGCAAGTTCTCAAGCTCTTTGTATCAATGTTTGTATGCGATACCCAATAAACTGCAAATAAAGGATACAATTTGATCAGCGTTGACACATGTATACACATTAAACTATCACCACAATCAAATCTAGGAACATTTCTATCATCCTAAAAGCTTCCTCGTAATCCACCCTCCTTACTCCCACCTCCTACCACCACCACCACTCCTCTTCCTGTCCTTGTAGACACTAACATGCCTCCCTCCAAACTGGGCCAGTCAGATTATTCCTCCAGGGAATCTGGATCTGGAAAGGACACAGTGGCAGGAAGTGGCTGAAGCTGAGTCTTCCAATGACAGCTGCCTGGATGGGCAGTGCACAGATTCCTGCCAGAGACATCCGTGAACTGGTTGTTTCTGCAGCCTGGTTATTCTTTCAGTTCTATGAGCTGCATAATAACCTTCCAACATATCCTTTAGTGCTTAATTGTGTCAGTTTGTTGCTTGCAACCAGAAAATTCACATATGATGCACTTCCTCCCACAGTCACCACTTCAGGAAATGGCACCACCAAATTCTAGTCTCTCAAGCCCAACCTAAAATAATTCCTTTAAACTTTAGTTTTCATCATGTCTCCTCTCACTTATTGCTAAATCCTGCCTATTCTGCTCCCTGCTTAGTATTCTGTCTCCATAAAGTTTAGTTTTTTTCCTCATCATTATTTCTCTAGTACCTAGTACAGCGCTTGGCAGAGTACTCAATAACTTCTTGCTGAATGACTGAATAGTGACATCATCTATCACCCCCAGAAACAAAAGCAAAGATGGATGAGTGCTTGCATGTGTATGCATGTTTATCAGGGTGGCAGGACTTCAAAGTTAGTTTTTTTCATAAATTTATTTACTTATTAATTTTATTGGCTGCGTTGGGTCTTTTTTGCTGTGCGCGGGCTTTCTTTTTAGTTGCGGTGAGTGGGGGCTACTCTTCGTTGTGGCGCGCGGGCTCCTCATTGCCATGGCTTCTCTTGTTGCGGAGCACGGGCTCTAGGCGTGTGGGCTTCAGTAGTTGCAGCACATGGGCTCAACAGTTGTGGCTCACAGGCTCTAAAGCACAGGCTTAATAGTTGGGGCGCACCGGCTTAGTTGCTCCATGGCATGTGGGATCTTCCTGGAGCAGGGGCTGAACCTGTGTCCCCTGCATTGCCAGGCAGATTCTCAACCACTGCGCCACCTAGGAATCCCCAAAGTTAGTTTTTAATGTTTTCATAGAAGCAAATGACAGGACTTGAATCCAGGACTTCTGACTCCAAATTCCATACCATTTCCATTATACTTTGTATCTATACCATGTGTCCTTTCCCTTCACTTGGAGTTCCATATCTTCCATCCTGCTCAGATCCTTATATACCAAGTACCAAACTGTAGACATTAGATACAGCTCTAAAATACAAACCCTTTCCAAGAATATTTGCTTATTAACCAAAGGGATAGGGAGGCAGGCAATAAAGCATCTAGATTGAAGAGAGAAGCCTGTGGCCCCTGGCATCATCAAAGAGTTATAGCCAGGAGGTAAGGTTAGCTGGGGGCCAGGGACGTGACTAAAGCTTTCTGAACCTGGGGTAGAGTTAATAACCTTGCCTAAGTGGAGAACAGTGTTGCTGGGTTGGAATACCTTTGTCAAACAAAAAATCCATACGTTGTCAGAATAATACTTTATTTAACAATCTGAAAATCTGTTCTTTTGGTTTTAAGTCTTGCAAAATGAGTGGTACATCAAAGATTTGTTCACTATTCTCTGAGTATGTGTGGTTGTATGTCTGTGTGTGGACAAATGTCTATGTCTACAGATGCTCTTGCTTTTTACAGTCATTTTAGCCCCCTTAATTAGTATATAAATTGTTATTCTAGCAGTGCTAAAACCTGAATTAAATATTCTAACAGTCTCTTCTCCCAAGCTGGCCTCCCTCCCTCCTGTAAGTCTGCTGCTCAGCCGCCATTAATGCTAGGTCTTTGGAGACCGCCAGCATTCATAGTTTAAGAAACCAGAAATGAATGCTAGATCTTAAGTCCCTCTGACTTATATTCTCTGGCTGAGGGGCTTCTCTGGGGAGGTGTGTGTGGGGAGGTCTTGGCAGTTCCTCTTCAGAGTTGTGCACTTTGAATGGTAGACACCTGGAAAGTAAACATGATTGCATTAGATGCTGACCTGCCCTCCCACCAACCACGTAAGGGGGGGTGAAAACTCAATTTTCTTGTCCTGAATTATATTTCATGTAATGCACTGGCCTGGGGCAGTGGGGGGGGTGGCGGTGGCGATGTGAAACTGGCTGTTGGGATTATTGTAAAGACTTGTTGCAGATACTGTTCATTATGTCATCCACCATCTCTTTATGAGGATTCTCAGAAGAGATTTCTGCCCAAAGCAGGAATTGTTCTCTTAAGGAATGGCCATCATAAATTGGATAAACGGATCAGGTTTTTCTTCTTCTTCTTGGATGTTAGAAAGCCTGGAACTGATTTTGTGGTCTATGCTTCGTAAGTCTATTTTATAGAATGCACTTTTGTACTTGCCTAATTCATGGCTCCATTTCATGGCACTCTCACTAGTACCCTTCTGAGTTACTTTACTACATTTCATGTGGATGTGTCTGTGTATTTACCTTTTTGTATACCTTTTGTATCTCTTAACTCCTTTTTGAAGTAAGTTCAGGTATAACTAAATAAATTCTTAGGAGATAGGGCCATGGGAAGAGGTCAGGAGGTTCAAGGCCAGTTGGGAAATGGGCACAAAAGAACCACAACGTCACGTTTACTCTTGGTTCTTCTGGCTCCCACCTGCTTGACTTTGCCCTAAGGATACCATTCACTGCTGGGTTCCCCTCGCAGCCCACAGTGAGGATTCCGGCCGGTAGCCAAACCTCTGAACATCCCCAATCCCAGTCTCACCACCCATCCTATTCTCTGCGTGTCTGGCCTCCTCACCTCTTCCTGAGGCTCAGGTGCTATGCTGCTGCTCTCTTCTGGAACCACAGAAACATGAGGCTGAAGATCTTGGTTCTACGAAAAGAAGAGTTCTGCTGGTGAGATGTGGCTTCACCTCCCCCCCCCTCTCAGCTTAGAAAGGTCTTTTGTGCCTTACACTTTATAAAGGTCATAGATAATACTAACGGCAACCCTACAATGTTGTTTCCCTACAGCCTGAAAGCATCAGGGAAGGCTTTATTGTCATCCTTTCTCAGATCAGGAAACCAAGATTTGAAGGGTGAAACGACTTGCTGGAACAGGAAATCAGGTCTTCGGATTCAAGAGTTGTTTCCGTGATTTGTGTGACACGCATCTATATGTATACGTATGGGAGAGTCTGTGAGGGTATAAACATAGGTCTTGTTTAAAACAACTACCTACCACTTTTAGACTAATCCTCCTCAAGAATGCACAGCAGTTCTCACACTTTGATGATCCTAACCCACGGCAGTTAGGAGGGACAAGTGGTATGATGGTTTCTTTGGGTAAAGGTCTAGGTCCTGAGATGGGAGCCCAAGGTGTGGAAAAAGCCGTGTCTAGGAACTACTAAGCCAGGGGAAGACCCTGGCGCTCTAAGGTTTACAATGAATTTTTTTTAAATGAAATTTAACACACTATAAAATGCACCCTTTTAAAGTAGAGCTGATTTCTAACAGTATGACAGCCACTCGAAATTCTGTGATTTCTCCTTTCAGGAAAATTTCCTTCTTCTTACTCTCTCTGCTGATTCTAGGCCATGAATTACTTCAAAGGTAAGACTACTAACACCGCCAAGAAAGTTATCAATATGTTCTTTTTCTCTCAGGTGAGTCAAATGCTGAGCAAGAACAGAGTTGCTCAGTTATCTTTTTATTTACCCATTTTTATATGTGATATGTCCATAATTCTGCTTGAGAGAAAAGATGATTCATGATGTATCTGTGAGGGAGATGAACAAATCTTACAGGACATGGGCTTCAGGGGACTGATGATACTGACGCCAGGATCTAAGATGCTCTACTGCTTAATTCCATAGGAAAAATATGTCTCCTTAGCCCATGCCCAAAGCAATCCCACAGGAGAGGCTGGGAGTAAGGAAAGACTATAAATCCCAAATATAAGGAGGTAGCCTCAGGGGAAGGAGGTTGTGTCCTGTACCTCTTTCCCAAGGAGGACAGTGTTACTAGCCAGCTCCTCAAAATAGTCAGGAAGCATCCTGGCCCCCATAATCTCCCCTTCAGTAAAATTACTCCAAGAATGCAAAACTTGTTTTATTATTCACCTGAACCAAACAGGTCATTCTATTGCTGTCTCTATACTAAAATCATATAATATATTACAAAGTCAAATTTAATTTTGCATTTTCCATACAGTTGAGTTGCTCTTTTCAGTGTGGCAGAGAAGTGGCTACGCTTTTCAGCTATGCAAAATCACACGTTTACCTTGTGCTTACTCACCATCCAACTGCCCTGCATATCTCTCAGCATAGCTACCTCAGACCGGAAATCAGCCAAGGGAAAGTCTTATCTTGTGCTCTGTTAGGACCTTCAGTAGCTCACGTTAATCAAGACTGAGGGCATAATACTGCTGATGACTCAGATTTGAGTATTTCAGGGGAGTCAGCTGAGATAAGCTTTACATCCTCTTGTCTTCTATCCTCCTTGCCTTGCCAGACATCACACCCTTAGTGCCCTGTCCATGTTAGCTCCTCTCAGACACCAGGAGGCCCCCAAGATAGCCTGGTCGACCTTCAGGTAGGCATATTTAGTAGTAGGGTGGTGTGATCCAAGGGGTACCAGACACCTCGCACTCCCACACAGCCACATGGCGCATGCCCTGGCCTCCTTCATTGCCCAAATGTCACCTTCCCTGACCACTCTGTTTAAAATGGCAATTCAGCCCCCACTCCCTGTGCCTTGCCCTGCTTAATTTTTCTCCATAACTCTTATCACCACCAAACTGTAATTTTACTTACTGTTTTGTGTTTTTCTCCCCCTCCACTAGAATGTAAGATGCAGGAAGGCAGAGAATTTTGTGTGTTATTCACTGTAATACCCCACTTCCTAGAAAAGTGCCTGGCACACAGCAGGGGTTTAATGAGTGATTGTGGAATGAATAAATGAATCTGGGTGCCATCTAGTCAGATGTTGCACCACAATCCTCTCCACGATGCACCTGACAGGGGACCATATAGCCTTAGCTTTTAACAGCCAGAAAGGGGAACTATTTTTCAAGGGGGCCCATCCTGTTTTGGTTTTTGGATGTCCTTGTGCCTCTTTTCCCCTATATTAAAAAAGTTTTTCTGCCCATATAATTTTTTAAAAGAGCTTATTGCTGAAAGTTCCTCTTATAATGATCCAAAATGTACTTTAAACAAACAAACAAGCAAAAAAAAACACTTGACACATAGGGCCTTTTCCTGTCCTCAGGAGTCTTATAGAACAAGTCAGATCTCTCCTCTATGATAGACTTCCCATGTAATTTGAATAGAATATGACTTGATTTTCAGATTCTTCACAGTATTGGTAGCTCTCCGGAGGGTCTGTGTCTCTATTTTAACACAATCCTTTTCTCATTCATATTTTCACCTTTCAAAAGACCATCCCTTTTGCTTTACCTTCCCTCTGTGAGTTCCTTCCTCTAGGCCTCTCTCATCATAGAAGATACACCTTGGGAATTTGCTGATGCCATTTTGCTTGAGGTCTATTCACCACAGTCACAACAATGACAAAGTGAATTGAGACCTTCCTCCCTGTCCCGCATTAAAAAAAGTAAAGATCAGGATCCAGCTGTAGGTTCTTTATATTGGGAACTCCCAGAACTTGGAGCAAAAGAAAGAAATTAGTAAGAATCTGCTTATAATAATATTAGAGATCAGCCCTTTGCAGAAGGCAACTACCCTAGGAGTAGAGATCACTAAATTAGTTGCTATGAAGATGTGAAACAATCCCCAGAACCAAAAAGGTGTCCAAGAGTATCCTTGATACTGTAACATAATGACATAAAATCTTATCTACTGTGGGGCAACCTGACCATAGTAAAAATGATCTACATGGAGGTTATAAAAGGGAATAAAGACTCAACCAACCCCTTCTCACCTGAGAGGTCACCATGGTAGGGGAAGTACAAAGTTCTGGGTTCAGGTTGTCGGTGTTTTCCTTTTCTGTGGCCTCAGGAGTTCTTACTGGCTTCTCTGGTGGCTGTGGATCAGGAGAAGCCTCTAAGGGGGCCTTACAACTTGGAGTCTCAGCCTCCAAGGAGGCCCTGGGGCTGGTGGGTGAATCACAGGCTGTAGGGCTGGAGGGCATGTTCCCTAAGGAGGACCTGGGGCTGGGAGTGGCTCTGGGTGGAGGAGGCCTACTAGGCGGTGCTGAGGCCCTCTGCATAGAAGCTTTCTTTGGCTGTTCAGATCCTTCACTTGAGGTGCGGGTTCGGAGGACTACTTCTGGGAAAGATGAAGCCTGCTCTGAAGGGATAAGAGCTCTGTCTGGAGATGGAGCTGGGGAGCAAGAGAGAACTTCCTCCTGGGACTCTCCACCTTCAACGGTGGGTGAGGGCTGGGCCTGGGTGGGGCCATTGCAGGATAGCTGAGGCTCTTCCTCCTCAGAGGAGCTTGCTTCAGCCTCCTCCTCTGTTTCTTTGTCTTTTAAGGGCTCTTTTTTAATCTTGGAGTTGTCTTCTCCCTGGGCTGGATCAGATGCCAGCTCTTCTTCACTTGCTGAGATGGAGTCCTTCTCACTCGTCAAGGAAAGTGCAGAGGGACTGGTAGGTGAGGTAAGAGGGCTGGAGACTGTAGATGTTCGAACTGGGGAAGAGATAACTAAAGAGCGTCTGTTGCTGCTAAAAAAGGAAGGGCATTTAGATTCAGAATAGCTAAAAACCGGAATCTAGATACTCTGAATAAATAATGATACATTCACATAATAATAAAACAATAAAGCAATTTAAAATGATATTAGAAAGTCTGTATAATTTGTAATAATGCTTATGCTATAAAGTGAAGTGGAAAAAGGCTATACAATTTGATCTGTATTGAGATCTCAATTATCTAAAAATATATAAAGAAAGAGACTGGAAAAAAACTCAGCAATATATTAGCAAAATATTTTCCTTGGGGAAAAGATTCAAGAGTGATACACAGTTGATCCTCATAGATTCTGTATCTGCAAATTCACCTACCTCCTGAAATTTATTTATAACCTCAAAATAACACTCATGGTGCCTTCACGGTCATTCATGGACACATGTCAGCTGTGAAGAATGAGTGCCTGACCAGTACGTTCCCAGCTGAGGTCTAACAAGGCAAGCCTCTGCCTTCCTGTTTTAGCTCTCTTACTGTAAGTATGTCCTGTTTGCCAAGTTTTTCACACTGTTGTGCTTTTTGTTGGTGATTTTGCTGTTTAAAATGGCCTCCAAGTATAGTGCTAAAGTGCTTTTGAGAGCAGAAAGTCTGTGATGTACCTTACAGAGAAAACACATATGTTAGATAAGCTTCATTCAGGCATAGTGCTGGTGGTTGTGAGTTCAATACGAATAAATCAACAATATGTATTAAATGAGGTGTCTTTAAACAAAAACACACACAAGAAAAGTTATGTATTGATAGCTGGATGAAAATGTTAGGACCAGGGGCTCACAGGAACCTAACCCTGTGTTTCCCCTAGGAGCAATGGTTCATTATTCACTAATTCAGTGCTTGTGGTGACTTTATAGAACAAAACTACCACGAACAATGAAAACTGACTAGAACATTTATTGAGTATGCTGGATACTGCGCTGAGTGCTTCTACAGCCAACATCAGCTTGACTCCTACTCACCTCCTTAAGTGCCTCACCTCCTTAAGTGCCTACCATCCACTACTGATTAAGAAACCCACAAATATTTATTTGACATGTACCAGCTATGTGCTGTATCCTGGGTTCAAGGATGGGAGATGGTGACAGGAAAAGAAAGAAAAACTTAGTTCCAGCCCTATGGGAGTTTCTGAGGTAAGATAAGTGACACGAGGTTCTTTCTAGCACTAGCAGTGAGCAGGTCAGTAGGTTTAGAAGGCCCAGGAAACAGCAAGATAGACCAGATTTCCCTACAAGGTTCTGGGACGTCTTGGTGTAAGTGATGGTAAGTTTCAGATGAATGGACACTTAGAATTCTGGTTTTCAATGCTGGGAAGAGGAGAAATAGAGTTTTTGGAGTAAAAGGAACATCTATATTGGCCTGTTACTGATTCTTTTTAACAGTCTGTAACTAATTGCTAAATGAGTAGGAGAAACAACAAACTGAGCCCCATTTTTCCTTCAAATCTCAAGCTCAGTTTCACCACCTCCTTAAAGCCTTCCCTGACCATCTATCTGCACACTGCAGTTACTTAACTCTTGGAATTCCTACTGGTTTCCTTAGGCACTTAGTATGCGCAATCTTATATTGTTCCTTGTTTCCTTAGGCACATCTTGTGTCCTTCCAACTTTTATAAATCACTTCACGGGAAAGACAAGTCACCTATGTCTTTAGATCCTTAACTCTCAGCATAAAACCTTGTGTATAGAAGGAACTTAATAAAACTTCTTAAACAAAGACTTTGGAATAAGAAAATGATCACAATCTGAGGCACCAGTGAATTGCTTACATTTACCAGCATAAAGAATGTATGAAGGCAACAGACACACCACAGACACACACACACACACAGAAAAGCAAGCCATAACAGGTTAAGAAACTTGCAATGCATATCATTAAAGGACTAATATCTGGAATATATTAAAAACCCCATCTCACGTAAATTAATTTTTTCAAAAGGGTAAACAATCCAAATGAAAAATGTGAAGAAAGGATAAACATGCAAATCACAGAAAAGGTACCTTAAAAAGCCAATAACACAAAAAGATGTTCAGGTTAACCAGCCATTGTGGAGACATAATTAAAACTGCAAAAATTCCATTTCATATATTACCTTGGAAAAATTAAGCAGTCTGACAATGTCACATGTAGCAAGAATATAGAGCAATGAGGGCTTTTATTCACTGCTGGTGGGTTGTAAATCGGAACAATCACTTTGGAGAGCAATTTGGCAATGGTAACATCTAGCAAGGCTGAAGAAGCCCAAATGCACAGACCCTATGACTTAGCAATTCCACTCCCAGTATACATCCTAAAGAAACTCTTGATAATATTCACAAGGAGAAATGTGAAATGTGTTTACTGCACCATTATTTGTAATAGCATAAAACTGGAAGACAACCCAAATGTCCATTAGTAGTTCAGAGAAATAAACTGTGAACTAGCCATACAATAGCATCTATAACAATTATGAAAAGGAAAGATCAGAGCTAGCAACATGCAGCAAAAAGGAAATCTCATGAACAACACTAAGAGAACAAAAGAAGTTGCAAAAGAATACATACAATATAATTCTACTTAAATAAATGTTTAAAACATGCAAAATAATATTTTCTATGTGTCCATTTATGTACATAACAAAAGTAAGAAGACATACGGGGGAATAATAAATATTAAATTTAAGATAGTGGTTACCCTTGGTTGGGGGCAGGACGAGAAAGTGAGTGAGGAAGGGGCACTGGGAGATTTAATTATATATATAATAGCTGATTTCTTTCTTTCTTTTTTTTTTTTGGCTGCGCCACACAGCATACGGAATCTTAGTTCCTCAACCTGGGATCGAACTCGTGCCCCCTGCAGTGGAGTCTTAACCACTGGACCCTCCAGGGAATTCCCAATAGTTGATTTCTTAAATTTGGTCGTGAGTATATGACTATTTGTTGTGTTATTCTTTATACCTTTAGTTGTCACTGAAATACTTCATAAAAAGAAAAATAATTTATATAGGGGTATAGCAAAAACAAAAAACAATATTATGTACATGAACACAAAGGGAAGGTCAGGATTTGAGATCGGACACAAGAGTGTTGAATGTATTCACACACAGGACAAACCAAACAGAAATAAGTCTCAGAAGTGGCTCACTGGGACTTCCCTGGTGGCACACTGGTCAAGACTTCGCACTCCCAATGCAGGGGGCCCAGGTTTGATCCCTGGTCAGGGAACTAGATCCCACATGCTTGCCACAACTAAGAGTTCACATGCCACAACTAAGGAACCCACCTGCAACTAAGACCTGGTGCAACCAAATAAATAAATTAAAAAAAAAAAAAAAAGTGGCTCACCTTGAGAGCCCCTTCACCACAAAGACTCTGTCGGAATGTTGCTTCTCCAGTTTGCTCATCACCTCGTAGAGACTGTGGTTCAGCTGGAGTGAGCGAGAGAGAGGGAGATGCTGACCACGCGGGAACCTGAGACTGCCATATCTCTTCTCCCTCCAAAATAAAGCCTCCCTACCCTTCATGATAAAATTCCTTATTTCTTATGCACTAGTGTCCAGGGTCCTGTCCCATCACCCCTTCTTCCTTTACTACATCTTAAGTTCTGCCTCTTCCATCAGACTGGCAGCTCTTCCACGGCTGGGTCCTTGATACATGATGTTGATTTGGGGTTCTAGCTTCTCTTAGGTGATCCAGGGAACAAAAATTCATTGCAGTGTTAATGTGGCAAATCATAATTTAGCCAAAGAAACTGTGGAGAGGAACATGTGTGGATGTGGATGTGGATATAATTAGCATTGCAATAGCAAAGAGTCTTGGAATCACAGGACTAGAAAAGGCCCCATGAGGTCATGGTATGCAGCTGCCCGTCACTGAACAGGATTGGCCCTATTCAAGACCGACTACCTGAGGAACTGACCTGTGCTTAAACACTGCCCTCTCTGCTCCCCAGCAGCAGAAGACAGAGACTGAACGACTTGGTTCCTCATTTCAGCTGCCCCTTCCATAGGCCTAATCTCCTTTATGAATCTGAGGCTCATCTGGATGCCATTATTCCGTTGCTAATGGAGATGGAGAGGACCCTCTGACATTATATAAACATGTGCTTTAATACAGTTCAACAGTCTGCCAAGCGCTATTATTTCATCATGAGAAAGAAGTAAAAATTTGTGATGCCAATATGAATATTTAATGAGGTTATGTAATTTAGAGTGACCTTCCTATTTGTTAGAAAAACCCTCTTAGATGTCTAAACTGGCCGGATGTTTCTCACCTTGCTCATTTCCCTGTAGAAGACGTCCCTCAAGTTGGAAATGTTTTGGAAGATGGTCACATAACAGCCAATACGACTAACAGGAGGCAAAACAACAAACATGTACAGGTAAGTGTTGGTAAAGGAAGTCTTTGTTTGAAGTACAAGGTAGGAGTATAAGCCAAAGCCAGCCACTGCCTGTCTCCTCACAGGAAAGCTCCCCACAGGCTAGACTCAGAATGTTCTGGGATCTGGATTCATCAGAGCTGGGCCAGGGGTACACCGGACTCTCAAGAGTGGGAAGGCCAGAGGAGACACAACCAGCCTAGGCTGACACCAAAGAATAACAGTTCCCATGTAAGAAGTTATCTGATTCAGGCTCTTTGCTTATTGAAGTAGACATGAAAGTGCTTTGAAGAATTTTTATACTGCCGTACATCAACTTGATGATTGGTGATGACTTAGAGGAGTGGGATAGGGAGGGTGGGAAGGAGTTGTGGGAGGGAGGGGATATGGGGATATATGTATAAATACAGCTGATTCACTCTGTTGTACAGCAGAAACTGGCACAACAGTGTAAAGCAATTATACCCCAATAAAGAGCGTAAAAAAAAAAAGTGCCATATAAATATAAGGCCATACAATCATAATTATTATAATAAGTATGCTTTCTCAGTATGCAATACTTGAACTTCTTTGAAGCTGTATGTACATTAATGGAAATCTACCATAAATGAACTGGGGAAGTTTACTAACTGTAAGAAACTATTAAATTTCAATTCTGTTTAAATTATGAATCACACAATTAATGTGATTAAAAAGGCTCCCTCATTCATAGATTAATATAAAGTGACAATATAAAATACTCTGACTACAACTGCATTAAAGCATATCTTGCACAATGAAAAGAAAACAGGATACAAATAAAGCTTCTGTTCAGATTCCTCTTCCAGTGTGGAAAATTTACATCTAAAACATTTTTACGTACTGTGAAGCAAAGACATCTTCATTAATGGAAATACTCATCCTATGGTTTATCTTCTATGTTAATCCGGATGTTCACTAACCAAGCCTGATTAAAACAATACACGCTCAAGCATAAAACCAGATACTCCTAGTATGCGTGATGATAATACTTTACTTGCCAAGATTTCTCCTATCCAAGAAGCATCTTGTCTTTAAACCCAGAAAAGCTGGTAGGGCAAGGATGGTTCTCTCTGTATTGCAAACGAAGAAATCAGGGTCGAGAGAGATAAGGCGGCTTGCCTAATACCACACAGCAAGTTACGAGTAGGGCTGAGGCTACATCCCACTCTTAGACCAGGGCTCTTTTCATGAGGTGACATGTCTGGGCTGCCAGGTGGCCTGGGACTCCACTGGCCCTGGGGTCCAGTCCTTTCCTGAATCTCAGTCATTACCTATTATAAAGAACAGGCAGCTCCTCTAGTAGTTCCTGGTTCAGATCTTCGAATACACTCTGGGCTTTGTTGAACTCTTCCTCTGCCTAGGTGGTAAAAGAGACAGGACAATTCCCCTCATTCTTGAACTCAAAGCTAGAGGCTACTTTCTTTATTCTCTGTATTTTTTCAGGGACTAGGTTTACTTGGAACCATGCCACTCCTTCCCCAGACCTATGTCCTCCCCAGACTCAAGTCTCTGACTATCCTTAGCGCATCAGTGTCAGAGGAAACAGGATTTCCTTCAAGACACTGGAGGCTGAACGTATCGTTTCCTAAACCCAGCTTGGCCCAACCACCTGCCACCATCTGGGGAGAGGCAGGGCAGGAAGTTTTTACTAGGACGTTTTTTTACCTTGGCAGTCTTGACCTCATCTTTCTTCTTGGCATTCTGCACCGCCTCCAGGTGGTGTCGGGCACTGTCATAGTCCACCAGTTTCCGTCCCCGCTTGGCAATTCTTTCCTAACCCAGAGTCAAGAGAGAGGGCCTTGACATTCCCTTTTCAGTGGCCAGGATGTGGGTAACAGAGTATCAGAGAGGCAAGATTCCTGTCCTACTATCAGATTTTACTTTCTAACAGGGTTTTGTGCCAAAGGGATCTCCGTCATTGTCTGGAAAGAATGGGAATTCTCACGGGGAGGGAGAGGGTAATCCTCCAGAGCACCTGGAAGCCTTCACTGGATTTTAATATATCTTATGAACCTACTAGAAACTGGTTCAGCACCTGGAAGAAATGGCCTTGAGAATCCTACTAAATTGAAAGTCAGGAGTTTGGGGTTTACTCCCAGTGCTGCCATTTATTCGCCTCGTCACCTAGGGCAAAGCACACGGCTTTCGGAGCCTCAGGAGACTCATCTGGCCAACAGTGTTATTTTAAAGATCAAATGCTGAATATAAAGGGCTTTGAAAATCCTAAAGCATAATACAAATAGTAAACTATTATGAGCACTGAGAGAACGTCTACTCAATCTCAACCCAACTACAAATTATTCCAGGGAGAGGCAAACAATGTTAATGGCTTTGTCTTGTTCTCACAAGCAGGATTGGAAAGGATCTTGGTGATTATCTGATCCAACTTCCTACTGAATACACAAAGCTTCTCTACACTATCTAAGACAAGAAGCAGTTCGACTTCTGCTTGAACAGAGGATAGACAAGTCGCTATCTCACAGTATATTTCATTTCTTTTTTGAAAGGCTTTAGCTATGAAAAATTTAAGTGAGGCTTCAATTTCTTCCTATAGTAATCTGAAACCAGCACAGTGCCCAACAGAGTAGATGTTTAATAACTGTAAGTTGAATGAATTAATGAATTCTAATTCTACTTTCTGGAACAGTTTAGAACAGGTTGAATTCCTCTTTTACCTAACAGACTTTCAAGTATTTGAAGATAATTATTATGACTCCTCCAAGTTTCCTCTTCTCTACAATAAACATCTTTAGCGGGACGTCCCTGGTGGCACAGTGGTTAAGAATCTGCCTGCCAATGCAGGGGACACAGGTTCAATCCTGGTCTGGGAAAATCCCACATGCTGCAGAACAACTAAGCCCATGCGCCACAACTACTGAGCCTGTGCTCTAGAGCCCACAAGCCACAACTACTGAGCCTTTGTGCTGCAACTACTGAAGCCCGAGCGTCTAGAGTCCATGCTCCTCAACAAGAGAAGCCACTGCACTGAGAAGCCCATGCATCACAACCAACAGTAGCCCCCGCTCACTGCAAGTAGAGAAAGCCCATGTGCAGCAACAAAGACCCAAGGCAACCAAAAACAAACAAACAAACAAACAATCTTTAGTCCCACCAACTTTTTCTCACAACAAAAAGGGATGCCCTGACCTGGATCTAATTCAAAACCAGCCCAAATCTAGTTCACTGAAATCTAAGTCTAAATGTAACCTTCACACTACCTCTAACTCTCCACCCTAACCTCTTGTCTAACCCTCAATTTTCAACCTTTTTCCTAACCTACCCAACTTTATTCCTAACTGGGCTCTAACTCTACTTATACTTTTAACCCAACGTGTTTTCTAACTTATATGGGCCACCCATAACCCATCTTTGATTCTGTAAATTGATTACCTTAATCTCGCTGAATTGGGCCACATAGTTTTCCATGGTCCTCAAAGCCTGGTCAGCCAGTTTCTCTTCATAGTCTTCCCAAAGGAGATCATTATTCTATGGGATAGAGGCAGAGGGGAGTGGTGAGGGCTCCACTTCTCAACAGCAACTGCATTCCAGCGAAATACCCAAATTCTTACTGCAATGAACTTCCTTTTTGGAGCAGTGACATTTTTAGAATATCATTTGGGATTCTGGGGAAGAGTCGGAGGAAGAAAGAGCCCTTCCCCAAGGAACTGCCATATAAGAGACTGGACATTTATTCAAGGGATTGAGAACAGGAACCGATGGTCAGAGTCTTGGACTCTAGAGCCTGAAGGGTAGGGAAGTTTGGGAGCAAAAAACTGCATGAAGTTAGTTTTCAAAAACAACAAATTAGGTTCTGTGTAGGTAAAACGTCCTAAGGTTTTAAAGAGAGGAAGAGGGTAAAAAACAGAAGAATCCACAGATTAGGGGAAACTTGTTTTTACTTTCATATAATATATTCCTGTTACAGCTTCTTCCTACCACCTGTGACCATGGCTATACAAATGAACAGTGTGAACTGGCTCCTTTGTTTTCCTATTTGCTTGGACAGAGAAGCTGGAATGAGGTTGAGATAAGGGTAGAGTGAGTGCTGAAGAGCTGCAAAGCCCAGAACACTTACCGCTACGATGGCCTTCAGCTCTTCGTGACCATCCCACTCGCTGCTGTAGATCTCCTGCAGGGTTTCTGACACTTTCTTTGAACTTTCATGCATCACTGAAAGGAGAGAACTCAGTCCTACCATAAAGTTATCTGGTGTAATCATATGGGTGACAGGCAAGTTAGTGGGTCCAATCCAAAAGGACAAACTCAGAAGGTTTGGGTTATCAGGAAGAGAAGCTCGATGGGGCTAGGATAGGAAAAGTTACTCTTCCTTGGCCCACAAAGATCCAGGAGTCAGGCACAGGCAAGAGATGAAAAACCCGAGTTCAGCTGATTTTTTTCCATTCCCCATACCTCTCAGTAGCTGATAAACGCCCTCTGGATCCCTCTGTGCTCCCTGATACCCACCTTTGACTGCACTGAGGAAGTTCTTCAGGTCCTTGTGTAACTTGTGGCCTTCCGTCTGAAAGGGAAAAGTGCCTATGATGACTAAAGAGATACATCTGGAAAGATTCTCCAGAGATCAAAGTTGAAAGGTACGTTAAAAGCAGAAATCAATCCTGGAATTTCTTCAAACATCTGCAATTGTTATATATTAGCCTCCACTCTCTTTACCAAGAAGTTGTAGATTGTTTCTTTTGGGGCAAATTTTAAGTTGGAAAATTGCTCCTATTGCACTGGCATATCTTCTTTCCTGTTTGTTCTCCCTTCCTGTGAACTAGAACCTATACCCAAGTTCCTCTGTTGGAATTTCAGTCCTGTGTGACAATGTCTACGGGAGCCTCTGACTTACACCTTCCTCTCTGGGTAGATAAACGGCTACCATTTTCTATAGACACCAGGCCCTCTTCCTTCTCTGCACCCTCACACAGGCCATTCCTCTTCTTCCCTACACTTCATTTTTTTTTTTTTCTGTATTATATGTTTTAATCAGTAGCACTCTTTACCAGGCCTACTTACAGGTAGGTCTTATGAAAATTTAGGTTCACCGTCATAAGATTAAATTGTGTCACCTCTAGGAAGATTTTGACCAATGTACAGTTTTGTGGGTTTTTTAAATTAATTTTTATTGGAGTATGGTTGATTTACAATGTTGCTAGTTTGCACTTCATTTTTTAATACCTCTATTAGAACTTCTGCCCACTGGTCTTAGGGTAGCCTTCTGTATTCAGAGCAGGCTAATTTCTCTTGTACGCAGGTTTGAAGACATCTTTCACATGGCCTGCTCCGAGCCCTCTTTTTCATAGGCTTCCTCAGTAGTTCCTCACGGTATTGTCTGAAGCTCATTCCCATTCTGGTCTCTATGTGAACTCCAGTTTCAAGGAGTTGGGTAAGAAGGAACTTTGAGGCTAGGCCATTGACATTTTGGAGCCTGACTTCAGGAGTGTGAGACTGGACTGAAAGGTGCAGCCCACATCAAGGGTATCCTTCAGGGCCACATCTACGGACCAGGACGGTGATCCTCACACCAGTTTAGATGATTTAAGCTAAAACTGGCACGACAGTGTAAAGCAATTATGTTCCAATAAAGAGCTTAAAAAAAAAGTACTAAATTAACTCTATAATTTTCAAAGAAAAAAAAGTTTATCTACAAACTGATTGCAGGTGAAAGGTAGGACACATGACCAACTGGTCCAACTTCTGGAATACTTCACTTTCAATTTCTTTGACCTTGTCCTTTTTCCTCCTGTTCATCTTAGACAGCCAGGTCCAGCTTCAAACCTGACTGTATTTTCACTGTCTTTCTCCTTAAACCATGAGAGCCTTGAGAACAGGCGTGTTGTGTTGTCTTATTCGAGTTGAAGTCCCAGCATCTAGCACAGTGCCCGGCATACCTATAAAATGTTTGTTAAATAAACTTTCCAAGCATGTTCAGACACCAGTTACTATGTGTATCATTCTCTCAGGAGAAAAGTTTTTCCTTCTTCCTGATCTCACTCCATTTCATTTCTCAAATGTATTTCCCTGCTCAAGTGATGTTTAGTTGGTGGGCTCACACAGGGAATTCTGAGGAGGTTGTCCCATCTGATCCTCTTTTTCTTCTTGATAGCGCTTCCTTCATCTCCTACCCTTTCTACCCACACATCTGCCATGGTAAGACCAACCTATAAGGCAGAGAAAGGACTGAGGGATAGAATGGGCCAAGAGTCAGAAACCTTTCAAAGTGGATGTCAACTTACTGATCCCTGTCCTGGAGCTCAAAGTAGAACAGTAACTGGAGTTGAGAAGAGGCCCAGGGAGGCCTCCTTGTGAGGTACAGGGGAAAAAGCACAGGGTTTGAGTTTGAATCGTAGCTCTGCAACTCTTATGGTATGTTACCTTGATTAAATTACTTCCCTCTCAATCAGATCCTATTTCCCCTTGATGGAATTAGACTAGATCAGTGGTTGCCAAATGGTGTTCTCAGACTGACTGCTACATCATAACTACCTAGAAAGTTTAATGTAAAACACAGATTCTCTAGTTAATGATCACCTATGGCTGTTAATATCACACAAAAAAGGAGACAACCAGACATTATGTGCCTCCAGATGGAAGAATATAACACCTATAATAACAAGTATTCCTGCCTCCAAAACAAACAAAAATAAAAATCTGAATCTCATCGAGCCTCTAAATCTAACTATTAATTTACAGAAAATACAAGACAGAGTAACATGTTAAACAACACCAGGGAGATTCAATCAGCAAAATTTAGAGACTGCAGGAAACTGCAGGAAAACCACCCAGTATCATCAACAGATAAACTGCAAAAAGGAGGGATTAGAAACCTATGATTGAGAGATTTATTAAACCTGTCAACACATTGCTAATTTAAACAAATTGTTAAAAAAAAGTGACACAATTAGAGGAGTGTGAACACTGGCTATTTTATGATATTAAGAAATTATTGCTAATTTTTAAAGATATTACTAAATTTGTTTTAGTTGGATATTTAATCTGAAGTATCTGAAAGGATATTTGTATTATATTATTAAGTGAAAACAGCAAGTTACAAAACCATATGAATGGAATAATCTCACTTGTAAACCTATTTGTTGTGGATATATTTAGAGATCATACACATATACAGCAAAGTAATTGTAAGCATAAAAAAACCACAGTAGTTGTAGCATGAGAGGGTGTGAGATCATTTTTTAATTCATTTTTTTCTTGATATATATATATATATATATATTTTTTTTTTTGCCATGTAGCTTATGGGAATTTAGTTCCCCAACCAGAGACTGAACCTGGGTCCTGGGCTGAGAGCACAAAGAGCAGAATCCTAACCACTAGACCACCAGGGAATTCCATCTTGATATACTTTCTAATTTGCTGTCATGAGTAAATGTTTTAGGTATGATAATGATTTTGTGGTTATATTCTGAGTCCTTATCTTTAGAGGCTGATAATGAAATTTTCACAGATAAAATGATATCTAGAATCTGCTTCCTAATGATCAAGGATGGGGAAAGTAGGTGGAGACAAAGCTGAAACAAGATTCCCAGGAGTTGATAAATTATTGAAGCTGGGTAATGGGTACATGTGGATTCACTATACAGGTTTTTCTATCTTAGTGTATATTTGAAATCTTCCATTAAAACAAGTATAAAGATATAGATTCCCAAGCCCTACTACCAGAGATGTTGCATTTAAAAATATTTCTCAAATGATTCTGATAGAGTCAACTACTGAATTAGATTATACCTAATATCCTTTTAATATAATTTTAAAGAATTATTTTCCATATAATTCAATTAACTTATATAGTATTATACAATAAAGAATTTGGCTGGTCTTTGGCCCTGGTTCCTGAGAAGTAACTTCTAAATCCTAGGGATTTTCCGGGTGATAGGAGTGGCTTTGTTCTTCATGGTGGGCCTCTCAGATCATACCTGAGTTTAAACAAAGGACTCAGGATGGTGGCTGGTCAGGGAAAAGGCAAACCAAGTGATTAGAGGATTGGGGCTTTCAGACAAGTGGTATCAGCATGACCTCCAGGGGAAAGGAGAGGAGGGAAGTTAGAGATGAAGTTCAATCACAGGGCCTATAATTGACTATGTAATGAAATCACAATAAAAACTCTATAGACACCTGAAGTTTAGATGAGTTCCCTGGTTCGTAATCCTACATCAATGTGCTGGCAAGGTGACATGTCTTGAGAACACAGAAGCTTCACGTTTGGGATCCTCCCAGACCTCCCCTAGTATGTCTCTTTATTTGGCTGGTCCTGATTTGTACCCTTTATAATAAAACTGTAATTGTAAGTAGAGCACTTTCCTGAGTTCTGTGAGTCATTCTAGTGATTTATGGAAGCTGAGTGGCCAGTAGGAACCCTTAAACTTGTAGCCAGTTTGTCCAAAGTGCAGGTAGCCTGGGAACTTTGGAGCTTTGTGGCTGGTGTCTGAAGTGACGTAGTCTAGTGGGGGACTATGCCCTCAACCTGTGAAATTTGAACTCTGGGTATTTAGTGTCTGAATTGCATTGCAACCGGATATTCATTTAAGTTAATAACTAACTCTCTTCTACTATAAAGAGGGGATCACAATCTTCGGGACTGATGTCAGAATTAAATGAGATAAATGTGACGCCTGGCACACAGAGATGGAAAGTCAATATACCATAGGTTAAACTTCTGTAATCCACTTTTTTCCCCCTCTTTTCTCTTTTAAGTAAGATGAGTCACAAGTTTATTCTACAATTTTTCTATAACAGGTATTCAATTCTGCAGAAAAATGCAAACATCACCTTTATTATTAACACTTACATTTGGTTCTGTAAACAAATTGTAACCAGGAAGAGCTAAATAGGACTCCATGTTGGATCTGTTTCTTTGACTTTAACCCTTGCTTTTTGTTGCCTTTGTTATTATGATCACACATGATAGCCTGCCTCAGGGAACACTGCCCCTCTGCCTGAATGTTAAACTAAAGTGCCTCTGTTCAGCTCACAGGCAGACAATCTGCCCTGCTCACCTGTGTGAATGGCTGAAATTAACATATCCCCTCAGCTAGGCTGGTTATTCCCCGAGATCTTTTGCAAGACTGATGGCCCTTTAACTTCACTTCCTCACAGCCTCTCCCTCTCTCATTATATAAAACAAACTGGCATACAGACCCCAATAAGATGGTTTATTGAAGACACTAGGCTTCCATCTTCTCGGTCTGCCAGCATTCTGAATAAAGTCGCATTCCTTGCCTCAACACCTTGTCTCCGATTCATTGGCTTGTCATGCGGTGAGCAGAGCAAGCTTGGACAAATTTGGCTTGCCAGCCAGGAGCCTTGCTGCTTGTGGCTAGCTGCTGGTCAGGGTATATTGGGGGCAAGGCCCTAGCAGCTGCCAGGACCATCTGTCCTGAGGATCCTCCCTTCAAAGTTCCCTGAAGCGGCACTGGCTACCCCAGCGCTTGCCAGTTGAAGCAAGGAACTGACAAACTTCATTTTCAGGCTATGAGTCAACAGATTTGATTTGATTCGGTTCTATCTGGGGAACTTCGGTTCCATCTGGGGCTACAAGTTGATGGACTTGATTGATTCTGGAGGGTAAGTCGCTCCGGCGTGCAGGCCATGAACACAGTCCCTCTAAATCTGGGCTTTTCCTCTATGGGACAAGCAAATGTGGTTGGGGTACCCTGCTGGAGGGGTGAATTGTTGTTGGACTCTACCGGATTCTGGGAACCGGTTTGCTGGGAACTATTCGCTGGTTTTTGCCTTGGTTTTGTCTTGCTTCTGTGTGCATTGATGCTAGAATTTGTTTAGGCCTTTACTGTTGGAATTTGTTTGCATCTTTTGTGTTTTGGTGTTATCAAACTTATAAAATGGGGAATATTCCATCAACCCGAAGGAGAGGCCTTTGGGGCGTATATTAGATTAACAGGAAAAGCAAAGCCGTGAGCCTATGACGAAGAAAGACATAATATACTATTGTAATCAGGTGTGGACCCAATATATGTTAGAATCTCACTCAATTATTGTACCATCTCGCAGTTAGAAGTGTTTTGCAAAAGAGCAGGGAAAAGAGATGAGATTTCATAGGTACAAGCATTTATGCTATTGCATCAGGAAGAAGAGGAGTCAGAGGACTGCCACCTTAAGGTGCAGCTGTCTGAAAGGAAACCCAAGGGGAAACCTGTTCTACAAGGGAAGAGAGAGAAAATGAGAGTGGGGACATATTGCTTCAGAACTTAAACCCCTCTCTGACCTATCCAGCTCTCCCTCATTGGCCGAACAGGCTGCACCAGCAGCACCCCCTCCCCACACCACCAATATATTCTCCCCTTTTACCACCTCCTGTTTCTCCTACGCGTGGGGATCAAATAGAAGTTTCTATGTTAACTCCCAGAGCACAGGGACCTGGTTTAGCATCACCATCTAGGACTCAACAGGACACCCAGTTTGGACCAGGAGCCACTTCTGCAGCAGGGCAATTTCCCTTGCCCTGACAGCCTGTAAGAGGCCAGGGGGACTCCCTTGGATTTGAGGCGTCCAATTCTGATTTCCCCACAGGAGCCCCAGGTAACAGTGACAGTGGGGAACAAGTTGACTGACTCTGTAATAGATATGGGTGCCACATATTCTGTGGTAAACACCAAGGTGATACAGAAAACATCTCAGTCTGTCCCGGTCACAGGAGTTTCTGGAGAAGTACAAAACCATTCATTCTTACAACCTCTAGAAGACCAACTAGGGGACCTCACCCTATAGGGCCATGGATCCCCAACGAAAGTGGATCCCTCCTCCCCCCAAGGTACAGGCCCTTTTGACTAGGCATTTCATGGCCCAGTCTGCCCCAGACATCAGGCACAAAGTTCAGAAAGCAATTGCTGATCCTCAGACTCCAATGTCCAATTGGCTTATTCGGTTTTCAATAATAGGGATATGGCCGAAAAGGCTGAACACAGAGAAATATGCAAAAGGCCCACGTGACTGCAATGGCTTTGTCTGCTCAGAGACCAACAAAGGGGAAACAAAGTCACTCTAGGAAAAACTTGCCTGTATCTTTGAGATGCAAATGTCCTATCTGGTCTTCTCAGACACCTTTATCTGCCATCTTTTTAAAAAGCAAATTTTAAAAAAAGAGGGCACAGTAATTCAGAACTTGACTTGTTTTCCATAAATATTAGTAAAAAGGGTTTAGCCATCTAGACAACTGAACTTGATTTTCTCCATCTGCCAAAACCCAATCTTAATCCAATCTTTTGTCAACTGATGGGTTTTTACATTGCTGTACCTGACATTCACCACAGAAATTCTGAAATGAGAACTATGAGGTCTCTTTGCGTGTTTGTATATGTCTCTGTCTTTGGATAACACAGCTGAAGTTATCTGTAAATGAGCTCTATTTAACTGGCTTAAAGAAAAGTAAGTGCTTACAAACCAGATAATTCTAAATACAAGAGAAATTAAGCAAATTGAGTTTCAGGTTCACGTAAACTGGGAAATATTCAGTGTTAAATTAATACCTAGTATTAATGTTTAAATTTGTTGATCTAATTAATATAGACATGTCATTAGAGCCATCAACATTAATTTCGTACTTTCACTGCACCTAGGTTTAATAGAACTTAAATGAAATCTTGTATCTGTTGCAAATTCGTCAGCAAGAAAAATAACTTGATATGATGAAAGCTTTAAAGTAAAATGTAAATGAGATAAGAGCTTTTTGGTAAACTACAAGAATAATTATGTTCTAAAAAATCATCTAAAATAGTTTCTTCACATTTTGGTAACTATTAGTTGTCTCTTGGCTGTCACTAGAAATTAAGGTTTTTAAGAGTTGGAGATTCTAATTTAAATACATAATTAGAGCTGCTGAAAATAACAAACCATTTCAGTACGGTAAAGTGTGTTTTCGGTTAAGAAGGTATAAGGAATAGAATTACATTTTACTGAGAAAGTTTTATACATGGTCAGGATTAACTAAATTTAGATTGAAGTTAACTAAGTGAATCGATTTTGTTAAGTAAGCTAATACAAGACTGGAATTTGATCTGTTAAAAATGCTCTTTTTTTGATAACAGATTGAGTTTCATTGTGGTGTGCAGGCTCATCGTTGCAGTGGCTTCTCTCAGGTGGTCTGTATGTTTTCTTTCAATAGTTATGTGACTTTGGTTAAATGAATAAGTATTGTTTCACAGTGACCTATGATCCTGTTGTGTTTTAAAACATTTCTGATGTTTTTAACAAATTTCCCAAATATCAAAATCTGACTAAAGCTTTTTAGCCTCCAGCTGACTCTGGGATACTTCGAAAGAACATCTCTGAGACATCTCAGAGAGAGATGTCAACCTAAGTTTATTTGGTGTGTTAAATTACTTCAAAAACACTGTCAAGTGATTGGAGATAAACCTTAGGTTATAATGTAAGGATAAATGCCATTTATTATAGATATTCCAAAATTACATGGAATCCCTAACATCTGATATGTCCTGATATGTTATTTTAAATGTTATATCCAAGCTTCCTGCTGATTGCATTGTACTCAAATCTTTAACCATGCTATTTTAAGTCTTGTCTTGACGCTTTTACAAAATGAAGATTTTCAAGAAGACTGACAGAAAGGAACTTTTTAACAAATACTAGTTTCTGATAGCCTTTAGATAATATCACTGCACCGGGTAACAAATGACAAAATCTAACGAGAAGGCTGATTATTTCATCCAGATCAACGGGTATTAATTACATGGGACTGAATGAAGTGGTAAATATGATTTATAACTTTGACTTTCGGAAATATACTGGCTTTAATCCTTGTTTTTCGGAAAAACCTTTTACCTACAAGTTGATAAAGTATGCCTTTGTAAACAGAGACAAAACATTTATCCTGCCAGAATCTGGTGTTTCCAACTGGCTCTCCTGGGGACTTGATATTATGCTAATCATTGTTTTGTTTATAAATTTATTTATTTTTAATTAATTTATTTATTGTCTGCGTTGGGTCTTCGTTGCTGCACACAGGCTTTCTCTAGTTGCTGAAAGTGTGGGCTCCTCATTGTAGTGGCTTCTCTTGTTGCAGAGCACAGGCTCTAGGCGCATGGGCTTCAATAGTTGTGGCACATGGGCTCAAGAGTTGTAGCTCATGGGCTCTAGAGCACAGGCTCAATAGTTGTGGCACATGGGCTTAGTTGCTCCGTGGCATGTGGTATCTTCCCAGAGCAGGGCTCAAACCCATGTCCCCTACATTGGCGGGCAGATTCTTAACCATTGTGCCACCTAGGAAGTCCTAATCATTGTTTTAATTTTTTTGTTTCCAAATTATTTGTGCTTTGTGTCTCCCTGCTGCACTATGTCTTTGTCAATGTTACTAGCTGCGTTACTTATATTCTATTTTATGATTGTTGTCTCTTGCGCTACCCAATGTGTAACCAGGCCTCCAACAAAACTTCTGTGGCTAAAATTGTAATAATGTGATTCTAGGTATGGGAAGAAGCAACAAGGGTAAATGTCTCCTGGATCATAATTAGACAGAGGATCCAGAGAATCTTTAATTATCAATAGGGCCTAATCCGAAAGTTAGCACCTGGAGTGGCATAGCAAGAATTTTTGCTTGACCAGGGACGAGCCTCCCAGCACCGTGGGACAAAATTTCATCAAGAAGTGTCTCCCAAATACTGGTCAAATTCCTGACCAAGAGGAGAGGATAAGTAATCGGCAGCTGCAGCCCTCCAACATGAGCCAGTGAACCCTGAGAAAACTCAGGAAAGAGAAGAATACCTGCCATCTAGCAGCCATCAGACTGCGGCCACTTTCTATGGTGAGCCCTAAGGAAACTCGGGATGTGAAAATACAGGATGCATGGGCTTCTCAGTGCAGTGGCTTCTCTTGTTGCAGAGCACAGGCTCTACACATGTGGGCTTCATTAGTTGCAGCACATGGGCTCAGTAGTTGTGGCTTGCAGGCTCTAGAGCACAGACACAGTAGCTGTGGTGCACGGGCTTAGCTGCTCCAAGGCACGTGGGAACTTCCTGGACTGGGGATCAAAACCGTGTCCTTTGCATTGGCAGGTCGATTCTTAACCACTGCGTCACCAGGGAAGTCCCTACTTGTTCTTGCGTTTTGTAGGCCAATACCTCTTTTCCCCACATCTCTTACAGAAGTGCTTGATTTCTTGAGTAAATACAACTTTTTTCTTTTGTTCAGTGTAGCATCTAATGTCATCAATATGAAGAATTTTTACTCCCCATAACAAGGCATTTGATAATATACTATTTGAAGGAAAAAAATCATGGTCATTTTGGGACTTCCCTGGTGGTCCAGTGGTTAAGAATCTGCCTCCCAACGCAGGGGACACGAGTTCAATCCCTAGTCAGGGAACTAAGATCCCACGTGCCACAGGGCAACTAAGCCTATCAACTACTAGCCTGCGTGTTCTAGAGCCCCATGCACTACAACTAGAGAGCCTGTGTGCCACAACTACTGAGCCTGCACACCACAACTAGAGAGAAGCCTGTGCACCGCAACTAAGACCCACCACAGCCAAATAAATAAATATATTAAAAAAAATGGTCATTTCTAGCTTTTTTTGACTACTAATTTTCCTCTGCTCAGACACACTGAATCTGGTGACTCGAACTTCCATCATGGCTAGAATGAGGTGAAGTGGTTTCTGCAAATTTGGGGGTTGGTACAGGAGAAATTTATCCTTGTTATTTGAAATAAGACAACTGGTATCTTTACTGAGAAATTCTTCAACTCGCTCTCCCAGATCCTTAACTTCCTTTCGCAGTTTTTCAAATACGGTGACAGAGGGTAAATCAATGTAAACTACTTTTCCCCAAAGTGGCTTACATTTGGATTTTTCCAGTTTGTTATCAGTTTTCAGAGAGTTAAAAGATGGTTTTTGTTTGTTTGTTTGTTTGTTTTTTCATTTTTGACTTGGATTTCACCCTGGAAATGTCCCCTGCTGTGGATCCTTGTAGCTCTGTAGTTCATGGCAACCACCTGGCAGTCACACGCTGGGTCTGGAGAGGGTGTCACGTCCAGCAGCTCTGGAAACACGGCTCTCCAAGGCCTGTTGACTGGCCAGTTGCCTCTCCCCCTCTGCAGGCCACGAATTGTTGTCCACTTCTTTTTTTTTTAATGTTAATATATGTGAATTATATATTTTCTCTTGTTCCAATCACATATGTACTATAGAATTTTCAGAGTTGGTTGCAGTGACCTGTTATGCACTTCTTAAAGTAAATTTTCTACATAAAATTACCTATAACATCCAGTGAAGATGGAGGGAACAGTGAGAATAGGTTTGTTGGTGAGATAGATATAGCGGACAAAGGGGAAACAAAACATGGGGCCACTGTGATGAGAAGACTCTAGGGTGGGAGAAAGACAGCCTGAGGAAGAGAATAAGCCAGACACTAAGGTGATAGGGACTTGTTCTGATTTTGTCTAAGGACCTGGTGATGTCTCTGTACCATGGGGGAACCACCAAGAGAAAAGAAGAACACTTGTCTGTCCCCACAAACCCCGGGTGAGCAGGAACAGGAAAGGTAATTTTCTGTGGTTTCCAGGAGAAGGATAAGCAGCAGGTCACCCTGTGGCCCTTACTCCTGGCAGGAAGATGGGTTAGTAGGGATGCTTGCTGATTTGTAGAACCTGCTCTTCTGCCACTCAGCCCTCACATCTTTCTTCCTCCAAGCTTCCCTTTCCCACCCTCCAGATTACCTGTTGTTGGTAGAAGTTACTGGCACTGTGTTCAAATCGTTCATCTTTGGTTTCCACAGTTTTCCCCAACTTCTGCAGTACCTGGGGATATAAATTAGAGAGGTCCACACTGTTATAGTCAAGTCTCTCTTATCTGTTGGCCTCATTTGACCCTGGCTTCTCTGAGTTTCAGATGCAACTAAAGGGATGTACTCATATCAGCCCAACAGAATTAGAAATATAGCATGTTGCTGAAAAAAAAATCAATCATGTTTTATGGTTCTTCTCAAATTGGGGTATTCCTGTGGGGAATGCAGCAGTGTGCTAGGGGGTGTATATAAAGCCCAGAATAAATAAGGTATATGCTCCTGGAATAAAACTGTTATTTAGAATGGTTTTCCGGGGGCAGGGGGAGTATTATATTAACACAAGAATTAATTAGAAGAATGTAAATGTACATGGCTTTTAATGATAAAACATGAGCCTTGAAGACATTTTTTACTTGAGAGACCTTCTTCCAGCCATAGCAGCAGATTCTGCTAGATAGATGAGGTCAGAGAGTCGGGCAGGAGACTCTCTTCTTTTGAAGGCCCTTGTGGAAAACTTTGAGAAGCTCTGATACAATGCATTTGGAACTCAGCTAGAAGTGAATGCTATCCATGTTGATCTCCTCTCCCCTGGGACCCGGAGAGCCAACCATCATACTGGTCTCAGTGCTGATGCACATGGAAATGAGAAAGGCACAGTTCCTGTTCTCATAGGGGACACTCACTTATAACAAGTAAGAAAACCCTGACTCTTCTATCTGTAACCCCGTTTTGGAAGGAGGAACCACCATCCCCCAGGCCCAAGTCAGAATCAGGAATTGCCCTCAACTACTTCTCTCACTTCCTTCACTGAATCCCTCACCATGTCCACCTCTGGAAACCCTCCCATGCTTTCTAGTCTCACTGCCATAGCTTTAGCCCAGGCCCTCAATGTTTTCCAGCTGGCCTGCAGCAAGAGGCCTATCATGCTGCTGCTTAAAACCTTCTAATGATTCTCCATTCATCTGCTCAACAAATTTTTATTAAATGCCCATTATCAGGACTTCCTACGTGGCGCAGTGGTTAAGAATCCACCTGCCAATGCAGGGGACACGGGTTCGAGCCCTGCTCCAGGAAGATCCCACATGCCGTGGAGCAACTAAGCCCATGTGCCACAACTACTGAGCCTGTGCTCTAAAGCCCATGACCCACAACTATTGAGCCTGTGTGCCACAACTACTGAAACCCACGCACCTAGAGCCCGAGCTCCACAACAAGAGAAGCACCTGCAATGAAGACTGCATGCGCCACAACGAAGAGTAGCCCCTGCTCCCTGCAACTAGAGAAGGCCTGTGCACAGCAACGAAGACCCAACGCAGCCAATAAATAAATTAATTAATTAAATTAAAATAAATAAATGCCCATTGTGTATCTACAAGTTATAGTTCTAACTCTAGCATACATATGGGTCTCAATGAACTGACCCTTCATTAAGTCTCAGCTCTGTGTTCCTTCTTGCTACAGGTCTCTCTCTCACAGTTTTTTAATTTTCTAATAAGCCATACTGTTGCTTGTTGTAGATGCTGTTCCCTCTTTCCGGAACACTCTTCCTTACCTTATCATCAGCCAACTATCTAAAATGACCTAATTCATACTCTATATCCTTTGTGACACTTAATCACAACTACTGCATCCCATTAATCAAGCTAAATCACTCCCTCCTAAGCAGTTACAACTTCCATACCTGTATATACTTCTATTACTGTTTTTTTTGTTGTTGTTTTTGGCCATGCCACGCTGCTTGAAGGGATCTTAGTTCTCCAACCAGGGATCAAAATCAGGCCCCAGCAATGAAAGCGCTGAGTCCTAACCACTGGGCTGCCTGGGAATTCCCCTATTACTATTATTATTTGCATTTATCTATGCCTCTTTCCAAACTGTAAGTTCCTTGAGGATTGGGCACTTCCCTTATCTATATTTCTCAGTATCCAGCAAATAGATAACTTAATACTTATAACAGGAAGGAGACTGAGACTGATACAGGAGGGGACCAATGGGCTGGGCCTTGAATTAAGATTTTGCTGGACCGGAATAAAGTAAAAAGTATGAGGGTAGAAAGAGGATTTCAGGCAAAGACAACATCAGCAAAGTCAGAGGAGTATGCAAATTCACGCGATGTTCAGCACGGCTGGTTTAGAGTGTGTTATGGGGAGTGATGGGTAAGGAAACTAGAAAGGGAGATTGGAGTCTCAACTGTGAAGGCCTCTGAATCACATGAAAGAGTCCCAGGTCTTGGGCGTGAGACCAGCTCTATGTAGACTCTGACTAAGGTGTCTCCATTTTTTTTTTTTTATTTTATTTTTTTTCTCTTTTTTGGCACACGGGCTTAGTTGCTCCATGGCATGTGGGATCTTCCTGGAGCTGGGATTGAACCCATGACCTCTGCATTGGCAGGCAGATTCTTAACCACTGCGCCACCTAGGAAGCCCGATGTCTCCATTTTTAATCCTCACTTCTGAAGCTGGTGGTTAAGCTCAAGGTCTCTGGAGTCAAACAGATAACATGCCCCTACTTTGGCTTTTCCACTTACTGGCCATAAGCCTTTGAGCAAATCACTTCAACTCTAGAGCCTCAGTTTATAGACCTCCCTTTCCCCCATTAAGATAATATCTCCTGGAGTTGGGAGAATTAAATAATGTTAAACACATAAATTGCTTTCACAGTGCTCTGCCCTATGGTGAGTACTTAATGCAAACCCACTATCATTGTGTCTAGTTCCACTCCCTTCCCTATAAATACCTGTCTTTATTTCCTTTCCAGTTTAGCCATATGTGTTTGCGTCTCTACTCCACCTCCACCAAACGTAACACCCGGCCCTGGGTATGCAGTCACTCATCTTCCCAGGCTCCACCCTCTCCCCCCAACCAAACACAGTCCTCTACCAGAGAGTTGCAAAACCACCTGGTTTAGTGGTAATTGCAGCTCTCACTTCCTTCCTGCCACCCCTCCCTTCCTTTGCTTGGGGCTTGGTTCTTTGCAGGTGGGCCTGAAAGAAGAGAGGAATCAATTCAGTCTAGAGTCAGTGTGGCACACCCTGGAGCAGACTAATATCCCAAACCCCAAAAGGCTCAAGGCAAAAAGGCTTGGAGGGTGTGGGAGTGTGTATGTTGAGGGAACACTACCACCTTCAATTCTGAAACTGAAAAGATGAGTATACTCACCCTGAAAACATAACCCAGTGCCCTGGGCCCGAAGTATTTGTTGCCTTAAGCAACAGGGCTGTGTTGTCAGGACACTCACACTACAATGTAGATGTTCTTCCTCAACTAGAGTTCCTTGAGGAAGGAGGATGTATAGATGCTCAACAGATGTTTGCTGAAGGAATTATTAATTTTACCTTTGGATCACTTACTAATGAAAGCCCATATGCCAATCCCTAAAATTCTGCACTGTGAATTCTGCCCCAGCTGGCCTACCAGCTGAGAAGTTAGAATACAGATATTTAAAGAGAAAGAGCAGGAACAAGAAAGTAATGCAGCAAAATGTTAACACTTGGTGAAACAGGTGATAAACATTCCAGTTTTCATTCCCCTATTTTCACTTTTGTGTAGGTTGGGGTGGAAGTAAAAACCTTAAAAAAAAACCACTGCAGACATGTTTGGTGGCTAAAGTTCCTCACCATGACCTCGCCCCATAATCATTTATTATATTTTAGTTAATTTTTCAATTGGAGTAACTTGAAGTAAAAAAATCCTTATTTTCAAGATATGTTCTTTTTTTACATTAATTTCTTTCTTTCTTCCTTTATTGGCTGTGTTGGGTCTTTGTTGCTGCACACATGCTTTCTCTAGTTGCGGTGAGTGGGGCCTACCCTATATTGTGGTGCGCAGGCTGCTCACTATGGTGGCTTCTCTTGTTGCAGAGCGTGGGCTCTCGGCGTGCAGGCTTCAGTAGTTGCAGCACATGGGCTCAACAGTTGTCGCTCACCGGCTCTAGAGTGCGGGCTTGGTAGTTGTGGCACATGGGCTTAGTTGCTCCATGGCATGTGGGATCTTCCTGGAGCAGGGCTTGAACCCGTGTCCCCTGCACTGGCAGGCGAATTCTTAAGCACTGCGCCACCTAGGAAGTCCAAGATATATTCTAAAGTAGGTTCTCCTTAATATGGCCCTAATATATTTTCCAACCTTTTCTCCCACCAATCCCTGAGCTCCAGCTCAGCTGCATTTTTCCCTAGTCTGCCTAAAAACATTTCAGATTCCATGCCTTGCTCATGCTGGCATTCCTCAGCTGGACTGCTCTCTCTCACCACTTGCCAGAGGAGTTACTAATCAGCCATAATTATCACGTAATTCTTATCTCAAATACAGCCTTCACTACAAAACCTCCTTCTATTCTCCTCAGTTCTTCTGTCCCCTGAATTCCCAGGGACAACCAGACCTCTCAGGTCACCTATTTTACTTTAAAGAAAAACAAAACAAAAACAAAAGACACTAGATTGTAAGCTTATAGCAGAATACCTCTTACTCATCTCTAAATTCCCTCTTGGGTCGAGCCCAGTATCTTCAACAGAGGAGTTCTTCTGTAAATATTGCTGATTGAACCCTCTGGGATACAAGTTGAGTAAAGGTCAACAGAGGAAAAGACCAACAAAGGAGTGGTAAACAATGAATGCCCTGGGACTCCTCTGGTGGTACAGTGGTTAAGAATCCGCCTGCTAATGCAGGGGACACGGTTAGATCCCTGGTCTGGGAAGATCCCACATGCCCCAGAGCAACTAAGGCTGAGCGCCACAACTACTGAGTCTGCGCTCTACAGCTCGTGCTCCGCAGCAAGAGAACCCACCGCAATGAGAAGCCCACACACAGGAACAAAGAGTAGCAACTCCCCCCCTCCCCCACAGCAACTAGAGAAAGCCCACATGCAGCAATGAAAACACAATGCAACCAAAAAATAATAATAATAATAAAATAAAAACAATGCCCTTTCTTGGGGGAGATTTGAGAAGCTTGCCACAGAGAAATCACAAACAGATGGTGAAAGTATTAGTTTAAAATGTGAAGATGTATCATGCTGTAAAAACACAAAAAAGCCAGACTCCTGTTGAGTTTGAGTAGGAATTGGAAAATAAAAGAAGAATGCTTCATCTCCATTGTGTTTAACTGCCACCAGACCTTCACTCCTAGCTTTGCTCCTGCGAGAAGATCAGCAGGAAGTGCACAGGCACAGCAGGAAGTGGGGAGACACAGATGTTAGAGTGGTTCTCCAGGAGCCTTGTAAAGAGAGCAGACTAGATTGGGATCCTAAGGCAGGACACCTGAGTTTCAAAGATAATTCTGCCACTTGCCAATCTCTTTTGAGCCTTATTTCCTCATTTCTAAAATTGGGATGCTAATAGCATGGTTAAAAGGGTTGAAAAGATGAAATGAGATCATAGCACAAGAATGTGGGCTCCATAAAGTGAGAGATCATGTCCTTCCTATATTCCTATGCTTTGTCCATAGCAGGCACTTGATACCTGACACATTTATTTGACACATTAATTGCTACATATTACTCAGATGATTACAGTCAACTGCTTACAGTAAAACTGCAGTGTCCCAGGGAGTCCTTTCTTTTGACTGTAACTTTCTCCCTCTTTATCCTGCCTTCAATAACTTCCCAAGACTCAAAAACTCTGGCAGACTGAGCTGAGCTCTTTCTCCCAACCCAGGCCATTCCCATCTACCCAGGCAACATCCACTACCTCTAGGGAGCCAGCTGTACTGCTCTAAGTTCAATGTCTGCCTGCCTTTGTGTCTAAGTCTGAGTTCAGAGTATCTCCTCGTTTTCTGCAACAACCTGTGAGTTCCTCAGGGCAGATTTGAGTTTGCTTCTCTCTCTGCCTTCTCAGGGTTCAGACTAGGAAGAACAGCGTGTACCTGGGCAGCTGGTTCTCTTTTTGGGAAATATTTGACTCTGAGGTTCACAGAGCCCTCTCCCCTTCTCACTTTGGTGTCCTTACCAAATTGAGTTTCTAAATCACTGAACATCAACTCTCATTTTACAGATGCAGAATCTGAAGCCCAGAGCAAGGATGTTATTTACCAGAGGCTTTGGAGTCCATGCTTAAAGACAGAGAGAAATCCTAAAGCGGGGGCATAGTGTTGATAGGCTGGATGAGGACAGAAGGTTAAAAAGTGAGGTAAAATCAATTGCTGTGTCTTTTAAACATAACTATTATCCACAA
The DNA here is from genome assembly GCF_030028045.1 of Hippopotamus amphibius kiboko. NCBI lineage: Eukaryota > Metazoa > Chordata > Mammalia > Artiodactyla > Hippopotamidae > Hippopotamus > Hippopotamus amphibius. The sequence continues at coordinate 86,004,461 of NC_080197.1, read as the reverse complement.
GTTTTTGGTCTTTGGCGATTTCTTTTTGTTTCTCCAACCCATAGGGGGGCTAGCCTTCTCTTCTCTAATACCTCCTTTTTCTCCACAATCACTCCTAACTTAGACCTTCCCGTAGGCTCTGATCACTATCAGGTTTGTAACCAGACAGCCATTGGAGAGACTGAAACCATGATCAAGGTGAAGTTAGAGTAAGATGAAGTAAAAAAGTCTAGCCACACAAAAGTCTTTCCCTTTTCCTCTGCTCTTTCACATGACCCCAGCTTCCTCAGATAAAGACAGGGAAAAAAAAAATACCCACACAAACATATTCCCCCTACCCTTCCACTGTGAACCTCTTAAAGATAGGGACTACACCTATATTTCATCAATTCTCCATTGATAATCCCCCTTGGGAGAGCTGGTTGCCTTTAATCCCTCCCAGCATTCAAGCTAGTGCTCTGCTTTTAGAAGATGATACAAATATTTAAATTCTTAAGCATATGGTGTTCATTCAAATGCTTCTAAGACCACGAAGTCTTAGAAAACTAAAATTCTCTCTCAGGTCCTTCTTATCTCTCTCTCCCTCCGGGTTTTCTTCTAGCCTATTCTTTTTCCCCATACCATCTCACCCACCAGAGTTTTGGTGGGTGGAGAGCAGGGATTCAGGTTAGAAGCAAATACTCTGAACAGGCAGAAACAGGAATGCCACTGAAATGTGTGGAGCAGTGTCCACACCATCTACCTAGGTGGGCAAGGTACAGAAAGACAGACAGCCTACCTAGATGGAGCAGGGCCACCCAGAGCTAACCAAGGACACAATGCAAAAAGAGGTGCTCCTTCCCCACCCTGAGCCGAGTAGTCTCCAACGCCAAAGGAAGCAGATACGGGCTGCTGCTTATATCAGCTTAAGCAACCCCGCGGCCAGGCCGGGGCAGCTATAGAGGGAATCAGACAGAATTACTCTAGTCCTCGCGGACTCCGGTCCCAGCTAACGGGTGGTGCTCGTTGGCAGCCCAGCTGGTCAGTGCTGTCTGATGACTCTGGAAAATGACCCTCTTTGAACCTTCATCATCTGTAAAAAAAAAATACCACCCTTGCTGGGTTGCGAGGACAAAATCTGCTACACAGCAATCACCAACGTTAGTTCCTTTCTTTCCCCTCTTCTGGGTCAGCTTGGGTGCTGTTTAAGGTTCCCGAGAGAGACGGTGGGAACCGCCTCCCGGCTTCCCGCGTCCCCACCCAACCGGGCGAGGCTCTGCCTTCTCTCAAATCTGCCCGTTTTAATGGAAACCCAGTGCCCGCTCGCATCTCCCGAGGTCAGCGGGACACCCCTGGGTCCGGCCCAGCCTCCCGGCCCCGAGCGCGCTGCGCGCCCTGTCGCCGCCATGGGCCTTGGGCTCGGCAGGCGGCCGCCTACCTTCTCCTGGGCCCTGCTGAACTTCTTCTGCACCTGCTTGGCGAAGAGGCCGGCGGCGCCGCCCGTCCTGCCCTCGGCCATCCTGCCGGGTCCCCAGGGGCGGCCTGCCCTGGCCCGGCGCCCTGTGGTTTTCTCGAGGCCCCTGAGGAGGAAGTGCGGTTCCCGGCATGCCTCGCTTCCGGCCTGGCGGGCGGGCCTCGAGCCGCACTCCCCGCCCCGCAGCCTCCGCCTCAGCGTCACCCTCGGCCTCCTGAGGCCCGGGGCGGCCCCCACAGGCACCCGCGTGAGGCCCCCCTCGCGACCACCCGAGGTCCAGGGCGGCGGCCTGGCCCACTTGAGGGCCGTCCCCGAGGCCCATCGCCATCAGGCGCCTGGGTGCGGCCCAGGGCCCACGGGGGCCCTTGCGGGGCTCAGGCTGGGGCCGGGCCTGGGCCTGTTCCCAGGAGGAGGGAAAGGCGGGCGTGCCCTCGGGCGGTGCTCCCTCTAGGCATGAGGTAGAGGAACCCCAGCCCCGTTGAAGAGTTTTCAAAGGTGGGCCAAGACTCAGTGCTCCCCGAGAACCAATTAGCTGTAACAATCAGTGTGGGAAAATGAAACAAGGAGGTAGAAAACATTGTGATTTCCACGCAGCAACCCTGTCATATGGGAAAACTTTTTTGACGTCTACGGCTATATGTACTGGGGTCGCCAAGTACAATGGATTTATGCCAGGATGCAGTTTTTAAAGATGGAAACCCTCTACCTGAGAGGTTGGCGCTGTTGACTGAAAAAAAAAAAAAAAAAAAAGCAACCTGACAGTTGAGAATTATGTTTTATTTGACCAAAAGAAAAAAAAAGAAAGAAAACTTGTATTTCTTATTTTATGACAAAACCGAGGACTTACACCTGGGAGGCAGCCTCTCAGATAATTCTGAGAGACTGCTTGGAAAAGGTAAGGGAGGAGCCAGGATATATAGGAGATTTTGTAACAAAGACCAGGTAGTCAGAACCTCAAAAATTACAGTCAATTAAAGAAAATCAGATATCTCAAGTTAAGGAATTTGGTGCTTTTTTATTTAGGGGAAGATGCAAGAGTCTGGGCTCACCAAAATCATTCCTTTGATACGCACCTCAGCTATCTGGGGCCAGTAGCCTGTGCTTTCTCATCCTGAGTCTCCTCAGGGTACACCCTTGGGGGAGAAAGGAAGGGTGGCTGCAGTGGCTGATGGCTTGAAGGCCAGCATCCTGTTTCTATCTTGAGTTCCCCCAGGGCTCACCGTGGAGGGAGAGGGGGCTGTACTGTGATGGCTTGATGTCTGCAACATCCTTTGTTTACTCATATGGCAGGCAACATTTTTTTCACTCACTGTTCTAACCTAGATCTGGTAGGGGTAGGCTGAGCAAAGGGGACAGGACTCCATATCTGGACTTGAAAGGGAGGAACAACTGAGCTAGAAGTAGAAACGAGGATGCTTAGGAAAGGAAGGGACCTTATTGAAGAAAGGCTGAGGAGGAGGGTATGGAAGCCTGTGCTGGGGATGGGGAACAAATTTTTCTAGCTAGAGGAACGAATACAGTGTCGTGGATGGAGGCAGCATATCAGTTGTGTAAGTTGGGATGGGACTGCTGAGATTGTAGCAGTTGCTTCTCTAGGTAGGAGACCTCCAAATGAAAGTTACTCCCTGACCTGTGTGAGGGGATAGCTGGAAATTAGGACATTAGGTTTGGAGGAACCGTTTACTCAAAGATTTTTTTTTTTTTTATAAATTTATTTATTTATTTATTTATTGGCTGCGTTGGGTCTTCATTGCTGCACACGGGCTTTCTCTAGTTGCCGCAAGTGGGGGCTATTCTTCATTGCGGTGCACAGACTCCTCATCATAGTGGCTTCTCTTGTTGTGGAGCACGGGCCCTAGGCATGTGGGCTTCAATAGTTGTGGCATATGGGCTCAGTAGTTGTGGCTCACGGGCTCTAGAGCACAGGCTCAAAAGTTGTGGTGCATGGGCTTAGTTGCTCCATGGCATGTGGAATCTTCCCAGAGGAGGGCTTGAACCCATGTCTCCTGCATTGGCAGGCAGATTCTTTACCACTGCGCCACCTAGGAAGTCCTCAAAGATTTTATAGTACAGGTAAAATTCCCCCAAAGAAGGGAAGAGGGTCCAAATACACTTCCTAAGGACTGGAGAGGGAAGCTGGAGGTCTGAGACAAAATTGGAGAGCCTTCTCTGCTATTGTTTTCCAGGTCATTCCCCCAAACAGGCATACTGCACTCAGGGTCAACTGTGTGACAGCCATTGCTGGGTGTTGGGAAGCCAAGAATGAACTTAAAAAAAAAAAAAAGAAATGATCCCTGACTTCAGGATGCTTAAAGTCTGGAAGTGGAGACTGGTTATTAATCAGATGATTATACTGCTATGTGCTTAATTCATTTACAGAGATGGATACAAACATTTCAGGTAATAGGTCATTAGGGTTTATTCTGTTATAATGCTAGCTGTGGGGATGGTCTAGAAGAGGCAAAGTGAAGAAAATGGAAGGACTTGATGTTGGGTGGGGAGAAGTTGGGGGAAGTGGGAGGACGGTGGTGTTGTGGGAACACTGAGAGAAGATGGCTATGACAACAGGTGTGTCACTAGCAGAAGGAGGCCAATACCTGGGGCACTGTCAGGATCCATAGCATCCTCAGCAATGCAGCCCAGCCACTGCTTCTGTTACTGAGTCCAAGCTCACCACACAACTGGTCAATAGATTGGAATTGCCATATATACATTAATATGTATAAAACAGATGGCTAATAAGAAAAAAATATCAAATTGTACACTTTAAATATATGCAGTTTATTGTATGTCAATTATATCAATAAAACTCTTTTTAAAAGAAAAAAACAGGTCAATAAATCGGGAGATGAGGTGTTGAGGCAAGGAATAGCGACTTTATTTGGAAAGCAAGCAGACTGAGAAGATGGTGGACTAGTGTCCCGAAAAACCACCTTATCGGGGCCTGGATACCAGTTTCTTTTATAGAACAGAGAGGAGGAAGAGGTGAGGAAGTAAAGTAAAAAGGCCATTAGTTTTGCAAAATATCTCTTGGCTTGGCCAGTATGGGGAGAGAATGTATTAATTTCTTCTTTTCTGCAGCCCTTCACAGGTGGCCAGTGTCAGACTGTCTCCCTGTGAGCCGAACAAAGTCACTTTAGTTTAACATATAGGCAGAGGGGCAGGGTTCCCTGAGGCAGGCCGTTAGGTATGATTATGATAACAAAAGCAACGAAAAGCAAAGGTTAAAGTAAAAGATCCAACAAGGAGTCAAATTTTGTTTTTCCCTGTTACACTTCCTAAGAAACCCTCTTCAGTGCCAATTCCTTGGGAACTGAAATTGGTAGTCACCAAATCATGTAGTATTAGAGCAGAAAAAAATCTTTAAAAGTTAACTTCTAAAGTTACTCAGGGAAATTGAGTAATAGAAAAGGCTGGTGACTTGCCCAAGGTTACCCAGTTCCTCAGTGGTAGAAGTGAGATGAGAATAATGGTGTCCTGTCTAGCCCAGCTTCTTTTGGTGTATACACAGTTCTAGAGGCCTATGCTGACAAAGCAGCCTCTAAGTTGCAAGACCGGTCTTAGCCAGTTTCTCCTGCTATAATGTTAACTATCCTGGTCCCTCTTGTCCGGTCCTCAGTGATTGCTATGAAAAGCTGCATCTCATCCTTTTAGCCTTCTCCTTTCAGTTCCCTCTTCACTCTATCGTAGGCCACTCTAACAGACTGAGCCCTGGCCAGGAAAGTACAGAATTATCAGCTTCCCAGTTCTCTGTGGTTTATAGAACCCAGGATCCGGTTGTCTATTTTAGTCCCAGTCTTGAAGTGCTGACTCATACTTAGTTTGAGGCCTCATATTATTTTCCCACCAACCCTTTCCTTTCTTTGTTCCATATCTTCTTTTCTCCTTTTTTCTATTCTTTCCTCTCTATCTCCTTTCTAATTTGTCACTTTCATTGGCATCTGACCTACCACCTAATCCTATACTCCTGTCCCTAATGTATCCTCGTAGTTGCCATGATTCAGAACCTTGGGGTGAGCACTGTTCTAGGCACTGAAACAAAAGAAGGATGAGCCCACAGTCTACCTGGGAGAGTCAGGCCACATTTAGTCACTCAGGAATGTTTTAAAGCCCTCTGTGCCATTTTTTTTTCTCTAGTTGCGGTGAATGGGAGCCACTCTTTGTTGCAGTGCCATGTGCGGGCTTCTTATTGTGGTGGTTTCTCTTGTTGCAGAGCACTGGCTCTAGGTGCATGGGCTTCAGTAGTTATGGCTCTCAGGCTCTAGAACGTAGGCTCAGTAGTTGTGGTTCACAGGCTTAGTTGCTCCTCAGCATGTGGGATCTTCCCAGACCAGGGATCAAACCCGTGTCCCCTACGTTGGCAGGCGGATTCTTAACCACTGTGCCACCAGGGAAGTCCCTGTGCCTTTTAACATAGCAAATATGCATGGGAGGAGGGGCAGATTAATGGATGGGTAGATCCATGGGTAGACCACCCTCACTTGGCTTAGTTTGTGACCCAGAAATGTGGTGAAATCCAACTCAGGCCCCATAACTCACTTCCCTAGAGGGCTTAATTACAAATAAAAAGACACGCGGTGATATGTATATTCAATTTTATTTGCTTTTCTGAATCTGGCTCAAGAGTCTCTTAGAATGGTTTTTCCTTGATGGGCTCAAGTCCAGCTGTGGATCTAAGAATCACCTTGGGAAGGCTGTTGGACTCAGGAAAATGTTCAGTTGCTGGCAATGACCTGAAGGAAAATCCGGTTATATCCTGTTAGCAACTTTGCCCACCTCCTTTCTTTTTTTTTTCAGGTCTCCCAGTTGAATATGGCCCTGTACTGGGTTTATGGGGAGTTGAGAAAGTGGGGGACAGGAAGTAGTTCTCAGCTGTGTCAGGACAATTCAATGTTATAGGCACATAGTCAGGACTTAGTGGCAAGGGCAGACCTGAACTGGTTGTGAGTCAGGGTTCATGCCAGAAGACTCTGGAATGTGTTTGAAGGCTGGAGGACACAGGCGAGATGACTGTGAGGCTCTACCACCAGGGCAGTGTAGGTAGAGTCTCACCTAACCCTCGAGCATTGTTTAAGGTGGTAAAACCTCTTTCTAAAGGGTAGAGCAAATTCTCTTGATGTCCTTAGGAAGAACTGGTTGGGGAGAATGTTAGTGCCTCTGCCCATGCCCAGGAGCTGCAGGCCTTTCTGAAGCCAATTTTCCCTTGTTTTTGACTTTGGACAGCACCGATATGTACCTGGTTCAGATCACTTTTGCCACCACCTTACTCTAAGCAGTAAACAATACGGTGAAGCCTGATTAGTGGGTATGTGAAGGGGAGCTCACAATGGTAGCATTATCAAGGGAAAGTGCACTATGCGGAAAGAGAAAGGAATAAACATTTGAATGTGGTGAGGAAGATGATGGTTTGCCCTGCCCAACTTTTGCTCCCCACCCCAGCAAGTGCATGGGTCTCCAGGTGATTATTTCAACCCATCATTTGAGAGGACTCACGTTATTCATCCAAGAGATGTAAGCAGAGACCCGGGTGAAGACTGTGGGCTTCTTGGAGACATTACAGCCCAGGCTGGACACAAAGCTGGTCACACCATGGACAGTATACTGGCCACTCACCGAGCAATGAAGGGGGCCCCCAGAATCACCCTGCAAAGAGGAGAAACAGAGTTCTAAAACTTTAGATGTTTTGATCTTTGGGCCTTTATTTATGCTTACACCCCACCCATCCCCATCTCTGTCTGTAAAATCCTGTACTATTTAAAAGCTCCAATTCAAATACCCGCTTCCTTCATATCCCACAATCAAGATGAATCTCCTCTTCCTTTCTAAACAATCATAGTACTTCTTCTTTTCTTCTGCAGCACTTATGTCATGTTCTACCTTGTATTTTGGTTTTATAATTTGTTTCTACCTCCCACACTTATCTGTGAGCTTCTTGAGACAGGAACTACATCTTACTGGCATTTTCTTCTCCACAATGCTAGCATAGAGCTTTGAACATCTTAAGCTCAGTAGCTGTTACTGACTTAAATTAAACCTGGGGTGGGGGAAATAGGATGTTCTAATGATTTATTTATCCCCAGAATTCAGACCAATGGGTCTAGTTAGACTTAGCATTTAGACACAGGGTAGGTAGTCAAAACATGTTAAACTCAAGTGGGGTAAAGAGAAGAGAAAGTGATGTATTGGGTAATAGTTACATGTATCAACTACAATTGGCACTTGCCATCTACCTCTACAAAGATTAAATCATGTGCTGCTGCAGCTGCTGACTGGCAACGCCTCCCTGAAAGGTGTTCAGGGTGGAGAGCTGATATGAGGCACTCTGTGCTCTGTGAAAAACTGTCAGAACAAGTCTTTAGATAGATATTTTCAGGAGCCAACCTTATGAGCCCAATTCTTGTATCTCCTCATATCTAGAAAATCACTAAAATCCTTCATGGTGACAATTGCTCCTTGTGACTAGCTGTAACCTTCTGTAAACAATATATGCCTGATTCATGTTTTTCCCTTTCACCAAAACCACATATATACTGAGCTTCCCCCTTGCCTCTTTGGAACAGTTTCTCAGAGCTATCTGGAATGCTGTCTCCCAGGCTGCAGTCCTCATTTTGCCCCAGATAAAACTTAACTTACAACTCTCATGTTGTGCTTTTTTTTTTAAGTCAATAGTGCTAGGGCATCCTTCTCAAACTCTTCCAAAATATAACAGAAGGAGGAACACTCCCAAACTCATTCTACGAGGCCACCATCACCCTGATACCAAAACCAGGCAAAGATGTCACAAGAAAAAGAAAACTACAGGCCAATATCACTGAATATAGATGCAAAAATCCTCAACAAAATACTAGCTAACAGAATCCAACAGCACATTAAAAAGATCATACACCATGATCAAGTGGGGTTTATCCCTGAAATGCAAGGATTCTTCAATATACGCAAATCAATCAATGTGGTACATCATACCAACAAACTGAAGGATAAAAACCATATGATAATCTCAATAGATGCAGAAAAAGCCTTTGACAAAATTCAACATCCATTTATGATAAAAACTCTCCAGAAAATGGGCATAGAAGGAAATTACCTCAACATAATAAAAGCCATATATGAGAAACCAAAAGCCAACATCGTTCTAAATGGGGAAAAACTGAAAGAATTCCCTCTAAGAACAGGAACAAGACAAGGGTGTCCACTCTCACCATTATTATTCAACATAGTTTTGGAAGTATTAGCCACAGCAATCAGAGAAGAAAGTGAAACAAAAAGAATCCAAATTGGAAAAGAAGTAAAATTGTCACTCTTTGCATATGACATGATATTATACATAGAAAACCCTAAAGATTCTACCAGAAAACTGCTAGCACTAATTGATGAATTTACTAAAAAAGTAGCAGGATACAAAATTAATGTGCAGAAATCTCTTGCATTCCTATACACTAACAACGAAAAAGCAGAAAGAGAAATTAAGGAAACTCTCCCATTTACCATTGCAACAAAAAGAATAAAATACCTAGGAATAAACCTGCCTAAGGAGGCAAAAGACCTGTATGCAGAAAACTTTAAGACACTGATGAAAGAAATCAAAAACGATACAAATAGATGGAGAGACATACCATGTACTTGGATTGGAAGAATCAACATTGTGAAAATGACTATACTACCCAAAGCAATTTACGGATTCAATGCAATCCCTATCAAATTACCAAACTGCATTTTTCACAGAACTAGAACAAGAAATCTTACGATATGTATGGAAATGCAAAAAACCCCGAATAGCCACAGCAATCTTGAGAAGGAAAGATGGAGTTGGTGGAATTAGGCTTCCTGACTTCAAACTATACTACAAAGCCACAGTGATCAAGACAGTATGGTACTGGCACAAAAATAGAAAGGAAGATCAATGGAACAGCATAGAGAACCCAGAGGTAAACCCAAGAACATATGGGCACCTTATCTTTGACAAAGGAGGCAAGAATATACAATGGAAAAAAAGAGAGCCTCTTCAATAAGCGGTGCTGGGAAAACTGGACAGCAACATGTAAAAGAATGAAATTAGAACACTTCCTAACACCATACACAAAAATAAACTCCAAATGGATGAAAGACCTACATGTAAGGCCAGACACTATAAAACTCCTAGAGGAAAACATAGGCAGAACACTCTATGACATCCATCAAAGCAAGATCCTTTTTGACCCACCTCCTAGAATCATGGAAATAAAATCAAGAAGAAACAAATGGGACCCAATGAAAGTTAAAAGCTTTTGCACAGTGAAAGAAACGATAAACATGACAAGAAGACAACCCTCAGAATGGAAAAAAATACTTGCCAACGAAGCAACGGACAAAGGATTAATCTCCAAAATATACAAGCAGCTCATGCAGCTTAATATCAAAAAAGCAAATAGGGCTTCCTAGGTGGCGCAGTGGTTAAGAATCTGCCTCCCAATGCAGGGGACATGGGTTCAAGCCCTGCTCCAGGAAGATCCCACATGCCGCGGAGCAACTAAGCCCGTGCGCCAAGGAAAAAAAAAAAAAAAAAAAAAAGCAAATAACCCAATCCACAAATGGGCAGAAGAGTAAATAGACATTTCTCCAAAGAAGACATACAGATGGCCAACACACACATGAAAAGATGCTCAACATCACCAATCATCAGAGAAATGCAAGTCAAAGCCACCATGAGGTATCACCTCACACCAGTTAGGATGGCCATCATGACAAAATCTAGAAACAATAAATATTGGAGAGGGTATGGAGGAAAGGGAACCCTCCTGCACTGTTGGTGGGAATGTAAGTTGGTACAGCCACTATGGAGAACAGTTTAGAGGTTCCTTAAAAAACTAAAAATAGAACTACCATATGATCCAGTAATCCCACTCCTGGGCATATATCCAGAGAAAACCATAATCCCAAAAGAAACATGTATCATAATGTTTATTGCAGCACTATTTACAATAGCCAGGACATGGAAGAAACCTAAATGCCCATCAACAGATGAATGGATAAAGAAGATGTGGCACACATATACAATGGAATGTTACTCAGCCATAAAAAGGAATGAAATGGAGCTATATGTAATGAGGTGGATAGACCTAGAGTCTGTCATACAGAGTGAAGTAAGCCAGAAAGAGAAAAACAAATACTGTATGCTAACTCATACATACATAATCTAAAAAAAATGGTACTGATGAACCCAGTGACAGGGCAAGAATAAGGATACAGATGCAGAGAACGGACTGGAGGACACGGGGTTGGGTGGGGGCGAAGGGGAAGCTGGGGCGAAGTGAGAGAGCAGCATAGACATATTTACACTACCAACTGGAAAGTAGATAGCTAGTGGGAAGTTGCTGTATAACAGAGGGAGATCAACTCGATGATGGGTGATGCCTTAGAGGGCCAGGACAGGGAGGGTGGGAGGGAATCGTGGGAGGGAGGGGATATGGGGCTATATGTATAAATACAGCTGATTCACTTTGGTGTACCTCACAAACTGGTACAAGAGTGTAAAGCAATTCTATTCCAATAAAGAGCTTAAAAAAAATAGTGCTAGGGCTTAGAATCAGAGGAACCTGAGTTTATAGATTGTGACCTTGACACTCTTTTCCTTACTCAGTTCCCAGAATGTTAGTTCTGTGATTCCAGTCATAAAATTAGAAGATATCTCCCTGGAGAATCTGACCAACACTAAAGGGAAGACCTAAAGATACTAATGTTTGAAGTTCCCCAATGAAATGGCCTAGCCAGATCACCTGACAAAGCAGTTCACTATAGATGAACCCCACCTAAGGCTCAGAGTTACCTATCAGCTCTTCACTGTCCCACTCTGAAATAAAAGCAGATGGTCAAGGATGACCAAACATCTGAAGAAAACCTCAATATAAAAATAAAGATCCTGAGGGAAGTAAGACAGAAAGACAAATAATAAATGATATCGCTTATATGTAGAATCTAAAAAAAGGGTTCATATGAACTTATTTACAAAACAGAAGTAAAGTTACAGATGTCGAAAACATACATGTGGTTACTAGGGGATTAGATGGGGAGGGATAAATTGGGAGACTGGGATTGATATATACACACTACTACATATAAAATAGATAACTAATAAGAACCTACTGCGTGGCACAGGGAACTCTACTCAATACTCTGTAATGGCCTATATGGGAAAGAAATAAAAAAAAGAGTGGATATGTGGATATGTATAACTGACTCACTTAGCTGTACAGCTGAAACTAACACAACATTGTAAATCAACTATACTCCAATAAAAATTTAAAAAAAAATTTTTTTTAAAACAAAGATCAAAACAAAGAGAAAGAAATAAACTAAAAATGAAGGCAACCAAGAATATGCAGGGAGAAGACTATAAGCAACAAAAGTATGATTAATATTGCATCTATGATACAAAAAACAGCAAGCTATTAGAGCATTCAGAAAACAAAAAGAGCCTTTGGAAATTATGAATATGATAGTAGCAATGAAAGATTGGATTAGGAGATAAAGTAGACAAACTATATAGAGAGAAAATAAGAAAATAAAAATGGAGGGCAGGAAATCATCAATAAACAAACATTTTCAGAACCAAAGGTCTGGAGTTTCCAGAATGAAGAAACCCACTATGTGTTCCTCAAAATGAATGCAAATAGACCCATACGAAGACAGAACACTAGGGTCAAGAGAAGATAATATAGATCACTTACAAATTAGTGGAGAGTTTGAGGCTGAAGTGGTGGTAAGTTGAGTATATATTATGCAAATTAAAAAAAAACCCAATTATTAACTCCAGGGAAAACAAAATTATTCAGGGAATAGTATTTTACATAATTATAATAAATACTAAATGTTAATTTAACCAAAATTATTTGGGGAGGTTGAGGTGGGGATCAGAAAAGTTCATGCTTGAAGGGCAGGTATATATGTGTAAAAGGAAGAGAGATTTCACATTTTGCATAATGCCTGAACTAAACAATTAAGTGGAAACATAAGTATATGCTTTTAGAGAGCTGGAGGTAAACACCGAAAGAAATCAGCTGAAGAGCTGAAAGTGGTCCCCCCAAGGGAAGGAGAACTCAAGGGGGTAGCAGGAACACAATTATTCTTTCCCATTATTAAGCCTCATAGTTTTATTTGCCACCTTAAGCAGTTTAATACACATAGCTTCAATAAAAATTAAAACTTAAAAAAAAAAAAGAACTAGGGAAAGAGATCAAAAGATCAAACTGGGGATAATTCTTTTAAAAAGGAAACAGCTGTACTCCACCCCAACTATGTTTAGGAAAAGAAGATGCTTCCTTTAGATTATTGTACTCAATACAAAACAAGACAGTTTAAGTATCTTCCACCCAAATTCTAATAGGGGTTTGAGAGTATTTCTAAACTAGAGGAATGGAATAGAATTGAATTGTATATCATACTATTTTCTTATGCTAACTGACCTGGAAAGAAACAAAGGCTCTGTAGAGCTGGAGGCTGTGGCTGAGGACTTTAGGGCGGAAGGAAGAGCTGGGAAAGAGCTCAGTGGGAGAGGGCGGATTGAGGTGAGAGGAATTTAGTGAATCCATTCTGAGAAGGCCTGGGGACCCAGAAATCTGAAAGCCCAGAAAACAAAGACACAGTATTTGGGAAATTCCAGTGGGAAGAGATCTGGAGACAAATCGCCTCAGCTAATTGCCAATCTGGAGTGGCAGCCAGAAGAAAAGTACTCTACTTTTTCAGCCTTCAAGTCCTTGAGAGAGAGCAGAGGAAAGTGAATTAAACTCAGAAAGAGTAAACCTTAAGAGATTATAGGTGGGGACCTCCCCCGTGGCACAGTGGTTAAGAATCCGCCTGCCAATGCAGGAGATACACGTTCAGGAGCTGGTCCGGGATGATCCCACATGCCGCGGGGCAACAAAGCCTGTGTGCCACAACTACTGAGCCCACGCACCACTCACTGAAGAGAGTAGCCCCCACTCACTGCAATTGAGAAAGCCCATGCACAGCAACGAAGACCCAACACAGCTAATAAATAAATAAAATAAATAAATTCATAAAATACAAAAAAAGAGGTTATAGGTGAAGGCGGCTGGTGAGGACCTGTAAGAGCTTGATTTATGTGTTCATCATTTTTTATTTTGTTTTGTTTTTTCAGTCAACCCTGGGGAAGTCCTGGGAAAACTGGGGTGAGTTGGTCACCTTACTTCCATACTTCTCAGTGCTCACAAACAACCCTTTATTCTTTGATTCTACTATTTCAGCCAGCCTACCAGCCTCCTCTGGCTTCTCTTCCTCCTCTACCTAGCTTGGAGCTTGCATTTGATCTGCAATCCTGTCTTTATGTTCCAGTAATGCATGAAAACCCAGCCCTGGATTAACCCATTCCCTAGAACTAGATCTTTGAATGCAGTGACCCATACACCCATATGATTATTGCATAGTCTCCAACCGCAGCCTATCAGTAACACCATGGAAGCCAGTCTTTCTCCCATTCACCTTAATTAATCCAGACCCAAACAATCCTTGCCCCTTCCTATTCGGCATTTAATCCGACTCCTAGTTCATGAGTAAATAGAAGCAATATTGCAGAACACCTGCCAACTTCCAGCTACCCAGCCTGCACATTTCACATCCATGCACATTTCACATCCATGCACATTTCTGTGCCCCTCTTCTGTTCAAGGCCAGCTCCACCTGAGCTCTTGGTTCATCTCGTCCTTCTCCTCTGAGATCTTGTGTCATCCACTTATTCCCTCCCTCTGACTCTACAGGATCCTTTCCTCTCTGCCCAGAAACACACTCAAATTTTCTTCTCTTTTAAAAGATCCACCCCCTCCATGACTTTCATTCTCCTTAAAGCTACCAGACTTTTAAAATTCCTCACGTTCATCTTAGATTCTTGAAAGAGTATTCAATGCTCTTTGCTATGTTTCTTTTCTTTTTAATTGGAGTATAATTGCTTTACAATGTTGTGTTAGTTTCTGCTGTACAATGAAGTGAATCAGCTAAATGTATACGCATATCCCTTCCCTCTTGGACCTCCCTCCCACCCTCACCCCACTCCCATCCCACCCAACTAGGTCATCACAGAGCACCGAACTGAGAGCTCCCTGTGCTATACACCAGGTTCCCAGCAGCTAGCTATTTTATACATAGTAGTGTATATATGTCAGTCCTAATCTCCCAGTTCATCCCTCCCTCCCCTTCCGCTGCTGTGTCCACATGTCCGTTCTCTATGTCTGCGTCTCTATTCCTGCCCTGCAGGTATGTTCATCTGTACCATTTTTCTGGATTCTACGTATATGCATTAACATACAATATTTATTTTTCTCTCTGTGACTTACTTCACTCTGTGCGACAGACTCTAAGTCCATTCACATCTCTACAAATGACCCAGTGTTGCCTCTTCATTCCTTACCCTTCAGTCAAGCTTCTGCCCTCACCACTCCACTGAAACTGTTCTGGCCATTGTTATCAGTGACCCAAAGTAGCCACTTTTTTTTTTACTGTGGCTCCTGGCTGCACTGTATACTGTGTGATGACCTATCAGTATTTCCTGAGATTTTGTAAAACCTTTATTTACTGTTTCTCTCTCATTTCTTTTTTAGATCCTTATGGGTTCTTTGTCCTCCACCTATCCCTGAAGCACTCAGATATTTATGCCATCACAGTTCTTCCTCCAACTCACTGTTTTTGTTTTTGTTTTCTCATTCTACCACTTTTCCCTGGGGGAGGTGGAGAGTAGGGGGTATGGGAGTTTGAGGGATTTCATTTCCTGTTAAGCTTACCTCTATCCCAGCTTTCTCCTCCATGCTCCATTTTCTTTATATCTAGTTTCTTACCAGTTAACTATAACTGAAAGTCCCACTGGGATCTCAGACTCAACTTGTCCATAACCATCACTTTCCCTCCCAAATCCTTGTCTCATTGGAGGCAGCAAACCCCTCCCCCAGATCACTTAAATCAGATGCCTGAAAGTCATTCCCGATCCTCCATCTGCCCTACTTCGGGCCCTCAGATTTCTTGCCTATGTAATTGCAATAGTCTCCTAAAGGCAGTCTCCCTGCTAATTTTGCCCTCTTCAAAAACGTGCTTACCTTGTCATCAGACACTTCCCTGGTGGCGCAGTGATTAAGACTCTGTGCTTCCAATGCTGGGGGCCCGGGTTCAATCCCTGGTCAGGGAACTAGATCCCACATGCATGTGGCAACTAAGAGTTTGTGTGCCACAACTAAGGAGCTCTGGAGCTGCAACTAAGGAGCCCGCCTGCAACAAACCCAGTGCAACAAAATAAATAAATAAGTAAATAAATATTTTTAAATAAAATAAATAAAAGGAGAATCTGATCATGCTGTTGTCCTGTTAAAACTCTTCAGTGGTTTCCCAGTGCCTAAAGGTTCATGTCCCCAAGCATGACACGTCCTCCTAAGTCATGTGGTTTCTACCTGTCTCTAGTGTCATCTCCTGACATTCCCTAGTATGGTAATAGTTTATGTTCTAGCCCAGAGGTCAGCAAACTTTTTCTGTAAATAGCCAAAGAGTAAATATCTCAGGCATTGCAGGCCATATAGCCTCTCTTGCAACTGTTCAACTCCATGGAAGCAGCCATAAACAATACGTAATGAACAAGTAAGGCTGTGTTCCAATAACACTTTTTTTAAAGAACGTTGAAATTTTATATTTTTCATGTGTCATGACATATTATTCCTTTATGAATTTTTTCCCCAAACAGATACTGTGTTTATATTCATCTTTGTATCTTTTGTATCTTTGATATGAAGATCAATCAAAGATAGTGCCTAGCATTTAGGAGATAGTCAAGAACATTTGTTGAACTGCACTAAGAAATCTGTAAGATGGTGTATTGCTGATTGATCTGGTCTAAATAGAAGACGATTCTATTATATATATTCTATTCTATTATATCTATATATAGATACAGATATAGATCATTATAAAACTATTTAGTGCACTTTCCCTTATCATATTGACCTGTATACATACTGCTATCAATACTACTGGGTCAAATGGGTGGTGGTAAAGGAGCTATAGGAAAATTGGGGTTGATGGGATGGGAGCTACTTTATACACAATTACAACCACTCCAGGCCTAGCTCCGCTGTAGCCATTAAAAATCTAAGGCACAAATAACTTCTGTTTTTGGTTTTCTCTCTCTCTCTTTTTTTTTTTTGCCGTACTACGTGGTATGTGGGAATCTTAGTTCCTGGGCCAGGGATCAATCCGGTGCCCCCTGCCTTGGAAGCACAGAGTCTTCACTAATGTACCGACAGGGAAGTCCCAAGGGCACAAATGACTTCTAAAAAACACTCACATGTACCAACACACAAATGTGGGGCCACATACACACTCTTGAGGTGCAGGCATCAGGCAAGATGAATTTTAAGGCTCCTTTCAACTTTGAGAGTGTGAATATAGTCTTACTAGCACAGAATCATGCTCATTCAGACACTAGACTAGAAAGTTGAGTCTATACATAGGAGTGGGAGCAGGTGTGGAACAGGAGGTGAGTAAAAGGTGGGGGGTGGGAGGCAGAGAGGGGAGGGACCTGGGGTGAGACTTCTGACACTTCCTGCCTGTGTTCACCTGGCATCCAGAGCGAACTCCGTCTCCTCCAGCGCACACCATGGTGGTCTTCACGGTGGAGCCCCAGTAGGAGGAGCTGGAGCAGGTGGCATAGTCCACGGAGGGCAGGTAAGCCTGCTGCAGGGCTTCGGCCAGCTGCCCATTGGCTGAACAGGACACACAGCACTGGAGGTTAGCCCCAGATGCTATCCAGGGAAAAATCTTCCACATCTAACCAAACCTTCCCAAGCTCTGATGAAAGCTGAAATCAGGGCAAGCTCCTTTTCTCTGCCCATTGCATGTCATAGATCCTCCTTTTATCTCTCTGTATAGGAAAGCTACAGGAACCTTCCTTCAGGGAGTCCTCCTTGACTACTCTTCCCAGCTTCCAAACCACTAATCCTATGCCTGCTTTTTTTCTTTCTTTTTTTTCTTAAACTCATGGATACCTTAGTTAAGTAACTAGAATGGTCTTATTCGTTAATAATCTATCTGTCTATCCTGCTTCCTCCTTACATTGTAAACCCCATGAAGCAGAACTGGGACTATGCACCCCTGTTGCCATTTCTTAAGAGCTTCGTGCAGCTTTCCTTTATTTGGATTTTTTGACTTTTCAGAGCCTTTGCACATGAATTACTTCTTTGAATCCTTACAACAACCCTTTCATCGTATATATGGATCAGGAAACTGAACCACAGTGACATTAAGTGAACTGAGAGCAGAGCTGGATTAGAAGCATGTCTCTCTCAGCCCCTGGTTTTCCCAGTAGACCAGCTGCTCACAGCGAGGCCTTGCCTCTCCTCCAGAGCTCAGATCCTGCCTGACGGCTAACAGCCTTCTATGTCAGGCCTGCTGTCTCTGCCCTTGTTAACTCTCTTCTCATAGTCTCTCCACCTTTCCATGTCTTCTAATGACTTTCCCATGATTGACCGGAAGAGGGCTGAGGCCTCTGCCTTGACTTCTCTGGACCTGCGGCCACCACTGGCTCATTCACGCTAACCCACAACCTAGTGACTGTATGGAGGTAGCATGATGGTGTAATGATCACCAAAGTGGGAGCCAGAATACCTGCATTCTGGCCCCAGCTAACTAGTTACTAACTAGTCATGTGACCTTTTTTTTTTTTTTAAATATTTATTTGGCTGTGCCAGGTCTTTGTTGAGACACACAGGATCTTTGTTGCAGCATGTGGGGTCTTCAGTTGTGGCATGCGGGATCTTTAGTTGCACCATGCAGGCTCTTAGTTGAGCCATGCCCGATATAGTTCCCTGACCAGGGATTGAACCCACGCCCCCTGGGAGCATGGAGTCTTAACCGCTGGACCACCAGGGAAGTCCCTAGTCATGTGATCTTGAACAAGGTCTTTAATTTCTTTGGACCTCAGTTTCCTTATGGATAAAATGAGTGGGCCAGGGACTTCCCTGATGGTCCAGTGGTAAAGAATCTGCCTTCCAATGCAGGGGATGCAGGTTCAATCCCTGGTCAGGGAACTAAGATCCCACATGTCATGGGGCAACTAAGCCCACGTGTCTCAACTAGAGAAGCCTGTGTGCTGCAACTACAGAGCCCACGTGCTCGGGAGCCAGCATGCCACAACTAGAGAGAAGCCCATGCACCGCAGTGAAGATCCTGCGCACTGCAAGGAAAGATGCCGCAACAAAGATCCCGTGTGCCGCAACAAAGATCCCGGGTGCCACAACTAAGACCAGACGCAGCCAAGAATAAAAATAAATAAATGAAAATAAATAAACATTTAAAAAAATAAAATGAGAGTTTGGTACAAAATACTCTCTGAGGTAAGGTGCCTTTTTTTTTGGTTTGGCTTGTTCTTAGCTTGATTTCGTGAAACAATATTTTATCTCTGGTTCCTTTGGCTCCTGGTCTTTGGCTGCGAACACCTAGGACCACAGAAAAAGTGCCCCAGAATCTCAGCTACTTAATCAAGATTCATGCGGTGGATGGTGCCAACGCGGGCCACTTACTCTTGGTCCTGCCCCAGCCTGTGATGTAGCAGGGAGTGTTGTTAGCCAGGATGGTTCCCGCGCTTGGCAGAGCACCCAGCTTGACGTAGCTGTTAAGGGTAACGCTCTGGGCCAGGCGCAGCAGGGCGATGTCATAGCTGCGGGAGGAAAGGAGGCTGCTCGCTCGCGGAACCAGGCCTCCCTTCAGGTCAGCATAGGGACCGGCCCTCCCTAAGCCTTCTGTCCCCATGGAATCGGAAACCAATGACTTTGAAGAAGGAGGGGACTGAATCCCCAAGCCTCAAACTTGAGGCATTGCGCATTTGGATTGTAGGACATTGTACGTTTAACAGCGGCCCCTGCTGGTGAGGTCTCGGCATTGTCGCCTAGCTCTCGTCTGCACCCCGGGGGGGAGTGGAGCTTGCTTCTTTCAGTTATGAACGGGGACTCAGAAAGCAGCAGAATGCTGTGATTTGGGTAGCAGAGGAGAGTTCTCAAGAGAAAGACAAAAAATGCTCTGCAGAAATATCCGAATTACTTGAAACCATCCCCACCCCCACACTCTAGAATTGGCCACCATTGTAACATTCCGAAAGTTTGTAAGATTCATTTTAAGAAATCTACTTTTGCTGATGGCATCTGTTCCATAAAATGAATAGTAAATAACAATGAAAACAGGAACATTAAACTGCAGAGAAGGAGCCTAAGGGGATCTAATTGTGCAAACCAGCCTAGAGCTCAAACACATCCCAAAGATCTTCAGACATTCTCAAGCCCTCCGACATCGAAGTTCTCAGTGTCCTCCTGGGTGAATGTGAAGGGAGCCAAGACCCCATGGCTGGCCAGTCAGCCCTCCACCTCCCAGCCCCAGGCCAGCCGGCCTTGCTTCTACCCTGCAGCCACGTTATTGCTGTTCCAGCTGGGATGCACCACGATCTTCTGCACGCTCACGTACTGCTCAGTGCCATCGTTCTGGCTCAGGTTGTGGTCTCCAGCCACCACACGGAAGGTCATTTGGCTGGAGGAGAGAGGGAAGCCCTGAGTGATCCTTCTCTTTCCCTTCTTAGGGAAAAAGTTGGGAAGCCATCTTACATCTTATCTTTAGGACAGGAGCCCATCTTATCTGACCCAGGCAGAGGAAGGATGGAAGACCCTGGAAGATGAGGAAGTAACCAACCCTCTCATCCCCAGTTTGCTGTCTTGTGGAAGTGACAAAGACTACCATCAACTTCATTTTCCCGGGCTTCCTATGTGGCGCAGTGGTTAAGAATCCGTCTGCCAATGCAGAAGACACAGGTTCAATCACTGCTCCAGGAAGATCCCACATGCCATGGAGCAACTAAGCCCATGCGCCAAAAAAAAAAAAAAGACTTCATTTCCCCAATTTACTAAGCTAAGCCTCAGAGGCTGAATATCTCATAATGCAGGAGAGGTGTGGTGAGCATAAGTGAAATAATGGCTCTCAGCCCACAGAGGGATTTTGAGGCTCATATAAACTTCTAGACCAGTTGTTCTTTTTCCTTTTCTTTTTTTAATTTTTTGGCCGCACCACACAGCATGTGGGATCTTAGTTCCCCAACCAGGGATCAAACCCGCGCCCCCCTGCATTGGAAACATAAGCCTTAACCACTGGACGGCCAGGGAAGTCCTAGACCAGCAGTTCTTAAAGCATGGTCCCTGGACCAGCAGCATCAGTATAACCTGGAAACTTGTTAGAAACGCAGATTATCAGGCCTCAGTCTGGACCTCCCTATCAGCAACTGTGTGTGTGGGGCCCAGCAATCTGTGCCTCGCAGGTGATTCTCATATACGCTCAAATTTAAGAATGCCTGTGCAAGATAAATACGAAAAAACGGTTACTAGTCAGGCATTGGCTAGGCACTTAATATTTACCTACATAATCCTCACAGTAATTCTACAAAGAAGGTAGAGATAAGAGAGTAAGAGCTTAGAGAGCTAAGGAAGCCATCCAAGTTCACATAGTTAGAAGAAGGTGGGACAGGATTTGAACCTGAGCTTGTCTGATGCCATAGTCTGTGCTTTTCACTATATCCTCCTACTTCCCCACAGGCCCCCAAACACCGCCTCAAAGTCTTGCCCTGAGTGGCAGAAGATACATATTCCTCCAGAAGAGCCAGACTCTTCCCCTCAGAAAAGCTGGTCTTTGTTTTTCTCACCGGTCCACACAGTGAGCAGCTGTCATCACCCAGTTCTGTTTGATGAGGGTCCCTCCACAGGTGTGATACCAGGAACTTCCAGACTTGTACTGGAGGGAAATCTAGATGCGGAGAGAAGAAAAGAGGGATAGGTTGGTGTTTCTTGAAAGGCATTGACCCAAGTCATGTGTTACCTCCTTAAATTCCTGCCATCCTTCAAAACATCCTCCAACTTCCTGGGCTAGAGATGGTGAATAGGTTTCATTTGAGCAGTTGCTATTGATTGGTTGGTAGTGGTTACCTGGAGTGGTGTTGAGAAGGGGTGTGCAGATGCCTCTGGGCCCAGGTGTCATTTGGTGATGTTTGCTGTGTATGTGGAAGGGGGAGTAAAGACATATACACACAGTGCACTCAGCATCCTTACGCTATATTGTTGCAAAGGGCCAAGAACCCAAGTCCTTCTACCTCCATTCCCTCTTGGGAAGGAAATGTAGCCATGGAATTGCTACATCACCTAAGCCACAAGCTTAGGTCCCCAGAACTCCACTCCAATGTTGTCAGGATATACCTTATCCCTGCACTTCAGCAGATGCTTAGAAACACCACTGCAGTGTTTATTTTTGTCAGTTCACGCCTTCTCCTCCAGTACCTCATATCATACAATAGCTCTACCCTGAAAATTGGGGCACAAACTTTTGTAAATTGAATTTAATTCTAATTGCAGTGATTCCTCTCAAAGTATGGCTATTCACCAGTTAATTTGCCAGTTTTACACATTTAGAATTGCTTAAATCAAAGCCTAGCTGCCCTATTTCAAAAGTGGAAACTCTTTAAATAGCCAAACGAGCAACGTGCTCTATTTGGGGGCAGAGGTGTGTTTGGATGTGTGCCACACACTTCGTGGAGTGGGGTGTGTGTGTGTCTGTCTGTGAAGGTGTGTAGAGTCTGAGGTGTGGGACTGGCACACAAGCTTGCTAGTGTGGCTCAAGTGGTATTGCTGGGAGTGTAATTGTGGTTTGTGTTTGGGTGTGTGCCTGGGAGACTGGGTGTGGTTGGTGTTTAAATCCTTTCCTCCAAGACTTTTGCATTTAGAAAAAACCTCCTAAGCCTGGTCCCATTCATCTTTAAAAGCTAGCATCCAGGCAGTTGGAGCACTTCCTGTTGATAAGGATATACACAAACATACACAACACGGTGGCATATTAGGGTGCGGGCGACGCTTATTCTGTTGGCAGTCTGCGGCTGTGAAGGAACACCCACCTGAGAGGGCCAAGAATGCTTCCTGGCCTCAGTCCCTCCAACTACCCGAGCATTGGTTTCTGGAAAGTCCTGGGCGCTGTGTCCTTTGTGGGGCAGAAGAAAAGTGAGTGATGACTAAGCATGGGGTCAGCTCAGGGTGGGAGGGCGGGTGGCAGTTGTGCTTTGTCTGCAAACTCACAGCTCCTCCCTAGCAAATGAGGGGCCCAGCTGTGAGCTCTCTGAGCCCCTTTTGAAAAGCAGGGAAGTCTAAGTGCCTTCTGCTTCCCCCACGTGTCCCCAGAACTCTGGCATGCTAGGAAGGACCCATCTCACATGGTTGGGCCAGGCCCCAGGGGCTCCTCATGGTCTCAGCCTTGCTCAGGGTCATCCCTTGGCCTGGGGTGACTCTCCGCTCCCTACTCCCCCTCCCCCCTCCCCTCTCCCCACCCATCCCAACACCGTGCTTTGTGGATTCTCCAGGGGCCAGGGACAGCTGTGCACATGCCACCAGGCCCTCGCTAAGGATGTCTTCCTGTCAGTAGTGGGGTGGGGAAGCCCAGGCCCTGGAAGAGGCTTCTCTTTGCTTCATGGCTCAGGGACCTGTCAACCAGAGGCCCCTGACCTTTTCTGTCATGGGCCCCAGGAGAATAAAAGTTTTGCTAGACTCACAGGAAGAGTCTCCTTCCGCCCTGGGAGAGAGAGCAGACCTGGGCGTAGGGAAAGCTTTCCAAGCCTCCCGCTCAATCCCCCTCCCTACAGATCTCCGGCCAGGTGATCCAAATGATCCACTTACCGTAAAGGACCAGGGTGGCGAGCACCAGCAGGTGCAGCATGTTGCCAGCAAGTAGACCACTGTCCCCTTGCCATGAACCAAGCCCTCTTTATACTCCTCTTATCAGCAGTTTTGCTGGCTTTCTTCCTGCCAACTGGCAGGGCTATGGGTGGAAGGCAGGGAAAATCACAGGTGACATGGAAACACAAATGAAAAGGTTTCAAGTAAATGAATTTATCTATGAACAAAAACAGAACAAGGCCACGGCTGAATTAATCATCTTTTTCAGTTGAAAACACCAACAAAGTCTTTTTCAGAAATAAGATGCGGACTTCCCTGGTGGTGCAGTGATTAAGACTCCATGCTCCCAGTGCAGGAGGCCAGGGTTCGATCTCTGGTCAGGGAACTAGATCCCACATGCTGCAACTAAGAGTTTGCATGCCACAACTAAGGAGCCTGACTGCTGAAACTAAGGAGCCCACCTGCCACAACTAAGACCCAGAGCAACCAAATAAATAAATGAAAAAAAAAAAAGTAAAAATTAAAAAAAAAAGATTGCAGCTACATCAAAAAAAAAAAAAAAAAAAAAAAAAGGAAGAAAGGAAGGAAGAAAAGAAATAAGATGGAGAAACAGGACTGGCATTTCCCTCGGGGTGCTCCGCTCATAGCCTGCCACCGGCTCACTGCCCTCAGGGGCACTGTAAGTGCAGAGACCTACTCTGTGCACCAGGAAGTGGAGGCAAGGGGGTCTGGAGGAGGGGAGAGTGGTCAGTAAGAAGAAGGAAGAGACAGTAACATCTCCCTGCCCAAAGAAGGAGAAGGGACATGCCCCCAGGATGCAGACAGAGGTGTACAAGCAAGGAGACAAAAGCAGAGTAGATGCAGTGGAGAGAATTCTGATGGAGGAGGGTACTAGGAAACAGGTTTGGGGAGACTCATCTGGAGAGCAGATAAAAGAGAGCTCCCAGAGAAGGAGGGTGCAGGTGAGGATAGGGAGCGAGCCTGAGGGTATGAGGCGGAAAGGCAGAGGAGCAGGAGTTGTGGGGTAGGTGTGTCCTGCAGGAGATGAGAAGCTCTGTCCACCAGAGTCAGGAGTGGAGGAAGGAGGGAAGCGCCTGTGCCTTGCGGTGGGCGGAGAATTCTGGGTTGGGAGGACCCAGAGCGTGAACTGTGGGTGGAGCTGCGATTTAGGCTGAGCGCAGCCCGGAAGCCCAGGGGGAGGCAGGAAGGTCAGCCAGTCTACCTGGAGGCTTTTGTTCCCTAGACACTCCAGAATTCAAGTTTCATGCCTGCAGGTAGAGGCCCGGAAAAGGCTGAGGAAGGAGTTCTGTACTGACTGTTGTCTTTTTAGGTCCTTGAGCTGTTGGGGGGTGGGGCGGAATTGCATTAAGGGCTCCCTCTCCAACCCCACCCCCAGCATTCTAACCCAAAGCAGACCCAGGGAAGAGGGCTGAGCTGGCTGGGGAATCCAGGCCTCCTTTGTCATTCTCCTCCCACCTCGCTGCCTTCTCTGGAGAGTAGAGAGACTGCTCTAGCCCCAGGGTCAGGAGTCCAAGAGGAGGCTCAAGGACCTTCTAAAGGTTACCCCTCCACATCACATACTACAAAGTGAGACTTTGAGGGCAGGGTCAATATCATATCCATCGCTGTACCCTTGGTGAAGCCTAATTTGTATTCACATAAAAGCCAAACTGTTGAGGACTGCACTTAATGCCCCCACGCCGTTGCCTAATCTGCACACCCAGCCTCATCTCCCACGCTGGTCAGACTCTTTTCATCCTCCTAGGGCGAGGCATAGAGGACGGCTTTGGCTTTCATTCTGAGACACTGCATATATTTTCCTTAAGCAATGCTAGTTCTAGGAATGTGTCCTTATGAAATTAACACAGGCACAAAAATAAATGTACGAGGGTGTGGGTTCTAGTATAATTTGTCACCAAACTTTGTGTCATTTGTCATAAAGTTTGACACCAAATTGGGAAAAATCTAAGTATTCATCAATAGGAGAAGATTAGAGAAATTGGGTTTAATCATATTAAGGAATACTATCCAGATTTTAAAAAGAATGAGCTGGACTTAAATGACCGGACATGAAAAGATGTCCTTGGTATATTAAATGAAGATATCAAGTTTTAAACACTGTGGTACTCTGTGTGTGTGTGTATATTTATATACATGTATATGTATGTATATTCATAGAAAATGGGTATAGAAGGTTTATATCTAGAAATTATTACTTTTCTAGAAGTTATTACTTCTAGGTATGGGAGCATCATGAGGATCAATTTCACTTTTTCTTTTTTTGTAATTTTTTTAAAAAAATGAATGTATTTATGTATTGGCTGTGTTGGGTGTTGCTGCATGCAAGCTTTCTAGTTGCACAGAGCGGGGGCTACTCTTTGTTGCAGTGCACAGGCTTCTCATTGCAGTGGCTTCTCTTGTTGCGGAGCATGGGCTCTAGGTGCACGGGCTTCAGTAGTTGTGGCACAAGGGCTCAGTAGTTGTGGCTTGCAGGCTCTAGAGCTCAATAATTGTGGCTCATAGGCTTACTTGCTCTGCGGCATGTGGGGTCTTCCCAGACCAGGGCTCGAACCCATGTCCCCTGTATTGGCAGCTGGATTCTTAACCACTAGCGCCACCAGGGAAGTCCCTTTTTTTGTAATTTTTTGGCCACACCACGTGGCTCATAGGATCTCAGTTCCCCGACTAGGGATTGAACCCGGGCCACAGCAGTGAAAGCCTGGAATCATAACCACTGGGCAACCAGGGAACTCCCCAATTTCACTTCTTAAACTCACATTTTTCTGTGTTATTTGACTTCTCTACAATATGATTATCATTTTTGGCCACACCGTGCCTCATGTGGGATGTTAGGTCCCCGACCAGGGATAGAACCCGCATCCCCTACATTGGAAGCTTAGAGTCTTAACCACTGGACGTCAGGGAAGTCCCTTATTTTTGTAATTAAAAATAAGAACATATTCTGGAACATTTATCTACTTTTGGCAATGGCGCCAAAACTCTTCAGGTGGGAAATAGATCCCCAGAGGAGACCAGCCATTCAATGCTAAGGGGAGAGAGGCTCCCGGAGCCAGGAGATAGTAGCACGGGGCTGGCTAGCATCAAGATTTTAGGCAGGACTTGAGTTTCAGGTTAGCCCTGAGGATGGTCAGAGGGGTGGATTTTACTTTCTTTCTTCTTCTCCTTCTCCTTCTTTTTTTAAAAACATTTATTTGGCTGCGCCAGGTCTTAGTTGCATCATGTGGGATCCAGTTCCCTGACCAGGGATCGAACCTGGGCCCTCTGCATTGGGAGCGAGGAGTCTTAACCACTGGACCACCAGGGATGTCCCAGAGGGGTGGACTTTAAGAGTGCAGATGTGGGGTTAGGGCAAGGCCAGCCTCGGCTAGGGGAGGCCAAGAAGCTGTTTTCTTGAGCCATCCCACTGTCCTGTTTGCACCTGCTCCCTCTTCTTGAGCACCTCTCTTCCCTAGTCCTCCCTTCACGCCCAAACCTGCTGCACCTCTCAACTCCTGTGGGTTACCCTTAGCTGACTGCCCCTGGGAGAGGCTCGGCTGTTGTGGGGTCGGGGTGAGGAAACTGAGCACCACAACAGGGCACCTCCATTGGGCATACAACCATAAAATCAGGCTGGAGAGCTGCTGAGTGATGCTATAGAGAGTATGATATTAGGATAAGTGGCAAACAATCAATGCCTGATAAATGTTTGGATGTTTAACGCAACCAAAGATTGGAGTTAAGGACTAAGGCTCCCTAGGGCTTATCGGACTTATTAGCATGGCATTCAAAGCCTTCTCAATTGGGCCCCAACCCACTGTGCGACAGGGCTGACTCACTCGGTAAGCACTGCAGGTACAGTGCCGAGACGCACAACACTTTTTAGGCCCACAAAAATGTTTCAGTTTCTCTTAAAATCAGAATACACTTGGCCTGGATGATTTTCGTCTTAATACCAAGGCAGTTGTAAAACATGCTGCTTAATATTTTTTCAAATGAGAGCACAAGTGCCTAGGGCTAAGGAAAGCCGTAGGGTGGTCCTCATCTTCCAGCTTCTGCATTCACTGTGCCCTCACTCTGTACTGTGGTTCCTCTGTGACTTTTCTCCCACTTGAGATCTTTGCTTACTGAGCTCTTGCTACTTGAGGATCCATCCTTTGAGGTCTAAAGTCAAATGTCACCGTCTTTGTGAGGCTTCCCTGATTTCCCTAAATGGAAGGAATTGTTCTAACTCACCTAGCACACCTCTGAACATCTCCAGGCTGGGCATGACTTGCTTACATCTCTGTTTTCCCAGCTGGAGGGTGAGTTCCATGAGGGAAGAGCCTTATATCTCCTTGCGCCTACACGTACTTGACACAGCATGTAGGCTAGATTGGGGGGCCAGAGGATATCTGGAGACAAGAGACAGTGGCTGTGACAGAACTTCTCAGATGTATGTTTTTCAAACTGTAAACTTCACAGCTTGACTCAACGGATCCTCCAAACGGATCAGCTAAGGCACAAGGCAGGGGAGGAAGAACCCAATGCAAACTTCCTTTACCAATGCCATAAAACCTTTATTTTCACTGGGATCTCATGTACAATTCTCTTCTCTCTCTGGGAAAGAACCTTTCCCTTTCTCCACTCCAGGACACATCCTGGCTGACCTCCTCTCCCTTTGGCTGGGCTACCCCTTGGGACCTCGGAGACGTCTACGGCGTGGAGCTGCGTGGGAAAGAGACGCAGCTGATGGTCCCACGGCACCCTCATGTGGTGATGCCCAAGATGACAGCCTGCTACTCAAAGTATGAAGCCCTCCTGGAAGGAATGAGTTCTCCTCTGGGCAAGCTGGGCTGTCTGCTTCAGGCAAAGCAGCCACGCATGGTAGGGTCCAACTTGCTTGGAGAAGGGCCGACACGCACGGCAGCTCTGCTCCACGTGGGGAGTTCACGAGAGAACAGCAGACAAGGCCAGCGATGCAGTCACGCTCTACCGGCTGTCCCCGCTTCCTCAGACTTCCCAGGGCTCTCCTTAGCCTTATCTGGGTCCTAGCCTCAAGGCTGCCAATACCTGGTTGTGTGGCCTTAGGCAAATGACTTCACTTATCTGGCCTCGGTTTCATAACATGAAAATGATAGGGTTGGACTAAAAACAATGATTTTCAAATTGTGCTTGCAGACCTTTAGAAGTTCAGGGGCTGGTAGGCACTGCCCTCACCCACGCGCGTGTTCATCCATGGCTGTTTTGCTTTTGAACTACATTACATATGGAGCACTGAAAAAAGGTTCTGGGACTTAAATCCCTGAGAATCACTGGCTCCACAAGCTTTCTTTCAAAACGAACATCCGGGATTCCCAAATGTGGTCTCCCTCACGGCTATCTGGCTCCCGTGGTCTAGGCTTTATGGAGACAAGCCAGCCAGAAATGATCAGACTAGAAGGAAGAGAGATGGGGAGCTGATGGCTAGTTGCCTAGTGTTCTTGTGGTGTGGTGGGAGGAGCACGGGTTCAGGGTTCAAGTTTGAGCCTCAGTCTTGGCTCCAGCCATCCACTAGCTGTGGGATACAGACCAGCTCCTTTATTTCTCTCTGCCTCAGCTTTCTTGTCTATGAAATGGCCACCGTGGTTCCTGTCTTTCTCACAGGACTACTATGCGGATGAAATAAGACAAAGGATTCCTGTCAAGGTGCTTCAGGTAATAATACCAAGGGAGGCTCATAGACCTCTAACCCGTCTGACAGAATATACTAGTTCACTGGATTCTGCGGGGGTTCTAGATGACCAGGGATTCAAGACGTGCCTGCAGAGGTACTTTCCTTGAATTCAGCACTGCTGCCCCGGGCCCACCCCGGCTGCTCCGGAAGTCTGTTCCTGAGGCAGAAGGAAAGCTCTAGGCCACGTGTAATGTGTTCTAACGGTCTCTTCCGCCAATGTGGAGGAAAGAGAATGGGCCCAATGCTGTTGCAAGGAGTAGGAAGGTTCTGCCTCGGCTTCCGTTGGGTTTGAGATCCATCTTTAAGGTTGACAGGGAAGCTGATGATTAGGTTCTCAAACATCAGGCTCCCCCAAATCCTGTCTCCCGAGAGGCTTGTGGGATCTCCCACAGGAGACGAGCTGCAGCCTAGAGGAAGAGCCAGTGCTGGTGGGGATCACTGGGGTTGCAGGTGGCCATGACTGGCTTTTTGTCCTTGGCTGTCAGGCAGGTACCAGATCCTGAGTTCCTGACGAGTTGATCCTAAAAAATGACACAACAAAGGGTCAACCTGGGCCTCAGACCTCTGACAGTGGTACTAGGGTGGCGATGAGATGGGGGACAACAGACAAAAGGCAAAGGAAACCCAACAAGGGACAGGGAGGGCACTTCCAAATTCCTTTCCTTAGATGACAGATACTCTGATGGGATGCATTCCTAAGTTTCCACCTGTGCCTGGTGCCAATTCCCCACCCCCAGCGTTCGCATGAATGGCTAGAACAGAGGAAGACAGGACCACAGGCTAACTGAAAAATGCTTTCAGGACCCCAACCCCCCACCCCCCGCTCCAGATGGCCCGTCTCAAAGACCTGGGCCATTGCTGCCCAGCAACACCTTCTGCCTTTGATCACCTTCAGACTCCTCCCATCCCTGTAGCCCCAGGGTTAGGCGCCTCTTTCCTTAAGCCAAGGACTGGGGGTTGGGGTGGAGTGGGGTGTGGAGGCTCACTGCGGGCTGCTAGTTTGGGCCCGATCCTGTAGAAGTTACATCATTTATCCCGAGGCAGTGTGGCGTAATGGAAAGAACCTGTGCTTTTGAGTCAGACTTATCTAGATCAGACCCCCAGGCCTACCATGTACTAGCGAAGGGTCTTGGGCCGGTGACAAACTTGCTGAGCTTCAGCTGGCCCATCTCTAGTAATGGGGACACCACCTACTTGGGAAGAGCCTCTGGAAGATTAACCAAACCAACGTGAGTATATAGCCTTGTGCCTGGCACACAGAAGCCAGCCAGGAACCACGAGTGACTTTTCAACTTCATCTACTTGGGTTCAGCCTAAAAATACTTAAGCTATGACAGAGCTGGCCCTGGACCATAAGTGCTGACCCCATCTCATATCAACCAGACCCAGCCATCACCAAACCTTACTTAAGCCCCGAGAACCCTGCCCGTGACCAAGCCCACATTCTCCATACTTCCTACGTTGTCTGGGTCCACCCCAGAGTATCTCGAGGAGGCAGAAGATGCAGGAGGAGGAGAGGGCGCAGTTGTGGCCTCAGGTTCTTGACTCTGAGCTTTCTGGGCAGCTGACTCACCCGGGTGAATTCCCATTCCTCATCCTTGGGCACTTGGCTATTCTTGCCAGTGAAGTGGCAGCTCCTAAGGCCCAAGGTGCCGGCACTGGCATGTAGACACAGCTGCTTTGCGATGTTGTGGCGAAGGTCCCTCTGGGTTGTGTACTCAAAGTACTAGAACGCAAGACAAGAGGAGGTCCTGAGCGACAGGTGGAAAGTTTGCCCACCACCTCCCAAAGTCAACTGCCCTGAGGTGCCAACCACAGATGGCCTCCTGGGAGGAGGAAAGGGAGGGAGTGGGTGCCAAGATTTTTAGTAATTCATGTGCCACAGTATCTGGGTGATACTGGAATAACAGGTAATAGTTGCTAGATATTTTTTCTTTAGTTAAAAATTTAACTTAAGGAATTCCCTGGCAGTCCAGGGTTAGAACTCCATGCTTCCACTGCAGGGAACACGGGTTCGATCCCTGGTTGGGGAACTAAGATCCCAAATGCTGTGAGGCATGATCAAAAAAAAAAAAAAGTAAAAAAATTAACTTAGCCTCATTTAAAGTATTACTGGTGAAATCAAGTGTTTGATATGCTAGTTCTTTACTAATAGATTACTAATGAAAAAATGTTCATCAGTGTACCACCTAAAATCACTGTGCAGGCCAGTGGTACAGGAAATTGCTTCAGAATTACTCTGTCTTCATTTGCATGTGTTGGCATCCTGTTCAGTGTCCCATGCCACTCCTTTCCTTGCTTCAGCTCTGTTTCAAGTGCCTCTTACTTATCAAACACTGGACATTCAAGATAGAATGAGAGACTGGGGCCAGGGAGGTTACTAGTTATTCCTCAGGGAAGAGCTGGGCATTGTAGGGCCTGGGAGAAATGGGTCATACAGTGGACGCAAGTAACTGAGACATCAGTAGGTGGTTGTTTTGGGGTCACTGATGGGTGGCGGCATCAGAGTGGTAGCTTCTGGGTAGGGGAGGCATTGAAGATAGAAGTTGAGGGTAGGTGAGGGAAAGTGCTCAAAGATTTTCCACAGTCACCCTAAAACATCACTCAGCAGCTGGCATCCTCCAGCAAGCCTCCTCTGATGAACAGTTCTCCCCTCCCGGGGTGGGAGGCACAGGAAAAAAAAATCCCCAAACAAAAACATCCTCTCCGCCCAGCCTCTCTCTAGCAGCCAGCACTGCTGCCCACGCCTCTCTGGATGTCTCTGACACACACTCAGGACCTTGCCCGTCTGTATCATGCATTCTCCTTCAGACTGGGAGCTTGCTTTCTTTCCTCTCTTTTTTTTTTTTTTTGATGTGGACCATTTTTTAAGTCTTTATTGAATCTGTTACAATATTGCTTTTGTTTTATGTTTTGGCTTTTTGGCCCCGAGGCATGTGGGATCTTAGTTCCCCTACCAGGGATCGAACCCGCACCCCCTGCATTGGAAGGCGAAGTCTTAACCACTGGATCACCAGGGAAGTCCCTCAGATTGGGAGCTTTTTGAGGGCTGGGTTGATACCATCTCTTCTCTCTGGATCTCCCCCACCCTAGCCCTCAGGAAAGGACTATTCTGAGTGGAGAAAGGGGGCCTGTGAAGAGAGGAGATGCCCCAGAGACAGGCTTGCCTCTGGCTGGGCTGTGTACCTGGTTGCCGCCAAGGCCGTGGCAGGCGTACGTGATGAGCGGCTTTCCTCCATTGTTGTTCTCTCCCACATCCAGGCAATGATCCATGCCGAGGTTCTTGAGCTGCAGGACGGTGAGCAGAGGGGGAACACAGTTAGGAATTTTGCGGTTTGTGGTGTGGGGTCCATCTGGAATAAATCTGCATGGCTGAATTTCTCCTCTGTGATTTTCCTCCTGTGCTCATTAACCCAGGCGCCTGCAGTGAATAGTAAAGTGAGGTGCAGAGCCCAGGGGCTGGACAAGGACAGGGTGGGCAGCCTGCCAGGTCCCTGGGAGAACACTCAGCATATGGAAATTTCCTTATGAGCAGTGGTTCTCAAAGTGGGATCCCCAGACCAGCAGCATCACCTGAGGACTTGTTAGAAAGGCAAATTTTGGGACTTCCCTGGTGGTTCTGTGGTTAAGACTCCATGCTCCCAATGCAGGGGGCCCGGGTTCCATCCCCGGTCAGGGAACTAAGATCCCACATGCCACGGGGCAACTAAGCCCGCGTGCTGCAACTAGATAAGCCCCCACGCCACAACGAAGACCCAGCACAGCCAAAATAAATAAGTTCATCAATTAAAAAAAAAGAAATGCAAAATTTCAGCCTCCATCCCAGTCCTACTGAATCAACAATCTGTCTCTTAACAAACCTTCCTGGTGATTCTGGTGCAGGTGGGTGTTTGAGAACCACTGCTTAGGGGTTGTTTCCTCATAAGGTTTTTAGCTAGCTCTAGAAGCCCAAGGTGACCTCTCGGTCCTCCTCCTGGATAAGGGAGTGTGGAGAGTAAAAATCAACTGTTTGTCATCCAGCTGTGGGGTAAGTGGTCCTGAACTTCTCCCGGGGGTTCTGTGATGATGGGTAGGCACGTTGGTTTTCAAGACTCACAGCTCCATAGAAGGTGGGCTTCAGGTCAGGAATAAACATCTCTGGGTAAACATTGTGCAGGAACCAGGAAAAGTTGTGACAGTTTAGTCGTTCCCTCAGCTGCAGTCGTTCCGAAATGTCACCGAAGGATTTCTGTCAACCAAGCGGCCCCCTAAGGGTCAGTTCCACCAGCCCTGACCTTCTTGTCTGGGTGGAAGTAGCCCAGAGTTTCTGGGACCACTTTCTCCCAGAATGGGTCTCATGCTCATGCCTGCTCAGGACCAGTTGGGGCTACTGGCTCAGCCCCACCTCTAGTCCCAAACCCTCTGCCTTGGCTTTGCATAGCACCTGCCCCGCTCCATCTCCTGTGAACTCCCAGTTTTCTCCCAGTCTTCAATTCCTAGTTTCTCAGAGCAAAGCCATTCTTCCTGTAAGAGGTTCTTCCTCCAAATCTTTTCTCCCTCCCCTCCTAAAAGATGCTGGGGCTCTCCAGGTAGGGACAACAAAGCCTCCTCTCCTCATTCTCTAGCCTCCAAAACAGAGCCTGGGCTGAGGGGTAAAGGCACCAAATGGTGGAGATGGGTGGGCCTCTGTCATCACTAAGCCCTTGACCACAGTCTGGGATTCTGCCCTTCTCTTCATCCAAACACCTCCTGAGCACCACCTGTGCCCCCCCTCCTCACCTCTTGGGCCATCTTTGCTGCCTGCAGATTCCTTCTATAGAAAATCTCCTTGTAGTTATCCATCCAGACCTCAGCCAGGCGCACCTGGTTGCGAGCAATGACATTGATGCCCTTGGGGAAGGTGTGGGGGCTCTTGGTACGGAAGACGTGGCCGACCACAGAGCAGGGGATGATTTCCAGCTGGCCCCCGCACTGCCACACCTGTCGTAAGAGGATACGGGATGGGGTGTTCAGGGGGTGGGTGGGACAACCGCCCCCCAAGCGGCTCTGTTCC
Organism: Hippopotamus amphibius kiboko; assembly: GCF_030028045.1. Classification (NCBI taxonomy): domain Eukaryota; kingdom Metazoa; phylum Chordata; class Mammalia; order Artiodactyla; family Hippopotamidae; genus Hippopotamus; species Hippopotamus amphibius. Next base: position 85,970,595 of record NC_080197.1, on the reverse strand, counting down.
ACCCCCAGGGTGCCTGCCAGACCCCAGGTCCACGGACTCAGGGAAATGCTGCTCTCTCTCCCTGGAAAAAAAAGACACTGACCAGGCTTCTTCCTAGGCCATAACTACACAATCCCTGGCTCTCTGATGTTGGTTCACTCTGATTTAAACAAACAGAAATTTTGCAGGGTCCTGAGGGTTATTACCAGGGCCCACTTTTAGAGAAAAGACAGTTGGCTAATTTAATGTCCATCTACCTACTCTGAGCTCTGGCCACCTGGCTTTTTGACCTGGAAATGGGAGTTTATCAGTTCACCCAGGTGTTACTGGAAACTCAAGCGCTTCCAAATCAAGACTGACTTGTGACCCAATCAAAGCATCAATTCATTAATTAATAGCCACCACCAGGTGGCTTGTGGTGACCACCTGGACCTTTAGCACACTGGTTTCCTTGCAGAGGGACTGAACAGAGGTCAGAGCCTCAGGGATTGGCCTAGGAAAAGAACTCTGGGAGTTATGGTGATGGAGCTGGTAACCTGTCTCTGTCAGAGGGCTAGTTTAGGACATCCCTTCCACCTGTATCTTCTCTTTTTTTTAGATTTTAGATTGGGAGGTATGTTGTCATTCATTTTCGTGTACTAGCAACAGAAATACATAATCATAGCCATAGTACCAGCAGCTATCAATGATGTGCTTGTATGTGCCAGGCACTGTGAGATATGACTTCATAAACAAGCTCATTTATTCATTAATTACTCTCCAGTGGACGGGGATTTGTGTAGATTTCATGGAGAGGCAAGCCTTTCTTCCTAGCCTAATCCTGACTTGCCTTCTTCCTGGAATCCCTCAGAGTTCTGGGGTCCACCAGAATGTGGGCCATCATCTCCTCCTACAGTTATGAAGAGCTTGCTGAACACAGGGGAGAGACCTCCAAAGGCTACCAAGGCATGAGGGCTCTGACCTGGAAAGCGGAGCCTGATTTTTCCAGAGAAAGGGTAGTGACTGCTTACTGACCTGTTCCTCCTTCACCCTAACCCTTTTCCCACAGACATCATGAAAGATGTCACCAGTCCCCAGATGTCTGGTGCCTATTACCCCATCATCCCCTCCCTCTGAGGAGTTCTGCTCAGCAATTTGTTCCCAGTTGTGCAATCTGATTCCCAAGACCCTGCTGCCATGGACAGGGAGGGGCAGAGAAAAGGCGGAGCCATGACGGGAAACAGCTACCCTTCCAAGGTCAACTCCAGATGTGATATCCCTGCCGCTGCCTAAGAGACAGGATCTCAGGCCGTCCCCTGGGACGTTGTGGTCCCCCGCGAAGCCCTCTTCACTCTCACCCGGAAGGACATTTCCACGTTCTCCCCTCCCCAGATCTCCATCTGATTATCATAGGTACCGATGTGCTCAAAGTAGGACTTGGAGATGGAGAAGAGGCCACCAGCAAACGTCGGGGATCTGGAGAGACAGAGGGAGAAGCATGTGCATCTTCTGGGAGGAAGAGGGGCGGGAACCTGGCTTGGAAAGCTGTGACCTCACCGCTGACGCCTCCTAAACTCCCTCCCTCCTCCTCTCCTATCGCCTGGGATGTGCAGCCTCTCTTTCACCAATCTATTCACTTAACAAATGTTTATTGAGCTTTTATTATGTTCTCTTTGCCTTCTAGGACCAGGTCGAGGAGAGATGCAATTATCGTTACTCTCTTCTAGGATGTATTACACACGGGCTACCAGGGTCTGTGCTACATGTTAGTCGTACATAGTTAGGAGAGACAGATCATGTCCTCTGAGAGGGCAGCCAAGGAAAAAGCCACCATCGTTTGCTTTTTGGCAGCAAAGTTCCCAAAGCACAGTACTCAGTTATCAGAAGCCATGTGAAATTGTTTTTGGACATAGGTGTTCCCAGAAACACAGGAAGAGAGGTGAAATTAAGCTCAATGTAGACTAAAGGGAGCATTTGGAGGCTGCAAAAAGATTCTGGCTTTCAGACAAAGGCAGGGAGGCACAGACCCATGTTTAGATTAATTGACAAAAACATCTAGACTTTAGATACTACACTGTCATTGCTCATGAGAGGGGCTGGGCTGAGGGTTGAAGGCGGGAGTGGGAGCTGGGGAGACGGGGCCGGAGGGCACACAGAATCATTTGCTGTTGGCCTCTGTGCCAGGCTGCCCTCAGTGGGTGGCTCCACGTGGCACAACCCAGAAGAAACCTTCCCTGTAAGGCCAGAACCCACCAAGGTGCTTCACGCACAGCAGGGGCTCAATCAGTGTTCACTGGACTGATTGGTCAAGACGACTACCCTGGAGCCTGGTGTTACTGTATGGCTGGTCTCATCGCCCTGAAGTTGGCTCCTGCAGCCACCTTCTGGAAGGAATTTCGGTTGGGAAACCGTCAAGCTCAGGCCGGCCTTCTGTTACTGGTTTTGGCTTCCCCCAGGGGTTCCAAGCCAGCCCAAGAAAGGCCAGGAAAGGCTCCGAGAGAGAGCCCTAGGACTATAGATGAGCATTTTGGAATTAACCTGCTGCTTCTTGAGGGTCTCCCCGACCTGGGCCTGTGTCTTGGCTTTGAGAGGTCCCTCTGACCAAGACGCCACTGACAAATGACATCTGAGGATAAACTACACGGGAACTTCACTGCAGACCCACAACCACCAGGCAACCTCTGGAAACACTCTGTATTTCCTGGCCTGCTTCCTAGGGTCTCCTGGGTCCTTACCTCTCCTCTTAGCCTCCCATTACCTTTGGGAGTGAAGGAAGGGAGGGTGCTGCCTGCAGGCCTCCTGCTGGGTACTATGCAAAGTGCCTCAGGCAAGCCCTGCAGGCCACCAGGGCATCTGGACCAGGGAGCAAATTCATTCCCCCAACACTGGAGCTTTGTCTTCCAGTTGTATGGTCCCTGGACATCGGAACAGGTGACGTCAGTGATGGGTGGGGGCCAGGTGCCCTGTCTCTGACTGTGCCACTGTGTGGCTGGCCCCCAGCTGAGGGGAAGGGGGCTTTGTTGCTGTACATCCCAAACAAAAGACATCTATGAATCAAGCAGAGGGTCAACAGGGAGTTACAATTTGTCTCTTTCCTGCCTCCTCCTTCTAAAGGAGACAGAGCAGCTGGCTGTTCGGGATCCACGGGATTCCTTGCTGTGGGCCCCATCCGAGCCCTCTCTGCTGAGGCTCTGGGCAGCACTTCTTAGGATTTGGGCACGTGGAGGGGAAGAAAGCCTTCCCTCTTATCTCTGCTCACCCCCAACCTCTGCTTCCCTCCATCCCTGGGATATATATTTGGTTGGCCCTTCAGTTTCCTGGCCAGTATAAGAAAACGATGGCACAGATGACCCAGAAGCAAAGGATGCTATAAAGGTCACTCCCCAACTCAGTCTGGCTGAGACGTCTGTGGTCTCTAACTACACCACAGGCACTCTGGAGAGGGAGGGGCAGGGTGGGTGTGTGTGGGGAAGGCAAACCCAGTCGGGCATCAAACAATGGATAAACTTTTAAGCATCTGCCCTCTGGCTCAGGGGTTGGCAGACTGTGGCCTGTGGGCCAAAGCTGGCCTGCCTTTCTAAGATTCTGGCAAAGGATTGTTTTCTGTAGCTAGCAAAGCCTAAAATATCTGCTCTCTGGCCCTTTCTCAAAAAAGTTCAGGGCAATTGCGACACGCTGCAAACTGTAGAACATTAGTCTATGTTCCTTTAATATGTTCTCAGTCTTTTTTTTTAAAGATTTTCTTTTTGATGTGAACCATTTTTAAAGTCTAAATTGAATTTGTTACAATATTGCTTCTGTTTTATGTTTTGGTTTTTTGGCCCCGAGGCATGTGGGATCTTAGCTCCCCGATCAGGGATGAAACCCGCACCCTCTGCACTGGACTCCCGGCAAAGTCCCGTTCTCAGTCTTTTCAAAGATGGTGATCGGGCTGCACCTTATTATAGTGGCTATTTTACAGTGGCCTCTACCCGCCATCTCTCTGCAAGCAGCAGTCACATCCTTCTCCATGTAGGGAGGAATACATGAGATAAAGTATGGAAAGCCCTTAGCCTACCTCGGGCCTGGCACACGGAAGGTGGTGAGTGAGAGCCAGCTGTTATGGTGTGAGGCAGGACAGGGCCACGGGCTTGGGGCCAGACTGGAGGGATAGGCGTCCTTGTTCCCCCACTTTCTAGTATATAGTCTGAGGCCACCTGTTCATCACCAAGAGCCTCAGCGTTCTCACCTGGAAAGCAAGCTAATCATAGTACCTACCTCATAGGGGATGATGATAAAATATGTCAAGCGCTTTATAGAGCACCTAATAAACGGGACCTGAGGTAGCCGAGGTTCCTGGGACCACAGAGACCAGGCTGGGGGCCCACCGGGCTACGCTACTTACTTGATGGGGTAGGTCTCATCCTTGCGCCTCTGCTTCTCACGCGGAGGTAGAGCTTCCCAGCCGAAGGTCAGGCTCCAGTCAAAGTTGCCACGACTCTGGACTCGGCCCCTCTGGACAGGCTTGGAGAACTCAAAAGTGTTCAGGTCGATGGTGACAATGTTTGGGCTCACCACCACCGTCTTGTCCTCGGCGATGCGAGCCAGGAGGGGCTCCAGCCAGCCATGGAAGCACTCACCTGGAGGCGGGCACCGGGAGACAGCGGTCAGGGTCCTGCCCGTGGCGGAGCCCCCGCCACGGGGAGCCCTCGGAGGACACGCGCCCGTGCCCTAGCTGTAGGTAGGGAGACACGTGCACGCTCCACAGCCACAGAGAGCAGGGAGAGCTCTCCCAGGACCCTCCTACACCTGCCCCCCCCCCAAAAGGTGGAGGTGGCTTTGGAGGGGAGAACAGAGGTCCCAGGGGAGTAACACGGTGGGCCCAAAGGCACAGGGAAGGCCCTGGAGGGTGTCCTCAGGGTCTGCAGCCTATCCACTCAGCAGGCCCTCCCCACCTAAACGTGGGTTTCACAGGGGGGTGTCCACCGTCCCAGGGGTCTCTGCACCTCATATTCAGCTCCAGCTGTAGAATAATCATCCCTTTGGGATTTTCGATGGACGGCATATATGACTTTATTTGACCCCCGGAGTAATGACTTTGTTGGTGAGTAAGGTTGGTGTCCTCATCCCACTCGATAAATGAGAAAACTGAGGCTCGGTTAGCGGCAGGGCCAGAACGCAAATCCAGGGCTTCTGACTCCACGTCCACAGCTTCTCAGAATACGTATCACTGCTTTGAGGGAACTTTTTTTCCTCCCTGACAACAGTGGGGGAGTGCATTGTTTTGGGACAGGGAGCAGGCCTTCCCGGCTCCATGTGGCCCTGCAGGAAAGTGCCACACCAACCCGTGCCCAGTGGTAAAGGAGGCCTCTCCAAGGGGCTGAGCTCAGGACGAGGTACAGGTGCGGAGTGGGGGATGGGGAGAGAAGTGTCTGGGGCTCCAGAGCACACTCCCAGCAACTGTGGGGTCACCAGGTGTTTTTGGGCTGTGTGTGCCTCCGGACAACCATCCTTGGGACGGGGGTAAGCGAGGGGTGGAAGGAGCTGGGGCAGTCCCAAGCCTGCTTCACTCCTGGGACAGTGGAGCAGGAAGGGGCCTTGCTGATGCCGTGGTCCTGGCTCCTCATCCTGTCCGGGAGGGAAGAGGGGCAGAGCCAGGCTGGCCCTCGTCTACTCACAGTGGGCATCCAGGAATGTGAGCACCTCCGCCTGGGCTACCCTGGCTCCCAGCAGCCGGGCGGTGATCAGCCCCTTCCGCTCCTCCTGCCGCACCACCTTCACCACCTGCAGCTGCTTCACGTACCGCTCCAGCGGCTCCTTCAGGTACTCTGGAAGGGACAGGGTCATTGTCGCCAGCTCACCACTGTGTTGCACACCTAATCCCCTGTGGGCACCAAGTCCGGGTGCTCTCAGGCCTACAGCCGGCCTGCATTTGAACCCTTCCGCACCCACTGCGCTGAGCAACTCCACAGAAGCCCAAGGTGGGGGTCCCACGTATGGCCCCACAGCCCACGGCCACGTTGCCAGGACACGCCACAGGTTCTGCGGGGCCCATCCTGTGTCTGTGTAGCAGGGCGCCTTCTCCGATGTCTGAGACAGGACCTCAGAGTTCTGTTCCTTTGGTCTCAAATCAATCAAGTATAAACTGACAGAGGCTCTCAGATGCCTCTCTTGGTCACTGCACCCTCTCAGCCTCCCATCTTTCAGAGCTGTTGACTCGGGCCTCCCCCCTTTTCCACACCTGGGGGTTGTGGCACTCATTTTCCCTGTCTGAGTCCCTCTCTCCCGGGCTCTTCAAGGTACGTCTGACAGGTAGAGCGCACACAAGTGTTGATTTCTGGCTCCTGGGGCAGCAGCAAGAAGTCTTACTCTAATCCTCTTCATTACCTCCTCTGCACGTGGCATTCTTTAGGAAGATGACAAGATGCCGAGTGGCTTTTTAATTAAATTTAGAAACCATGTACCCAGGGCCTGCTATGAGCCAGGCACAGTGATGAGCCCAGCCGCCCAGAAGCAGTGACTGCAGGGTAGGTGATGAGCGACCTGCCAGAAGTGGTGCAGGGCTGGGGGGTCTGCAGGAGGGGCAACTATCCCGCATTGGAGGGGGTGGCGGGGAAAGCACTCGGAAGGGAGCGGGTATCTGCTGAGATCTCCAGCTCCTTCTGAGAGGGGGCTCCCTTCTTGACCCTGTTATTCAGTTGGAAATCCTCGGAGCATTAAAAATAGCCCTATTCTGGGGCTTCCCTGGTGGCGCAGTGGTTAAGAATCCCCCTGCCAATGCAGGGGACACGGGTTCGAGCCCTGGGCTGGGAAGATCCCATATGCCGCACAGCAAGTAAGCCCGGGTGCCACAACTACTGAACCTGCACTCTAGAGCCTGTGACCCACAACTACTGAGCCCATGCACCGCAACTACTGAAGCCCAAATGCCTAGAGCCTGTGCTCTGCAACTAGAGAAGCCACGGCAATGAGAAGCCCACGCACCACCATGAGGAGTAGCCCCTGCTCACCACAACTACAGAAAGCCCGTGTGCAGCAATGAAGACCCAATGCAGCCAATAAATTAAAAAAAAAAAAAAAAAAAAAGCCCTATTCGGAAGCAATCCATGTTGGAACAGAGTCCAAATCTTAGTGATGTTCCATTAACTGCTGTTTGGGCTTATCTGTGCCACTGTTCTGTTTCCCACTGTGCAGACGGAGTCGCCTGTGATTTCAGAAGGGGTGGTGCGGGGCACGTGTGACGGCTGACCGTGTCCTTTCTCTTGAGGGCTGTGGGGTCAGCCCAGTGCTTAGGCCTTGCTCCCAGTGCGTGTCACACAAATTGGGGTCTGAGGTCAGTTTTGTGGGGGTGCGATTGATCTCTTTTTTTTTTTTTTGGCCATACTGCATGGCATGCGGCATCTTAGTTCTCCCGACCAGGGATCGAACCTGTGCCCCTTGAAGTGGGAGCACTGAGTCCTAACCACTGGACCGCCAGGGAAGTCCCTCTCTCTCTGACACACTCACAGACACACACACACACACTGTGCCCAAATACTTGAGCGCTGCTATATGCCAGTCATGGAGCTAGGTGCTTCTATGTGGACTTTCTTACTTAATCTTCTCTGTGAATATTAAAACACTGTGAAATAGGGAGTATTGTCCCCAATGTTTATGAGTCAAAATTAGCCTCATTTGGCAGCTTCCGCCCAGCACTCACTTAGCAAACACCTGTGAACAGGCTGCCAGGGGCCAGCCCCTATCCCAGGCAGGGAGCGGCCAGGTCTAGGTCCTGCCCTCACAGAGCTCCTAGGCTCACCCTCCAAGTACAGCCCCAAGTGCTGGCTCTAACAGGGAGGTGGGAGGAACCCCATGTGGGAGCCTTACCTTCTCAGCATGGCTGATGTTTGCCCTGAGAACATGACTGCTCACAGGAAGTTCATGGTGGTGGAGATAAACCAGGGACAAAACATCATAGGAAGTGGGTTTTGTGGTAAGAGCACGTCAAGCACTGAGCTCTGAACGTCAGGGGAGCCTGAGCTCTACAGAGCCCTTCTCCCATGCCTTCTCTCCAATCTCGGGTGGGCAGGCGGGACCTGGGAGTTCTGAGTGGGAGCCTAGGCCCTCTGAGGGGGAGGAGACAGCTCCCCTAAGTCATGCCCCTCCCTAGACCCACTGGACATACACCCCAGAGCTGAGCACAGCAGAGCTGAGCATGGAGACAGACAGGCCCACTCCATTCTCCCTCATGTCCCCCAGACGAGAGCCTCGGCATTTAGGTTCAACGCCCACCACCCCAACCAGGCTTCATTCCTCACGACTGGAGTCTACAAGACTCCTGTGACCTTCCCCACGTATGCCTTACTCAGTCCCATGTTCAAGATACCATCTATATGCAGATGCTCCTGGGCCTCTTTTCCTGGCCTTGCCATCTTCACTTGGATGTCTGACAAAACCACAAACCTAACACGCCTGAAACCGAACCCCAGATTTCTTCTTCACCTGCCCTCCCAGCCTCCCCCCCACCTTGAAAATACATGGTACCAGCATCCCTCCAGCTGCTCTGACCTAGGAATCGTGCTGGACTCTCCTCCTCTCTCCCCCTCCACCATCAGTGCTTCAGCAAACACGGCCAGTTCTCTCTCTCCATCCCCATCGTCACCCCAGCAATCATGTCTTAACTAGTCTCCCGGCCTCTACTCTACACCCCTCTTTCCAATCTACTCTTCACATAGCAGCCACAGTGGGTTCTCTCTTAAAACTATAAATCAGATCCTGTCACTACGGTGGTTTAAAATTACACTTAAAAAAAACGAATCCAAACAGTTTGACGATTCCTCAAAAAATTAAACAAAGAACTACCATACGATCCAGTAATTCCACTTCTGGGTATGTAGCCAAAATAACTGAAAGCAGAGACTCAAACAAATATTTGTACACCCATGTTGATAGCAGCATTATTCATAATAGCCAAAAATGTGGAAAGAATCCAAATGTCCCTGGGTGGATGAACGGATAACCGAATGTACTCTACACACACAATGATATACTCAGCCTTAAAAAGGAAGCAAATTCTGACACGTGACACAAAGATGAACCTTGAAGACATTATGCTAAGTGAAATAAGCCAGGCACAGAAGGTCACATACTGTATGACTCCATCTCCACAATGTACCTGGAGTAGTAAAATTCATAGACAGAAAATGGAATGGGGGTTGCCAGGGGCTTGGGGGCTGGGGAATGGGGAGTTATTGTTTAATGGGCACAGAGTTTCAATTCGGAAAGATGAAGGAGTTCCAGCGATGGTTTCCCAACGAGAATGTATTTAATGCCACCGAATGGGACACTTAAAAATGATTAAGATGGTAGATTTTATGTATATTTTACCATACACACTCAAAAATCCGAATACTATCACTTTTAAAGGTCTTGTGATTCAGTTCTGCTCACCTTTGTAAACTCACTTTGTAATAGTGCTGTTTCTGCTTCCTTGTTCACTTCTCTGCAGCCATCCTGGCCTTATTTCTGCCCCATTAACATGCTAAGCCTCAGGGCCTTTGCACTGGCTATTCCCTTTGTGGGGGGCACTCAGAGTAGCCTTTTCTGGCTACTCTAAAAGACCTGCCTAATTACTCAGCAACCCTTTACCTGCATTCTTATTTTTCCTCTAATTTCTTCATAGCACTTATTATCTGCAATTATTTTCTGGCTTTCCTATTAAAAAAGTAAGCTCTAAAAAGACAGACACTTTGTTCAACTGTTCCCTGCTATACCCCTGGGACCTGCCCGGGGACTGGTGCTCGGTAGGTAACAAATAAACACTGATTTAGCCCATCAGTGAACTGCCTTTATTTACTCTTCTCTTGTGGACTCTCCCCCTCTTCTTTGGCTTCTGAAAAATCTAGAAAAGAAAAACAAAACAGAAAGCCTTTCTTGTAGGGAGGACTTCCTCTCTAACTTTTCCTATCTTGTTTTATTCTGCTTTCATGACCATCTATATTCTATCCAGCCTCAAATGGAACTGCAATGGGGAAAATCTTCTTGATTAATTCTTTTGGAAGGAGAAAAGGAGAAAGGAACAAGTGTAACACCCTTGCGGTGTATTCTACAATCCTCCTGCCCAGATGGAACATTTAGATACCGGGCCATATTTTCGAACCCAAATTAAGACTCGTTATCAGCCTGTTTCCATCTCCAGGTGTGAGGATTAAACTGGTAGGTGAAATTGACATGCAGGAATAGCAGCATTTCCTTATGGCGAAGAAAATACTGAAATGGAAACTTTTCCAGAAAATACAGGACATAGAGTTACTATGGAGACATCTTCCTATATTATAAACCAAGGACAGAGGTAAGAGATAGCAGTAATAAAGCAACTTTACCTGTTGGAACAGACACTGGACGTTGTAATTAACTAAAATCGGAGCCTTTGAACAATTCCTAACTTGCATCACTGGTGTCTCTTAGGAGTGGAAGGGGCCACAAGAGGAACTGCCACTCACTTCAGTTCAGACCAGCAAGGGGAGATGGCCGTGGGGGAAATCGTGGGCTAACCCAAAATGCTCCCAATGTCTCTTCCCCCGCGTTTCTCACAGCGTGTTTCCTGACTGCAGGGATGCCCCTCCTCTCCTTTCCTCTCCCTGCTGATCCCTCTGCCTTCCCTCCCTGTTACAGCCCCTCTCCCGGGCTAACCCCATCTCCCCACTCCTCCCCTCTCCTCGAGCAGCTTGCTCACTGAGGATCCTGTTCACCTCCCGGCTCTCTGGGTCCTTGGTAAGTGTCTGATTTCCTCCCAACCATCTGGCGAATTCCCACAAGAGGGAGGCATAGTTTCTCCTCTTCAGCCTCCCCGCCAAGGACAGGGCAGGGCTTTGGACAAGGGGATGCCCTGTTTGGGGCACGGTAGATTGACAGGCTTGGGGGGTTGTCTTTAGGAGCTTGTGGAATAAGCCAGACCAAGAGTGTACCTTGGCTGCTGACCTGGCCACACAGGAGGAAGTCTGTGCCTGGGAATGGACTGGGAGGTGGGAAAGAAAAAGTTCCCCAGCCTGACATGGGGCCTTTTTCTGATACCCGTCCCCCAGGATCAAATGCCCGTACATTCACGGTCAAACTGTGCTGCTGGGCACCTGGATAGGAGGACAGAGAGCACAGACATTGGATTTCTGCAGAGACACAGCGTGTGTGTGTGTGTGTGTGTGTGTGTGTAATCAGAGCCTGTGTGTGTGTGTGTGTGTGTGTGTGTAATCAGAGCCAGTTAATCTGGTCAAATGGTCAAACGTGTGGGAAATTTTATCCTGCCGTGGACTGCAGAGATTGCTGACCATGGATCTGAGGGTATTTTTCTTTCTTTGCTGAACTGAACATTGCTGAAAGTATCTCTAGCATCCCAAAGCCTTCATGGTAGGGTGGTTTATCCTGGGGTCCATAAATTCCCTGGAATTACATGCACAAATGTGGGTGTGTGCACACTTGTAGCAGCTGTGACTGTTCTAGGGAGGGGGGGCATAGCTTTTAACAGATTGTCAAAGGAGGCCAGGACAGGAAAATAATGGTCGGTTTTGGTTTTTCGGGCAGGTGATTCTGAGATGCTGGAGTTGGCTCTATGAGAGAGTCCAGGGCAACCAGGCAGAGGCCACCAGAAGGAATGGAAACATGCCTGGTGGCCCGAGAGGGTCAAGCTCTTTGGAGGGGCTACTGCCAAGCCCTCCCTACTAGGCACAGGCTACTCTGCCCTTTGCTTCATAAGTGCTGCTAGGTGTCTGCGCTTCCCAAGGAAATGTGAGCTCCCTGAAGAAATGGACTCAGCAGTGCCCATACTCCTCCCACTGCCCTCCCCAGCCCTAGTCCTCTTACCCAGAGGGCAGGAGGAGGCTGCGGGAGGGGACGGGGCATCAGCAGCTCCACCAGAGCGGCCCCACAGTTCCTGCCCTCAATATGGGAGCAGGGCACGGGAAGCCAACCTGGGAGAGCCGCAGACCCCACGTGCCACCTGGGAGGAGGGCTCAGCTCCCGGAGGACCCCAGTCTTTTGATGCATGGGTCCTGCAGTCCCCTTCCTAGTTCGGGGCCCCGGCATCCCATGCGCAAGTGATTGTAAGAACTTCCTCTCTGGACTCGGGGGTCCTCTGCCTCTCTTCCTGACAATTACCCTCCCGAAAGCTGCCATCCTTCTGAGATAAGGTCACTCTCCAGCTTAAGCACTTTCTGACGCCCCAGCCACGCCAAACAGAAATAACACCTCCCACAGCGCATTGCTCCCACACAAAGAATAAAATGAAACCCACGCATGCGGAGCTCTTCCTCGAGACTAAGTACCCTGCAGCACATGAATCATCTCATTTACCACCTATCTCTGAACCCTCATCCACCATGTGAGGGCGTCCATTGTCTTCGTTTTTAGAAGAGGGGACCGAGGTTCAGAGAGGCTAAGTGTCTTGCCCGAGGTCACAGAGCTTGGAAGTCAGAGCTGGGACTTGAGTTCCTGGGAGTCAGACTCTCAAGTCCATGCCCCATCATGTCCATTGGGGGTGTGTTACAGGTGATACCACTGTGGTTGGTAAGCAGTCATGTGATGACAAGGGTTGTTAGCCTACTTGGGGCAAGATCTGTCTCATGTGTCATTTGTCACACTATCCCCTGTGCCTAAGCCAGTGCCAGGCACAAAATACTTCCATTGATGTTTCTGGAGTTGCTTTGAACGGTGGAAGTTTTGGCGAGCAACCTCACTTGTCTATTACCAACTACAGCGAAGGGCTTCCGAGGTGGAATCTTCAAGAGCAAAAGAATGGTCTGGCATGTCGGAAACAGAGGGAAGGCCCGTCCCCACCCTCTGCCCTGACCTCTCCCGGCATTTCCAACTTGGGGTTGGGCTTGGCAGTTCTCAGAGAGTCCTTGAAGCCAGAACTGCTACGCTTTTGGCGCTCTGGGGGTAAAATGTGAATGAAGCCCAGGCTCTAGGAATGTGGTCTCCTGGTCCCCTGGCCCCCACCCGCCTTCTTCCTGCTCCTAGTCTTTATGATGAGCTGTGATGCTGGATGACATGCCGTAAGGTGGTGCCTGCTCCCCAGGGAGCACCTGCCCTCTTTCCCAGAGTATCAGAAGGGACCCCAGGACCCTCCTCGGGGGCCCCCTAGCCTCACCGTCTGTGCTGGCATCGTCCACCAGAATGATCTCCTTCAGCAGGATGGCAGGGGTGGTGTGCAGGACACTGTACACTGTGCGCAGCAGCGTGGACCAGGCCTCGTTGTGGAACACAATGATGACACTGGTGGCAGGCAGAGGCGGGCAGCGCCGGAACTTCTGGTCGACACATCTGCAAGGATGAACGTGTAGATACAGCTCTCCAGCGGTGGGGAGGGCTCGGTCCACAGGCTCCTATAGCCACCCTTTGCTCCTCGGAACCCCCCACCTCCATTCCCCGTTGCAGCTGGGAATAGCTGCTCCGTTTCTAGCCTACCCACTATTCGCCACCTACTCTGAGCCTCTGCACAGGTCCTAACCAACCCACTCCCAAATCCGTCTCCCCCAGAGCTGGCTCGGTGCCCCAGCGGCAATGCCGAGGGGGCCCCCCTCACTTCTCTCACCTGCTCTAGGAGTTCCCTCTAGACGCTCTCTTCCTCAGTGATATGTGTGCTGCAGAAAGTGCAATCCCATCCAGAGGTCCCAGAGGGGAAGTAATAAAGGGCTACTCCGACGTCAGAGAAAAGTGACTACAATTTCCATTCTCAGTGAGAGGAAAAGGCTTTTCTCTTTACAAGGTACAGTTCCCTCTAATCCATTTCCTCATGAATTCCCTGGAGTCTGACACTCCTATCACAAACAATTTCCTGTGACCTTTTCTCTATCCTCATCCACTCCAGCCACTCTGGGGCACTTGGCCACACTGCCACCCTCTCTGACATGCCATCTTGGGTGGGGGTGGGATCTCAAGGAATCATGCAGCCCGACGCCCTTTCTTAAGCCCCTCTGCTGGTCAGAGAGATTTCTCAGGGGCCCTCCAGAGGAGACTCCCAGACCTCCTCCACTGGCTGCCCTCACACCCACCGCCTTTCCCTGCTAGGTGTCCTGATAACTTGGGGTGCTTCCATGTTCTAGGCCTCCAATACTTGGTCCCAGTCTGAGGAACCCCAGGTTCACAGTCCTAAAGAATCATGAACTTGAGGACGGGAGCTGAAATGTGAGAAAAGGCCACAAAGGGTATTCCTCTTGAGTTGGGAATGACAAAGTCTACGTGAGAAAGATACAAAATCTTTGACGTGAGGACAGTATGTACACAGACCGAAATGGCTACAGCTCAAAGATCTAAGAGCTGGTTCATTGCCCGGGATTGAAAGTACAAAGAGCTCCAATAGAGGCTGGAATCAATTCATGGCCCTGTGAGTCTTCACTGAAAGAAACCAGGAGGTGTGGGGATAATCCTGACCACCAGGGCTGCTGCTGGGAAGCGTCCTTTGCCAAGAGCCCAGCAGCAGAGTCCCGCAGTCTCTGGCGCTGGCCTCAGCCGAGGGCAAGGCCACCGACTCTGTGGCCTGCAGTCAGGCCTTCCCAGTCACCCCCGGGCCAGGTCTGGTCCCAGCCTGCAGTTCCTTGTGCTGTACCCTGTCACCTTCACAATTATGTTTCACTCTTACAGGTCTCCCTGAGCCTCTGGCCTGACCATAACACCCTAATTGATTAGGAAAAGAAGTGAGGGCTTAGAGGAAATCCTTGCCCATCTTCTAAAGTCCCGGTCAGCCCTTTACCTGGCCCTCGGCCTGTGGCCATGGCCACACCAGCCACACCTTTGGCAGAACCCTGGCCTCCCCGCAGGTCGTGGTGCTACTCACTCGGGGGGTCGGGTGTCCGGCCCCAGGGCCCTCTGCAGGGAGATGCGGTCACTGGCAAAGGCATTGAAGCAGTGCTTCCTGTAGCCCTCATTCTTCTCCTGGGTCTCCTGAGGCGTCCACTCTTTCTTCTGAAATGCTTTCCCGTCTGCCCCAGGGCCGTTGGGGTCCTGTGGTGGCCGTTCCCAGAAGGGCTTCAGCTCAGCTGGGGTGTAGAACCCGGGGAGGCAGGACTGGTTTGTGGAGGCCAGTGTCTGCTGGGGCTCCGGAGCCCTGATCTGGAACTTGGGCATCGAATCCCTAAGGTTGTGCACGGCCCCCAGCATGAGGTCCAGGACGTGGTCCTTCTGGCTCACCAAGGACTTCAGCCACGGTTTCTCTGTGGCCTGCTCCCTGCCGCTTACGTCCCTCTGCAGGATGAAGAGGAAGAGTGCGAAGGCGCTGCCCACCACGGCCAGGCGCGCGGCCACGTGGCGCCTGCGCAACAGCCTCATCCTGGCGGAACCAATGGGGACCTCGGCTGGGTCAGCTTCGAGTGCTGGGCCCGGCCCTGGAAACAGCTCGATGTGTCGTGGTGGCCACACCCTGGGGCCTCGGCCTGAGAAGCGGGGAATGAGAGAGAGAAATGAGCCGAGGCAGAGGTGGGGAGGGAGGCAGGGGATCTGGGCTTCGCGTCCAGGCTCTGCTGCTGAATAGTGACATCACCTGAGCCCAGTCACGTCACTTTCCTGCACCTAAACTTCCTCCATCCAGAAAATGAGGAAAACGGACTCTGGAAAAGGACATTTCTGCCTGAAGATTCTGACGTGCAAGGATCTAGAATAACTGGAACACTGAAACTCTACATGAAGAGATTTAATCAACTTAACCACTTTGAGAAACAATTTAGCATTCTCTAGAAAAATTTAAAGCGCACACACCCTATGACCCCACAATTCCTCTCCTGGTTTTATATCCCAGATAAACTCTGGTGCACATATACCAGGAGGCATGCACAAGGACGTAGCAGCACTGACGAAAAAGGCAAAAGTTAGGAACGATTTTTGTCAGTGTTATAATGAATAAATCGTGTGAAATACCCACAGCATAGAGGACTGCACAGCAATGACAAAGAATGAACCACTTCTACATGCCACGACACAGATGCAACGCTGAGTGAAAAAAAAAGCTGCAGAAAGATACATCCAGTATGATTCCATTGATTGATAGAAAATTTAAAAACACATAAAACTAAAAAACATTGTTTATGAATATAAAAATGAATATGTGTGGGATTTCCCTGGCAGTCCAGTAGTTAGGATTCCATGACCTCACTGCCGTGGGCCCAGGTTCAATCCCTAGACAGGGAACTAAGATCCTGTAAGCCGCTGGGCGTGGCCAAGAGGGAAAAAAAAAAAAAGGATATGTGGTAGAGCTACATATAAAGAAAACTAAAGAAACAGTGAAACCAAAGTTTCTGAAGAGGGAGAAAAGATATGAGAATAAAGGCATACAGGGGACTTCAAGGTGAAGTGGTTTTTTTTTAAAAGTGGATGGTGGCAGGACTTCCCTGGTGGTCCAGTGGGTAAGACTCTGTGCTCCCAATGCAGGGGGCCCGGGTTCGATCCCTGGCTGGGGAACTCCATCCCACATGCACGCCACGACTAAGAAGTCTGCATGCCGCAACTAAAAAGGATCCTGCACGCCCCAACAGCGATCTTGTGTGCGACGACTAAGACTGAGCGCAGTCAAAATAAATAAATAAATATAAATAAAGTGGATGGTGGCTGCTGGTGGCACTGCTATTCTTTGTACCCTACACAATTTTACAAGTATTCTTCTGTACCTACTTATATTTAATAACAAAGTCTTTTTTTTTAAATCTAAGATTCTAATGACAGCATCTCCCAGGCAAGACCATAGCCCCCAGCATTTACGCCCACGTATGTCATCCCAGGGGTCAGAGGAAGAGTGTTTGCAAAGCTTTCTGTAGACAGCTCTGCAAGTATAAGGCTCACAGGGTAAGGACTAGACGCTGGTGGCAACAAACCTGGACACAAATTCTGGATCTGCCGCTTCTAATAACAACAGCACCTCCTTCCTAGGGTTGTTTGTTGTAAGGATTAAGTTCAATGAAATAATTCATGGAAAAAGCTTAGCAGTCTCTGCACTCAGTAAGTGCTCAAAAAGTGTCAGTTTTTATCAGTAGCAGCTGTGTGACCCTCGGGCAAATGACAACCTCTCTAAGCCTCAACTTCCTCATCTATACAGTGGGGGTAACTAATACCTAACCCACAGGGTGGTGGTGAGGATTAAATCAGAAATAACATATGCAAAATACTTGGCAGAGTGTCTGGCACAGACCGAGCCCTCAATTATTTCTGTTATCATAATTAATAAATCCCTGCTCAGTTTCCCAGCAATCATCCTCAAGCACCTGGTCTTTGGCCAAAGCCACACTCATTACTCTGTCTTACTTAGAAGTAACTCCAGCTGAGCTGTGCTGTTGTTTAAACACACAAGCTGCTGCCTGTGGAGAAGCCTGGTGTTCGGAGTCACTCGGATCCACTTGGGGCACGTGTGGCTGTCATGATGTCAAGGGGAACAGGGATCACTTTGGGCTGGGGGAGACAGGTAGTTTTCTTTTAAAGTGTCAGATTCAGCAGTAACAGCAAAAATCAAATCAAATCTCTTTGAGCGTCTATTTTATATTAGGTGTCGTCTGGGAGATAGAGGAGACTTGTTCATTCTGCCAGTTATTGACTGAGCTCCTGCTTCATGCCAGGTACTCTGCCAGATGGAGGAGATACAGAGAGGAGCAAGCCCAGCCTTCAAGGAGCGTACAGTCAGTTGGGGGAGTCAAATTTTAAATAGCGATCACCCAGTGAGAAGACAGCGTGAGAGAGGCACCCTTGGGGGCTGAGGGAGAGAGGATGCAGTAAACCCAGCCAGTGGGGAAGGGTGATGTTTGTGAAGTCCTTCAGGGGAGAAGCTTGGGCTGAGCACTAACCCACACGTGGGAGTTGGCCAGTGAGGTGAGCACATTTCAGGTAGAGGGAACAGCACGTAGAAAGCCCTAGAGGCAGGAGACAGCATGGCCCATCAGAGAATTCCAAGTAGTTTGGTTTGGTGGGAGTATGAAGCCTGATGGGAATTGCAGATGATGGGTTTGGAGAGGTGGCTGAAACCAAGTCATCGTGGCAAGGAGTTTGCCCTTGACCTGAGGTATGGGGAGCAGTAAAGAATGAGTGGGAGCCCAGCATTATAGGAAGACTAGTATGATAGCTGGTGGAGGGTCTTCAAGAGATAGACCTGACTGGCAGCTGGATGGCCAGTTAAGAGAAGCTTGGAGGTCTGACCCAAGACAGCAGCAGTGTGGATGAGGAGGAAGGATGTGGTGCTAGGAAAACTCCCTTGGGTGATGGCGTGGGATAATTCATCCCAGCTGGGACACAGAGGGACAGAGAGAGGTGTAAGACCATCCCTTTCCCCATGGGATTTTAAAATCTAGTTGGAGGACAAGAACCAGTAGCACTGGGTTCAGGGAGGGAACAGGAGCAGGAAAAAGATCTCTCACTGGATACTCTTTAGCACTTTGAACCCTGACTACATTCCCTATTCAAAAATGAATAAAAGTAGACCTGAGCAATAGCGCAGACAAGTTGAGAATGCTAGAGCACCCTGTGGACTTGAAGAAGGCTTCAAGGAGGAAATGGAGATTCCATGTAGAGGCGGTGTCCTGTCCCAGGGGTTGCTGGGCCAGCACAGAGCGTTCTGCCTAATCCTGACACCTCATCAATTCTGCAACTGCCCCAGCTAAGCAAAGACTGAGGGCTGCAGAATGGGGAAGTGTCTGCAATGACAGTACGGAAACATCCTGCAGGCTACATCTTCCCTGATACTTTGTCTAGCTGCCACTCCAGCAAGAAAGAAGGAGCAGAGTTAGAAACAAAGGCGTGGTACAGGCATATCTCGGAGATATTGTGGGTTTAGTTCCAGGCCACCGCAAGAAAGTGAGTCACACAATTTTCTGATTCCCCAGTGCATATAAAAGTTATGTTTATAGGATACCATAGTCTATTACGTGCACAAGAGCATTACATCAAAAAAAAAAAAAAGAAAAGAAAAAACCTTCATTAAACAATAACACTGTTGGAAAGATGGCAACAATAGACTCGCTCAACACTGAACTGCCACAAACCTTCAATGTGTAAGAAATGCTGTATCTGTGAAGCAAAATAAAGAGAAGCATAATAAAACCTGGTGTGCCTGTAAAGCTGAGTTCCCAGCTGCTGCCAAGTGCTTAAGACTCACCTCCTCTAGGAAAGCCTCCCTGACTGACTCACTCAGAATCACCCAGGTCACGCCAACTCCCTCCTCGTGGCATTGCTTTGCAGTCCCTTGCGGCGTGGCTTCCCTTTGTTCCTTTTTCCCCCCGGAGAGACTTGGGGTTAAATTGAGTGCTTCCCAGGCATCTGCTCTCTTGATCCAACCTGGCTGTCGAAGGCTTTCTCTCTGGTGCCTGCAGTTCCTCAAGGTACTAACCACATCCTGAAATGAAACAAGACACCTGTGATTAGCATTGGCAGAAGGGACTCGGTCTCTGGTTTGTTTGCTCAGCATGCGAGCGATGGGAAAGAGTTTCTTAGAAGGGACAAGTAATCCAATGGAAGCCAGAAGACTTTGGGGTTAAGGATTCCTGCTCTCTGTGTAGGAGACGATTCCCAGACGTATGGCTGGCAAGGCTGGGGAGGTCACCAGCCTTGGGGAAGAAATATCCCTATTGCACACAGTCCTTTGGCAAGAGCAGGGCTTCACACGGTCCTTCCCGCAGTGCAGCTCCCGCACCTTCGGGCTGGCCACCAGGTCCGCTGGCAAGTATGCCCACGGCCCTCACCCACTCACTCCCTTCCTGCTGCTGCTGAGTGTGCACTTCCGACTCGTTCCCCTCCAACCACCCTTGGGATTGCAGCACATCAGACCATCCTGGTTTTAGTACTGAGATGATGCCAGAAATCCTCTTACTCTTGAACAAATTGGACCTTTTTTCCTGGCCTCACCATTCAGAATATAAATTTACCTTCTACTGGTATAAGGGAACTGAGACTTCACCCAGTCCAATGTCTATCAAACCGTTGACTGCAACTCATGATACGATTGTGAAATAAATTTAAAGTGTTGCAAATCAGCATAAAAAAAAAATTCTTTAAAAGATCATACCAGACTAGAATGAAAAGGAAAATACCAAATACCATTACATCACATGTAATACAGGTAACTATTGTTTAGTTAAAATTTCATTTCAGTTATTATACCGACATAGAGTGTACCGAAAGTCCTAGTCGTTTTAAGCTGTAACTTCAGAAGTATAAATGCTACAGACTTACCAAGAACATCATTGAAAAGTTTTACTTAAATTTCTTTCACCTTATTTTTATGAATTTTGAATAATAAATTTTTATTTTCATGTTTGTCTCCATCCATTGAAGATGATAATTTCCTGATACAAAATAAAAATGAAAAATTTTTTATTCAAAATTCACAAAGGTAAAAGAAATTTAAATTATTAATTTTCAAATGATGTTTTTTCTTAGTTTGTAGAATTCATACATCTTATGTGATTAAAGTGTAAAACTTTCCCAAGGGAATTCCCTGGTGGTCCAGTGGTTAGGACTCAGCGCTTTCACTGCTGTGGCCTGGGTTCAATCCCTGGTGGAGGAACTAAGATCCTGCAAGCCAAAACTTTTCTAAGACTTTTGGGATACCCATCACACATAAATGGGTACTAAGTTTTCTTGTAAAATGTCTTTCTTACTTTGGTCCAGTCAAAAAGCCAGTGATACAGTCTAATTCCTCTATTTTACATCCTAGCCTCCTCCAAGAAGGCTTCCCAGATCTGTTGCAGAGTTCCTGTCTCCCCTGTCCCATTCCCTTAGCAAACTGTTTATACTTCTACTTAGGCCTTATCACAGTCCGTCCTCTCTCACACCTTTGTGAACTCTGGGACCTGAGAGGACAAGTTGTTTTCACCTTTTTATCACTTGCAAAGTCTAGCACAAGGTTTACATGTAGCAGATATTCCACAGACTCTTGTTAAATGAGATGAGGTCAGTGGGGTTAACACGGCCCATTTAAAGCCACAAGGGTGAGCGCTGGCTTCACTCACTGATGTTCTGTATGCACTTACGCCAACAAGCACACGTGTTACATGAAATTCTGTTGTTACACATCAGTGTGCCACTTGGACTAGGTCTGAGTTCAGAACTCTCATTTGACAGCGAGGCCAGAGTGGTTAGGTGACTTCTCTTGTGTCACACAGCTCATGATGCCCATCTCCCAACTCCCAGGCCACTGCTCTGTTCCCACCCTCTTCCCTCCCCCTTGGGGGGTCACCTGGGGAGCTTGGGGACTGGGTTTGGCTCTCCTGAGCCTGGGGCAGGGCTATTTTCCAGAACCTCCCAGTTCCACTCATAGACCCTCCCAACCTCTCTTCCTCCCCCTTCCCCCCCACCCCCACCCCTTCTCCAACTCCCACCTAGGACTGCAAATGCTTTAAAGATGCTGCAAATGAAAGTTCCAGGTGAAGTTTCAGCTTTTGTGAAAGCCAGGGTCAGCCATCCAGAACACGCCCTTGCTGGCCAGGTGGCCTCTTTGTAACAAAGTTTCTTTATGTTTATCCATGGAGCTGCTCACCTCCTGGAGACGTGGCAGCCAGGAAGTTAGTAGTGGCAACACCACCTACAGGGATGTTTGCTCAAGTTAGTCAGACTATCGCTCAATTACAGGTTTCTTCTTCTTAGAAAAGGGATGACTGTTGCCACTCTCACTGGGAGCAGGTGTGGAGGAGCTAACAGCAGGTTAGGGAGGGGAAAGGTCAATTTCAAGCTACTAGTTAAGGGAGGGAGCCAAGAGGCTGTTTTGGACAAATGATTCTCCCTTTCTTCCTAGCAGCACTTTCTGGCCATCAGACCCAGCCAGCATTTCACTTCCTCTGTTCTCCTGCTGTGAACAAGGTACAGCAGCAAATTATCTCCTCCAAACCCTTCCTCCCACCTCTGACCCTTTATCATTACAGAATGCTGGGAGGTTTTCACTTTTCCTCATAATTACACCTTCAAGACACTTCAGCTTTCCCCCTGGACTAAAGCTGCAGTATGTGGCGTATTTTCCCAGAAAGATGCACTGAAAGTTATTTCAGTAGCCAGTCTGTCAAGTTTTCTCCCCGGCAGATGTAGGTTCATGTTTTGTTTGCATAACATTTTAAGCTTTAGTTATCCAAACACAGATTTTTCCATGAAAAACCCAACTCGGACTTCCTAGGTGGCGCAGTGGTAAAGAATCCGCCTGCCAATGCAGGGGACACGGGTTCGAGCCCTGCCCTGGGAAGATTCCACATGCCATGGAGCAACTAAGCCCGTGTGCCACAACCATAAAAAAAAAAGAGTAGCCCCTGCTTGCCACAGCTAGAGAAAGCCCGTGTGCAGCAACGAAGACCCAATATATAAATAAATAAATAAATTAAAAAAAAAAAAAAGGAAAACCCAACTCAACTTTACTCACACTGTATACCTAGAATATGCTTGGCATCTAGTAGGTGCTCAGTAAATATTTCTTGATTTATTCTCAGTTTGTGAAAGTCACTGAAGATCTAAATAATGTGACCAAACAGGAAGTTCAACAGCTCACAGGTTTTTGTTACTGGAGGACCTCCAGACCCTGCCAAGCGGGGCAGGGATGGGCAACTGAGCCTTGAGACTCCTTGGAATCCAGGGATAAAGAAGGACCCCAGGTGGGCATAAGCTGGGAACCCTGGTGACAATCAGGCTGGGTTTGAGAGAAGACCAAAAAAAAAAAAGAATTGCATCTTATCATCCTTTAATTGGCAGGGGAAGGGGAACGGATGGTAAAGTTTAACAGGAGGGGTATTCCTGAAGGCCTGCACTGGTCTCCAGATTCGGGGGCAGGTGATGGGGAGGACAGAACTGAAGTTTTCCCTTCTCTCCTCACCGCACAGTGTGCTCCTGGCTTGAGGACTTCTACCCAGGGCCACTGGATATCAATGTGCCACACCCTGAACTCAGGATTTGTGCCTTGCCCCCTAAGCTAGCCAGCCTTCCCAATTTCCCCATTGCTGCCAGTAGCATCGAAATCCTGGAAACAACTCCTGCCCCTACTCTACTCCTCTAAACCGTCTGCGACGTCAGGTTCGCGCCACGCCCACTCCCAAGTCTGGCTGATTTCTTCTCTGCCTCCTGGATCCTCCTCTTCCTCTCTATGTGCCAACACTGTCATCTGAGACTGTGCTCTTGCGGCCCAGCATCTGGAGGATCAGCAGAAGCTGCCTGCCAGCCTCCTCTGCTCAAGCGTCTCTCGCCCTTTCGCAATCATTAGAGCCATATTCATATCCCTTTAGCGCCATTTGATTATAGCAGAAACATGGCCTGGGCAGTCGGCTTCCTGTCTGCTACTCACCCTCACCGGCTCTCTTTTCCTCTTCAAAGCGTTTCCCTTATATTCTTGCTAATAAGCAAGCCATGTTTCTTTTCTCTCTCAAATTCTTACCTGAAACTCCCCTCCTCCAAGAAGCCTTCTTAGACTAAGGTGCATCTCGCTACTCTCAGTATCGGGTGTATTTTTTTCCAAGTTTCACTGCCCACATTTCCCCATGTGGGACTTCCTCACTAGATTCTTATGGGGGAGGGAGGACCAACGAGTCTAGACATTGGGCCATCTAGATTCTGTTTTCTTTCTTCTTCCCAATCCTTAAATCCTAGTCCCCAATCCTCTGCCTCTAGTATGCTTTTCCCGACAACTTCAGCTAGCTTTCTGACCCCTGCAGCACCTCTCTGTCCTGAGGTATTTGGTTGTTAATTCCACTGCCCTGATCTGTCCGTTCTTTGTTTTCTGTTATATGTAGAGCTGAGGGTGAGGACTGGGTTTCTTCCTTTCTTCAAATCTCGACCTAGGGCTCAGGACCAGGCAGCACAGGGAACAAGAGAATAACCCGACCTCCCAAGGGCTCTCAGGTGCCACAAAAGAGTCTTGCAACAGTTCTTTTTCTCCCCAGACTGAGCCCATCCTTGTTCACTGGGCAAGCCTTTTACACAGCACAATTACAGCTTTGAGCTCTGAGCTCGACACAGAGACAGGCACTGCCCTGCACTTGACCTCTCACTTATTCAAACCCTCACTCTCATTCCCATCACATGAGAAAGGACATTTTGGGCCTTCCTAGATAGGGGCAGAGGGGTGTATGATGAGCCAAGTTTGTCCAAATCCTTGGCACAGTCACTGGGTCCCTCTGGTACATAGAAACCCACTTTGGTCCTCAGCTTCACTTCTAGGGCTGGAGATGTCAAAACACATCCATGGAACCAGAGGAGGTTTGGGACAATACCACCACCATTTTTAATATTACTACTTACCACATCAAGTCAACAAACGGTTGTCTTTTCCATTTTACACATAAGGTAACTGAAGCACAGGGAGGTTTAGTAACCTGACCAAGATCACACAGCTAGAAGTGGCAGAGGCAGAATTTGCTTCCAAGCCCACCCTCATTTTTTTTTTTTTTTTACAAACAGAACCCCACTTTATTAGCAGTTAGTTCAAGATTGTACATTAATGGAGGAAGGTTCCCACTTTTAACACAACCCAAAACGGCTGGTTTGAGAGCCCTGATCAGGTAAGTGGGGTAGCGCCCTCATCTCTACTCCTCTCCCACCCCCACAAGGGAAGGAAACCTCTGCCTGCTCCCCTAACGTGCCCCCCACCCTCTCCAGTCAGCCCTCTCCTCTCCCCAGGAAATGACAGGAATTTCATGCACAAATTACAAAAGGAGCCCTCTTGCTGATAATAAAAGCTAGCACAGTCATAGAAAACCCTCTCCGCCCTCATTCTCCTCAAGGGCCACAGAGAGGAAAGAGAGAGGGAGGGATGAACTTTCTAGGATAAAACACAGCCAGAGTGTCCCCTAGGCCCTTAACATTGACCCCACATAAAGCCTACACCTCTCCCTTGTGGGAGCTAAAAATTCTCTCAAAGCCCACTATCTTAACCATGACACCACGAAGCCTTGCACTTGGCTGGTGCCTGGAGCTTTGCCAAAGCATTTTCATATACACCTTCTCATTTGCTCCCCACCCAGGGAGTGTTTATGTGATTTGGCCAAGGCTAGACAACTAAATTAGTGACAGAGCTGAGCCAGCTCTCTGCCTCCATTATACCCACTGCCTTGGCCCTAGGGTTAGCTGCTCCTCTGATTCCTGATTTCTGTTCTAGGCGATAGCTACATGGGCTAAGCCCATGTCATATCTCCTGTTCAGGTTTCTCCCAACTATGGGCTATGATGTTTCTGATCTCAGAGGGCATTTGACATGCCTCAGGGCTTCCCCTTCTTAGGCCTGAGTTTTTCCATGCTGCTGTGGGTAGGAGTCAGCTGTTCTGCTAACTGTGGGCAGTGATTACCAAAGATGAGACCATCTCAGGCAGTCCAGTATCCTTCGTGGTTCCACCAGCTCCAGGCTACCTCTTGCCTTTGACAGGTCTGCCCTGCATACTGCCCTGGTGCTCCTGAAAGTAGTCTCCTCTTGCTACCTCTGGGTGCCTAAAGTGAATGGCATTGTTGAGAAACAGGAGCTAAGGAAGTAACTGCAATGATACTGGCTTCTGCTGGATAATTTGAATTAAAGTATATTTCAAATCCCTCACCTTAGCTTGTATTATTCATCACATGCATTTGCCTGTCTCATCCTTTTCACCCTTCCTGTGATGGGCAGAGACACAGCTCATCCGAGAGGAGAATGGGGTGGGGGTAGGGCACACATTTCTCTGGCAAAATGAGCACAAGCTCCAGGTTCTTTGGTGTGACCAGAGTTGTTAAGCTCATGCAGCATCTGTTAACTGCATCTGTGGGTCTGGCAGTGCAGCTTTGGAACCCTCTCTGTGAATGTTGCAATGGGTGGTTGGCTAATAGCGGGGTCTGGTCTATGCTTTGCTGGCAAATTGACACCCCCGCCCCCCTCCCCCCCAACCACACAGGAGAGCCCTGTCCTACTCTCTGCAGAGGTCAGGGTCTGGGAGGACTGGCTCTGGGGGCAAGTAACAAACTATTTCTCCTTTCTGGTTAGCCTGGGGTTCGGAACAAGTGACAGGAAATCAGGAAGTTGGTGACAGTCACAGTCATGACCACCCATCAGACTCCCTCCTCATAATACAATGTACACATCTTCCGCCCCTCCCCCCCCCCCCCAAGGCTCAAGTCTCCAGAGGGAGGACATCTGAGACCCTACCCCCACCGGAAGCGCGGCAAGGGCAGGAGGGAACCTCTTTGAAAGATTTTCTGTAGCAGAGCATAGGGGGTGGCCCAATGTGGGGTGATGGGGAACAGAAGGGATGCGGGGGGCATGGGTGGGTGAAGGGTAGAGGCCGTAGAGTCCCCGAGGGGAGTGCCCTGACTCGTCCCTCTCCCATCCTACCCCCCTCCAGGTCCCAGAGCCCTAAGCTTTTCTTTCGTCCGTTAAGGAAGGCGCAAAGGTGGAGGGGGTCCTACTGAGGGAAGAGCTAGAGGCCACCACGACAGATGGACCAGCCCGGTCCTGTCCCTTCATTTTACTGTCGGGGGTGGCAAGGAAGAAGAGGAGGAGTAGAAGGTCGGCGGTGGGGGGAGGTGGGGAGCAAGGACTTGGCAGAAGGGAGCTCCACCGGCTGGAAGTCCCGAGAAGCAGGAGAGCTCTGGGTTCCAAGTCCTGGGGAGGGTCGCGGGCTGCTTCAGCCGCTTACCTGTCGCGCCCAGGCAGAGCCGCAGCCGCGCGGCCGTGCTGCTCACGGGTTTTCGGACGGGATGTCCTGGAGGGCGGAGCCGGGGCGGGCCCTGCACGGCCACCCGAGCGCGTCCTCCCCGCCCCTCCCGGGCCAGGTGCAGGCGGCCGCCCGCCGCGCCCCCGAGTCCTGATGCGCCCTGCGGAACCCTCGGCGGCTCCGGGCTGCCCCCCGGCCCCATGCACCCAGCCCGCCGCCGCTGCTGCTGGCTGCCCGGCTGCTCCAGCTTCTCCGGATCTCAGCAAACCCCGGGGGGCAGTCTCCGCGGCCAGGCTCTCAGCGCCGATAAAGATTGGAGGGTCCCAGCCACCCCAAAGACGACAGGCATTAGCCGAGCCGCCGGGGGCGGAAGCGGCGTGTGCATGGAACCGCGGCGTGCGGCGCGCGGGCTCAGTGGCTGCGCTGCCGAAGCGCTCAGATCCCGGAGGCAGAGGCGCCGGAGCGGAGAAACGCAGCCGGGCAGAGGTGCCGCAGGGCTCCGTCCCAGGTTTGCTTCTCCTCGGCGAGGTGGTCTTGACTCCTCCTCTCCACCCAACAATAAGAGCAGGGAATTTGCTGTGTGCCACGGACAATGCTAAGGTCTTCACGTGCCAGGTCTCAGGGAAGTCCCAGTCCCAGCAGACACCTACGATTATTGTCCGGAATATACATGGGAGGCGGCTGATCACACAGCTAGAGAGGGCCGCTCAAAGTGGGGTTCCTGGACCAGCAGCATCAACGTCATCTAATTTGTTAGAGATGTAGATTCTTGCCTCCCACCCCACCCCAGACCTAAATAATCCGAAACTCTGGGGATGGGGCTCAGCAATCTGTATCATGAAAAGCCCTCCAGGTGATCCTGGTGCACGCTCAACTCAGAACCACCGAACGAGTAGTGGCAGAATCCAAATGAGTAAATTCAGTTCTTAAACCCACGCTCTGAATCATCCCCCTCAGGGTGCTCACCGGTTCAATCCAGCTCTAAGGTTCTGGATGTAATCCTCTGGGTCCTTGTCTCAGTAATAGAGAAGGACCACTCCAGATAGCCGATAATTTGGAGATTTTCTGTCGTAGAAAGTTCGACCACCAATTCTGTTTTTCTTCTGTTTTGATATTTGAACGAGTTTGTATTTCTAAGTCCGTAGGACCTGGGAGTAGGGGTGTGGGTGGGTAGATCTGAGCAAGAAGGAAGTTGTAACATGAACTGGGAAGAGCGGGGGGATGGGGTGGGGTGGGGGAAGCCGGTGGGGATTAACAGTTGGATGGAAAGAAGTAACCTTGTTTTGTAATCTGGGACCCCAGGGTGGAATTAAGCTATTCAGAAGGATGCCAGAGCTTTTCCAGTGGTGGATTGTGGAGCGAGGAGGCCAATGGAGCATGGAGAAGAAGATCTCGCCCAGCCACACTAGATCAGGAGGCCGGTGAAGGATGGACATTCCCAAAGGACTAGAAAAGGGAGGCATCCGCTCACTCTGCTCACCTATCTTCTCCCCTAACACCAAGCAGCTGAGTAATTCCCGCCGCCCCTCACCCCCCAACTCCCTTCCTTTCATATTAGAGACTCTTTCTGGGGTTTAAATTCCTAAAGAGAGACTTTCTACAGAGTCTGCTTTGATCATCTGTTTTGGTTCCTTTACAGACCCTCGGGATTCATTCTAACTCCCGCTGCTCCCACTGCCTGATTCCATAGCTACCTTTCTCAGAATAAGGGCATTTCCTGTTGAAGACTGTGGGATGCTGCCCCTCATTTCTCTCTTTCTGGGGGCTTGACACTCCTGTGCGTGTCTGACCCTATAGCCTTTGCACCACCCTTCCTCTAACTCTGCTCTGTGACTCTCAGGGGTTGTGTGATTCTGATCTGACCCTTGAGCCTTAGTCAGGACCCAGCCCGCACCGAGGGTGATGGGCTAGACTGGACTCACAGCCTCAGTTCTTCCCCAGGACAGAGTCATGACCACTAACCCCATCCTGGAGTCCCTGAGAGGCAGATGCCTGAGGAAGCAGCCTCAGTCTGTGTTGTGTGCTCCACATTCCGGAAGCAAATTACTCATTCAGTTTTACTTTAGCTGACTCTGGTTTTAAACATGACTTTGAGTCCTTGGAACAATGAGCGGCCTGATTTGGAGGCACACATAGTCTACAGGAAGTGTGACCCCACCCCTAACGTGTCATGCACTGACTGAGCTGTTCTCTCCTCGCAGGAAGGACTGGAGTTGAGCCACACAGAATGATTACTGCTATTAAAAAACAGTTTTCTTTAATTGCAAACGTTATAAAGGCACCTGGTTAAAAAAAAACCCAAGCACTAGATAAAGGTATACAGTGAAAGATACGTTTCCTTCACTCCTCTCCAGAAATCACCTCTGCCCACTCATGACCGAAACTTCCCATCATCAAGCTCTTCTGCAGGACAGGCCTGGATTCCCCACTCCTCAAGCAGTCCTGTGAATTTATGTTATTTTTCCTCAGAATCTTATTCTTATTTTCTTGGCCATTTTAGATTCTGTGTTTTGGGTATTTAGAAGTTTCGCTTTTCACAGCAGTGTGCTTCAGGGGGTTTCCCCTCCTCAGGCAGGAAGTGTGGTTGGCTGGGGGGAGCAGATCGGTGGAAGCAAGCCAGACAAGAACAGCCCTGGAAGGCTGTTGACATCAGCCTTATCGAGTCTCTTAGGCACGTGGTCCCTGGCAAAGGGACACCCACCTCTGGGTGGGGCGGAATAAGGGAGACCTGCCCACCAGGAGGAGGTGCTGGCTTCACTTGGGAGGGAAAGTTTGCCTGAGAAGCTGTCACGAGAGCCCCAGGGAGGTCAGGAGGGAGGGCAGGCCCACCCACCTTACCAGTGACTGTACCCCTCCCCCACCTGCTGCGGGTGCCTGAGCAGCGGAAGGAACCTAACACACCCCTGTCCCGTGAACTTCTTTAGCCTCAGTTTCTTATCTGTAAGGACTAATGGTACCTTAGGGGTGGTTGTGCAGGTGGAGCAGATAACTAACGTGAAAACGGGGTAGTTCGGGTCTTCTGTTATATCTATCTCTTTTCTCCCTCGTTCCACCCTTCCTCTTTCTCATCTCATTCCCATGCTCTGAAGAGAAACCATGAAAGTAAGAAATATTCTAGGAACCCAGGCAGAGCTGTTACAGGTTGTGCCATAGTCATTCATGCATCACCATTCACTCCCCTCTGTGGGACTCATCCGTCAAAAGGTATAGTATTATTTTTATGGTTGAGTTGTTAGATTAAATAAGTGAAATGTTTAACCTAGTGCCTGCTTTACAATAAGCGCTCAATAAATGTTAGTCGTTATCACTAGCTGTTTTCCTTCTTCCCTTCCTACCTTCAACAATAGCATGTTAGCCCACCGTGCGTTAGCCTCTATGCTAGGTATTGGGTAGGACCAGAGACACAAAAGTAAAGAATCCACTTCTTTCTCCTCAGGACACCTTTAACCTAGGAAGGGAGGCTGATGCATGTAAACAGGATTATGACAGGGCAGAGCCAGGACTCTAAAGCTAGGCAAGTGCTTTTGGTGCAAAATTAAAGGGGGCACCAAAAAACTCAGTAATCAAGTAGTATATAATGCAATATTTAAAAACATCAAAATCAATGCAAAAATATCTGTGATGAACAAAATATGAACAGTTTAAAACAAAGAGAAAGTGCTCTGCTGAGCCATATTGGAGACTGAGGTAAAAGAAAAAATGTGCACCCAATATCCATGTTTTTTTTTTTTTTTCTGTTAATGTTTTTTTGGCCATGCCACACAGCTTGTGGGATCTTAGTTCTCCAACCAGGGATCAGACCCAAGCCCTCAGCAGTGAAAGTGCGGAGTCCTAACGACTGGACCACTAGGGAATTCCCTATCCATGTTTTTCTCTATTCTTTCTTTCCTCCCTTCCTCCTCCCTCCCTCCTTCCCCCCTCCCTCCCTCCTTCCTTCCTTCCTCCTTCCTCCTGACTCCCTTCCTTCCTCCCTCCTTCTTGAAGTTTTTGCCTCACTGCTTATTAATTCTCGTGGAATCTTTCTTATTTATTTTCAATAGGTAACGTGCATATGGCACAACAATCAAAAGTTCGCAAGCATAGTGAGCTACTCCTATCCCTGGTCCCCTAGTTTTCCTCCCCAGGAGCAGCCACTGTTACCAGTTTCTTTTGATTCTTTCTAGAAACATAGCCCAGAGAAGGAGTCACCCTGATTTTAGCAAGTACCTTAAATAGTAATTTTTTTCATTATAGTGTCTGAGTGGTTAAAGTTATTTTAAAGGCAGTCAACTTGCTGAGCTCTCTTTGTGGCTCTGATAGATTTCCAGTGGACTCTCTTGGGTTTTCTAGGTAGACAGGCCTAACAACAGCACAGGATTCTGGCAAAGTGAAAACAGTTTTGGAATGAGACCTGGGCTGAAACTTGGCTCTGTCTGATTTTAAATCCAGCCTTTAGAAAATGTTGGCACTCTCCAAAGGCAGCATGTAAGTACAGAGTGGTCCTTCTTCCCAGGTGTGGTGAGTAGAGTGGGCAGAGGCCGCACAGAGCCAAGTACTGCTCCTCTGCCCTCTCCTGGGTTTGTTTTAGGATTTGCACAGATCCAGAGGGCTTTGATCTCGGGGATTTCTAAACACCCAGCGATCAGGGGGAGAGACTGAAGGGGAAGCCCTAAACTACAATAACCTTTTCTTTCTCCATGAATGGAATGTGAGTTATGTTTACTGAGAGCAGATTAAAATAGATTTTATTGTTTGAAATCATGGATTTATAGCTCTTTAAAGAGCTGCTGATTATCAGCAAAGCCTACAAACCCACCCCACCCCCAGCGTAGTAGTGGGGAAAAACAGTCCTGCACAGTAAGAATGTGTAAAGGTTTTCTCACAGGTGGGACCCACTGCCAGACAGGGAATTGGTGGTATTTGGTGAGGAGTGGTACTAAGAAACACCTATAGTTAGTGAGGAAGAAACCCAGATTTTTACTTACTCATGGAATTTTATTAATTTGAAGGGATGCTCCAGAACATCTCTGATCCCTTTATCCACTCCGTGGAAAAGATGACTGGGGATATGGATTATCTAGTTTATTTATATCACATATTTTTTTTCAGCAGGACCTTAGAGGGGCATGAATAAATTCCTTTTGTATCTTACACCACCAGGAAAAGACAGACCTGAGGTGTTGCCTTGATATAAGTACATTCCTCCAGACTGAAGTAAGATGGGACAGCATTATATTGTCATAATGAAGGGTGAGCTGAAACTTTGCAAATATATTGGCTCCCTTAGTAATTATCACGACTTAAAATATCGTGGGGTTCAGCTGTTACAAGAGGTTTACAGAACACTGTTCCAGGCTTGCCAGACTCTCAAGTGACTTACCAGGTACAAAACAAAGATGCTTCAAGAAAAGCGGGAGAAGCCCCACTGTGGGGAGCTGGAGACAGACTTAGGACCCTGATGGGCTTTGTAATGTGTTATCCTGTCCTGGTGTTGAGTACCCTGAGGAGCCCACAGGTGCTAAATGTGAAGGATATAATCGTCAGGTTATTTGACCTCTTGGCATTTTTGGTCCCTTGGCCGTTAGTCTAAGCTCAACATGGTGATCTCCTTGCCAGCGATGGGCAAAGAAGGGTGTCTCCTGGGGACCTCTGGGAAAGCTTGCCATTCCTTTGAATGAAACAGATACAAGAATAAGGCAGCCCTTCAAAAGCCTATCTGAGGGGACTTCCCTGGTGGTCCAGTGGTAAAGAATCCGCCTTCCAGTGCAGCGGACATGGGTTCGATTCCTGATCGGGGAAGTGAGATCCCACGTGCCACGGGGCAGCTAAGCCCGTGCACCACACTACTGAGTCCGCGCATCTCAACGAGAGAGCCCACGAGCCCACATGCCGCAAACTACAGAGCCCACTCACCCTGGAGCCCTCATGCCACAACTAGAGAGAAGCCTGCATTCTACAACGGAGTGCCCGTGTGCTGCAACTAAGACCTGACACAGCCAAAAAAAAAAAAAAAAAAAGCCTATCTGTTGGGCTGGAGCTTATACTGCTTATGGGGTCCATCCCACCCTGGCATCTGTTATGTGAGATAACGAGATAACTCACTGGACTGTTTTGGAGCCAAGGAGAGAATAGGGGGCACCAGTCCTAAGGGACCCAGACCTCCTCTAAGGGCATTCAGATTTTGCTTTGAGTGTGCAAAAACTAGAATATTCTACAGAACCTAGAATGCAACAATGGAAACAATCCTACCTGGGGAGTCAGATAACCTTGGAGCCAAGATGACCCTCATCTTTAACTCCTACGGCTGGGGAAGCGATGTCTGTATGCAAGCCTTAGCCTGCTGCCCACGCGAGCAGCTCCTCTGAGACCTCGCGGAGGAGCGAAACCTTGGAGCTGGGCTCATGTACTTCTTGCCTTTGGGACCAGAGAGTAGGAGCCCGGGGAATGTTCTGGAGGTGCCAGGTCACCTCAGCCATTCTTCACAGGGTCACCCCACAGCCAGTTGCTATGGGCGAGGCACATCTCAGTATATGGGCTGGGCGGCCCTGGTAGAACTCCCCCCAATCAAAGGAGAGACTTGGAGAGTGCCGGCATGGGGTGCCTCAGTTAGCTGGCAGTTCTGTAATTGTCGGCAAATTGTTCAACCTCAGTTTTCTCTCTTTAAAAAGAAGATATTGAGGTGGGTCTCTTGTGGAATTTGATGGGGTAAATGTATGTAAATCACTCGTAATGTGCTCAGAATATAATAAATGGCTTTCTTGGTATGTGCCCGTAATTCCTCCGGAAAGCCTTACTTGTTTTCAGTGTTTGGGCAGGAGCCACACGGCTTGTTGATGAGCTTGGCTGACTGTGGAATTTGGTCTGGGTTTAAGGCTGGGCAAGAATGACCACTTGGCTCCTACTCAAAGGTCTTTTGATTTGGTTTCCTCCCCAAGGAACTGAAGGCAGTGCAAGGGATAGAAATGAGACGAGGGTACATCCAGGTGGCTAGTCGCTGCATCCAGGTGGCTGGTCATTGCTCCCCGTGGCCTTTTGTATCAGTTCCCAGAGAAGCATCCCCCAGAGTTTGGTGACCTTGGCAGCCACTGGGGAGGAAGACATCTGCCAGAATGGAGGAGGGCAGAATTGCAGGTTGGCTGCCTTTATACCCCAGGCACAGCACCCCCAGAAACAACAAAAATACCTCATAAGGCAATCATTCTGTTACTCAAGCCAGGTGACCCGAGTCTAAAGTGCAAGCCTTGAAATTCTTCCTGGATCAGCCTTGGGGCAGTCTGTCTCCCTTTATCTGTCCCTGTGCTGCAGGCAGGCAGTTCTTAGTCCGTAAAGAGCCTTACAAGTTGTGGGCAGGCCCTCTTTCCTCTGGGCAGATGCAGACCTGTGTCTGGTCACAGCTTGGCAAGCTAAGCATGAACCGGGTACAAGCTGCACAGCCACCCAGGATGGCCTTGGAGTTCCCATCTCTGTCCAGGGCCTGCCTCAGTGATCTCTGCCTCAGAGGCAGGGGAAGGGGCTTCACGCAGGGTGAAACCAGACTCAGGGGCAAACTCTAGGTATCCTCCTGCTTAGCCACTGTTGCTGTAAGAATGGACCCAAATCTCATGTCAGGAGCTGCATGGAGGAGACTGATGACTGCCTTGAACCTGGACTGCCTGCTGAACATGAACTTGTCAGTCTGTGAGGGTGAATCCCGACCAAATGCAGGAGAGACTGGGGAGCTTGACTTTGTACGGGGACAGATGGAGGTTGGGATGGGGCCAGTCAAGCGTAAAGGACTTGCTTTCTTTGTCCAGCATGTCTTCAGGGAACCACCTTCAATTCTTAGTCCACGGAGTTCAGATGAGGCCCACCTCACTCCCCAGCACCAAGGGTGGATCTATGATATGTATATTTATATATATGTATAGCATACCTATGGGCAAAGATCCTCTGGCCACTGTGATTATGGTTTAGGGTTCAGCACATGACCCAAGCCAGGGTACTTAGAGCCTTTCCTGAGATATTTCTTGGAACTAGTAAAAAAGATGACCCTCTCCCCCAGCCCCACACCTCTGATCCCCCACCCTACATGACCACTGATGGACTCATTAGCTGGGAAGGTGATGTAAGTTCAGAGCAGATAATGGAGAGTCAGCCTGAGTGTGAAGATAGCACTGAGAAAGCAAAGAATAAAGATAAAGCACGAGAGGACCCTAATGTTATATTTTTGTACTCCTGGATCCTGCTATAGCTGAAGTCATTTATTCCTAGATTTCTCCCTTCTTCTACTTTCTCTTTTTCCCCTTTCCTTTCCTTTCCTTTCTTTTCCTTTCCTTTCCTTTCTTTCCCTCCCTCTTTCCCTCTTCCTCTTTCCCTCTCTTTCTTCCTTCCTACTTTCCTTCCTTCTTTCTTGTTTCAGTTGAAATTTGTTTGAGTGTGTTTTTGTTACTTACAACCCAAAGAATCTGACCAATAAACAATATGATGCACTGAATTAACTTACTGCTACAGGGGAGAGGTAAAAGGGCTGTCTATGTTCATTTAAACCCAGGCCTGGCAGAGAGAAAGCAGAGAGAAACTTCTAAGAAAAGCTTAGGAAATGATGCTTCTCACTCTCCAAGGAGCAGAGAGTTGAGTGTTAAACTCATAGTGTGGTGGGGGGGTGGGCACTTCCTGGTTTGGGATGGATGGACCACCCATCCTTCTAGGCTTTATCCTGTGAGATACCCTTGAACCAGACAATTTCCTAGGCAGGACTTGGAGACAGCTGGGAGACCAGGGAACTGGAGGGCCTCTGCTTGGGAGACTAGAGAGGCAAGAGGCTGTTGCAGGGTCTGGCCTATCTCTCAGCCCCTCAGGACGTGGTGTGCCTCAGTCCCTGTTAATGCTGGGTGAGCAGAGAGATCACCATTTCTCCATTTCATTACTACCTTTGGTTCAGGCCTGTTGGTGTTCTCTGGCCAGCTGTGTCCCCCATGTTTGCTTTGGAGAGATTGTACCAAGTTCCCTAGTGAGGTCTTCCCTGTTGCATATGAAAAGTGCTGCTGTAACCTTCCTTTGTGCAAATTTTTGGCCATTTTCCTAGGGTTACCTGCTAGAAGTAGGACTTTCTGGGTCAAAGTCTATGAATATTATGAAGGGTTTTTTTTTTAATTTGGTTCTTTTTAAATTAATTAATTAATTAATTATTATTATTTTTTGGCTCCATTGGGTCTTCGTTGCTGCACGCGGGCTTTCTCTAGTTGTGGTGAGCAGGGGCTACTCTTTTTTTTTTTTTTTTGACACACTGGCTTAGTTGCTCCGCGGCATGTGGGATCTTCCTGGAGCTGGGATCGAACCCGTGACCTCTGCATTAGCAGGTGGATTCTTAACCACTGCGCCACCTAGGAAGCCCGGGGCTACTTGTCATTGTGGTGCATGGTCTTCTCATTGTGCCTTCTCTTGTTGCAAAGCATGGGCTCTAGGCTTGCAGGCTTTAGTAGTTGTAGCACAAGGGCTTAGTAGTTGTGGTGCACGGGCTCAGAAGTTGTGGCACACGGGTTTAGTTGCTCCACAGCATCTAGGATCTTCTTGACCAAGGATTGAACTCATGCCCCTGCCTTGGCAGGTGGATTCTTAACCACTGCGCCACCAGGGAAGTCCCTAAGGTTTTTGATTCTTATTCCAGGAGGCATTATTATCTGTTACTAGAAAAGAGATGTAAAAAGTCCCCACCCTTGTTGGCTAGAAGAGGGCTGATGGCTAAATAACTAGTGTAAGAGGTGACCTGTTTTTCAGAAAAAGAGCCATATCACAATGTCTATAATAAATTGAATTAAGACCATAAAATGTGGTGTGGGTGCAGCAGATCACATAGCATTAAACAAATTGGACTGCCTGGTTCCCTGAAGATACATGGGGTCAGAAAGCATCAGAAAGATGTAATGGGGTTATCAGGGTTCTTCCTTTTTTTAAAATAATTAATTAATTAATTAATTAATTAATGTATTTACTGGCTGTGTTGGGTCTTCGTTGCTGCACACGGGCCTTCTCTAGTTGCAGCGAGTGGGGGCTCCTCTTCGTTGTGGTGTGCGGGCTCCTCATTGCCCTGGCTCCTCTTGTTGTGGAGCACAGGCTCTAGGTGCATGGGCTTCAGTAGTTGCGGCACATGGGCTCAATAGTTGCGGCTCACAGGCTCTAAAGCGCAGGCTCAATAGTTGTGGCACAGGGGCTTAGTTGCTCCTAGGCATGTGGGATCTTCCTGGAGCAGGGATTGAACCCGTGTCCTGTGCATTGGCAGGCGGATTCTTAACCACTGCGCCACCTAGGAAGCCCCAGGTTCTTCCTTGAAAGTAGGAAGTGTGGGGGCAGCCACAGCTGAAGTCGTATTTACTGAAGGCGACTTTTGTGTAAGTGGGGTTAGGACCAGAGGAGGGCGAAGAACTAGCATTTCTCTCTCAGGGAGCTCTTTGTTCAATGAGAGAGATCACCAGCTACAAATCAAATTACCCCAGGAGGGAGAGTTTGTCCTGGTGTAAGCAAGAATGCTCTAACATTCTATCCAAGGTTGGAATGGTTAGATGCACGGGCAAGCTCTGTGGAAGCCGTAAAGCATCACTGGGGTAGGGTGCAGTGCTAGGCACTAGGGAGTCAGAGATGAAAAACTCAGTCCCTGTCTGTAAGGAGATCCCAGTCTACTGAGCAGAACGTTTAGAATGAGATAAGAGCTGTACTGTAATAGAGGAATGTGTGCAGGAGGTCCAGGATGGCACAGAGGAGGGAGTGATTAACCTACCTGCTGGAGGAAGAGTGAGGTGACCTGGTTTGTGAACAGTGAGTAGAAGTTTGCCAGGTGGTCAGGTGGGAGAAACACAGATAGAGGGAGGGGCATACGTGTGGCTGACCTGAGTGGCCCCCACAATTTGGAGTGCAGATAACATGCCCCAGGTTTCCCCAGAATTTAGTGCTCCAGGTCCCTTGGCCTGCCAGAGCAGATCCAGAGGCTTAGCCTGGGGCCCTCTGAGGCTCCATTCTCTCCCCAGCATCCCTGTGGTCACTGGTGTTGAGTAACAGCAGAGCCAGAGTGGTCCAGTCTAGGTGGGCTTGTTGCAGAAGGGGGCCAAAGCTAATGAGGAGGGGCCAGCCCTGGCCAGCTGGTCCTCAGGGCAAAGTTGGAGGCACGTGAAAGGACGAGGGTGCTGGAGCAATGTCTTGCCCTGAGAGTGTGTCATTCTCGCACTCTTGGCTGGACTGGTCAGAATTCCCTGTTTATAACTCTTTTGATTTTTCTACCAGGCCACTTCCAGTGGGTATACAGCCTTTTGCCCTAGTGGTGTGGAGTGCACAGGTTCTTCTTTTTTTTTTTTTAGTTTAATTAATTAATTAAATTAAAAAATGTATTTATTTATTTGGCTGTGTTGGATCTTTGTTGCTGCACGTGGGCTTTCTCTAGCTGCGATGAGTGGGAGCTACTTTTCGTTGTGGTGCACGGGATTCTCATTGTGGTGGCTTCTCTTGTTGCGGAGCACCAGCTCTAGGTGTGTGGGCTTCAGTTGTCGTGGCTTGCAGGCTGTAGAGCACAGGCTCCATACTTGTGGCACACGGGCTTAGTTGCTCTGTGGCATGTGGGATCTTCCCAGCCCAGGAATTGAACCTGTGTCCTTTGCATTTTCAGGCAGATTCTTAAGCATGCTCCACCAGAGAAGTTCCGAGTACACAGATTCTAATTGTAGACGTCTGTATTTGTTTCCTGTGGCTGCTATGACAAAGTACCACAAACTGGGTGGCTTAAAACAGAAATGTATTGTCTTACAATTCTGGAGAAATCTGCAGGGCCATGCTTCCTCTAAAACCTGTAGGGGAAGCCTTCCCTGCTTCTTCCTAGCTTCTGGTGGTTTGCCATTCATCTTTGTTATTTCCTGGACTGGAGATACATCACTCCAATCCTCCGTCTTCACGTGGTGTTCTCCCTGTGTCTCTCTGTGTCTTCACATGGCTGTCACTTTATAAGAACACCAGTCATATTGGATTAGGGGCCTGCTCTACTCCAGTATAATCTCATCTTAATTAATTATACCTGCAGTGATCAGGTATTTTCAAATAAAGTCACATTCTGCGGTCCTGGGGATTAGGACTTCAATGTATCTTTTTGCTATTGTTGGGATGGGCGCGTAATTTAACCTGTAACAGCATCTCTCAGACACATGGCAGAACTTGCAGATGGCAAGGAAAGTCTGGCAGCTCCCAGGGCTCTGAAGTGCCGCTCAGCGGTGACAACCCGGGAACACAGTGTTTACATTTTTCTGCTTGAAGACCCAAGGCTGCCCGGGGTTGTGGCTACAGGAAGGTGTGGGCTCCAGGGAGCTGGGGCTCTGCCACATCGCGATGATGTTGGGTCTGGAGGAGGTTGTAGAGTTGAGTCCCTGTGAAGGGAGCTGTTTTGGGCTCTTTTACAGCCATTCTTCAGGGAAAGAGGCCCCCAGTGTAATGCCCACTCTAGAGCATTTTCCTTCTAGAACAAGTAAGGAGTGAGGAAGGGATCTAACTAGAGACCTAGTTTTCTTTTTCCCCCAGAGTTTTCCTAGATATTTTTGTTTGCCCATTAAAAGAATAAGCTTTGTTGGTAATTTTATTGTGATGCCCTATAATTTATAGGTGAATGAAAAGATCAACAGCTTTAATAAAATCGAATTTTTTCCTAGCAGATGCAGTGTGTTTGATTTTCTCAAGACTGCTTTTGTGCCACTCAGTAATAGTTTTCATATACTTGCACGTTTCTCATCTGCTCGATCTCTTCATCTCTTTGCTTATTACTGTAATGGGAATCTTTTCTCTCATTCTGTTACCTGATCAGTTGTGTTCTGTGTTACAGGAAAGCTTTTGATTTTTGCTTAATAATCTTGTGCCCAGCCACTTTTCTCATGTCTTTTGTTTGCGGCTTAGGTTTTCCAGGTTTACAATGCTATAACTTAGGCAATTCCTTTCTGATCATTTCTCTATTTTAGTTTTTTCTGTTGTCAAATTCTGTTGGCTAGTTTTCACCTTACCATTAATGGTGGTGGTTGCAGTCATCTTTAACTAGTTTCTGACTTCACTGGGAATACTTTTATTGTTTCCCTATTAAGCATGGTACTGGGGACCTCCCTGGTGGCGTGGTGCTTAAGAATCCACCTGCCAATGCAGGGGACATGGGTTCAATCCCTGGTCTGGGAAGATCCCACATGCCATGGAGCAACTAAGCCCCTGCGCCACAACTACTGAGCCCTTGTGCCACAACCGCTGAAGTCTGAGAGCCTAGAGCCCAAGCTCTGCAACAAGAGAAGCCACTGCTTTGAGAAGCCCGCCCACCACAATGAAGAGTAGCCCCCGCTCCCCGCAATTACAGAAGCAATGAAGACCCCACGCAGCCGAAAATAAATTAAAAAAAAGAATGGTGCTGGCTTTGATTGTTCCAGTTAGTCACCCATGAATGCATCTGAGCTTGAACTTATTCATCTTTTTAATGGAGGGTATTTCTTTGAAACGTTCTTGTCCTTCCTCCCCCATCCATGGTTTGGATTTTCCATCTCTTCTAACAATCTCTCTTTTTATAGAGCATTTGCCATTCAGTTGAGTTTCTCAGTTACACAGAGTTGAGTGAGTGAGGTTTTGCATCAGTGAATTTATTTATATCATTTCTTATTTTTCACATTTATGCTTTTTACTCTTACCTGCCCCTCCCCACACTATGATTTGATTAACTGATGGTTTATCTTTTTTTCCTCTAAAGAATTAGTTTTGAATATATGTTTTCCCAGATTTATTGATATTATATTGACATACGATGTTGTGCAAGTTTAAGGTATACGATGTGATGATATGATACATACACATTGTGAAATGATTACCACAATAAAGTAATCCATTACATCACATAACTTTCAAGTATATAATGCAATATTTTTAACTATAGTTACCAGGTGTGCAGTAGATCCCCAGAGCTTATTTATCTTATGACTGGAAGTTTCCTTCTTTTTTTATTGCTAAATAATGTTCCTCTGTGTGTTTGTGTTTGTACACATCACTTTTTTTGTTAACTGAAGTTTAGTTGATTTACACTATTTCAGGGCTACAGCAAAGTGATTCATATATATATATATATATATATATATATATATATATATACACATATGTTTTTTCAGATTATTTTCCATGATAGGTTATTATATGATATTGAATATAATCCCTTATGCTATACAGTAGGTCCTTGTTGTTTATTTATTTTCTATATAGTAGTATATATCTGTCAATCCCAAATTCCCAATTTATCCCTCCCCCATTTTTTCCCCTTTGGTAACCATAAATTTGTTTTCTATGTCTGTGAGAGTCTATTTCTGTTTTGTAAATAAGTTCATTTGTATCATTTTTTTGATTCCACATATGATATATTTGTTTTTCTCTGTCTGACTTACTTCACTTAGTATGATAATCTCTAGGTCCCTCCTTGTTGCTGCAAATGGCATGATTTCATTCTTTTTTTTATGGCTGAGTAATATTCCATTGTATGTCTATACGACATCTTCTTTATCCATTTATCTGTTGATGGACATTTAGGTTGCTTCCATGTCTTGGCTGTTGTAAATAGTGCTGCTATGGACACTGGGGTGCATGCATCTCTTGGAATGAAGAGTTTTCATCTTTTCTGGATATATGCTCAGGAGTGAGATTGCTGGATCATGTGGTAACCCTTTATTTTAAGGAACCTCCATACTGTTTTCCACAGTGGCTGCACCAGTTTATCGTACATTCCCACCAACAGTGTCGGGAGGCTCCTTTTTCTCCACACCCTTTCTAGCATTTATTATTTGTAGACTTTTAGATGATGGCCATTCTGACCCATGTGAATTGATACCTTATTGTATGTTTTCTTCTAGGAGTTTTGTAGTATCTGGTCTTACATTTAGTTCTTTAATCCATTTTGAGTTTATTTTTGTATATGGTGTTGGAATATAGGACTTTTAAGTCCCATCCAACATCTCTTAGAGGACAGGGACAAGAAGTTCTGGAGAGACACCAACGAATATGTAGATTATAATTGAATTGTCATGGCCCTTGTTCATTTTGCCTGTCCCAAAGAAAGCTGAGTGTTTCTGTATCTGCTTCAAGGCTGGATTTTTTTCTTTGACTGCCCATTTCAGAGTCCTGGTTTTTCTTGGTAAATGTAGCAAATGCTCTTTCTTATATTTTATAAGAAAGGACCAGAGAAACTCTACCTTCTTTAAAAAGGAGGCTGGCCTTTTCAATTTGGCAAAAGATTAGAGGTAGAAAAAGATAAAACCATGAGATACATTCAAATTCTGTGTCTATTCCCTTTTGCCCCCGCCCAAATGTCTGAATGGGTCTCTTTTCTTTTTTATTAACTGCAAAATAAAAGGCCTCAAGGGGTGTTTGGTGTTTCAATAAGAGTAAGAGTAGCTTGGATTGAATTTATATCTATGTTAGATAATGTGTTTCTAGAGATAAGAAGCAGTAACAGTTATTTTCAGAACTTTCATGAGAGTTTGTTCAGTAAACTAATGAATGGGTATCACTGACAAGCTTTCCAGAGTGAAAATTATATGAAACTGTAATCTGATGGAAAAGGGTAACAGAGGAGAAGCCCTTGGTTTCTGCTATGGGGAGTTCATGTCAATTCTAAAGGAGATTCACAATTCACTGTTCAATTGAAGCCAATTCAATTTTATGCAGGAAGCAGCTGAATGGAATTATATTTCTAGGAATCTACACAATGAAGTGGAAAGCATGAATAATTCTTGACCCAGCTCTACTCTCAACTGGCTTGGGCAAGTCCCTGTTCTAGGCACATTTCAGCTTTCTAGTCCGAGAAATGTTCTGTGTACATTTACAGACCCATGGGAGAGAATCGAGATAAAGTGATTAAAAACACTGAGTATATAGAATTATACAGATGTGAGGTATAGAATTTGAAGCCATCTTAAGGATAGCCTAGGCCTACTAGCTAAAAGTGAAATAAGAACTTCCCTACTTAGTATAACAAGCTCAAGAGGTCTTATCCCCAAGAAGATAAGATGTGGAGTGAAACCACTGTAAACAGACTTGATTTCTAAGCAGGGCTAGGTTTGGTTAGAAATGGATAAGATAAATGTACTTAATGAATACAAATGTGTTCAAATCTGATATCAAGGACTTGGCAAGTGGTCCTTGGTTAACACCTCTTTCTCCTAAATTCCTGAATGACTTCTTATGTAGATCTGGAAGTCCCAAAGCTTCTTTCTTCAAGGCCTGCTTTTCTGTTTTGCTCTAATCCCTTTTAAAGCTCTTTCCTTCTGCCTCTGTCAAAATTCTCAGTTGTGATTCCAGGGAAAGCAGAAAGTAGATTTTTGCCAGTTTACATGGGTTCCGTCTACCAGAGCCTTACTTAGTCTGGAGCAAGGTATAAATGAGTAGAGTATAGGAAATTTCTCTCTTTTTTTGTTTAGTTGATTTTTTTTGGCTCTATGGCTTTCGGGATCTTAGTTCCCTGACCAGGGATTGAACTTGGGCCTGCAGCTGTGAAAGAGCCGAGTCCTAACCACTGGACTGCTGGGGAATTCCCCAGTATAGGCAATTTCAGTGGATGCTGTTGACGATGATGAATGGCGGGAGAGTAATTTCCCCAATCGAGAGTCAGTTTTTGTGGCGCTTTGTTGTTCTTCCCTATGATGTGTGGTGTTCCAAGCTGGCAGCGTGCTGTGAACAAAGAAAATTGTATTCTGTAGTCTCTCTAGATATGCTGTGACTTGGCAAGGGCTGAAGGCATATCATGCACCTGCATGACCTTTTCAGCTTGACAAAGAATAGTGTCTCTCTCTGGCTCCCCACTCCCTTCACAGGAAATGCTCCCAGACGACCAACTGCACAACAAGCCCTAATTAAGTCTTTCCTCGGATCCTGACGTCTTTTCCTCCAGCCTTTCCTTGGGTGTAGATGTATAATTAAGAGGAAGCAGGAGAAACCAAATCAGGCATAAGATGCAGCTGGGAGTTGGGAGCTACCTAATGGCAAATAAAGACTAGAACTTCTGCCCTGGAGGCTCTTTTGACAGTTTAAACAGGGCAAGAAATACGGTAAATGGATGGAGAAATTAAGATGCTTTAGATGGAAAAATTGGTTGCAATTATGTGAGAACATTTTCTCAGACCTTTTTGAATTTCTCATGTTTTTGCCTTTTTGTCTCCGAATAAGGGAATTTCAATGTTTTCCAGCCGATGTTTAAAAATAATACAGGTGCTCTTGCCCTGCTGCCGCGGAGTCAAGCCGAGGCAGAGGCTCGGGTGCATTCGAGAATCAGCTCCACTGCCATGGCCGAGGAAGGCATTGCTGTTGGAGGTGTAATGGACATTAATACTGCTTTGCACAAAGGATTAATCTCCAAAATATATACACAGTTCATGCAGCTCAATATTAAAAAAACAAACAACCCAATCAAAAAATGGACAGAAGACCTAAATAGGCATTTCTCCAAAGAAGACATATGGATGGCCAAGAGGCACATGAAAAGCTGCTCGATATCACTCATTATCAGAGAAATGCATATCAAAACTACAATGAGGTGTCACCTCACACCAGTTAGAATGGGCATCATCAGAAAATCTACAAACAATAAATGCTGGAGAGGGTGTGGAGAAAAGGGAACCCTCTTGCACTGTTGGTGGGAATGTAAATTGATACAGCCACTCTGGAGAACAGTGTGGAGGTTCCTTGAAAAACTAAAAATAGAGTTACCATGTGACCCACCAATCCC
This sequence comes from Hippopotamus amphibius kiboko, assembly GCF_030028045.1. Taxonomy (NCBI): domain Eukaryota; kingdom Metazoa; phylum Chordata; class Mammalia; order Artiodactyla; family Hippopotamidae; genus Hippopotamus; species Hippopotamus amphibius. The sequence continues at coordinate 85,926,358 of NC_080197.1, read as the reverse complement.
ACTATTGGGCATATACCCAGAGAACACCATAATTCAAAAAGACACATGAACCCCAATGTCAATTGCAGAACTATTTACAACAGTCAGGTCATGGAAGCAACCTAAATGTCCATCAACAGATGAATGGATAAAGAAGATGTGGTACATATATACAATGGAATATTACTCAGCCATAAAAAGGAACGAAATTGGGACATTTGTAGAGACATGGATGGACCTAGAGACCGTCATACAGAGTGAAGTAAGTCAGAAAGAGAAAAACAAATATCGTATATTAAGGCATATATGCAGAATATAGAAAAATGGTACAGATCAATCGGTTTGCAAGGCAGAAATAGAGACACAGATGTAGGGAACAAACATATGGACACCAAGGGGAGAAAGTGGGGGGGGTGGGGTGTTGGGGTGGAATGAATTAGGAGATTGGGATTGCCATATATACATTACTAATAAAAAATAAATTGTACACTTTAAGTATATGCAGTTTATTGTACATCAATAGTATCTCAATAAAAGTTCTTAAAAAAAAATACTGCTCAGCAAGAGGTGCTGAAGACTGCCCTCATCCATGATGGCCTAGCATGTGGAGTTCAGGGAGCTGCCAAAGCCTTAGACAAACACCAAGCCCATCTTTGTGTGCCTGCATCCAACTGTGATGATCCTATGTATGTCAAGTTGGTGGAGGCCCTTTGTGCTGAGCATCAAATCAACCTGATAAAGGTCGATGACAACAAGAAACTAGGGGAATGGGTAAAACTGTAAAAACCCTATAAAGTGGTTGGTTGCCGTTGTGCGGTGGTTGAGGACTATGGCCAAGAGTCTCAGGCCAAGGATGTCATCGATGAGCACTTCAAACGCAAGGAAAGATCAAATAAAAAAAACTGGGCTCTTGTTCCTCAAAAAAAAATAAATAAAAAAATAATATAGTGCTTCCCTGGGCAGGCTGTGAACACATCCTTACAATGATATGGAAAATTTGGGGCTTTGTCTACTTACCTGAAAACAGAGTCCCACAGATTTTATCACATCCCCAGAGATTCAAGGCCTAACCTCTCCCCACCAAAGTTTAAGAACACTGGTATCAGAGAAGGGAAGGATCTAGAGACAAAATTAGAAGGATAGCCACATTTGGAGGCCACGAAGAGAGGGTGGGGGCCTACAAAAGGGAAGGACAAAAGCCCATGCAGCCCCATAGGAGGCAGTAGGTGGTTAAGTGTGTGCACTCTGTGGTCAGATACATCAGAGCTAGGAACTCAGTGTCTCCATTTATAAACTGCGCTTGCTGTGTGAACTGGGGCAACTTACATCTCTAAGCCCCAGTCTTCAGTGTTCTCATCTGTAAAATGGGATGATAGAACCTATCTCATAGAGTTGTTGCAAGCCTCCATGCTTCCCTGTGTGTGTGTGTGTGTGTGTGATCTCTATCTCTATCCGTATTTTGCATTTTTCTGTCCATTTTATATCTCCTTCTAGGCCAAGGATTCTGTGCAGTTCTCAGAAGTTTCTGAGCTCCATTTTGCTGTTTTTTCTGCTTTCTTTAGAAGAATAATCCGTGTGAGGTGGTGTCCTTGGCTGAATATCCTCCTTCCAGCTCCTCCTGTACCTCTTTGTTGGCCAGGCTGAGAGAAGCATATTTGCACTTTTCCAAGCAGTGTAGGGAGAAGTAGAGGCTGGGAGCCTAGAGCCTGGAGCCTGGAGCCGAGTGAGCTAGCCTCCTCTGGGAGGGGAGAGCCTGTTTCTGCAGCGCCCCAGATAGCAGTTGCCTCAGGGCAGCCTCAGAGGCAGCCTCTGCGGCCTAGTTCCTTTTGTAATTTGCACGATAGACCAGAAGATGGGGCTCTTGACCCTGGAGTCAAGGGCCAGAGACTGACTTTTTCTACATTTGAACTAGAGGAAAATCAGACCCACAGGCGCTCCCAGGACTCCTCTACCTCCTCATTCTCCCTGCCCTGACCACTCAGGCCCACTCTTATGAGAGCACCATGGGAGCTGGCTTTCTAGGGAGTGGGGAATGGAGGACACATCTTCCATTTGGTCACCATCCTTGGCCCCTCCTGAATTACCATGTTGCCAGAGTTAGTCTAAATGACCCCCTGCCTCAGGTTCCCCCCCGCAACCCATCTTGCCCCCAGTGGCAGATTTCAGCAATGGTACCAGTTAGGTAGGACAGTGTTGCATATTGGCCAAGAACTCTAGAATCAGACAGATTCATCCTTGACTCTTGTCATCAGATGAGACTGTCCTCAGCTCCTCAGAGAAGCCCTCCCTGACCACCCCATCTAATGTAGCTCCCCCACCCCCATGCCCATTAGTCTATCACGTAAGTTTGCAATTTTCTTCACAGCAGCTCTCATAACCTGTAATTGTCTTGTTTTGTTTTTTTTTCTCACTTGTTTACTGTCTCACTAGATTGTAAGGCTCAAGAGGGCAAGACCCTGTTTGTTTTACTGCTATTTCCCTAACACCCAATGCTGAATACATAGATTCTCAGTAAATATGTTCTGAATTAATAAATGATCAAATCCCAGCTTAATGACTGCTTAACCTTGAGAAAGCTGGTAAATTTCTTGGCCTCAGTTTTCTTACCAGTGAAATGGGGAAATAATGGAGTATTAGGAATATTAAATGGCACAATGCATTTCCACCACTAAGCCCAGGTCCTGGTGCATGGAAGTGTTCTTTAAAATCTTTGAGGGACTTCCCTGGTGGCGCAGTGGTTAAGAATCCGTCTGCCGATGCAGGGGACACGGGATCGATCCCCAGTCTGGGAAGATCCCACATGCCACGGAGCAACGAAGCCCATGTGCCACAACTACTGAGCCTGTGCTCTAGAGCCTGTGAGCCACAACTACTGAAGCCCATGCACTTAGAGCCCGTGCTCTGCAACAAGAGAAGCCACCACACTGAGAAGCCTGCGCACCACAACAAAGAGTAGCCCCCACTTGCCACAACTAGAGAAAGCCCAGGTGCAGCAACGAAGACCCAAAAGCAGCCAAAATAATAATTATAAAAAAATAAATAAAATCTTCAGCAGTGTCCTACTTTCTATCATATGAGAGAAAAAAATGTCTGAACTAATTAGCCGACTGTTTGTAATTTGGCCCAGTTTCTCTTTACCACAATTCTTACTTCCTACTGCTCTTCTCTATGACTTTCTGCTTTGGTCCAAGTTGTGGCTATCCTGAATGGGTCACATGCATTCCTACTGGTAAGCCTTTCCCCAGAATTGAGATGCTTGCTCTCCTTACCTTGGCTTGACTATTTTCACATTTAGCCCAAACCCATGTCCTCTGGGTCATGTTCCTGAACTGTCCCAAGTCATAAAGATCATCTTCTCTTCTGAATTTTTACACTCTTTGTTGTCTGTATTATTCACATGGCTCTTGTTGTGTTTTCTGTTATCTTGTCATCATATTAACATATATCCTGTTTCCCTGACTAGACTGTCAGCCCTTTGGAGATACGTATTTTATTTTAGATTTCTCTGCATCTTCAGTGCCATTTGGGCTAGTACTTAGTAGATGTTCAATATGTCTTTGGTTAGACTGAATTAAAAGCACATATATTCACTTATGTATTTATAAATTATGTATATATATTTATATATACTTATACAACTTATATAACTTACATGTTTATAACTATGTTCTATGTGCCCAGCATTCTTTGAGGCTCTGTGAAGTATACAGAAGGGCATAAGAAAAATATTTCCTTCAAAAACAACATTATAGTAAGCTAAAGTCAACATTTAAAGTACTTAACCACAGCATAGTAACTGCTATAAGAAAGGTACAAAGTGCTATGAAGATTCAGAGAAGGGAGTGATAACAACTCTTAGGGGTGTTGGGGAGAGTGGAATAGAGAAAGGTTTCTTGGAAGAGGTGGTCTCTGAGGTTGACTTTGAAGGATGTTTAAAATTTTGATGGGCAAAAATGGGAGTGACTTCCAGATTCAAGGGACAGGATTAGTGAAGAGATGAATTAGTGAAGAGACCGTGGCAATGAACACTAAGACTCAGACACGGGACCAGGGCCTAAAACTGGAGACCAGAAATATGGTTCTGCCTCAGGGACACAGGGCACAACCTGGCTTCAAATTTCAGGGCCAACGCAAGGTGTGGTACGCAGGGCTTGAAACTTTAACATGCACCAACCAGACTATATTCCCCAAGTGTAGCTTCTTCGGAGGCTGAGAATGATTTGCAACTGTTCTTTTTCCTTTAATAACGTGGACTCGCCTACAGTCTGATGTGATAGTGGACATAAAGCAAAACCCCCTGCCTCCTCTTGGGGACAGAGGATTGGTTGGATTATGGCCAGCTTCTCTTTTCTTTTAAACCCAAATCAAATTGAATGTGTTACTCATGGGTTTCTAACCTTGCCTTAGATCAGTAGTTCTTCTGTTGTTAAATAATTTGCCTTAGACCATTTCTCGGGAAAGCTGGAAGCATTTCTGTGGAATTATTTCAACATTGATCCTTAGCTCAACTCTGTGCTGTACTGCCAACCTGAGACTCAGGGAGAAGACCTAAATCATCGTGAGTCGATGGAGGGGATCGAATCACTGACTGCCTGCTTCTCTTTAAGACTCTAATCTGGCCACTAGCTCGAGGATTAACAAGTAATTTTAGAAGGCCCTTCCCCCTCATCCTCAATTACTTCCTTCTGCAACCTCAAGGGATGGTTCCCCAGAATGTAAAAATCAATACCCAAGGAACAAAATCATGATAGACAAAACCGACACTTTCTCAGTGTTCAAGGGTCAGGTGCATCCACAAATAGAACCATGAGATTTTCAATTTCTAGCAAGCAGTTGGAAGGACCTTCAAGCCCAGAGGCCCCTGAAGGGAGGGAGGCGGTTTCCACGGCAACCAGGCCCGGGAGCGGTTGGCTCCCCCAGCTCCCTCCTCCTCCCTCTTGGTAGCCCAGGGTACCGCCGGACAGCGTCCTCCCGTGCTCCGCGCCCTGATTGGCCGCACAGGCCGCGCGTTGATTGGCTGCGGCGAAGCCTCGCGGGCCGGTGGCTATGGAGGCGGCGGCGGTTGATGGTTGACCGTTGGCTCCAGGGCAGGGGTCGCCGCTCGGGCGATCTCCTCAAACCCGACCGGAGTGCGTGCACCGCTGACGTTCGGCCTGGAGCCCGCGGGCGAGACCTAGTTGGGCTCCGCCATGCGGGCGGGGAGTAACGAGCCGGACGGCGTCCTCAGCTATCAGGTAGGGCCCCGCCTCCCGCCCCTCCCCGGGGCTCAGCCTCCTCATCCTCTGCCCACCCTCCTTTCTCTGCCCCCGAGTCGGGGCTCCGCAGGCCTCTCCTTGAGGGCGAGGGGAGGCCAGCCCGGGACGCCAGGGGGCGCTCCGGGCGGTCGGGGATCGGGCCCGGGCTGCGAGTGGGTGACCTTGGGCCAAAGCGGAGAGCAGCGTCCTTTGCGTGGCCGGCTGAGGAGCCCTGACGGCCCGCGGCCGGTGACCTCTGTTCTCCTCGGGTCCTCCTGGCTGGGAAAGGGGCTGGCTTCTGGCCTTGCCGTGCCCTGCTGGAACGTGGGAGGAAGGATAGCCAGGGACCTTGCTCTGGTGAGGCAGGTCTCCTCTTTGTGTTTTTATTTCTGAGAGTTTCTGCTTCCTCACTGACCCAGAGCAAGAGCTGGAACGACCTGAGGCTGGGATCAAACCCTAAACCTTGTTAATGTGGTCGGCTTTATGACTCCCTCCATCCCAGTGCACAGCCAGCTGTCAGGTTCTGGATAGGGAAGTGGAAAGGGGCTGAGGAAGTGTTGAGGGATCAGGAACAGGTGTTTATTTAAAGGAATGAGGAAACTAGGTTAAAGTAACTATAACCCAACTGTTGGGGTGGCTAATGGAAGGTAAGGCATTGGACTAGGTGTCAGAGACTGTAGGTTCAAATCCTACAACTGCCTCCCACAGGCTTTGTGAATTGGAGTAAGTCACTTGCCTCTTTGAACCACAGTTTCCCCATCTGGTAAAGTGGGAATGACAGTATCTGCTTTGCTTACCTCACGGGGTGGTTTCAAAGACTAAATGGGGTGCTGTTTGTGAAAGGAATTTGTGATAGGATGTTTATTGTGTAGCAACCAGTATAGGAGTGGTAGCTCACTGAATCCTCACCTCCCTTTCCTGTGCCCGTCAGGTGATGATATGGTTACTGCTCCGGAAAGAGGTATTGGAGGGAGGTCAAGTCTGAAGTGGAGGGCTGTGGAGAGAATGACAGACCTTCTCAGAAGGATGATAGGTCTTGAAAGAAGGGCCATGTTGACGTCAGGATGGTTTCTGTAAAGAGACAGAGAAGACTCTTGTGTTTGTAGCAAAATGGGTATCACTAACTCACCCCTCTTCTTCCTGGTAATAGTTTGCTACTAGATGATCGATAATTCCTCCTTTGCTGGCTCTGTCAGAAAAGGAACCATATCTAAGATTTTGGACAATCTTTCCGTATCTAATCCTCCTAAGGTCTACTAAGAGTATTCAGCCTGTGTTTGTGATACCATGATGAACAAAAACAGGCAATGTTCGTGCCCTGCCGGAGTTTCCCATTTAGTGTGTGTGTGTGACCATTTTAATCAAACAGTCACACAAATAAATGTATTATTATAAACGGTGATGAGTGCTTAGAAAGGAATATATGCCGTGCTATAAGTGTGTATCACAATGGTTCCAACTTTGGTCTCAGATCAGAGATTTTGCTAAGGAAGAAAATTTGGGCAAAGATCTAAAGAATAAGTGTCAGCTGAGGGAAGAGGGAGATCAAAGGGCTTTGGAGACAAAGAGAACAGCAGAGGGGGCACATCTGGTTAGAAGACCTGAAAGAAGGCCACTGTGGCTGGAGCCACAGAGAGCAATGAGGAGAATGGTGTGAGATGTACTCTGGGGTCATAACATACAGAGAGAGAGAAAGAGAGAGGAGCCAGAGAAAGAATGAGAGCCAATGAGACCATGATCACATTCTCCTCCTGAAAGCTTTCTCTGGCTGCAGTGGGGAGAATAGGCTGGAACAAATGTGAGGAGACAGTGTCCTTAACATGCAGAATGTGTTCCAGTTGTATTGTCAAGATCATAATAACCCCCAGGCTTCTGCTAGTGCTCTGTGAAACTGATAATTCCTGAGTGCTTCTGGGGTAGGACAGAAAATAATTGTCTCTATTCTATCTAGTTCATGAAACTTTTGTGGGCATGGGGTGAGGAGAGAGAAAAGAAGAGTGGGAACAGCAGGACCTCGTAAAGGCTGTCAGATGATGGGCAAATGGGTACTTGAGATACAGGGTGGAAAAGAAATGAGGGTAGAGGGAGGAAAGGAAATCGGGGTGGCTTGGGGGAGACAGAGTCAATCTATTGAAAATTACCAACTAAGCCTCCTATGTGCCAACTGAGGTGTGGAGGGGAACAGGCATTGCAAAGTGAGCAGACTGTGTAACTTGATGTAAACTGAGATTCCAGGCATCGCATCTAAATATCCTAAGTCTAGGCTGTTTTCTCTGGTTTGGACTACTGTGATAGTTCCTAACAGTTCCCCCTGCTGTCTCTCCTGCTTTCCCTTTCTACAGTCCACTTGCCCCACGGCAGCGAGAGAGAGCTTTTAAAAACACAAATCGAATCATGTCATATCCTATCTTGAAACCCCTCAGTGGCTTCCCAGTGCATTTTAGAATAAAACCCAAACTCCTTATCGTGGCCTTCCAAGCTTCATCGTGACCAGGGCCTAGCCCACCCTCCCTGATGGCCTCTCCTCCACTCTCTCACCATGCACCCCTGCACTGGCTGTCTTTTTGTTCCTTCAATATGACCAGCTCCTTCATGTTTCAGGAGCTTTGTTCTTGTCATTCCTGTGGATGTTCTTCTACCCGGGCCTTCTCGTGACCCAGCTCAGATGGCCCCTCCTCAGGACGGCTTTCCTTGGCCTTGACTCACAGTTATTCTCTTTCATAGGATTCTGCTTTATTTTCTTAATAGCGTATATGACTTACCTGGAGTGTTCTTGTTTTGATTTCTTGTTTATTATCTTTTCAAATAGAAGCTTCATGAGAGCAGGGACTAGGTAGAAAATCTTGTCTTCTACACAGTGCCTGATATAAAATCTGTGCTCAATTGCTGACTGACTGAATGACTCTCTTGTATCCAAAGTCAATGTACTTCTCTTTAAGGAGCTCCTGGTTTTGTCAGTATTAGCCCAGAGCCTCAGGTGGCCATTGTTTTATTACACAAAACCTCTCCTTTCTCTGCTACTGTGCCTTCGCTCAGGTGTTCTAGCTGGAAAACTTTCCCCCTCCTCTCCACCTAGAATAATCCATTTTAATCTTTAAGGTCTGGCTCCATATCAGAATTTATCACTCAGTCTTTTCTGCTCACAACCTCCACCAAGTGCTATTACTTCTTCCACACTTACTTGTGGAATCTACATGTTCATCTCTGCTGCTAACCTGCCAGCTCCCTTTGATGTTGTTTTTTATGTAAGTGAACTTGTACTGAGTGCTTGCCATGTGCCAGGTACTGTGCCAAGTGCTTTCCATGCATTATCTCCTTTAATTCTCTCAGTAACTCTGAAACTTACATGCCCTTACTATGCTTTTTTTTTCCAAATGAGGAAACCAAGATGCAGAGAGGTTAAGTAACTTCTAATAAGTGGCAGAGCTGGCCCTCTCCAAAGAGAGTGCCCTTAATCACTCTACATTACCGTGGCTTGTCTCTGACACCTAGACAGGTGCCTGATTCAGAATGAGCACTTGAACATGTTTGGGAAGATACGTGTGGCAAGGTGGACAAAGGATGTATTAGAGTGGGAAGAGATGGAATGAAGGAGGCCAGCTAGGCGGCTGTTGGAATTTAGGATGAGTTGATGAAGGCCTGCATTATTGAATTTTTGATGAGATCTCCGGAGGTGGTTATCACAATTTTAGGAGTCGGTGAGTTCTTAAAGGGGATAGTAAGAATGGAAGAAGATCAGAAAGCTTGGGGGAGAGCCCCTAGTTTAGACTGGAACTAGGGACATCTTGTAGCTTCAGAATTCTCCTGATCAGCACTTCCAGAACCGAGCAGAAAGCATTTCTGGAAGAGAAGGCTAGAGAGGTTGGAACTGTCAGCACTTGAGCCACGTGCTGCTGGGAACCACAGGGAGGTTCAGAGAAGGTGCAAGTGGCAGAGAGGGGAGCAAGTGAGTCTGGACAATCTCCAAGGCTTTCATGTGAATCAGGCCGGCTTAGCATGGGGAATTTTGCAGAAATCTTCACACAAATCCTGGTGAATGGGTGATAATTGGGAATCTTGGTGGACGGGAAGAGAGTCACACTTTATGTTTTAAAGTAGACCTGAAAAAACTCTCAGGTGCTAGTGGCCAGCAGCCCTGGCACATGTTGGTGCTCAATAAATATTTGCTGAGCGAATGAATGAATGGCTTTATAGAGAGCGGATGACTTTTCTGAGGATCACGGTCAGTTCATGGGAGGCAGTCAGTATGTATTTGCTGAATGTTACTGCACAAACGCATCAACCATAGCAGCTTCTCCTCTCACTGCCTTGCAGTCTGCAATCCAGACGCCTCCAGCCTTTCCCACCACACACTAGGTGTTCCTTTCCTGTTGGGAATTGGGGAACATGGGAGCATTCTCTTTGCCTGGCGTGGCTCTACCTGGGAGCTTCAGTAGGAGAGATGTGGACTTTCCTGCCAAGCAGAAAATTGAGGCAGGCTTGGGGGACAATTCAGTTGCAAATTTACTTCCTTCTGAACGTGTAGATAATTGTCTTAGCTCATGGTTTGCCTTGGCAGGGTAGACAGGGCTCTCAGTTGAGCCTGTCACAGTGGTCATCAGGACACAGAAAAGCAATGTGTTTATTCTAAATCTGCTGCTAGGTAACAGCAGCAAATCTGAGATAACAGAGAGGTTGGTTGTTTCCTGTAAGGTAATAACCAGTTTACTCTGGTCTTGCTAGTTAGGAAGCCATTAATGTATGTATTAGTCTCTATTGCTGCCCTAAAAAACGACCACAAATTTATCGGCTTAAAACAACACAAACTGATTCTCTTACAGTTCTGTAGTTCAGAAGTTCAGCACAAGTCTCACTGCGCTAAAATCAACGTGTTGGCGGGGCTGCTTCTTTCTGGAGGTTCTAGGGGAGAATCTGTTTCCTTCACTTCTTCAGCTTCACGAGGCTGCCTGCATTCCTTGGCTCACAGTTCCCTTGCTGTGCAGTCAAAAGCATTTCTTAGACCCTGCTTTTGTCATCAGACCTCATTCTCTGACTCCACTCTTCTGCCTCCCTCTTCTGCTTTCAGGGACCCTTGTGATACCCACTGGATAATCCAGATGTCCTTATTTTAAGGTCCACTGATTGGCAACCCTATTTCCATCTGCAACCTTAGTTCCCCATTGCCATATTTTTCATAGGTTCCAGGGATTAAGATGTGCAAGTCCTTTGGGGGCCATTATTTTGCCAACCACAATGTGCTAACTGAAAAGTTGTGCTAAACAGGAGTGACTCCAAGTGGGGTTCAGAAAAAAAAAATCACTGAGAAACCAGAGCCACTTTGGAGTTTTAGGCCCATAGCAGGCTGCTGAAGAGTCAGGATAAGAAGCTCATGGGTGTTCAGGAGCTTGTGGCCACCGAGAGGAGGTGTAGAGCAGGTTCACACGTCCTCACGGAACCTCTTTTTGTTGCTATAGGTTGTCTGCATTCAGTGAGGAAGTCAAATTGAGGGCATTAGAAAGTTGGGGGTCTGTGGGTCAGGTTCAGTGGTGGGGTCTACAAGAGGTCAGAACTCATGGGCTTTCCCAGTGAAGAGGGAGTTGGAAGTGAATAAGGGGATGGAGAACTCTTGGAATTCTTGTCAGTAAAGGCAGTGTGAAGTACAAGAATTTAAGAAGGTAACAATGTGATAATCTTGAGCTGTTTTCACTGTGGACATGAATCCATGATTAGGTGACCTGAGCTCTTTCAAATGGCCAGGTTCTTTGCTATTGGCACTGTTGGTGTATGATGTTAATACGTTATAGTGTATAACATGAATACAAAGAGACTTGAGTTGGAGTTCCTCCTATCTCACTTAGTTCTTGTGAGATCTTACTTAGCCTTGATTTAGGACTGTTGTGAGGATTAAGTGAGGTGAGATATGTAAAGCATGATGCTAGGTCTACAGTAAGTGCTCAGGAAATATTTGTTCCCAATACTAATAGTAGTGACTCAGTTTGTTGATTAGAAACCCTGGAAGTCACTTCTATATTTGTTGATTTAAAAACGGTTAAGTGTATCAAAACTCAATAAATACTTGACTTGTTGTTGTTGCTAGGTGGGTGGGGAAGGAGGGTGTTATTTGAAAATGTTGGATAAAAGATGAAAGGGGTCTTTGGAGGTGAGAGAGTCTGAGACTGACCGCAGGAAAGGAGGCGGAGGTGAGTCTGGCAGGACTGCCACCCTGCAGGTTCAGAGTGGAGCCGCAGGGAGGGGTCAGGGGGAGGGCTCAAGGTCAGCTCCACTGCCTTCTGCTTCCCCTTCGCCTGCAGCCTCTGTGGCTGCTTCAGGGATCTGGGGCCATTATGTAAGACTCAGCCCTGCCTCTGCCTTTTAATTTGTCCATTAACTGTAAGTGAGAATCTGGTCTGCTACTCAGCTATAATTCATCCATTTTTCAAGGCTCGTAACAGGGCTTTATTTCTCACGATGTGCCTTGCAATTTCAATGTTTTAATGTGTATTTAACCCTCTTAGTTCTTTTTATCTTACTTAGTCCTTCAGCTAGGCATCCAAGTCCATTCGCATTTACACAGTGGGTCACTGTCATGAGCCAGTAAGACATACAGAAACAGGGTCTTTTCTCTAGTTCACCCTCCTTTCCCTTTTTCTTTCCCTCCCTCCCTCCTTTCCTTTTTCTCCTAAACTTATACAGTGTGGTTTTTACTCTAATATTTTTCTGAGTCACAAGGTCCCCTGAGAATCTGATGAAAGTTATGGACCCTGTTCCAAGAAAAATGCACACCCACACATAATCCTTTAAAGCCCACTCATAGGAACCCTGGAAATCCATGGTTAAGAAATCCTCTCTGGGCGCCGGAGCTGGTGGTGTCAATGCGCCCGCCGTGTCCATGGAGAGAGGCTGAGGTGGCCGAGCTCCGGCCCGAGGCAGCGGGGCGCCGGGACGGCGAGGATGTCGGCTTCGTTAGTCCGGGCCACCGTCCGGGCTGTGAGCAAGAGGAAGGTGCAGGCCACCCGGGCCGCCCTCACCCTGCAAAAAATGAAAATTGCCTGGGGAATGACTAAGGAAATACAGTATTGAGGATGGAAAGTTTCTGCTACAAGGAATAGAAACCCCTATGGCTTTGGATAAAGTAAAAACACCTTCAGCAGTAAACAAGATAAAACAGCTTCTTAAAGATAAGCCTGAACACGTTGGTGTGAAAGTTGGTGTCCGAACCAGGGGTTGTAATGGCCTTTCCTACACTCTAGAATATACAAAGACAAAAGGAGACTCTGATGAAGAAGTTGTTCAAGATGGAGTCAGAGTGTTCATCGAGAAGAAAGCACAGCTGACACTTTTAGGAACAGAAATGGACTATGTTGAAGACAAATTATCCAATGAGTTTGTGTTCAATAACCCAAACATCAAAGGAACGTGTGGCTGTGGAGAAAGCTTTAATATTTGACTCCTCAGGACTGCTTGGGCTGTAGGCCCCAGGAGAGCTTTGGAAGCTCTAGGGCTTATTGAAGAAATCATGTGACTGTCACATGCTTGAGGTTTGTAATGTATGGCTGCCTTACAAGAAAAATAAAGTGATGCATTTGAAAATGAAGCCAGTGTGTTAGTTTCCAGAAGAATTGATACTTGTGTTCTTTATAGGGGACAGAAAATGAGAGTCCATCGCTCTCTTTGGGTCATCTTTCTGGTCTGTAAAGAAAAAAATTTTTACCCTGCAATTCAATTCTCCTTCCTGCATCCTTTCTGTTAGAACTAGTTTCATGGAAGTTGCCTTCCTGGGAGGATTTCAGAAAACATACTCTTAACAGGTGTGCACTGTAGATCTTTTGAAAGCCTTGAATGTACATCTCCCAATAAGATTGATGGCTTTTAAAATTCAGAGGCAGGAAGTCTTGACTGCTGGTATGATGTGGTGGTGCATTGTTTTTCCACCCAAACTTGGCACAGCGTTTCTCTGTTTTTATCCAAAATTTCCTTGTTAACGATACCTCATTTGCTTACCCTGTAGCATCCCCAGCCATTAGATTAAAGTAATGGACAAAGATTTCCTTGAACTGTAGTGCAGAATAGTTCGGTAAATACTTCACGCACCTGATTTTAAATCCATTTCTTTTGCCACCCTAAATGCTCAGAGATGGGATGTCAAACTGACTTAGATCCTTTTAGTTCGAAGGCCTCTTAAAAGCCATCTAGCCCACCCCCTCAATTCTATACCTGGGGAAGCAAAACCCCAGAGGACTGAAGGGCTTTTGTCCTCCCTACACTGCAGGCTAGGTAGGGGTAGAGCCAGGACCACCCACATCTTCCCCTCTTGTAGGTGACAGGCCTCAGAGACAGCTCTGCACTCTGAGACAGTCAGTGAAGGTCAACAGGTGATCTGGCTTCTTTATCTGGTGAACATTTTGATAAGATTTTTTTGTAATTTAGAGAGCATATTTAGCTTTATTTTATTTTGGGTGAGAAGAATCTTATTTTAAAGCCCATTTATGTGAATTACCATTGTGGTTCAGGAGGAGGGGAAAGAAGACTTTGTAACAACCCAGAACTGTTCTTTTGGAATGCAGTTGTAATTGGGAAGCAGAACAAGTCCCAATACCTGTACACTCTGTATCTTAAGTCCAGTTGGTAAAATTTTAAGCCTAACATTTTAACCTAACATTTTTATCACCAACAGTATTCCTTTAGTCATTTAGTTTTTTGATTTTCCTGGGTTTGATATATTAAGTGTTGTGTGAGATGACATATTTGCTTTTTTTGAAAGCCGATTCTTATGAAGTAGCTGAGTTCCTTTATGTTTGTCATATTTAATAAAGTACTTAGCAAAAAATGCACCAAAACCTAGCAGTAGCTTTATGTAAATGCTCATGAATTTGTATTGTTAATATAATTATCAACCCACTTATAATTTGTGCAATACTGTATATATGTAGAGATTGAGTTGCCAATAAAAAAAAAGTAGCCTCTTAAAAAAAAAAAAAAAAGAAATCCTCTCTGCCATTAATAATGATGGTCTCAGAGGAAGTAATAATCAACTGGTAAGGAATCTGCAGCAAGCACAGACTGATGAGACTTGATGTTCCTTTCTTTTCATTTCTTATGATTTTAAGCAAACTTTAATAATTTGAAATTTATGGAACATTTGAAGCATATACCAAAGTAGAGAGACTTGAAAAATGAATCATCATGTACCCTATGACCTGACTTCAACAATGAACAAACAACCTATCTTGTTGCATTTATGGGTCTACCCATTGTCCAAATCCCAGACATCATATCATTAAGTATGTATCACTTAAGATTAAGGGCCCTCGGGACTTCCCTGGTAGTGTAGTGGTTAAGAATCTGCCTGCCAATGCAGGGGACTTGGGTTCGAGGCCTGGTCTGGGAAGATCTCACATGTCACAGAGCAACTAAGCCCATGCACCACAACTGCTGAACCTGCACTTTAGAGCCTGTGAGCCACAACTGTTGAGCCCGCATGCTGCAACTACTGAAGCCCACGTGCCTGGAGCCCGTGCTCCACAACAAGAGAAGCCACCGCAATGAGAAACCACGCACCGCAACGAAGAGTAGCCCCACTCGCCGCAACTAGAGAAAGCCTATGTGCAGCAACGAAGACCCAACACAGCCAATAAATAAATAAATAAATTTAAAAAAGATTAAGGGCCCTTTTAAAAAAAATGACATAACCACCTATCACAATACGGGCTTACCTTGGAAATATTGCAGGTTCAATTCCAGACCCCCACAATAAAGCAAATATTGCAATAAAGCAAGTCACACAAATTTTCTGGATATAAATGCATATAAAAGCTGTGTTTACACTATACTGTAGTCCACTGTATATAATAGCATTATATCTAAAAATGTACACACCTTAATTAAAAAATAATTTATTGCTAAAACATGCTAACTCTCATCTGAGCCGTTAGTGAGTTATAATCTTTTTGCTCGTGGAGGGTCTCCCCTTGATGTTGATGACTGCTGACGGATCAGGGTGGTGGTTGCTGAAGGCTGGGGTGGCTGTTGCAGTTTCTTAAAATAAGACAGCACAGTGAGGTTTGCTACATCCATTGGCTCTTCCTTCCATGAATGATTTTTCTGTAGCCTGCAATGCTGTATGATAGTGTTTTACCCACAGTAGAACTTCTTTCAAAACTGGAGTCAGTCCTCTCACACCCTGCCTCTGCTTTATCAACTAAGTTTACGTAACAGTCTAAATCCTTTGTTGTCGTTTCAACAGTCTTCGCAGCATCTTCACCAGGAGTAGCTTCCACTGTCTCTGCTCATCCATAAGAAGCAACTCCTCCTCTGTTCAAGTTCATCATGAGATTGCAGCAACTCAGTCCCATCTTCAGGCTCCACTTCTAATTCTAGTTCTCTTGCTATTTCCACCACATCTGCAGTTACTTCCTCCTCTGAAGTCTTGAACCCCTCAAAGTCATCCATGAGGGTTGGAATTATCTTCCTCCAAACTCCTGTTCGTGTTGATATTTTGGCCTCTACCAAGAATCAAGAATATTCTTAATGGCACCTAGAATGGCAGCTACAGCCTTATGAAATGTATCTCTTAAATATTAAGTCTGGAAAGTCAGAATGACTCCTTGATCCGTGGGCTACAGAATGGATATTGTGTTAACAGTATTGAAAACAACATGAATCTCGTACACCTCCATCAGAGCTCTTGGGTGGCCAGGGCCATTGTCAATGAGCAGTAATATTTTGAAAAGAATCTTTTTTTCTGAGCAGTAGATCTCAACAGTGGGCTTAAAATATACAGTAAACCATGTTGTCAACATATATGCTGTCATCCAGGCTTTGTTGTTTCATTGATAGAACACAGGCAGGATAGATTTAGCATAACTCTGAAGGGCCCTAGGGTTTGGGGATGGCAGATGAGCACTGGCTTCATCTTACAGTCACCAGCTTCATTAGCCCTTAACAGGAGAGTCAGCCTGTCCTTCGAAGCTTTGATGTCAGGCATTGACTTCTCTCTAGCTATGAGAGTCCTACACTGAAACTCTGTTGTTTAGTGTAGCCACCGTCATTAAATTATCTGAGATAGCTAGAGCTTCTGGATAGCTTGCTGCAGCTTCTGTATCAGCACTTGCTGCTTCACCTTGCACGTTTGTGTTATAGAGACGGCTTCTTTCCTTAAACCTCATGAACCAAGCTCTGCTAGCTTCAGACTTTTATTCTGTGGCTTCTTCACCTCTCTTAGCTTTCATAGCATTGAAGAGAGTGAGGGTCTTTCTCTGGATTACATTTTAGCTTAAGGGAAAATTGTGACTGTTTTGATCTTCTATCCATATCACTAACACTTTCTTCACATCAACAATAAAGCTGTTTTGCTTTCTTCTCATTTGAGTGTTCACTGGATTAGCACTTTTAATTTCCTTCAAGAACTTCTCCTGTGCATTCACAAGTTGGCTAACTGTTTGGTGCAAGAGGCCTAGCTTTTGGCCTATCTCGGCTATCTCGGCTTTCAACATGCCTTCCTCACTAAGCTTAATCATTTCTGGCTTTTGATTTAAAGTGAGAGATGTGTAACTCTTCCTTTCACTTGAACACGTAGAGGCCATTGTTGGGTTATTAATTGGCCTAATTTCAATATTGTTGTGTCTCAGGTAATAGGGAGGCCTGAAGAGGGAGAGAGATGGGGAACTGCTCATCTGAACACAGACAACGTTTATCGATTGTTTGCTGTCTTTTTTTTAAGCAATCAATTAATTAATTAATTGTTGGCTGTGTTGGGTCTTCATTGCTGTGCACGGGGAGAGTGGGGGCTACTCTTCGTTGCAGTGCACGGCCTTCTCCTTGCAGTGGCTTCTCTTGTTGTGGAGCATGGGCTCTAGGCGCTCAGGCTTTAGTAGCTGTGGCGCACGGGCTTAGTTGCTCCACGGCATGTGGGATCTTCCTGGACCAGGGCTTGAACCCGTGTCCTCTGCATTGGCAGGCGGATTCGTAACCACTGCATCACCAGGGAGGTCCCAAGTTTGCTGTCTTATATGAGCATGGTTTGTGGTGCCCTAAAACAATTACATTAATAGTACCAAAGATCAGTGATCACAGATCACCATAACAAATATAATAATAATGAAAAAGTCTGAAATATTGCGAATCACCAAAATGTGACACAGAGACATGAAGTGAGCAAATAATGTTGGAAAATGGTGCCAGTAGTCTTGCTTGGTGCAGGGTTGCCACAAGCCTTCAATTTGTAAAAAATACAGTATCTGTGAAGTGCAATAAAGTGAAGCACAATAAAACGAGATACTCCTGTATTATTATTATACTTAAAAATTGACAATAATTCTTTAATCATGTACCCACCCAATTGATTAAATTTCTGTTAGCAACCTTACAGGTTTTAAAAATAGTTGGCTTATTTGTACCAGGATCCAAGTGAGGGCCACACATTCACATTCAAGCCTGCCTTTCAAATGCTCTGGCCAATGGTGTTTGACAATGGCTGTTTTCGTTGGCAAGACAAAGAAAGTAGATGAACATTTATTCAGTGACTTTAGACTGTGATTGACCAATCTAAACTAGGAAAACAAATCAGTTGATTTTTAACCTGAATTTTTTAGAAGATTGACCTTGCTCTTTATATTTTGCTTTCACAGTTTTAGAGTCAAGAAATCAATCATCCCTCCCTCTGCATATCCCACGCCCCCATTTCCTGCTATATTCAATGCTGTGTGAGGTGTTTGTGGACAGTCCTAAGCATTGTAATTAATTGGTCCCTACCCTCTGGATATCACAAACCTTTGGGGAAGCCAACATGAAAAATTACTCATATATATGTATATAGGTAAACATATATGTGAAGTTTTATGAGGAAATATATGATCATATGAGAAAGAGTTAAAAAAACTAACAAATATTTATTCCTCAAAATATATTGGATACCCACCACATACTGGACATTGTACTAAGTGCTAGGTATGCAGTGGTGAACGTAAGACACAGTACCTACCCTCCTGTAACTTACAGGAGCGCAGGCTACTTACAATGGTAAGCTGCTGTATTAGGCTCTGGGAGAACAAAAAGGTGAAAATATGTGACTCTCGCTGTCAGGAAGTTCACAAATAACAAGTCTAAAATAAAAGTAACTTTTTTCCACCTAAAAGTTATTCTTCAGAAAGGACTTGACTTTCATAAAAAGTCTCTACAACCTAGATAGAAGTGAAACTGACATGCTCTGGAAAGCTGACACAAAGCATCTATGGTAATGAGGGAAACATTGATGTTAAAGATATATTTGATGATTTTGAATAACGTTATTTTATAAAATGTGAGAAAAGTAGTATTTCTAAGTTAACATGTTATTTTACATATCTGTAATTGTTCAGTTTTATCTGTAAATATTTCAGTATGAATACTAAAAGATAAGGATTCTTTAAAAAATAAGGATAGTATCACCTAAAGAGAAAATAACAATTTCTTTAATATCATAAAAGATAAAAATTTCCAATTGTCTCAAATGTCATAACTTTAAAAATTATTTTATAAATAACCAAAAATTTATTTTAGTTAGTTTAAATCAGGATTCAAATTAAGTCCACACATTGTAAATGGTCTGTTGTCTCTTTTAACCTATGGGTTTTGCCTTCCTCACTCTCTGTCTCTCTCTGTCTCTTGCAATTATTTATTTAAAAAAAGATGGCGGGGAGAGGATTTATTCTATAACTATGGAGTTTCCTACAGTCTGGACTTTGCTGGTTATATTCCTGTGGTGGTGTTTTTCCATGGAACTCTGTTTCTTTGCATTTTCGGTAAATTGGTATTTGGATTTAGAGTCCTGATCAGATTCAGGGACAATTTATTTGGTAAGATTACCTCATGGGTGGTGATAAGGTCTCCCATTAGGAGGCGCATAGTATCTGGTTCTCTCTCTTTTTGTGATGTTAGTGGCCTTGAAAATCAATGCAGTCCATTAGGGATTGCAAAATGGTGATGTTCTAATTCTAACATTCCTTTTTTATTTATTTTTCTCTATAATAAGAAGCTTCTCTCATCTACTCTATGGTACCACTATATGGTACAATTTATAAAAGGAAAGCTAGAATAAATTTTTGCCAGTTTGCAAAATAATGAGTTGGTTTGCTAGTATTATCCTCCAATGTTGACTGATTAGCTAATTTTTAAAGTGACATGGCGAACTCATGGATTTAAACATATTTGATATATTCAGTCTATTACAGTTATTACCCTTACTGATGCTCAAATTGTTCTATTTTTGGCAAGGGACCTCTCAAAGTTGGACCCTGAGTAGAAAATCGTATTTTACTTTGTTTTATTTATTATTTTTTGGCTGCATTGGGTCTTCGTTGCTGCGTGCAGGCTTTCTCTAGTTGTGATGAGTTGGGGCTAGTCTTCATTGCAGTGAGCGGGCTTCTCAGTGCGGTGGCTTCTCTTGCTGTGGAGCACGGGCTCTAGGCACTCAGGCATCAGTAGTTGCAGCATGTGGGCTCAGTAGTTGTGGCTCTTGGGCTCTAGAGCACAGGCTCGTAGTTGTGGTGCACGGACTTAGTTGCTCCACAGCATGTGGGATCTTCCTGGATGAGGGATCGAACCTGTGTCCCCTGTGTTGGCAGGCAGATTCTTAACCACTGCGCCAGCAAGAAGTCCCAGAAAATGGTATTTTAAGAGACACAATCTAGGTGCTGATGTTACTTATTGCTACTTGCTGATCGTTTTTCTCTAGGCCTTTTGTCTGGACAGAGATAAGGAAATATAAATTTATAAATTTTAAAACATTTAAAGATATAAGTATATCATGTATATATTCTTGTTGATACTTCCAATTCAGATTCAAGGCTACCTGGTTTTTACTTAACTTCATCTTACAACTGTATCTCCTTTCAGCCCTGCTGAGAACCCCAGGTCTCAATCGCACTGAAGATGCTGGAGTAACTTCACATAATCATTCATTTTATTTCACAATATACAACAGTCTTAGAGAAATAACACCAATACTACAAGCAACAATATGACAACTAAAAAGCAGTTTCAGATCTTTTCAAATCCTTTTTGTCCTTGGGGTGTATGTCACTAAAGAAGTTCAGTCAGTTGTTTATGTTTTAAAGTTACTGGGAATAATTTCTCTTGAAATAGTTATGTTGTCAATTTGGCATTTGTTTTCATTTTGTTTTTGGATTTCTAGGAGTTGCTTTTTAAAATTTAAAATTTTGGCTTTTTAAAAAATTAATTAAATTAATTTGCTTGGAAATTATGTAAAAATATTTGCAAAATAAGTTATCTTCGAAGAAGTCTAATTTCTATCCTTGTCTTCTTTACCTCATTCCCTCCTTCCTCTGTAGGTAACTATTTAAAAACTTTTTTTGGTGGCTTATTCTTCCTTTAAATCTCTTTAAGTGTAAGCAGATGTTTTTGTTCCAACACTCTTTCTTAGATAAAAGTTAGCAAATTAAACAGTTTTCTCCACCTCACTTTTAAACTAAACATTATTTCTTGGAGATTATTCCATGGTAGTAATAATATATAGTCTAAAATATGCCTATAAAACTAAATTCATAAATAAAACACTATAAGTAGACATTTGACTATTTCATCTGCTTCCCTAAAATTTTATTTGGCCTCAAAAACTTTTTTTGAATCTTTTCATTGGGAAAATGGATTGCCTTGTGTTCAGGGTTGCCTTATTTTGGAGCATAACTTCAAAATAGTAAAATTAGAACCATAAGCTGGAAATCTGAGCAGAATCTAGAAGGATGGTGAGGATATGGTGAGCTGGAGGGTTAGGGAAGGGAATGTTAGATGACCATTCAGTGGGCAGAGGTGTGAATGTGGGAATGTGCACAGTGCCCAGAGCCTGGCTGGAGCTGCAGGCTTCGTAAAGGAAATTGATTGGCAGGGAAATTAACTAAGACCTTTTTTGAAATAATTCAGGGTCTGGTAAGGGTCTTGTTAAGGTAGATGCCATTATATTCATTCTTTTAACAAAGATGTATTGAGCACCTACTATGTGAAAAGGCTGCAGGGTGCTGGAGAAACAGTGGTGAGGAAGACAGGTATGGTCCCTCCCTTAAGGGAGCAGAGACAGGTCCTTACTAAGGAGAAACACAGTGTACTATGGGGGCATACAAATGGGGGGTAGTCAGGGAAGGCTTCTAAGGAAGTGCATTTAGGCTGAGATGGGATGATGAATAAGTGTTAGCTGCCAGTGATGGAGGTGGGAGTAGCAGGCAGAGGGCGATAGTTCTAGGCCGAGGGAACAGCCCTCAGGGAAGAAAATGAGTACGCTTCCAGAACTGAAAAAATGTCCACTATGTCCAAAAGGGCTGGAGAGTGGGGGATAGAAAAGATGAGAGATGAGAGTGAATTCTTAAGAAGTTGCAAAGGAGGACTTGATAAGGAAAGGGACCTGTTTCCTGGAAGACATATGATGGGCCCTCAGTACATGGAATGGATGAATAAATAAGTTTGAGATTTCAAATGTGGACTAAGAAATGATGGAGTCATGGGTAAGAGTAAGTAAATGGGTACAGGGTGCTAGTTTGGAAGGAAGATTAGTTGGGTTTTGAACACATGGCTCTTGAGGCACAGCATTTTAGTGGTTTGTCAAATACTAAGCCTCACAGCTTCAGGCTGCGGTTGAAATTGTAAGACTCAAGCATGGGAAACAAAAAGTAGAGGACTCTTCCTTGGGAATTATGGTTGGAGGAAGGAGATGAGCCTTAGGATGGGACAGAGGAGCAGGACGGAGAATTTCAAGGAGAGAGTGGTAAACAGAGACATCAAAGAGACCAGCTTATACCAAATGAGACAATATGGTTGACACCACTTGCAAAATGCCAACATGTCAAACAGACGTATGGGTGGAGTGGGGAGGTGGGGAAGGCATGGGATCCGCAGTCACAAGACCTGGACTCAGTCCTAGCTCTGCCTTTTACCATATTTCTGACCTTGAGCAATAATTACTTAAAGTTTTCTGAATCTCAGGCTGCTTGTTTATGAAATAAGAAAAAAATGGCTGCCATGTTTGCATCTCAGAGTTATTGTGAGATTGAAATTAAAAATATCTGTAGGGCTTCCTAGGTGGTGCAGTGGTTAAGAATCTGCCTGCCAATGCAGGGGACACGGGTTCGATCCCTGCTCCAGGAAGATCCCACATGCTGGAGAGCAACTAAGCCCATGCGCCACAACTATTGAGCCTGCGCTTTAGAGCCCGTGAGCCACAACTATTGAGCCCATGTGCTTCAACTACTGAAGCCCATGTGCTGCAACTACTGAAGCCCACACACCTAGAGCCCATACTCCGCAACAAGAGAAGCCACGGCAATGAGGAGCCCGTGCACCACAACGAAGAGTAGCCCCCACTCACTGCAACTAAAAGAAAGCCTGCGCACAAGAAAGACCCAACACAGCCAATAAATAAATAAATAAATTTATTAGGAAAAAAAAATCTGTAAACCATTGGGTTCCCCCCCTCAGTGTTATGTAAAGGGTGTGGCACACACATGGTACTTGAATGAGTGTTTGAGTGAATGTATGGGTATTACTGTGGCTACTAATTTATGTTTCAACAGAGACCAGATGAAGAAGCTGTGGTGGATCAGGGTGGGACCAGTACAATTCTCAACATCCACTATGAGAAAGAAGAGTTGGAAGGTAAGCACTGCAATTCTATGTACTGAGGGAAATCAGGGAGAGGCACCCTGGTGTGGAAGGAACAGCTTTGCCATCAGGAGACCTGGGCTGGAGTCCTAACTCTTGTTCACTAATTGTGAGACCTTGGGGAAAAATTACTTAATTTCCTTTAGCCTCATTTTCTTCATGTGTTAAATAAAAGTAGGGATAATAGTATCTGTCTTACTGTTAGGATCTAGTAGACAGTTTGTGAGACAGTGCTTTGAGCACAGTAAAGTCCAATATAAATATTAATAAATGACCTATTCCTTGAGAATGTGAAGCACTCAGGTCAGTTTATTGATTCTTGACAACTGCTTAGAAATATAAATGCAAACCTATACAAAAGAAAATAAAATACAAATAGTTTTAAAACCTCAGTTCGGCTATAAAACCCTGTTTTTACCCCATTTCCAATGTTTGCTCTTCCCATTCTAACTATACCCTTTCTGCCTGGTGTTTTCATCTAGACAAGAAAAGGCAACACACCCACACACCTATAACATATTCACTGAGAGTTCATAGCACAGAGTTGTATGAAAATCCACTGAAGTGGAAGGGAAGGAAGAGGCCTTTTAATTGACCTGCTCTGTCTAGTTTACCTTATCAAGGCTCTTCTTCCTTTCTCTCCTCCCCGCCCCTAGCTCCCCACATGACCTTTTTGTGCTGTCCTTCTGCTTTCCTTTCTCCCACGGATCCTAGTTTCCTCATAATGATGGTGATGCTCAGGTTTATTAAATAAAGGCTCGTGTCCACTATGGCTTTAACGAGAACCCACATTTGGCTCAAAAGCCTTATGAAATCTCTGCAGCATCTCCTGCAATGTCGAAGGCTGTGATACAGCAACTTTCTAGTGACTGAGACAGCATGTGAAATGTTTTCTCTGTACCGCTTGTTCCTGTGCTGGTTTTTTCTTTTGTTTTTTTTTTCATCAAAGTTGTACAATCCCCAGAGAAAACTTGTCCTTTGGATGGGAGAGCCAAAGCTGTAGAGGATGACTCAGCCTCTGGGTCTGTTACCATGAGAACCTGTGTGGGTGGCTCTGTGGAGGTCAGTGGAGTTCGGCTATATCAAGGTCAAGCTTTCCAAGTTATTTTGACCAGATGGAAGAGGAGCCAATGTGGGTTTCAGCAGTTGGGAGAAGGAGGAAGAAGGAAGGGTGTGGAGGTGGGAGGCTAACATTTGTTGAATGCCCCTTGTGTGACAGGCATTTGATTAGGCACTTTGCACAAGTTGTCTTTTTAATCTTTACAGCAACCCAGGCAGATAGGTATCATCCCTATTTTACATGATGGGGAAACTGCTCAGGGTCATCTAACCTAATAGCAGGTGAGGCTGGGATGGAATTCAGCTCTTTCCACTCTGCCACACTGCCTGCAAGGGAGGACGGTACCCAGCGTTAACCACCCAACGTCATCATCCTGCTCCATCATATGAACATTTTTATGTGTTGCCGCACCCCTTCTTCTGCCCTGATAGTCCTTTTGCCTCTCTACCGTCTCACTGCACCGTGAGAGTACTTTTACTTTTAGTTTAGATGTCTGGGCCCGCTAGACCTTTGCCCTCAGCAAGGAGGTAACCATTTACGATCACTCTTATCTACTTGGGAGTAGAATAATAAGCCTGGGCGAACTCTCTTGGATCCCGAGGACTGGGTTCCATCATCACAGAGGTCAGCTGAGTAATTGGCAGCATCTTCTCAAGATGACATCATCTATTCCTTACGCAGTCTCCATTTTCCTGTAAAAGAAGGCCGTCTGTGATGATGGCATTGCTGGGGGTAGCGTATGGGGAAACAGTCCTTTATACACAGTACTTTTTGAAAACGAGAATCTTGTTTACATTAGCACCTAAAAAAAAAAAGCACCACAGGCAGTGGAGGACAAATAGTCCCCACTCCTTAGGGCTGATGTGGTTCTCGAGTAGCTCTGGAGAGGAACAGAGGAAGTTGGGATTTGCTGTAGGATCGACTGTGCTGTGGGTTCCATCCTGACTCACTCTGAGGGCAGACCTAGGGCTCAGTAAGGCTACACTCGAGGAAGTGCTATCTCTTGAAGACATGGAATAAAATCAGTCCCCGTCTGATGGAAGACAAATAAATTGTTCGAATTGTGTTCTAATTTGCTGTGTATGCCGTGATACAAGGTTCTGCGCCTGCAGGTAAATCTCTGGGTCTTCCTTCCCCTTTGTTCTATACCCTCTGCACCACATGACATAAACCATTTTCAGAACTACTTCTGAGATGTAGTCTCTGGACATTGTCAGAGACTTTTGTAAATGTGGGGGTTTTGGGGGGCATAAATTAACTCCATCAACAGGAGAAGGTGCATTAAACCAGGACATTTCTTCTTTATATATGTGGGAAGAGTCAAAAGCAAACATTAGGACAGATTTCCAAAGAGAAACTCAGGAAGAGCAGTAGTCCATGATTGCTTCAGTGGACTCTCCCAGTGCCCCCAGTCCCAGAGGAACACGGAGCAGTGGCTTTAATTAGAGGAATGGCTTTTCCCATCTTTTCTGGCAGATCATTATTACTGATTAACTATTAGATTAATGAATCCTAGAGTAAGTTTGGTACCTCCTAATAAGTTTTCAACAGAGGTAAGAGCCATTTGGCCTTAGTTATAAGTTGAAAAAAAAAAAAGGCTTGTATGTGCTCCACGTGTTAGAATCCCCCTGCGGTTACTGACTTTGAGTCAAGCTGGAGCCCAGGGGGTGGGACCCCCGTCGGTGTGCGCTAAGGAGTTCTGTGCGCATGCTCGATAAACAGCACGCTGGGAACGCCCTCCTCGGCAGGCTGGGCTCCATATGCAGGGTGGGCACCCCTGTGATTTCTGTCCTGCTCTGCAAGATTCAGTCCCAGTTCACTAGTGATTGCTCTCAGTATGTGTGTACACACTCGTTTAAAAAATAAACTCTACAATTACATCTTCTAATAAGTTTTACTAAATGAATACTTGTATTTACACACAGTCCCCAGAGAGTAGGTTTGATAATTACTGGAAAAAAGACTTGGAAGAAGGCAGAGTTTGGGTGAGTAGGTAGGTAGATGAGGGGGACGAAGACTGTGTGGGTAGCAGAGCCGTTGAAAGGCCAGCAAAGTGACTACAGGATTGATTTAGTAAAGTCACTGGGCTGCAGAATCCCCTTAGATGGACTGGATTTTATTGATGCTGTATTCATTTCCCAGTGTCCATTTGTTTGTCATCTCTTCTGATTTCACTCAGAATACCGAAGTCGCTGCTTCTGAGTCTCCAGCCTAGAAGCTGCTGTCTAGTTTTCTGGTAGCCACTTGGTCATTCTTAGCTCTGTCCCCTGCTGGGGCTTGTTTTCATTTCTGGGCCTGTCTCTCTGGTGTTTTCAAAAGGCAGGTGCTGTGGTTGGCTACTGTTTGTGGGAACTGATTGGACCAAAAAAGCTTAGAGAAGCAAAAGTCTTCCTTAGTAACTCTTTCCAAAAGTCCCCTTATCCAGGAACTGTTCTCAGGCTGGCTAGGACCTTCTCAATCATGTAATGCCCTGGTGAGTATTTCATCTACTCTAAACACACTCACTTTGGTCACATGTTCCTGTTGTGGCCCCTTTCAGATCAGTGGCCTTCTTAGGTCAGGTTGTAGTCTCCTGAGAGAGTCCTAAGGGGTTAAGTTCCTGGTGGAGGCACATAGGAGATATTCCATTTTCTGAATATTTGTGGAGTGATGACCATGTGGAAGATACTATGCTTTGTTATGTGATGGATTCCAAGGGGAAGAAGGTCTGACCTGGGACTTTGAGGAGCTTGCAGATAAATAGTGGGAGAAGGACCGATAGAAGCCTAACTTTAATGCAAGGCATACGATAAGTGCATAGGAGAATGCTAGCGAGGACTCAGGATTTACAGGAAGGAGGCAGGACATCTGATTGGGGGATCAGCAGGAATACCAAGCAGGAAGGTGCATTTGCAAGGAATCTTGAAGGAGTGAGCCAAGTCAGTGTCCAGAAAGCATTGGCATATCTGTGGAAGAGCAGTTTGGTTTGGGTGGAGGAGAGTGTGAGATGAGGGTGGGAGCATCAGCTGTGGCCATGAGGAGGAGACGGAGTCAAAACCAGGAGTTCTGTTGTTGGGGTAGATGCAGAAGGTGTACATCTCTAATTTTTTCCCCCAGAACATTTATTTGGTGTATGTGTGGGATTTCCACTTTGATCTCTCTTGAGCTGATCACTCAGTTCCTTTAGAGAACATTCCCTTTATTTCTCTATTGCATGTATAATTTGTTCTAGAGGAAGAAAAGACTAGAAAGGAGGCTGGGGCCCGAGCATTTTGGAGCATGAAGGGTCCTGACTGTAAGAGTGAGCTGTGATCAGAGCAGTGCTTCAGGAGGATTTATTTGTAGGATCGAATTGGTGGGGGAGGCAGGAAGGAGGCCCCTGCTGTTGTCAAAGTGGGAGGAGAGAGACTTGACATCCCTAATCTGTGGAATAGAGCGCTGAGGGGCAAGGTGGAAACAAGGTAATGCTGAGATTTCAAGCCTGGAATGTTGAGAGAATGCCATGAACAGAGACATGGAAGAAATTAGTATGAGTCTGATTTGAGATGGAGGATGGTGAGTTTGCTTTGAACATCCTGAGTCACTGGAGAAAAAGATTTGGGGGTCATTTGTAGAAGTAAACTTTGAAATCAGGAGAGTAAATATCACTAAACAGAGAGAAGAAAGGGGCCAAGGCAGAAACCTGGGAGGCCTTCCTTTGGTGGATTGTGGAAAGGCTGGAGAAGCAGTCAGAAGAGTACAAGCGGGCCAGGGAAAGCAGTGGCACAGTGTGGGGGGAGTCCAGACCACCGAGGGGAGGAAGTGGTCAAGGCAGGGGTGGGGCTGCTGCCTGGAGCGTGGTGAGCGCTCCAGAAAGTCTTTTGAATTGAACTGAGAGAGACATAAGCTGATGGAGATTTGGTGGTTTAGTGGGCTTTGGTGTCCCTCATGAGGGCAGTTTCAGTGGAGAGCGGCCACATGCGGAGGCTGTGGAACAAGGGGATGGTGAGGAAAGGGAACGAGGTCGGTAGACTGTTCTTGAACATGACTTGATAGGGAAGGGAAGGGGACAGGCAGAGAGTAGCACTGCATTGGGAACCTTTTTTAAAATTTTTTTAATTTTTAATTTTTATTTTAAAATATTTAACTATTTATTTATATATTTATTGAATGAAAGATTCTTTAAATCTTTATAGTTTTCAAAAGTTTCACACACATGATTTCATATGATCCTACAATAACCCTTTTCCCCCCACTCCTGCATTGCCTCTCTCTCCTCTCCCTGACCACTGCTAACCACTAGTTTGTTCTCTATAACTGTGTCTGCTTCTTTTTTGTTTTATTCACTAGTTTGTTGTATTTTTTAGATTCAACATAGTGATATCACAGAGTATTTGTCTTTCTCTGTCTGATTTATTTCATTTAGTATAGTGCCATTCAAGTCCATCCACGTTGCTGCAAATGGCAAAATTTCATTCTTTTTTTATGGCTGAGTAATATTTCATTGTATATATGTACCACATCTTTTTTATCCATTCATCAGTTAATGGACACTTAGGTTGCTTCCATATCTTGGCTATTATTGTAAATAATGCTGCTATGAACATTGGGTTACATGTATCTTTTCGAATTAGTGTTTTTGTGTTTTTAAGATTTATAGCCAGGAGTGGCATTGCTGGGTCATGTGGTAGGAATATTTCTTTTTTAGTTACGAGAGACTTGAGAAACCCATGGAAGGGATGGATGGAAAGGAGAGGCTGAGGATACCTGATGGAGTGGGACGCAGCGGGGTGGGAGGCGATGCTCATTAGCCTGGAAGAGAGGAGAAGCTGGAGGAGGAAAGTGAGCCTGGCTGAGAATGGAGGGAGTTCCCAGGACAGGGCCTGTCTTTTCAGTACAATAGTGTGAAGCAGGGTCACCTGCTCACAGGGAGGAAGTGTGGGTAAGGTTGTGGATTTGAAGGCAGTGACTAAAGATTGTAACAGCTTCTGTGGTGGAAGATGTGGGGAAGCAGCTTGAGATCTCGAGTGTCGAGCAGCAGTAACTGGGCCGAAGTGGGAAAGATCACGACTCTGTGTATCCCCGCGTGGCAGCCCTGCAGCTATTGATTCTGGGCGCCAGGCTCACCTGGAAGACCAGGGAACCCAGGTGGAGGTGAAAGAAACCTGGAAGTCAGGAACAAAACAATGTAAGGTTGATGGATGGAATGAGAGAGCAGGAAGGAGGAATTAGAGAGGAATACTATGGGATCACTTATTTTCTCATGTTCCCCTCTTTTTGTATGTCTTTTTTTTGTATCTGTTTTTTAATATCTCTCCCTTACGCTCCCAGCCTTATGCCCCTTACGCTTTGTCTCTCACTTCTATTCTAGACGGTATATTCTACGATGCATAAAAAATATAATGGAAGCTGATCCTGGAATTTACTGGCTGCTAACATTGATTCTAGGCATTGTGTTAAGCATTTTACATACATTATCTTATTTACTGCTCATGAGAATCCTCTGAGTTTAAAGAATAAGCTTCAGTTTTCCTTGTTAAGGCAGTCACAGAGGGATTCGATACTTTGTTCAGGGTCCCATGGCTAGTGAGTGGTGAAGTCAAGTTTTGGACCCAGGCAGGTTGACTTGAGCACTTAACCACTTTCCCAGACGGCCTCCCTGCCAAGACCTGCTGTAGGTGTCATGGCGTGACCACATCACGTTTTATCAGTTGCTCAAATTGTTGCTGTAGTAGCAACAACTGGCATTTGTTTTGGCCTCTACAGTATGCAAATCATGTTCACTCACATTATTTCCTTTGATCTTAACAACACTCCTGCAGCCACATACAGGATGGAGACCTTCAACTCCCCTGTCTCTACAGCTTCAGTCCTGGAGGTCTTTGATGTTTTGTCATTACAGAGTTGTGGCCAGGCCAAAGGACTATACTCTTTTTCTTCTCCCCTCTCGAATATACGAGCCTCCTTTTCCTAAAGGAGTTCTCTCTACAGACCTTCTGCTTCTTTTCAGGTCACAGGACTCTGTACGTGGGGGTCCGGATGCCGCTGGGCCGGCAGAGCCATCGGCACCACCGAGCCCACGGCCAGAAGCACCGGAGACGAGGGCGGGGCAAGGGAGCCAGCCAGGGGGAGGAAGGCCCGGAGGCCCTGGCCCACGGTAACACCCCGGGAGGGAGGGGATGTGTGTCTACGCTGGGAGGCCGGGTGAGGCTGAGGGGGTATGAGATGGATATGGAGCAGGTGGTGGTCTTGATTCTGTAGCCCTTCTGTAGAATTTTCCCAGCTTGCTTCCCAGAAGAAGAAATGCCTCCAAGAATCAAAAGTATCTTCCTGAAAACTTCATAGTTCAGGCCCCCCAAATCAATATCATCGAAGGTTAAATCGTTTGCTAGAGAATTAGCCATTCCTTTTGATCAAATTCATCAGATTTCTAGTTTCTCATGGGTTTTCTTCAAATGGTCTTACTTGATTTTTTCCTCCCATGAAACTGCTTCCAAAGGATAGCGTTTTTCTGGGAATAAAGAAATCTTTTTGATCGGAGTTCAGGATTATCTTCTATATGTTCCTGAAGTTGTAAGGCTCCCAGGTGTGCTGAGTATGACAGGATGCTATTTCTGTTCTAAGTTGAGGCTGGGAGCAGACCTTTCTCTGTGGCTGCTTTTCCAGACACACCATCTCAGCGTGTTCAGTTCATTCTTGGCACTGAGGATGATGAAGAGCATGTGCCCCACGAGCTGTTCACAGAGCTGGATGAGATCTGCCTGAAAGAGGGAGAAGATGCCGAGTGGAAGGAGACAGCCAGGTGAGGCCCTAAAATAGCCTAGGTCAGGATTTGCTTGTGCAGGCAAACATGTACCTTTCCATGAGTGACAGGCCTGCCTGCCTTTTATTTCTTTACGGGAGACATGATGACTGACATGGGGACTAATGTTCTAGGGTCTTCTGTGGGAAGTCTTATTGTTGGCCTCTTTGTCATGTCTGTGGTAACACCTTTGCCACTTGACCTTGAGCCTAGGATTGGTGACAGAAACACAGAACGTTTAGGGGGTCTTCTCTTACTTGTTCCTGGCCTCTTGATTTTAAAGGTCTGGCTTTTAAGATGCCTGAGGGGGCTACCTGAGTCTAAACTTAGCCCATCAGACATAGCGTAGGTCCAGCCTTTTCCTGTGGGTGAACCATAGCATCATTTGGGTTTTAATTCACTGGAAATTCCAGAATTTTTGAGACATCCTATGAGACAGTCTAACTTCATGGAGACCGTTGGCATTATACCCAGCCTGACAGTAGGCCTCCCTGGATTAGTTGTAGAGTAACTATGCTTGTCTAAGGCCCAAACTCCAGAAGAGCCCTCAGGTTGACCTGGGCCATGTCTAGGGCTCCTCCAGTGACTGACAAGTGAGCCTTCTGGGTGATACAAAGCTGGCAAGCCTGAGCCTCGCAGCAGAAGGTGAGGTGGCTAACCAGCAAAGTGTGGCTCCAGCTCTCATTGGAACAGCTCTACCTGGATACCTGCTATATCTGTGGGTGTGTTCCATGGGTAGAGAGGATTAACCAAGCCAATCAACCTGATACCAAGCAAGAAGGCAATTAGCCTTGTCATTCTGTCTTTGTAAACTTCTGAAGGTCATACAGATAGGCTTTTTTAAAAAGATAAATATTATTTTATGAATGTGATTTGTCCATGTATCCAAATGATACAGATTAGGTCTTTTTTTTTTATATATTGCACAAGTAATGTGTGCTCACTATAGAAAATTAGAAAATAAAGATAAGCAAAAAGAGGAAGAAAATTACATGAAATCCTACTACCTCGGGGATGAGGAGGCATATAACATTTGTTGTCTTATACATATGTGTGTTTGTATTTTAAAATTTTTCTTTAAATAAAGAGGGAATCAAAGAAAAAAAAACAAAAGAAAAAACAAAAGAAAAAAAAATAAAGAGGGAATCAAGCTATACTCAATTTTGCACTGTTTTACAACCTACTTTTTTCACTTACCAGTGTACCCTGAACGTGTGGATTAGATTACAGTGTTAAATATGATTATTCGGGTATCTCTCTTTGTGCCTTACGTTAAAAACTCTCTCCTGCAAATTCCTCATTTTCTGTCTTTGGCATCTGGTTGTGTGTAATGCTTCCAGGTGGCTGAAGTTTGAAGAAGATGTTGAGGATGGGGGAGAGCGCTGGAGCAAGCCTTACGTGGCAACCCTTTCACTGCACAGTCTCTTTGAACTAAGGAGCTGCCTTATTAACGGAACGGTTCTTCTGGATATGCATGCAAATAGCATAGAAGAAATCTCAGGTAAAGTTAGGTGAGGGAAAACAGAGGCATGTTTGTGTCAATTAAGAAGGGTGGTGTAGAGGAAAGAAGAAAGTGGCCATGTGTCCTTGGGCAAGTCGCTTACCTTCCTGACCTCAGCACTCTTAGCTATGGGATGGGTTTCAAACTTAGAAACTACCCTACCTATTCCACAGGCTTATTATGGGATGCAAATGGCATGGTGTGTGGTCTTCCTTTTGCCTGTTCATTCTTGGCAAACATTTCTTTTGTATCTATTTATGCTTGATAGTGTGCTAGGGAATAAAGATAAGATATAATTCCTGTCCTCAAGGAGCTCACCTTCTAGTGGGGGGGGGGGGGGAGGTGGGGGGGAGACAGCCATGGGGCAATTAAATTAAGTGCAACAACAGAGCTCTGGTTTGGTAATAATTAGAGAAAGGGACAACTGGGAGTTGTGCAGAGAAAAGGGGGTTAGAGTGAAAGAAAGGTTTTAAATATGGCAGCGAGGGAAGACACGTATGAAATTGAGCCATAGTACCCCCACTTCTTCAGCAAGACGTGAAGGGGAGATGTCTGATGGAGTTTCCTGGTACTAATTCTGTCTCTCTGGGATCACATGGGCACCCAGGGAGGGGTCAGCAATGATGGGATCTTGTGTCACCTCCAAAGGCTCTAAGGGAAAGTTATTCCTTGCTTCTTCCAGCTTCTAGCGGCTCTAGGTGTCCCTTAGCTCATGAATGTATAACTCCAGTCTGCCTCTGTCTGCACCTGGACTTCTTATCTGTGTCTCTCTCATAAGGATATCTGTCGGTATCATCCAAGATGATCTCATCTTGAGATCCTTAGTTATATCTGTGAAGACCCTTCTTCCAAATAAGATCATGCTCACAGGTTCTGGGGGGTTAGTACATAGACATATCTTTTGGGGGGAGGCACCGTTCAACCCACTACAAAAGCCAAGATGAGGTAGAGTTTCAATTCATCAGTGCCAGATGCTGTAGAGGGGTCAGGTTAGGTAAGGACTAGAAACATCACCAGATTTAGCAACTGGAAGGTTGTTGATGATTTTATAAAAACAATTTCAGGGGCTTCCCTGATGGTGCAGTGGTTAAACGTCCACCGGCCAATGCAGGGGACATGGGTTCAATCCCTGGTCCGGGAAGATCCCACATGCCAAGGAGCCGCTAGGCCCATGTGCCACAACTACTGAGCCTGTGCTCTAGAGCCCTCGGACCACAACTGCTGAGTCCACGCACTGAAACTGCTGAGGCCTGTGGGCCTAGATCCTGTCCTCCACAGCAGGAGAGGCCACCGCGAAGAGAATCTAGCACACTGCAGTGAAGAATAGCCCCTACTCGCCACAACTAGAGAAAGCTCGTGCACAGCAAAGACCCAACGTAGCCAAAAATAAATAAATAATAATAAATCTTAAAAAAAAAAGCTATTTCATTGAGGCAGCCAAATTGCAGGGGGCTGGGGAATTTTTATTTTGAGAACTTTAAGAGACGGGGGAGAGAGAGACAGAGAGAAAGAGAGAGAGAGAGAGAAAGGAGGCAGTAGAAAAAGGGAGACCTGAGGTGGGCATTCTTTTTTTTTCTCCCCAAGATGAAGGATCCTGAAGCATGTTTATAATATGGGGCAAGGAACCAATCAATATAAAGGTTAAATAAAGAGAGAGAAACCCGGATCTTCCACTTGAATATTTGAAATAGATTTTCTTTATTCATTGCTTGTAGCACTTGGATAGTCATGGATGGAGCTGGAGTTGAGAATAGGTTGGAGTTTTGGGGAGGCAGGGGGCTGGGTGCATAGAGCTGAAGTAAAGCTGCTGTGGTTCTTCACATTAGGAACCTGAGATACTCGTGTTAGTGATAAGGGTAGGTAAATGGTCTCAGGTGTTTACTGTGAACCAGCACTTTATATATCTCAGTTTTTTTTTATAACAACCTTCTAAGGTAGGTGATAATATTAGCTACATATTCCAGGTGGGGAAACTGAAGTGCAGAGAGGTTATCACACAGAAAGTTGTAGAAGTGGGATAAATGCAGACCTTTAGCCCTAGAAGCTATGCTGTTAACTGTTGTGCTGACTGCCTCTCAGTAGCAGGTATTGGGATTTTTTTCCCCTCAGTTCTGCCGGGCTTAGCGGGTAAAAGTTGATGCTTGGTAATTGTCTGGGGTGCTTAATCAAAAAAACAACTTAATTATTGTTATAAGTTCCACCTTCACATAGTCAACTGGAGTTCTACAGTTGCAGTTTCTCTTGACAGTCACAGCAATGTTAAAATCTCTGAGGAAGGGAAAGTAGAGGAACTTTGGCAGATGACAGAACAGAATGCTGATAATGTGGACTTCTGAGTCAGACAATCAGGTTTGAATTCCAGCTCTGCAACTTCCTAGATGTGAAAACTTGGGGAATTTTGTAATGTTTCAACCTCGGTTTCCCGGTCTGTAAAAAAGGTTATAATACGACTGACTTCTCAGAATTTTTACAAGTATTAGATTAGATAATTATGTAAAAAGTTCAGAGTGTAGTTCCTGGCACATGTTAAATGCTCAATAGTTTCCATTTCTAATAATAATGATTTGTTACATGAATAACGTATAATGTGTCACAGCTGCTATCATCAAATAGCTCTTTCAGGCACTGAAACAGAGATTGTACATCAATGACCCTGGTAGAACTGCTTCCTCCTACTCCTTGTCCCTCACCCTACCTGACCTTGATCTCTTTGGGTTCATTGACCATCAGTATGAGTGTTCATGTTAGCACCTGCTTTCCAGACCTGATCCTGGACCAGCAGGAACTGTTCAGTGATCTGAATGACAGCACGAGAGTTAAAGTACGGGAAGCCCTTCTCAAAAAGCATCATCATCAGAATGAAAAGAAGAGAAATAACCTCATCCCTATTGTTCGCTCCTTTGCTGAGGTTGGCAAGAAGCAATCTGATCCACATTCAATGGATAAACATGGTAAGATTATTGGGAGTAATTGTTTCCTCTTTTGATTAATAAGACATTTAGAAACTAGCTGGAGATGCTAAGTTACTAGAGGGTAGGGGCTGTATTCCTCTAATATGCTTTCATGCTCACTTTTTTTTTAAATCTTACTATATTTTATTTATTTATTTGTTATATTTTTTGGGGGGGTACACCAAGTTCAATCATCTGTTTTTATACACATATCCCCGTATTCCCTCCCTCCCTCGACTCTCCCCCACCCTCCCCGTCCCAGTCCTCTAATGCATCATCCGTCCTCGAGTTGAACTCCCTTTGTTATACAGCAACTTCCCACTGGCTATCTATTTTACAGTTGGTAGTATATATACGTCTATGCTACTCTCTCACTTTGTCTCAGCTTCCACTTCACCCCCCGCCCCCCCAAAACTCGAGTTCTCCGGTCCATTCTCTGCATCTGCATCCTTATTCTTGTCTTGTCACTGAGTTCATCAGTACCATTTTTAGATTCCATATATATGAGTTAGCATACAATATTTGTCTTTCTCTTTCTGACTTACTTCACTCTGTATGACAGACTCTGGGTCTATCCACCTCGTTACATATAGCTCCATCTCATTCCTTTTTATAGCTGAGTAATATTCCATTGTACATATATGCCACATCTTCTTTATCCATTCATTTGTTGATGGGCATTTCGGTTGCTTCCATGTCCTGGCTATTGTAAATAGTGCTGCAATAAACATTATGATACATGTTTCTTTTGGGATTATGGTTTTCTCTGGGTATATGCCCAGTAGTGGGATTGCTGGATCATATCGTAGTTCTATTTGTAGTTTTTTAAGGAACCTCCAAACTGTTTTCCATAGCGGCTGTACCAACTTACATTCCCACCAACAGTGCAGGAGAGTTCCCTTTTCTCCACACCCTCTCCAACATTTGTTGTTTCCAGATTTTGTGATGATGGCCATCTGACTGGTGTGAGGTGATACCTCATTGTGGCTTTGACTTGCATTTCTCTGATGATGAGTGATGTTGAGCATCTTTTCATGTGTTTGTTGGCTATCTGTATGTCTTCTTTGGAGAACTATCTATTTAGGTCTTCTGCCCATTTGTGGATTGGGTTATTTGCTTTTTTGGTATGAAGCTGCATGAGCTGCTTGTATATTTTGGAGGTTAATCCTTTGTCCGTTGCTTTGTTGGCAACTATTTTTTCCCATTCTGAGGGTTGCCTTCTAGTCTTGTTTATGGTTTCTTTCTCTGTGCAAAAGCTTTTAAGTTTCATAAGGTCCCATTTGTTTCTTCTTGATTTTATTTCTATTATTCTAGGAGGTGGGTCCAAAAGGATCTTGCTTTGATGTATGTCATAGAGTGTTCTGCTTATGTTTTCCTCTAGGAGTTTGATAGTGTCTGGCCTTACATGTAGGTCTTTCATCCATTTGGAGTTTATTTTTGTGTATGGTGTTAGGAAGTGTTCTAATTTCATTCTTTTACATGTTGCTGACCAATGTTCCCAGCACCACTTATTGAAGAGGCTGTCTTTTTTCCATTGTATATTCGTGCCTCCTTTGTCAAAGATAAGGTGCCCATATGTGTTTGGGCTTACCTCTGAGTTCTCTATTCTATTCCATTGATCTTCCTTTCTGTTTTTGTGCCAGTACCATACTGTCTTGATCACTATGGCCTTGTAGTATAGTTTGAAGTCAGGAAGCCTGATTCCACCAGCTCCATTTTTCCTTCTCAAGATTGCTTTGGCTATTCGGGGTCTTTTGCGTTTCCATACATATCGTAAGATTTCTTGCTCTAGTTCTGTGAAAAATGCCATTGGTAATTTGATCGGGATTGCATTGAATCTGTAAATTGCTTTGGGTAGTACAGTCATTTTCACGATGTTGATTCTTCCAATCCAGGAACATGGTACGTCCCTCCATCTGTTTGTGTCATCTTTGATTTCTTTCATCAGTGTCTTAAAGTTTTCTGCATACAGGTCTTTTGCCTCCTTAGGCAGGTTTATTCCTAGGTATTTTATTCTTTTTGTTGCAATGGTGAATGGGAGAGTTTCCTTAGTTTCTCTTTCTGCTCTTCTGTTGTTAGTGTATAGGAATGCAAGAGATTTCTGTGCATTAATTTTGTATCCTGCTACTTTACTAAACTCATCAATGAGTGCTAGCAGTTTTCTGGTAGAGTCTTTAGGGTTTTCTATATATAATATCATGTCATCTGCAAAGAGTGACAATTTTACTTCTTCTTCTCCAATTTGGATTCCTTTTATTTCTTTTTCTTCTCTGATTGCTGTGGCTAAAACTTCCAAAACTATGTTGAATAATAATGGTGAGAGTGGACACCCTTGTCTTGTTCCTGTTCTTAGAGGGAATTCTTTCAGTTTTTCCCCATTTACAACGGTGTTGGCTTTTGGTTTCTCATATATGGCTTTTATTATGTTGAGGTAATTTCCTTCTATGCCCATTTTCTGGAGAGCTTTTATCATAAATGGATGTTGAACTTTGTCAAAAGCTTTTTCTGCCTCTGTGGAGATTATAATATGGTTTTTATCCTTCAATTTGTTGATATGATGTATCACGTTGATTGATTTGTGTATATTGAAGAATCCTTGCATCCCAGGGATAAACCCCACTTGATCATGGTGTATGATTTTTTTTAATGTGCTGTTGGATTCTGTTAGCTAGTATTTTGTTGAGGATTTTTGCACCTATATTCATCAGTGATATTGGTCTGTAATTTTCTTTTTTTGTGACATCTTTGCCTGGTTTTGGTATCAGGGTGATGGTGGCCTCGTAGAATGAGTTTGGGAGTGTTCCTCCTTCTGCAATATTTTGGAAGAGTTTGAGAAGGATAGGTGTTAGCTCTTCTCGAAATGTTTGATAGAATTCACCTGTGAATCCATCTGGCCCTGGGCTTTTGTGTGTTGGGAGATTTTTAATCACTGCCTCAATTTCCGTACTTGTGATTGGTCTGTTCATGGTTTCTATTTCTTCCTGGTTCAGTCTTGGAAGATTGTATTTTTCTAAGAATTTATCCATTTCTTCCAGGTTATCCAATTTATTGGCGTATGGTTGCTGGTAGTAGTCTCTCATGATCTCTTGTATTTCTGTGGTGTCCGTTGTTACTTCTCCTTTTTCATTTCTAATTCTGTTGATTTGTGTCTTCTCCCTTTTTTTTTTCCTGATGAGTCTGGCTAATGGTTTATCAATTTTGTTTATCTTCTCAAAGAACCAACTTTTAGTTTCATTGATCTTTGCTATTGTTTCCTTCCTTTCTTTTTCATTTATTTCTGCTCTGATCTTTATGATTACTTTCCTTCTGCTCACTTTGGGGTTCCTTTGTTCTTCTTTTTCTAATTGTTTGAGGTGTAAGGTTAGGTTGTTTATTCGATATTTTTCTTGTTTCTTAAGGTAGGACTGTGTTGCTATAAACTTCCCTCTTAGAACTGCTTTTGCTGCGTCCCATAGGTTTTGGGTTGTTGTGTTTTCATTGTCATTTGTTTCTAGATATTTTTTGATTTCCTGTTTGATTTCTTTAATGATTTCTTGGTTGTTTAATAGTGAATTGTTTAGCCTCCATGTGTTTGTATTTTTTGCAGTTTTTTTCCTGTAATTGATATCTAGTCTCATGCGTTGTGGTCTGAGAAGACGCTTGATATGATTTCAATTTTCTTGAATTTGCTGAGGTTTGATTTGTGACCCAAGATGTGATCTATCCTGGAAAATGTTCCATGTGCACTTGAGAAGAAAGTGTATTCTGTCATTTTTGGATGGAATGTCCTATAAATATCAATTAAGTCGAGATGGTCTAATGTATCATTTAAAGCTTGTGTGTCTTTATTTATTTTCTGTTTGGATGGTCTGTCCATTGATGTAAGTGGGGTGTTCAAGTCTCCCACTATTATTGTGTTACTGTCAATTTCCCCTTTTATGGCTGTTAGCATTTGCCTTATGTATTGAGGTGCTCCTATGTTGGGGGCATAGATATTTACCATTGTGATATGTTCTTCTTGTATGGATCCCTTGATCATTATGTAGTGTCCTTCCTTGTCTCTTGTAATAGTCTTTACTTTAAAGTCTAATTTGTTTGATATGAGTATTGCTACTCCAGCTTTCTTTGGACTTCCATTTGCATGGAATATCTTTTTCCATCCCTTGACTTTCAGTCTATATGTGTCCCTTGGTCTGAAGTGGGTTTCTTGTAGGCAGCATATAGAAGGGTCTTGTTTTTGTATCCATTCAGCCAGTCTGTGTCTTTTGGTTGGAGCATTTAATCCATTTACATTTAAGGTGATTATTGACATGTGTGTTCCAATTACAATTTTCTTAATTGTTTTGGGTTTGTACTTGTAGGTGTTTTCCTTTTCTTGTGTGTCCTACTTAGAGAAGTTCCTTTAGCACTTGTTGTAAGGCTGGTTTAGTGGTGCTGAATTCTCTTAACTTTTGCTTGTCTGTAAAGCTTTTGATTTCTCCCTCAAATCTGAATGAGATTCTTGCTGGGTAGAGTATTCTTGGCTGTAGGTTTCTCTCTTTCAGGACTTTCAGTATATCCTGCCATTCCCTTCTGGCCTGCAGAGTTTCTGTAGAAAGGTCAGCTGTTATCCTTATGGGTTTTCCTTTATATGTTATTTGTTGCTGTTCTCTTGCTGCTTTTAATATTTTTTCTTTGTGTTTAATTGTCGTTAGTTTGATTAATATGTGCCTTGGTGTATGTCTCCTTGGATTTATTCTGTATGGGACTCTCTGTGCTTCTTGGACTTGGTTCATTATTTCCTTTCCCATGTTGGGGAAGTTTTCCACTATAACCTCTTCAAATATTTTCTCAGACCCTTTCTTTTTTTCTTCTTCTTCTGGGATGCCTATAATTCGAATGTTGGTACGCTTAATGTTATCAGTGAGGTCTCTGAGCCTGTCTTCTATTCTTTTTATTTTTTTTCTTTTTCCTGCTCTGTGGCAGTTATTTCCCCTATTCTATCTTCCAACTCACTTATTCGTTCTTCTGCCTCAGTCATTCTGCTGGTTATAGCATCTAGAGTATTGTTAATTTCAGTTATTTTGTTATCCATTGCTGTTTGTTTTTCTGAGTTCTTATGAACTGTTTCTTGTACTTTATTTTGTTATCGAGATTTTGTATCATTTTTACTATCATTACTCTGAATTCTTTTTCAGGCATTTTTCCTATTTCTTCTTCATTTATTTGGTCTTGTGGGTTTTTTTCCTGCTCCTTTGCCTGCATGGTGTTTCTTTGTTTCCTCATGGTAGTCCAAACTTTTGAGGTTGCTTGTCCCAGTGATAGAGGTGTTTATAGAAGACTGTCCAAGCCTCAGACTGATGTCCGTGTGTTGGGTTAAACAAATACTAAGTCTAGGAAACACATACATGTATAAGACACACAATTACTGAATCCATTAGGACATAAGGCTCTGGAAAGACCTGATAGAAGAACCCCAGTATGCTATCAGATATTCAAAGAGGAACCCAACAGAAATTGACAACCAAAACAGAACAAAACAAAAACAAAAGCAAAAACAAACAAACAAACAAATAATACCTTACACATACAAACACTAATCCAGGGAGATTTTGTAAGCTAGGATCAAATATAAAAAAGAGCTAGAGTACCACCAGACAGAATAGAGATTCTCAGAATGAAATTAGACAATTGTACTAAGAACTAAGATAAAGACAAAATCCTAATATTAAATACCAAGGCGGTGCGTCATCTGGAGAATAGAGCAAGGAGTCTGAGCAGATCGATAGTGTTGCTTCTAAGTATGTTAAGATAAACTAAA
Organism: Hippopotamus amphibius kiboko; assembly: GCF_030028045.1. Classification (NCBI taxonomy): domain Eukaryota; kingdom Metazoa; phylum Chordata; class Mammalia; order Artiodactyla; family Hippopotamidae; genus Hippopotamus; species Hippopotamus amphibius. The sequence goes on along the minus strand of NC_080197.1, from coordinate 85,885,472 downwards.
AATGGATGGAAGACAGGGGAGCAGAAGAGCATAGTGTGATTGGAAATATGCAAATAAAAAGAAAGGAATAGAAATGTATAAAAGATATGGATGAAAGGAAGGTATGAGAGATATATTGTCCGTACTACCAAAAACTTAGCTAGAAATAGAAGTATATAAAAAGGCAAAAAAATAAAGAGAATAAAAAATAGAATTAAAAAATGTTATAAAACTTGTAGATCCCTTAGGACTAAGATCGTAATTAATAAAGGAAAAAAAAAATCCAGAACTGATCCCAGAATGGGCCAGTTCAATAAAATTGATACTAATATTTCTGTTTCCTTAGAGTCTCAGCTGTAAGTGTCCTTCTACTCACCTTGGGTTTTTTTTTGCATTATTCTGTGACCAGCAGAGCTTCCTTTATTGTTGGTCTGCAAGCGTTGGTGTGTGGGGAGGGAGAGGGTACAATAGTGGCTCCTTCCCCTGGGAGTGAGTGAGCAGTGGCGCACTGTTGTTTCAGTCGGGCTTGGAGGTGCCTGTTGCAGAGGGACGCCGGTGGCTCAGGTGTAAACAGAAAGTCTCAGAGTTGGGCCTCTCTCGGGGTTTGTTTGTTTGTTTTTCTCAGCAGCTTCCCTGCTGCCGGCGTTCCAAGGGGTTTTAATCCAGCCCCACCCGAATGCCTGAGGGTCCTTGTTATCCCTGAGCACCTTAGGTGGCCCACAGGGGGTCCCTCCACTGCCCACTGCAGGCACTGAAAGAGAGAGAGAGGCTATGCGCGCGGCTCCCCCCCCCCCCCCCCCCCCCCCCCCCGCCCGCGAGCCTGCAGCCTCCAGCCGCCATCATGGCCGGGCAGCTCTCAGGGGCAGGCACTCCTCACCGTGGACCTCTTCCCTCCTGTCCTCTCGGTCCGTCACCTTACTGGCAACAATGTTTCCCACCCTGAACCAGCTCTCCGGTTCCCACGCTCCCGCTCCCAGACCCTCTGTTCAGCTGTGAATCGACGTCTCGGTCCGGGAACGCTGAGCTGCTGAGCTGCGGTGTGGACCCTCTGTGTGTTTTTCACTCCCTCCCGTCTGCCACAGCTCTGCTGCTTCACCCTCTTTGAGCCGTCGTAGATGCCTCCCTACCAGTTATGTCGGGATCCTTCCGGTCCTTTCTGGTGCCCGAGGCCGTCTGCTAGTGTTCACCTGGTTCTCTGTGGGAATTATTGCGTCTTTTGGTGCATTCCCAATGTGTCTGTGGAGAGGGATGCCTTCCACGTCCCTCTACTTCGCCGCCATCTTTTTCTCCTTCTCATGCTCACTTTTTGGTGCTCACAGTCCTTTTTGGTGATTGGCAAGATGGGTGGCTGGGTCTGGTGACCATCATCTTTTGTGGCACTAGGGATGCATGCCTCAGAATAGATTTCAGTGGACCCCAGGGGAGACGTTTGTTCCCAGAATGGCCTCAGAACAGATGTGGCTTTGGGGAGATGGCCACATTAGGGATAATTTGGGGTCAGAGAAGGTCAACTGGAGCTTTTTAGAAGTAAATAAATGTCTTAGATTACGGAGGCAAAATACAGTAGGATAGACTCTTGAGTCAGATTTCCAGGCTTGAGATTCTGCCTTCACCTTTTGCAAAGTCTGTGACCTTGGGCAACCTCCTAAACCTCTTTAAGTCTCACTTTCTCCTCTGTAGAATAAGGATGATAAGATCTGCGCCATCAGTCTATTGTGAGGCTTCAAGAAATTAATCCGTGTAAAGCCCTGGGGCCAGGTACCTGGTGGGTTGTAAATATTCAGTGAATTTCAGCTGCTGACTGGTTTCCTTTTCTTTGGCCAGGTGGGGCCTGATCTATACTGGTCTCCTTGTCGCCACATTTATTGAATCACAGTGTGCAGGGGATATGCCCGGGAATCTATGTATTTGAAAAGTTCTGCATAGGAGTTTATGGTATGCACTCCTGCTTAAGGATTACTGCCTTTAATAGAGGAAGAAAGGAGGATCACGAATGTTTCAGGAAGAGGGTGCAGGAGTAATAAGACCTCTGTGCCCCTTTTACCGCTGATTGGTAGGTAAGGAGATAGGCATGTGTGAGTCCTTGCTCCTTAGTCATCTGGACCTCTCCTCTATGTGGACTTTGCAGGAGATAGTCATAGCCAGCCCATGATGGATGGGGTGTGTCAAAGGGGGAAAGGTCAGGACTCAGAGAATTCTGTTTGATTTTCTTCAAATAGGTCAGACTGTGTCTCCCCAGTCCGTTCCAACTACAAGTCTTGAAGTAAAAAATGGAGTGAATTGTGAACACAGTCCCGTGGATTTAAGCAAGGTGAGCAGAGACATGGAAGTTGGCTTACAGGCCTAAGCAGATCTCTGGTGGAACCCAGAGTCTCATTGCTGGAAGCTGGATAAGGTTTGGCATTTCAACACCCTTTCTCCAGGACCCGAGCGCCTTCTGTGGAAAAGGAGGCCCACCTGCTCACGTCTTTTTCCTTCTCCAGCTGGGACCTATCTGACTCATCAGCTTGTTTCCCAGGTTCAACATGCTGAAAGCTACTAGCCACTGACGATCCTCCCTGACACGCCTCTCCTGGTGTTTCAGAATTTTTTTCTGATACCTGCTCTCTGGCAGCTCCTTCTTAGCCTCCAAGGGTTTTGCAGAAACAATATTTTTGTTACTGTCTCCTAAAGCTACTTTGTGGTGGAAAGTAGTTCTTCTTGGGTGTGGCTTGGGTAAGGTCCGAGGCCTCCTGCAGGAGCAGGGCCCCCCTGTAGCTTCTGGCTCAAGCCTTGGTCTCCCTGCCCGCCAGCCTCTCCTTGCTCTGGTCTCTCCCTGACACTGTCTTTTCCAAAACACAAATAGAGTCATGTCACTTCTCAGCTCATAAGGCTCCCTGAAACCTCCAACAAAGCATTCAAGTATTTTAAAATGGAAGTAATTTGACCTGGGGCTTCAAAAACATTCTTCTTTGAGGAGGCCTGGCGTAATGGAATTCAAATCAGAGCCCCCAGATTTAAATTCTCTCTCTTAGAAGCTCTGTCGTCCTGGGCAAGTCAACTTCACTTCTCTGGGTCTCAGTGGCTTCATTTTTTTTAAATAAAAAATGAGGCTAGGGCTTCCTAGGTGGCGCAGTGGTTAAGAATCCGCCTACCAATGTAGAGGTCATGGGTTCGATCCCAACTCCAGGAAGATCCCACATGCCGCAGAGCAACTAAGCCTGTGTGCCAAAAAAAAAAAAAATGAGGCTAATTAGACCTGTCTTATCCACCTTACATAGTCATTGTAAGGATTAAGTGAAGTAGTGTGAGAAAATGCATTAAATCATAAAATGATTTATGAATGTAAGTTGTGAGGAGGGTGATGGATGTGTGAGGTGATGGCTCCCACACTGTCAGGGGTACTTTTGGATTTTCAGGTAGACCTTCATTTCATGAAGAAAATTCCCACTGGGGCAGAGGCCTCGAATGTCCTGGTTGGAGAGGTGGACTCTCTGGACCGTCCCATTGTCGCCTTTGTGAGGCTGTCTCCAGCGGTCCTTCTCTCAGGCCTGACAGAAGTGCCCATCCCAACAAGGTAAAGACCAGAACCGCAAAGCTCAGTGCGTTCTGCCTAACGTACAGGTTTGTGTGCTCTGGTGGAAGAAATCAGCTAATGCCAAAATGTAGGATTAATTAATTTAGGGAGTGCTGTCTAAAATGCAGCAATGATTTCAGAAAACTGGAGTGTATTTGATTAACCTCTGTGCAGAAGAATTGTAAGACTTCTAAGGCTATGACTGTGTGGTTTCTATTACCTTGGAAATGGGGAACCAAAGAGCATTCAACGGCCACTCACTTGCTGGGAAGGGAAGCCTCTCTTGCTCTCCCAGTTCTGCAGAGCTGTATCCCAGGGAAACGTCTCTGAACAAAGGTATTGATGTCTCTTTCCATAGTTCTGGCAGTATTTGTATGGTTTGCAGATATGTCCACGTTTGTTCAAAAGGCTATTCATGCGCTCTGAAGGTGGGGATTCAGGTGATTCAGAGCCCCATTAATTACAGAGTCTTCAGATGTCCAGGACACAATTTAGACTCCTCTACAGGGCTTGATCATTTCAACTGCCTTACCCCTCTCCTCTCCCAATCATTTTCTTATTAGAGCAATGAATGAGATTCCGATAACCTTGAATTTGCACTACAATACCATGTTTTGAAAAAATGTCCTTTCTATAGCAAGGAATTGTGTCTATGGAAACCCTGAGAATTAAAACCACATTATTGAATGGAATTGTACAAATGGCTTCCAGTGCCTGTAATGGAAGGTCAAGGCTACTTGTATTGCCAATACATTAGGTCACGGCTACTCATATTGCTCCATCATTAGTCCGTCTCCTTTTATTGAAGGTACTGTGATGGTTTCTGTTTGATAGGAAAGAGAAATGTTTAGGGAAGAAAGATGCCACTTCTTTATATTTACTTACATAATTTCACCCTGTTTGTGTGTTGCCAGATTTTTGTTTATCCTATTGGGTCCTGTAGGGAAAGGTCAGCAGTACCATGAGATTGGCAGATCCATGGCCACCATCATGACAGATGAGGTATGCACACCACTTCTGTTTTTCATGCATTCATCTGGTAAATATTTATTATTTACTCTGTGGCAGGCATTGTGCTCGTTGTTGGGGATAAAATAATTCTAATCGCAACGTCTACTGGAAAGCAGTGCAAGTCATGCACGTCTCTGAGGCCCAAGCCTTCCTCTGTCATCTCTCCCTTTTTGAGTAATCAAGGATGCAGAGAATCTTTTTTCTGGGAAAATTATTATTGACAAGTAGGATACCTAGAGAGAAAGCCGTAAAGCTCACAGCTTTCTAGAGAAGATGGTTATTAATTAAATGCATCCAAGCTATTTGCATAAAGAAACCTCACTCCCATTTCTTTTAAATGAGACCAGTTAGTATAAAGGTCAGGGGGATGATCTTGGGCTCTGTCATGTGAATGTACCAGGGTGACTAGACGTTTCGGCTGCCCTGGTCCTAAACTCCCACTGCATCCCTGTTGAGGACTGTGCTGCTCAGGTAAGTTGCAAAATAGGGCCTGGGAAAGGAATATATGTTGGCAGGCAGAGGGACGTGGGCTGTGTTTTATCAGCTCTCTTTGGTTGGGAGGCTTATTTCATGGGGGACCTTTACTAGTAATTCCATCCAGTTTTTCTACCTCATGCATCTTTGCTTTTATTCCATTCTTTGAGGAGATAACAGAATTATAAAACTTTAGAGTCATGTCTCATCTCTTTCTACACTAAGACATATATTTAGTTCTTTTTGACTCATCTCATCTTTAGATTCATTTTTTTATTCTTTTATCCCTGCACTTCTGTAAGTGCTAAAGTTGTCTGCATTTCAGATCCCCCTGACAGAGATAAAAAAATCAAGAGGTTTTATCCATCTTTCACCATATTCATTGGTGATTGTTTCAAGTAAAGTGACTTTCGGTTTTCCTGAGAATTTTTTCTTCTCTAGATTTTTCACGATGTGGCATATAAGGCCAAAGAGCGAGACGATCTCCTGGCGGGGATTGACGAGTTCCTAGACCAGGTGACAGTGCTGCCTCCAGGGGAGTGGGACCCCTCCATTAGAATTGAGCCACCCAAAAATGTCCCTTCCCAGGTAATGTATGCACATGAGCGGGTTTAGTATCACTTACAGAGTGCACACTGTGGACAAAGCAGAGATCGTGTGGTTGTATGCTAAATAAACTGAGACATGGTTCTGTTTCTGGGCACCTAGAATGTCAGAACAGTAATAAAATATGAATATGCAGTAACATAGATTGGCTCAGGTATGATGGGGTTGGTCAGGATTACCCTGGGACGAATTTTAAGCCAACTTTTGAAGGATTGATGTAGAATGGCAGAGAGGAGAGGAGAGGACATTTCTTGGGAGCATATCATGAATGAAGCCATTAAGTGAAAAGAGCTAGTTGTATAGAGAGAGCAAAGAGAGTTCCCCACACTTTCTTTGAGAGGTTAAAGGTGGATGGGAACTTCTACTGTACACTAGTCCCTATGCTAATTCAATCTCCCAGCAACATCTCCATATAGGTATTGTTATTCTTTGTTTTACAAATGAGGAATAAAAAGACTGTCTTCAGGATTTTAAGGTAAAGATTACACACAGATTTGAAACTTGAATTTAGGTTATATCTGATGCCAAAGCCTCCACTTTTCTGTTTCTGGGTGAGACAGAGTCAGGTGCCAGCGGAGAGGAGGAGAAATATTTTTTTCTCAGGAAAGTTAATAAACTGCCCCAAATCGGTAAATGCATTTGAAAGCTATAGTAAACACTTGGGTATTTTGGGGCTGCTTTTGGATTTTCTCATCACCACTCCCCCTACCCAGCAGGAAAGACAAAATATATGGCTGACTTTGTTAATTTTGTGGTCTTCTGTTAAAAGGAGAAGAGGAAAATGCCTGGAGTTCCAAATGGAAATGTTTGCCACATAGAACCGGAACCACATGGGGGCCACAGCGGTCCAGAACTTCAGCGTACCGGGAGGTAAGTTCTGGAATGTTTCACAAATGATACTGCTTACTGGACAGAAGTTGTGTAAAGGAATGAGTCATCCTCTTTGCTTTCAGCCTTCTTCTCTATAGTATCTTTATTGGCTGGGAATGACTTTTCAAATGGAACCACTGACTATAAATATTACAACTATATCAAATATTGTATGCATTCATTCAAGTTTCTCAAACCACCAACCATGTTCTGTCTCACCTCCTGTCCTTCCCCCACATTGTTCCCTCTGATTTGAACACTTGTCCCCTTCCTAATTTCCTGGCTGACTGCTACTTATCCTTTGACTCAGCTTAGGTGTCACTTCCTTTGGAGAGCCTTCCAGGACACTCTTTAGAGGAGGTTAGTTGTTCCTGCTTATGTGGTGTCACAGCTTTGAGCTCTGTCCCCTGCCCACCTGCCACCCTCCCCACCAGCCACCTGTTATAGTCCTGATCCTTCTTTATTATTACTTATTGATTCAATGTCTTTCCTGCCAGAATGTTTGCTCCATAAGGGCAGGGACCCCATTACATTCCTAGCACCCAGCACAGTGCCATGCACAGAGTAGGCATTCAGTTAGTATCTGATGGATGGATGAATGAATGAATGAATGAATACTTTCAGAATGATGGCTGTTCTGTAGCATGTATGGACAAGGGATGGATAAGTACTGGAAGGTTTTTTTAAATTAAGAAACCCCTTGGGATAGGGAAATAGGTACTATTTTAGGTGTGTGTCTCAGAATAGGCAACCTACTCTTCTGTGCCCAGACAGATGTCCAAGGAGGAGGTTCTCTGTGGCAGGTGAGGAAAGCAGATCCCCAGGCTGGGAAGCTTTCTATTCCAGGTAGGAAGGTAGTAAAAGAGGATGATATTTTGGGTTGGAGTGGCATTCAGAGGTGTCTTCCAGACCGTGGGGGAAGGTTCAGACTATGGTTCTGGCTCTGTAAGTTGTGCTTATGTCTAAGAAGGATCTCTTGGGGCAGAGATTCTCAGGACAGGACTCAGATGATGGAGAGGAGCTTTTAATGCCCTCCATTCTATTGCTTTCACTTTATTTTTATTTCCTTCCTTGAAGTTGCTTTCCTTATTTCTCTATCCTCAGTACCCTACCTAATGGAAACTCAAGGTGGTTGTTGTTTTTGTTTTTTAATGATGGAGAGTGATTTATTTTTCCATTCTTGGAAATTCAGGGGGAGACAGGAGAGGAGACTGAGAAGCAGGAGAGAATGGCATTTAACTAGCAGTGTCCTGATGGGGAGTGTGCATCCTGGTTGGAGAAATGTATTAGAGGGCGGGGAAGGATCACTGGGCTCCGGGGAAGGATCACTGGAGGAAAGGAAGAGCCTTTTGTTGGAAGGGGTCACTGAAAAGAGGGAGCAAGCTCCAAGAGTAAGTTTCACATTTTCTTTACAGTTGGAAGAGGTCTGGATTGGGTGGGGAGGCCTGGTATTGAGAAGCAGTTCAAAGGAAGCATCTATCTTTAGAATAGTTTCCAGGATTAAGGCTGTCTTAGACGAGGTGGTGTTTTTTAAGGGAAAGGGTCTTGGGTTTGGATTTGATAGAATTTCAGAGTTATGATTTATCCTTTTGACTGTAAAGGTTGTCCATACCCCAGGACTTCGAGTTTGAAAGTAGTAGAAATGAGGTCAACAGCTTTCCTGCAAACACATAATCCATGCAGAGGTGAGATCTCATCTTTCTTTTGGTGTCAGAAAGAGGAGAATAACTAGGGGGGCACTCACTTATAATCAACTCTACCTGGGGGGTTGGGAGCCCATTAGATTGGATCTCAACAGTTACAGAATCTCGGAAGTGGTGCCTTTCATCCCAGAAGAAAATTCCATATAGCCAGGACCATCATATACTTAATCACCAACCCCAAATACTTTTACTCACACATTCAAATGGAGTTTGAGGAAGTTCTCCCATCACGTTGAGTGAGGACCTGCTGGAACTGACAAAGTGAAAGGAATGGTCATCTGGACTCAGAGCTGCACTCTGCTTGCTGCGGGAGATGCTGCCCCTTCCTGAGCTCCTGAAGTTTTCCTCAGAACCTTTAGGGAAAGTCCTCAAGACGAATCAGCTTCCTCCCCTTGTAGCCTCTTAGGCCAGGTGACCTGCTGCTCACATTGGGGATCATAGTTCATGCCGACTCTGACTCCTTTCCCAGTCTCAGGTCACGTGGGGGTGAACGTGGACCTTCCCCTGCAGATGGGCATCCTAGAATTTTCTGGACCTTCCTGGACTTCGCAGACTAAAAATGCGTTAGCCTGGGCTCTACAACTCTTCATACCTTTAGCTGTGTTTCTTTGAGGTGGTGCACAACCTAGGGGTGCCGTCCTCGTTGGATGGAGAGGTATTTAAGATGCAGTAGTGTGGACTCTAAGAAGGTGGGAAGGAGGAAAGTGGAGAGCAGTCTGAGTTGTATGTGATCTGACCTGCCAAGCCAGGGCTGAGACAGTGACCTGGGTCTCCCTGATGTGGACGGATGCTGTGATGCCGGGGCATTCCCACACAAACAAAGAGGAAAGTCTGACTAGAGTGTTCCTAGGCCAGAAGCTTCACAGCAGAGAGGATACGCTGCAAGGGGGTTTTCCAAGGGAGATTTGTGTACCTCATTGGGGAGGCCGTGTTTGGGAAGGGTTGGTGAAGAAAGGAGTCAGGAGCTTCTGTCTCGATGATCCCCCCCACCCCCCACACGTCAAACAGGTTTCTTCCAAAGCACAGCAGACAAATGGATGGCTGGCCTGTCCCTAAAGCCCTCCTGAGAGGGCTTCCTAAGTCAGTGCGGCAGAGCCTAGTGACCCTCTGCACGGGTAAGTCCTTTGCTGCATAAGGCTTAAATTCAGATCCCTGTGTGCCTCCCCCCCCGCCCCCAACTTGAAATCAAGGGTAGTGTTGAAAGGGAAAGGAGGTCTCACACGTGGAGAGAAGCATCCACGTCTGATTACTGTCCGCGCGAGCTGTGCAGTTACCGTCTGCGTGAGTGAGGGATGAGGCTGACTCCATAAACAGCATTCGGAAATCATTCTGTTAATTTATAGTTACACCATCAATAGGAGCTTCAGATCTTTCCTCTCCCCTTTCAATCACTAGGCAGACAGATGTGTCCTCCCTTTCTATGGCTTCTCATACATCCATTTCAAATAAATCTTTTGCCCGTTACTCACAGACACTCCTCCCTGAAACATGAGCCTCCCGCATCCAGGAGGACCAATCATGGCAGCATCATAGGGTGAGGCTCATTACTGCAGGAGGTAATTCTCCCAGAATAATACCCTTCCGAGGAAGGTCATTGGTGATTGGGAGGTGATATTCACACAGCACTAAAGATGCTGTGTTGGTTAAGGACCTAGAAACACTGGAATCTTGCCCCAGACTAATTGTGGCTGCCTATAAGGTCCTTGAGGGGCTATCTACTCAGAGGAGAAAGACCAAGTGACATTTTATTACAGACTGTAACCTTGGTTCCCAAACCCTGAGACAGAACTTTCGTGCTCCAGGTTAGACCCTGTGGATGTCTCCTTACCTCGGCTAGGTTTCCCAGACAGGCTAAAACCAAAGCAGGGCACAAGGCTGGCTTTACCTTCCTCCCCTAAACCCAGACCCAGCTTGTGATGTTACTGCTGGAAGTTGAGGAAGGGTGAATCTCAACTGTGTCCCCCAAACCAGAGGAAAAGAGCAAGTGGGTCAGATAGAACAGTGGGAACCCTGTGTCCACCTGCACACCCATCGTACCTGGCTAGGTGAGCGAGGGAGCTTTTGAATGAAGAAAGAGAGCTGGCTGGGCCTTCTTGCCTGGCATACAGGTCCCGGGCCTCATGGGACATGAGGGCAAAGAGAAATAAAGAGCTAGCCAAGCCTCTTTTCATGAGAGAGTAACTTTTGTTTGTTTGTTTTGTTTTGTTTTTTATTTTAGAAAATTTCAAACATAGACAAGAAGAAAGTGTAGTGAACCCCCATGTGACCATCAGTAGTTAGCAACATTTTGCCAATCTTATTTCATCTATTTCTTCCCCACTTAATTGTTTTATTTTTGTTTTCTAGATTATTTTAAACCAAATCACCAGTAGCATGTCATTTCACCTGTAACTACTTGAGCAGGTATCTCTGTTCGATAAGGACATTTTGAAAAACAACTATCATGCCATTAGGAAATCTAACAAAATTAACAATAATTCTTTAAGTTTTCTCATGCTCAGTCCATATTCACCTTTCTGTGATTGTCTTAGCAGCATCTTTTTAGAGTTCATTTGTTTGGCATAGGATCCAGTGGAGAGTTGCGTTTGGTTATTATGTTCCCATTCTATAATAGCCCTCCTCCTTTTTTTCCCTATGTCATTCACGTGTAGAAGAAACTAGGTAATTTGTCCTGTAAAATGTTGAATGGCTCTCTTTGTTACTCACCTAACAGCTCTTGCCCTGGTGCAGTGATTCCACTCGTAGAAACAGTGCCCCAGTCTGGGAATGTTCCTCCTCCTTGGTGTAGGACACCTTGCTCTTGATCTGTCTCCTGCTTGGGAAGTGGAGAGGGGTCCTGAAGTCCTGCCACCAAGTCCTGTTGATTCTGCCTCCTGATTTGCCCTTGAATGCCCACACTTCTCCTCTTTCCAATCCACGGCCTCCAGTCTTGCCCTACGTTCCATTCATTACACCCCCATCAGAGTGATCCTTCCAGAATGCCTGCTTGCTTATGCTGCCTCCCTGTTTACAGCCCTTCAGTTATTGACACACCATTGGGATAAAGTTCTAATTTCTTTTTTTTTTTTTTATTTTTTTTTATTTATTTTTATTTTTATTTTTTTTATTTTTTTTATTTTTTTTTATTTTTTTTAATTTTTTTTTAATTTTTTTTATTTTTTTTTATTATTTTATTTTATTTTTTTGGGGGTACACCAGGTTCAATCAACTGTTTTTATACACATATCCCCATATTCCCTCCCTTCCTTGACGCCCCCCCCCCGATTCCCCCCCACCCTCCCTGCCCCAGTCCTCTAAGGCATCTTCCATCCTCGAGTTGGACTCCCTTTGTTATACAACAACTTCCCACTGACTATTTTACAGTTGGTAGTATATATATGTCTGTGCTACTCTCTCGCTTCGTCTCAGTTTCCCCTTCACCCCCCGCCCCCTCCCATACCTCGAGTTCTCCAGTCCATTCTCTGTATCTGCTTCCTTGTTCTTGTCACTGAGTTCATCAGTACCATTTTTAGATTCCGTATATGTGAGTTAGCATACAATATTTGTCCTTCTCTTTCTGACTTACTTCACTCTGTATGACAGATTGTAGTTCTATCCACCTCATTACATATAGCTCCATCTCATCCCTTTTTATAGCTGAGTAATATTCCATTGTATATATATGCCACATCTTCTGTATCCATTCATTTGTTGATGGGCATTTAGGTTGCTTCCATGTCCTGGCTATTGTAAAGAGTGCTGCAATAAACATTATGGTACAAGTTTCTTTTGGGATTATGGTTTTCTTTGGGTATATGCCCAGGAGTGGGATGACTGGATCATATGGTAGTTCTATTTGTAGTTTTTTAAGGAACCTCCAAATTGTTTTCCATAGTGGCTGTACCAACTTACAGTCCCACCAACAGTGCAGGAGAGTTCCCTTTTCTCCACACCCTCTCCAACATTTGTTGTTTCCAGACTTTGTGATGATGGCCATTCTGATTGGTGTGAGGTGATACCTCATTGTGGCTTTGACTTGCATTTCTCTGATGATGAGTGATGTTGAGCATCTTTTCATGTGTTTGTTGGCCATCTGTATGTCTTCTTTGGAGAACTGTCTATTTAGGTCTTCTGCCCATTTGTGGATTGGGTTATTTGCTTTTTTGGTATGAAGCTGCCTGAGCTGCTTGTATATTTTGGAGGTTAATCCTTTGTCCGTTGTTTCATAGGCAATTATTTTTTCCCATTCTGAGGGTTGCCTTTTAGTCTTGTTTATGGTTTCTTTTGCTGTGCAAAAGCTTTTAAGTTTCATGAGGTCCCATTCATTTATTCTTGATTTTATTTCCATGATTCTAGGAGGTGGGTCAAAAATCTAATTTCTTTTTACAAGGCCCCTTGTGACTCACCTTTTCCAGCATCTCTAGACTTGTCTGCTGCTATTTGCCCCTCACACTGTCTTATCCAGCCGTACCTCTTCCAGCACCTTGAGCCCACCATGCACTCTCACCTCTAGGTGTCCTCCATGCCAGCTCCTCTGCCTCATCTGGCTAACTCCTGGTCCATTCTCCAGTGCCCTCTGCAACGCCTCTCCCTGTTCTTTGCTGCCATTGTGCCCTCACAACACTACCTGTCCCTGTGCTAGATTGCTGGTCCTAGAGAGAAGGACTGTGTTTGCCTTGCTACTGCTGCATCTCCAGTACCTGGCACAGTGTTTAGCACGGAGTATCTGCTACTTCTTGTCAACTGCATGAATGAATTGTTATGCTAATTTCTCAAGAGCAAGGTGGGTAGTTGTTCAGAGTAAGAAAGTACATGTGATAGGGGCTTTTTATCTAGAAAATATATAATAAAACTAATAATTTTAATACCTTGATGATTTTGTATATTTCTTCCTAACATTTCAGAATTTGAAATTTGAAGCTAATACTTACTTTCATGTTAAATTTTGGGAACTTTTTATTGAATGGGTAATAGGCACACCCAAATTAATTCTTTATATGCTTGGTATAAACATTCAAATTCATGCCCTTGGTTGCAAATAGAATCTGTGCTGGCCCCAGAGAGATCTCTTGTACTTGGAGTCAAATTGAAGCCAAAATATTACCTCAGTACAGAGCACATTTGAAGTGCTTTCAGATGTGTGCTGTTGACACGCTTTCGTGGGAGAGGAACTGCGTTAGATGCCTGTCTGCCATGTTTCCGCAGGCTATTTGGGGGCTTGGTGCTGGACATCAAGCGGAAGGCCCCCTGGTACTGGAGTGACTACCGGGATGCACTCAGCTTACAGTGTCTGGCCTCCTTTCTGTTCCTGTACTGTGCCTGCATGTCACCTGTCATCACCTTTGGGGGACTGCTCGGAGAAGCCACTGAGGGGCGCATAGTAAGAACTTTTAACCACTTCTAATGGTCCCAAATGAGAGTCAAAATATTATGATGGCAGCCAAGTCCACTGGGGGGAAATTCCCTGGGTGAGGCCTGAGGAGATTGGATTCTTTCTACTGCTATGCTCTTCTGACTTCATACCAGCCAGCAACACAGCTTTCCCTTTAGAACAGATCCTCTTTTGCTTGAACATCAATTTCAATTGCCCAGTTGCATTGCCTGTTGCTCCAAGGATGGAAAAATGATATATTGATGTCATTGAAAATAAGATTTAAGGTGACTCTGGATGACAGCCCATAGTGTGAATAGTATCATTGTGCTTTCATGTATATTTGTAAATACTGAAGTGAGTCGTACAGAACAGGACTAGTTAAGGAATCAGATGTGGATGGATTTGGGCACCTGAATTATTGAAGTGGTATCCATTTAAAGGATGATTAGATTGTGTACACATCACTCTTGCTAGGACAAAATACAAGTGAATGCCTTGTCGGGCACACCAGAGAGCTGAGTTGGGAATGTATATAAGCCTGCATCACTCATCGCAGATGGGCTGTGGACTCACTGATGATTCTTTCCGCCTCTTAGAGTGCAATCGAATCCTTGTTTGGAGCCTCCATGACTGGAATTGCCTATTCCTTGTTTGCCGGACAGGCTCTCACCATCCTGGGAAGTACTGGGCCAGTGCTTGTGTTTGAAAAGATCTTGTTCAAATTCTGCAAGTAAGACATTTGGTTTTTTGAAAACTCTATCTGGATGTGTTAAGTGTGCTGTTAGGGTTGCAAGCCAGGGTCCTAGGCATGTATAAGCAGGCAAAGAACATCGTTTGGTCTATTGCCCAGCCCTCAGGTAAGGCCATACTTAAGATAGCACATCTCCTGGCCTTTAAGAGCTTTATTAACATCCCTCAGCCACTACTAAAGTCTTGACTTTTTATCTTTAAAAACAGTTCCCCTAGCTAATCCAAACTCCACCATTTCCATTTCCAGTTAATTTTTATTTTTATTTTTTAATTTTTAAGATTTAAAAAAATTGTACAGATATTTGTGTGTTTTTTTTTAAATTTTCAATTGGTGTATAGTTGATTTACAATGTTGTGCTAGTTTCAGGTGTACATCAAAGTGATTCCATTATACATATACATATATTCATTCTTTTTTAGATTGTTTTCTCATATAGGTTATCACAGATTATTGAGTAGAGTTCCCTGTGATATTCAGTAGGTCCTTGTTGGTTGTCTATCTTATATATAGTAGTGTGTGTATGTTCATCCCAAGCTCCTGATTTATCCTTTCCCCTGTGTTTCCCCTTTGGTATCCATAAGTTTGTTTTTGATATCTGTAAGTCTGTTCCACTCAATTTTTAATTTACCTAATACTCTCTTTTCATATTCTTATTGTTTGTGGTGGTGGGCATCAGCAATGCCCTCATTTCCCTACTTTTCCTACAAAATCTTTTTTTCATGTTGTATTAGAAGTAGGAGCACGTGGAACAAGGGCCAGCTCCTTTTTCTTAACTGTAAGAATAGGATCTTAATCACGTCGGGCAGTAATGGCAGAAGTGCATGGCAGACACTGTCCACCTTCTCCACTGTCCCTGTCCTTGCTGTGGCAAATACCACTCGTAAAGCAAATCTTTGTCACAGCTGTCCCAGGGCAGCCTTTAGGATTGAAGTGCAGTCAGAATTAGGGACAAATACTGGAATTGATAGTAGGAGATGAATTAACCACGTTTCTGACCCTTTGCCTGTAATGCAATGGGTCAGAGTGTAATGCCATCCACCCCTGACTTTTGATGAACTTTGGTTTTCTTTCAGAGACTATGCTCTTTCATACCTCTCGCTGCGAGCTTGTATCGGACTGTGGACCGCCTTCCTGTGTATTGTCCTTGTGGCAACTGATGCCAGTTCCCTTGTCTGCTACATTACCCGCTTCACTGAAGAAGCTTTTGCCTCCCTGATCTGCATTATTTTCATCTATGAAGCAATAGAAAAGCTGATTCACCTGGCAGAGACCTATCCCATCCACATGCACAGCCAGCTGGACCACCTTAGCCTGTATTAGTAAGTATGCTTTCTGCTGCTGTTGCTTCTTTTTTTTTAAAAAATAAAGTGAAGGGCCTGAGCATAATGGCTGAGGTAGTGTGCCAGGCAGTGCTTGTAGCTTCTGTTAAGGAAGTGTCTTGACCCTCTGGGAAACAGAGCTCAGACATGGATGTGGAGACCTGGGGGGCTGCCAGAGGAGAACAGTCAAAAGTGATGATGGGGAAGATGGATTAAGAGTGAAACTCAGAGGGGACTTGAGAAATGCTTTCTAGAGCATGTCTTTTGGGTCCAGGTGTTGAGACAAAAATAGGCTGCAAATGTAACAAGGACAATTCAAGTTAGCTGTTGGGAAGAACTACTTTTGCAAGGACTTGTGAGGCCTTGGACCACATCAAGATCTCTGAAGTATATATAGGCTACTCCTAGGAATCATTGGGTAGAGAATATTCATAATTCCTTACAGACCCACAGTTCTCCTACTCTGCATCCTAAAGATCTAGAAATCTACTTACTTACCTAGATTTCAACTCAAAAGATTGTGTTTTCTTCAGTTATTCAATATAGTTTGGATAAGTTGGAAAAGAGACACAGTATTTGGCTATGTTTTCAACCCTCTAGGAGAGTCTGGTCCTATAAACATTTTTATCTGGAATAGTGTTCTCCAAATTATGACTAAATAGAATTCTCCTCTTCCTTTAGCTTTGTACATCAAGTTCCCTCCCTTCTGGCTGTACCATTCTGATGTGGAAGGTCTGGTTGTGAAGTGAACAATGTCAGTCTGAAACTGCCTAAGCAGAAGGCACACTGCGTGGAAGTGCCTGCCAACCAGCCACAGATACACTTTTCTAGATTCTAGCTATCCTTTCATTTACCCTTTAAAAACCAGAACTCAAAATATGTATTAGAATTTTAAAATTATTTTATTACAAAATAATCACCACTAGGGAGTATAATCTTTGAAGCGTAGTAGATCGCTGATTGGCATTGGAGTAAAGTTCATTCTTTGACTTTTTTTAATCATTCACTTATTCATTTAACAAATATTTGTTGAGCACCTACTGTGTGCCTGGCACTGTTTAGGCCTTGGAAACACAGCAGTGAACATGACAGACAAAGGATCCACCCTCATGAGGCTTATATCTAGTGGGAGAAGACAGACAAAAGTGACCAGCTCTGGACTGAGCAGACTTTGGGTCTGGATACGGAAGTTCTTTGTTAATAAAGCTCGAGATGGTATTTTTCTTATATTCCAGTTGCGTTCCGCTGTTGACTCATATAGAGCTGATGTGAAGCTAGAACTCCCCAATTCTTTAAGTGATTTTATGGTCATATGTGTATAACTGATTTTTTTAAATAGACAGCTTTTTAACAGCGAGTTTTAGAATCACAGCAGAACTGAGCAGAAAGTACAGAGAGATCCCACATAGCCCTGCGCACACACGTGCAGCCTCCCCCGCTATCAACATCCCTCACCAGATCGGCGTGTAGGTTGCAGTCAATGACACTTTGTTGTTACCCACAGTCCAGAGTTTACCTTAGAGTTCACTCTTGGTATTGTACATTCTGTGGGTTTTGACAAGTGTATAATGACATCCACCGTGATAGCATCCCACAGAATAGTTTCCCTGCCCCCAAATCCTCTGTGCTCTGCCTGTTCTTCTCCCCACATCACCCCAACCCCTGGCAACCACTGATCTTTTTACTCCACAGTTTTCCCTTTTCCACAGTGTCATATAGTTGTAATCATACAGTATGTAGCCTTTTCAGATTGGCTTTATTCACTTCATAATATGCACTTAAAGGTCTTCTGTGTCTTTTCAAATGGCTTAATAGCTCATTTCTTTTTAGCACTAATAGTCCATTGTCTAGATGTACTACAGTACATCCATTCACCTACTGAGGGACATTTTTGTTGCTTCCAAGTTTGGAATTGATTTTTTTTTAATACCTAAATGTAGGACTTCATGGCTTTCCCTGTTTTCTTTTTGTTGGTTTCCTTCTATTGTTATTCCCTGTTGGGATCTTTTTGAATTTGAGTATACTGGGAGCCAGTTTAGGCCTGAAGCACGTTGGGACTGGGAAGCAGCAGGGTGGCCAGTGGGACTGGTCTGATCTGCTCTGGTTTGGGTGCAGGATGAGGCCTGGGGAAGCCAGGGAATGGCCAAGATACTGGGATATTGCCAGGGATAGTGTAGCGTCCATAATAATTTCAGGAGGCTCTGATTTTTAGAGCAAGAATGTGATGGGGGTTTAAGGAGCAAGATATTTAGGCTTGGGGAGGCTGTTGAGGGCTGAATGGGGTATCTGGTCCTTCTTATTATATAGAATGAATTTCAGAGGAAGAGCCTGACAGATAGAAAGTAAGCAAGGAAACAAGTGGGGCTCACGCAGGGCACATCAGATGCCGACCTCGGTTGTCAGCACAATTTAACCCAAAACCTGCATGCTGAGTTGAGCCCAATTTTAGTAATGATTGACTGGAAAATCAGGTTGTGGTTGGGTCTCAATGAACAGGACCAACCTCAGGGATCTGAAGTGGGCAAAGGAGAAATAATGTGGGCTTTGGCCGTGCCTTTTAGCCCTGTCATGGCTAGAAGTGTTTAATTGAATACTTAGCTACTTCCCTTAGGAATCTTTTTTCTTTTTCCCTCAGCTGCAGGTGTACTCTCCCAGAGAATCCAAACAATCACACCTTACAGTACTGGAAGGACCACAACATCGTGACAGCAGAAGTCCACTGGGCCAACCTGACTGTTAGTGTAAGTCTGGGCGCTGCTAGGTGGCTCAGCCTTGTGACCACCAGGTTTAAGGGGATCTTCTAGGTAAAAGTGGGGTAGCCCTTCAGCAATCTCTGGAGTTTACAGAAATAAGGCTTTTTTTTTAAAAAAAACTGTTCTTACTGACTTTCCTTTCCCCTTCAAAATTCTCCCCAAATAAAGGGAAAGGAAGATTACCTCTCTTCTCTCCCACACGACCCCACCCAGTGACCCTGCACTCAGGATGTGTGGGGATGAAATCGGGGTCGGGGGGGCACATCCAGGTTTTGTGGGGCTTGAAGAACATTCAAATTTGGAAGTCCTCTGTAATAAAAATAATACAGATTTCTAGGGCCCTCCTAGGACCTCGTGTTTTCTTGAGACAGTTCTGATTTCATTTACAAAAGTATCTTAGTGAGGACTATAAGTAGTCAACCTACCTGCAAGCGAGAGCCCCGTTGGCCAAAAAGTTTGTTTGGGTTTTTCATAAGAACCCAAACGAACTTTTTGGCCAACCCAAAAGATGCTGCAGGCAGCCTGCACTTCCTGGCAACCGTGGGGTGACAGTGATGGTGGATTCAGTAGGTATTTCCTCCCTCGTGCCTGCCTTTCATCACCCAGATTGCCTGTTGCTCTAGGAGTGCCAGGAGATGCACGGAGAGTTCACAGGCTCTGCGTGCGGCCACCACGGACCCTATACTCCTGATGTGCTCTTTTGGTCCTGCATTCTCTTCTTCACCACCTTCATCCTCTCCAGCACCTTGAAGACATTTAAGACAAGCCGCTATTTCCCAACCAGAGTAGGTAGCACGCTCTTGAATTTCTTTCATGTTTGACTTCTCATATAACAGAGCCTGTTCTCAGCCTCCATGGTGCTTTTGAGTAGATTGGCAGGTGCAGAGCTCCAAAAGTCCTCATTTTGGAGGCCTTCTCTTCTTCCTGTGTCCAGCAGCCTCTTTCATAAATGTGTGGGATGAGGGGTTAATACTTAAAGAGTTTTTGACTGAAAAGTGTCAGGTGAGTTTCAGGTGGTAGTCGTGCTCTCTAAGAGCAATTAAGTCTCATTTCCAGGGTGCTGGGGCCCATGGCGAGCAGTAGCTGGAGCTGGCTCCTGAGGATAGGAAGTTGGGATGGTTGCTTGGGATGCGTAGGGGATCCCGGAGTCTCCTCCTGGGGATGGCTCTGGTAATAGCTTGTGAAATCACTGCACACACTGACTGTAGCAGCCAAAACACTCCTGACTTGGTTTGCATGGAGGTTTGAAACCTCAACCATCTCTCCCTGACACAGATGGCATTGTTTGTATCGTGACTGATTTTGGCAGGGTGAGATCAGAGGCCAAGCGTGGAGTGGCTAAAGTGGTCTTTGCTTTGAGGAGGAGCTTGGATCAGGAGGAAATGGTGGTTTTTCTGTGTGTGAGTCTTCAATCAGGCACATTTGCAGAGCAGGATGTGTTGATGGGGGGGAGGGGGTGCTCCATTGATTACACATTTTCTGTGCACACATGCATGACGAAAACACATTCGCAGACGCCGGTCAACCTACACAACGGCTGAGGAAGGCGCCTGTCAAGTGTTCTGGGTCCGCTCCGGTCTGGACAAATAGTTAACAAGTGGCATTTGTGCACTGACTCCTTGCTCAGGCCTGGGTTAAATGCCACGGGGGATTCAAAAGAAGTTTAAAATATGGTCTCTGTAACATATACACGCTACTGTATATAAAATAATCAACTAAGACCTACTGTAGAGCACAGGGAACTATACTCAATATCTTATAATAACCTATAATGGAAAAGAATTTGAAAAAGAATGAATATATATATAACTGAATCACTTTGCTGTATACCTGAAACATTGTAAATCAACTGTACTTTAATAATAAATAATAAAATGAACTGTAAAACGTGAATTATATCTCAATAAAGCTATTCTATGATTTTAAAAAATATATGGTCCCTGCCATCAGATAGGAAGGGGAAAGCCATGAAACAACCAGGCCCATAGGAGACAGTAGTCAATAGCCGGATGCCAGCCTGGGATATGTAAGTGCCATAGGAGTGCAGAGGAGAGAAGGCCCCAGGGTGGTCAGGATGGACTTCATGGTGGGGCAGCTACATGTTCAGAGAATTTATATAACATTCAGAGGAGAACTAACAAAACCAGGGAAGGAGAGCTGGAAACCTCAGGTTTCAAAGGAAAGCAAAGTCAGATGAAGGGGTCAGTCGTGTTACATGTGGCTAAGATATATTTGGCTCTGTGTCATTGGAAGTTCAGATTAAGGTGGGCACTGGGCATTTGAGGAGCATTGTATTTTATTAAAGCTACGCTAAACTGTAAAGTGGGTTAGTGAGTGCTTTTAGGGGCAAAATGGTGATAAGTGCTCTGGGAAAAAAAAGTAGGAAAGGAGACAGGAAGTGCTGGGATGGAGGGTGGTGACCAGTTTTAAGTAGGAGCGTCAGAGAAGATCCAGTGGGGATATTCACGTGAATGCAAAGGAGGGAGCTACCCCCAGGATGACCTGGAGGGCAAGCAGTTGAGGCAGAGGGATGAGCAAGTGTAAAGACCCTGAGGTGGGAGTGAGTCTGGCATGAGTAACAAGCAGCAAGGAGGTCTGCGTGGCTGGAGCAGAGTGAGTGAACCACGGGGCGCTGGGAGCTGGGGCAGAGCAGTAAAGATGCCAGAGGTGTGGGCCTCACAGGCCAAGAAGGGCTCTGGGTTTTTTAACTCAGTGAAATGAGGAGCCATTTCAGGGTTCTGGTAGAGGAGTGATGTGATCTGACGTGTTTTAAATGATCACTCCAGCGGCTTTAATTAAGGACAGAGGCAGGGTTAGGAGTCTGCTGCAGCTACAGAGACAGGAGCTGCCGGTGCCTTTGATCTGGGTGGGATCCATGGGGGTGGCGAGAGGGGCTCAGATTCGGGGCCTGAGCTGAAGGCAGAGCCAACAGGACTTGCCGATGGATTCGATGTTGGGTCTGAGAGAGGAGAGGAGTTGGTGCTGCTGCGAGGTTCTTGGCTGGCACAGCTGGGCCTTGCTGGTCCCAGCAAATCTTATCCCAAGTTCTCACAGCTCATCTCTAAATGCAAGGCCTAGGTGCTCTGAACAGAACTGCTCAGAGTTCTGAGTGGGTTCCAGTGGAGTTTGTCAGAGGATTCATTCTGCCCCGTCACAGCCACACCTCGGGGATTAATTTCGGCATGTTAACATAGTCCTGTTGTTTAAATATGCTTGTATTAATTGAACCATAAAATGAAAGCATTCTTCTGAGGATGTTTAAGCCTTTTACAACACCTGAGTCTTTGCCATCGTATTTAACCTACTGAAACACGTCTCCAATCCTTTCTTGCGCCAGGTCCGCTCCATGGTGAGTGACTTTGCTGTTTTCCTCACTATCTTCGCAATGGTGATTATTGATTTTTTGATTGGAATCCCATCACCAAAGCTTCAAGTTCCCAGTGTGTTCAAGGTAAACAGATCTGAGGGTACTTGATGCCATTATGTAGTTGCATAGAATCTGATCCGGAGTTATTTCAAAGGTCTTTACCCATCCTGATCATGAATTTTTGCAGTCCTCTGAATCTGAACCTTGCTCCTCATGCCTCACCATTCAGAAAAGCAAACTCTTCAGGCTTGGCTGAGTTCAAGTCAGAAAAGTCAGAGAACAGAAAACCCAACATTGTTGAATGAAAAGTATTCCTTCTTTTCATTAATGCCACTTATTGTTGTTAATATGTGAAGATTTAAAACAGTGGAATGTGCATATTTACTCTGGAAATGTGGGTCTCTGGAACAAGTCCGGTTAACAGCTCTTCATTGAGCATCAGCGGTGTAAGGGTGTCAGGAAGGATGAGAAGGCTCTTTATAGGCCTCGGTCCCGCCCCTCAAGGCTCTTGCCAGGTGAAGAGGTGAGCTGGCCAAGAAGCTTCCTCCTCAGTCTGGGGCCCCCACCAGAGTAATCATGACATCTCTTCAACCCTAATTCAGTGTTTGTATCACTCTCTGTAATCTGTACTGTTTGTCCAAAAACCTATGCAAAAAGTAAAACAAATGATCAAAACATGGGGACTCCAAATCTATTTCAGTGTGGGGGCACTAACTGAGGAAACTGAGAAGATGGAAGAGCTGAGCTCAGTTTCATAGATCTCCACGGGGTGGAGAGGAGAGAAAACCTGGGCGTTCTCAGGGACTGGAGAGGAGCCAGGAGCTGAGAGAGTGGGGAAGGCAGGGGAGGAGGAGGAGGCCTTCTCCTTCCTTTCTCTCTCCCTGAAGTAGGCCTGGTTAAAAATATCTTTTTCCATATTGCTTGAAAATTTTTTATTTTATTTTGTTAAATTCATTGAAATGCCACCAGTTAGAAAATCGATGGGTTAAAAAACACCCTCTTTAAAAATATATACTCCTAGAACATTTCACTCTCACCTTTGTGTGAATGAGTGCCGTCAGTTTTTTCTCTATACCTGGCTGAGGGCAGCCCTGCAGGAGGAATGGATTTTGTGTAAAAATTAGTAATCTGGGAGCATTAGGCAGTCCTTGGAAAGGTTCCCTGTTGGGTAGGCTTAAGATAGTCAGAAGGCACTGAATTTCTGGGACACCTGGGAAGAAGGCCTCTGGGAGGCGGGAGAGACGAGAGGGGAAATGGGAGAAGGTCAGAGGAAGTGTTGCTCGTTGGTAGCCTCACTTTCAGGACACAGAGAAGACATTTTCTTCCTTCTTCTCTTCCCTGTTACACCACATGGCCCCCAGTGACCAAGATCCAGTCTGAAGGCTAGTGCTATTACTGATAGGTTAACGTCAGTCAGGGTTTAATAAGTTTTTGTGTGGAACTAACAATTTAACTGCCACTTAGAACATTGTTCCTAAGGGATCGTAGATTCTGTAAACTTTCAGAACCTAACCTGTTCATAATTTGGGACTTGGTGACGTTACTGACGAGTCTTTGAATCTTAGAATCGTAACCAGTACGGAACCAAATGTTTTGGATGTAACAGTCTTTGCTTTGTTTGTTGAGTTTGGGTGAGTTCTGGGCCAATTTGTTTCCCTGGCCTTCTATCCTCCATTAGTACTTGCCAAACAGAGTAAACTTTCCTTCCCCAGAGTACCTTGGCATTTTTTTTTGAGATGTAGGAGAGTTAAGGAATTTTACAAACACCCAAATAAGGTTTATGAACAGTGGTCTTATAGGGGAGTTGGAGAGGCTCCTAAATCACTCAAGTCCCCAAGTCAGCAGTCTTGGGCTCCTCTTTCAGGTCTCTAGTACCTGGACCCCTGTTTCACTGCTGATGGGAGGAGATCCTTAGATCAATCCCCTGAGATTCCATGTAACTGGCTCTATGTTGCCTTTATTTGTGCTGTAGACATACATTTTTGGCTTCTGGAGGGGAGCAGTGAGGAGGATAACCAAAGTTATTTATATTTGCCTTTGGAAGTTGTTAAATTCTTTTTTGACAACAGATTTTGTTGTTAATTATATTTTACTCGGGCTAATGTTGAGATAATGTTCTGTACACAGGGATTTGGAGAGTAGGGGAAGGAAGTGAAGGATTAATGAATATTCCATAATAAGCTGACAATTGAGGACCGACTCTTTCAAAAGGGGATTTGGAACAATGTCCTAGATCTCCTAAGGAACTGCTGTATTTCATGCTTTTTTTTTTTTTTTAAAGGATTCTCATTCAAGAATAAAAAGAAATGTGGTTGTTGTGATAGTTTGATCTGTTTCGCCCTAATGATTATAGTTAAAATACAAAATAAAACCTTGTTTTTTCCCTTTAGCCAACACGGGATGATCGAGGGTGGATTGTTAGTCCCATTGGCCCCAATCCCTGGTGGACTGTAATAGCTGCCATTATCCCTGCTCTTCTCTGCACTATCTTAATATTCATGGACCAGCAGATCACAGCTGTCATCATTAACAGGAAGGAACACAAACTCAAGGTAACAAGGAGTTCTGACCTAGAAAGACTAATAAAGGCAGCCTATTTCATTTTTTTTTTTTTTTTAAATTTTAGGGTAAGCCCATTTAGACCAGGAACCGTAGAACCTGGATAAAAGCAGTCATGGAAGGAGCTCGTACAGAGTTTCCAGGGGTTTCCAATCCCTCCATTAATGACAAAGACTGGTTTGGAGATGAAACTAGAGTAGAGCATGATTGTATGATGTGAAAGACGCTTGGAGTCCATTTCTCTCCTCTCAAACCTGTCGGGGAGGTTGGTGGGCAGAATTCTTGGTGGTCCCTATATAGCCACATGCTCTGAATCAGGCTTATTTTCCTGAGGTTCAGATCAGGGCTTGGGCCACTGTTTCCTAGAGACACGTATTCTCCCATTGATGTCCATTATTAAGGTTTCCAAACTGAACCTTGAGCCCAAGGATTCTAGGAGGTGGGGTTGGTGCCGATGTATTTATTAGAGAGAGGCTTTGTGCCTCATCTCTATTGCTTCCTTCTCTAGAGTAGGCAGCATCTGTGTTTGGTGAGGAATGGGGAATGTTTGTAGGAACCTATTTATCTCCAACTCCTGTAGGGTCGACCCTCTAGAATGGTCAAGATGTGGCTTGGTCTCTGGTTATTCTGCCAAGAAAGGATGAATCTTTGAATATGTGAGACTCAGGGTGAGATCTGGGGGCACGTGAATAAAAATTGGATATTAGCATGTGTAAGACCAGCTAAGGTTTCTCTTTCTTCTCTGTTCCCTCCAAACCAGGAGGGGCTGGAAGACTCTGCTGGAATCCCTGGACCCCTTCCTTCTTATCCATACACTCCTTCCTGCTTTGGGCCTGAGACTCTTAGCTCACTGTCCTATGTCCCACCACAACCAGCCCACTGATGGTGACGGAGACTCTGTTTCCCCACAGAAAGGATGTGGTTACCACCTGGACCTGCTGATGGTGGCCATCATGCTGGGTGTCTGCTCCGTCATGGGCCTGCCCTGGTTTGTGGCTGCAACTGTCCTGTCCATCACACACGTGAACAGCCTCAAACTGGAATCTGAGTGCTCTGCCCCTGGAGAACAGCCCAAGTTCTTGGGTATCCGAGAACAGAGGGTGACAGGCCTTATGATCTTTGTGCTGATGGGCTGCTCAGTCTTCATGACAGCTGTATTAAAGGTAACCATTCATTCATTCATCAGGTAAATCTTGAGTGCCTGATTTGTGCCCAGAATCCTGTTAGGTGCTGGGAATACAGCAGTAAGACAAATAGATACACATACAAATACTTGCCCTGAAGGAATTTGTTCTAGTGGGATAGACAGATCAGGTGTAGTTAAGAAAGTTAGTTAAGAAAACAAACATGGTAATTACAGAACATGATACGTGATAAAAGGAAATATATAGTGCTCTATGGTACTATAGAGAATTAAGGGCATGTGTTTTAGTTAGTGTGGTCAGAGAGGGCTGCTCTAAGGAGATGGTATTTAAGATGAGATGGAGCCAGCCAAACCATGGATGGTGGGACAGGGCATGGCCGGGAGGGAAAAAGCAGTCTAGACAGGCCCTGAGGTGGGAAGTAGTGATGTGTGTTCTATGGGCTCAGGGGTGTTGAGTTAAGGCAACAGCATTGAGGTGAGATTGAAAGTCATGCAGGGCCTTGTTGACGCTGGTAAAGGTAACCTCTGAAGGGTTTTAACAGGAGAGGGACATCATCCATTTCATATTTTAAAAAGATCTCCCTGACTGACATCTAGAGAATAAGTTTTTAGAGTTGAGGAAAAACAGAGGCAGAGAGACCGGTGAGTCTATTACAGGTGAGAGAGGATGGTGTCTTGGGTAAGAAAGTTGGGAGCATGGAAGCATAGAAGGCATGGCTTCTGTATACCTTGGAGGAGAGCCAAAGGTCTGGCTGGTCCACTGGATGTGGGATGGGGTGAGGGAAATGGAAAAAATCAAAATGCCTGCTAGGTTTCTGACTTGACCCTCTGGGTGGAGAGTGGTGGCATTTAAGAGGGAGAAGACTGTATGAAGGAGGAAGTGGTTTTGTAAGGGGTGGGCAGTGGTCAGATTTGAGGGAGATGTCTGGGAGGCACCTGAGTGAACAGGCTAGAGGAGGTTTCTGGACTAGAAATGTGAGTGTGGGAGTCAACAGCGCATCGGTGGTATTGACAGCCAAGGGAGTAGATGAGATCACTCAGGGAGAAGGGTAGCTATAAAAGAGGAGGACTAGAGAGAAGAGCAGGGTCTAAGGAGATTCTAGTATTCAGAAGCTCGGTAGAGGAGGAGATAGCAACAGAGACTCAGAGGAGCTACCAGGAGTGTATGATGTGAGGGAAGCCAAGCTAGGGGAGTGCTTGGTTAGAAACTGTCTGGAAAGATGAGGACTGAACCAAGGCCATTGGATTTGGCAACATGGAGGCCCAACGGGACTTGACAAGAGCAGATTTTTTGGAACAACAGAGCAGAAGCCTAATGACAGGAGCCTGGAGAGTACTTAGGTGGTGAGGAAGTCAAGGGCATGAGAGATAACTCTCTCTGTGATGCGGAACAGAAAAATGGGCAGTGGCTGGTGTGAGATGTGGGGTGAAAAGAGGATTTTTGGAAAGATGGAAGCTACCTTGAACATGAGAAAAAAATTTTTTTGTGGGTGTATAGCCTGCATCTGGGAAAAATGGAATAAAAAGGGAAGCTCTATCTGCAAGCCCCAACCGTTCTGGAGCACTTATCTCCCTTGCCTCCTCCTCCTCTTTTTGGTGGAATGCAACCACCTTGGCCTGAACCACAAATGCTACTTAAGGGTGAGAATTGGGAGAGACGGGAAAGGATTCTGAACCATCTTCCTGTCCCCTTACCTTCCACTTAATCTTGCCACCTTTCCTCATGCCCCTTCCCCCTTCTACTTTCTGTCCCCAGCCCTACCCCCCGCCCCCACCTCTGGTCTAGATGCCATCTGGAGGAGCCCAGAGGTTGCTGCTCCTCTGGGAATGTAACCACAAAGGCCTGGTGATGAGCATCGCCTGGCCTTCCTGTAAGTGTCTCAGGAGGGTTCTTTTAGGAAACCATTTGCTAGTTCTTCCAACAAGGTTAGCACCAAATTGAGATGTCTACTTACTCTAGAGCTGGAACAACATTAAATCCAATGGGGATTTCCTAGTTCAAAGAAGAATTACGTTTGAGAATGTTCTGTAGCCCCAGAATAAAAGCAAGTTGAGTTCAGTCTTTGCAACAAGACTTTCCTTGTCTTGATTCCATAGGCCTCATTACTCTACCTCATAAAGTTGCTCTGAAAGTTACCTAGATTGATACAGTGTGGTAAGTGTGTGTGTATATTCAAGTGTAATAGAATAATGTTGATGTTTCTCCCCCCATTATTCCTTCTTTGATAAGATACCTCCCTACTCCTGCCCTCAAGTCTCTGGTTAGTAAAAAAGCAAATGTTTTTAGTGTGTATTAAAATACACGAAATCCCTGAGGAGACAAAAAAGAGATTTTGTGTGTGTGTGTGTGTGTGTGTGCTTGCGCGCGCGCGCGCGTGTGCGTGCCCATTTCCCAGGAGGAGGAAGAGCCAGATGGGGAGAAGATGTGAGGCCTATGATTTAACCAGGACCAGATTACACTTACGTGTAATCATTTAATTTCAGAACAAAATGATTTTTATCATTGTCAGCTTCTGTTTTTGCTTCTACTTTTAAGCCATGTAAAGGCAGCAGCAACGAACGCAGCATTTATGCAGTGATTTTGTGACTTTGCTTCCTTCTTGGGGATTTGGAAGTTTATGTAATCTTGAGTGTGCTGTGATACCAAATTTAATTTCTGGCCTTTCTGCCCTTTTGTCTTCAGTTTATCCCGATGCCGGTACTCTATGGAGTTTTCCTCTACATGGGAGTGTCTTCACTACAGGGAATTCAGGTATTGCATGGTTCAGCCAGGCAATGTCTTCTCTTGGTGAGCTTACCTGTCCTGACCAGGGAGGGACAGCTTCCCTAGGGGAGTACAAACCAGTTCTTGAGAAACCATTTCCTAGTCGTGCTGCTTTAGCTCATTTAGACATTTCTTTGGACAATGGGCAAAATACGGTCATGTTGGCATGAGAGCACAGAGACTTCCAGGGTGGCCTGACTCAATGTCATGGTTCCAGTCATTCATCAGTTATTCAACAGAATTATAAGGCATATATTAAACACTAGATATTTTGTCAGATGCTGGTAAACTTAGATCTGAAAGGTTGGTCAAGAGCCAAACTGGCTTCCTCACATGGATGACCGTAGTTTTAGTGCCAGGCTAAAGTGTGTATGGGGGGGTTAACTGGGTGTACATTGGTAAAGAGATTAGGGCATCGTGGGAGCTGCTCCAGGTAAGCAGGTATTACTTTCTGTCACACCCTGTCTTTTCCCATCTATCAACTCATTCCTCTGTGTCCTTTGAACAGAGAGAATCAAGAGCTAACTTGGGTACCCAGATAATATAATTTAGCTGCTTCTTCTGTTGGTGGCTGCTTCCTCTTTGTTATTTTGGAATGTCCAATGGTTATACACTCTTATACACAGAGTTCTAATGTAACTTTGGGCAGGTTATTCATTTATTTTTTAAATTAATTTTTATTGGAGTATAGTTGCTTTACAATGTTGTGTTAGTTTCTGCTGTACAGCAAAGTGAATCAGTTATATGTATACATATATCTACTCTTTTTTAGATTTCTTTCCCATTTAGGTCACCACAGATCACTGAGTAGAGTTCCCTGTGCTATACAGTATGTTCTCATTGATTATCTATTTTATACGTATTAGTGCATATATGTTAATCCCAATCTCCCAATTCATCCCACCTCCTCCTTCCCCGCTTGGTAACCATAAGTTTGTTCTCTACATCTCTGACTCTTTTTCTGCTCTGCAAATAAGTTCATCTGTACCAATTTTTTTAGATTCCACATATAAGCAATATTATACAATATTTGTTTTTCTCTTTCTGACTGAATTCACTCTATGTGACAATCTCTAGGTCCATTCATGTCTCTGCAAATGGCACTATTTCGTTTCTTCTTATGGCTAAGTAATATTCCATTGTATATATGTACCACATCTTCTTTATCCATTCATCTGTTGATGGACATTTAGGTTGCTTTCATGTCCTGGCTATTGTAAATAGTGCTGCAATGAACATTGGGGTGCATGCCTCCTTTCGAATTATGGTTTTCTCTGGATATATCCCTAGGAGTGGGATTGCTGGGTCATATGGTAGCTCTATTTTTAGTTTTTTAAGGAACCTCCATACTGTTCTCTGTAGTGACTGTACCAATTTACATTCCTACCAACAGTGTAGGAGGGTTCCCTTTTCTCCACACCCTTTCCAGCATATATTGTTTGTAGATTTTTTGATGAACGGCCATTCTGATCGGTGTGAGAGTGATACCTCATTGTAGTTTTGATTTGCATTTCTCTAATAATTAGTGATGTTGAGCATCTTTCATGTGCCTCTTGGCCATCTGTATGTCTTCTTTGGTGAAATGTCTATTTAGGTCTTCTGCCCATTTTTTGATTGGGTTGTTTGTTTTTTTGATATTGAGCTGCATGAACTGTTTGTGTATTTTGGAGATTAATCCCTTGTCAGTTGCTTCATTTGCAAATATCTTCTCCCATTCTGAGGGTTATATTTCATTTTGTTTATGATTTCCTTTGCTGTGCAAAAGCTTTTAAGTTAATTAGGTCACATTTATTTATTTTTGTTTTTATTTTTGTTACTCTAGGCAGCGAATTGAAAAAGATCTTGCTGTGATTTATGTCAAAGAGTGTTCTGCCTATATTTTCCTCTAAGTGTTCTATAGTATCCGGACTTACATTTAGGTCTTTAATCCATTTTGAGTTTGTTTTTGTGTATGGTGTTAGGGAGTATTCTAATTTCATTCTTTTACATGTAGCTGTCCAGTTTTCCCAGCACTTATTGAAGAGACTGTCTTTTCTCCATTGTATATTCTTGCCTCCTTTGTCATAGATTAGTTGACCATAGGTGCGTGGATTTACCTCTGGACTTTCTATCCTGTTCTGTTTGATCTATATTTCTGTTTTTGTGCCAGTACCATACTGTTTTGATTATTGTAGCTTTTTAGTATAGTCTGAATTCAGGGAGCCTGATTCCTTCATCTCCTGGGCAGGTTATTTAATCTCTCTGGTCTCTGTTTTCCCTTTTATAATATAAGAATGCTCATATTTTCTGTATCCAGAATGTTATGAGGTTTCATTTTATCTTTTTACTGTAAACAATCAATGAAAAGCTCCAAATTCCTCAAAGAACAATAAAAGATTTGGTCTTTTAAGTGGAAAGATGCCATTGGCTTATTTTCAACACTCCCTGAAAAAGATCTTTCTCAGGAGCTACAGTGTGGCAGAGAAGAAAGAAAGCTAAACCCAGAATTAGAAGAGATAGGTTCAAATTTTGACTCTGTCACTTATCATCCTTGGCCAAATTACCTGTTCTCTTTTGAGACTCAGTTTCCACTTCTGTCAGGTAGAAATGGTATTACCTACCTTTCAGAGCAGGTGATATAAGAGACATGAATGGGATTAACAAGGCCCAGAGAAACTACCTGAAAATAAATGCCAATTCCCTCCTTTCAGTTTTTTGATCGTCTGAAACTCTTTGGGATGCCTGCAAAGCACCAGCCGGACTTTATCTACCTTCGGCATGTGCCGCTGCGCAAAGTGCACCTCTTCACCCTCATCCAGCTGACCTGCCTCGTCCTGCTCTGGGTTATCAAGGCATCTCCAGCTGCCATCGTCTTTCCAATGATGGTGAGTTTAAAAAGGTATTGTTCTTTATTTTTTTAAATAGTGATAAAATATACATAACATAGAACCATCTTCACTGTTTTTAAGCGTACAATTCAGTGGCATTAAAAACATTTACGTTGTTGTGCAACCATCACCACCATCCATCTTCAGAACTTTTTTCATCTCACAGAACTGAAACTCTGTAGCTATTAAACAATAATTCCCTGTTTCTCCTTCCCCTCAGTCCCTGGCAACCATCATTCTAGTTTCTGTCTCTGTGAATTGGACTCCTCTAGTTACCTCTTAGTGCAATCGCAGTATTTGTCGTCTTGTGACTGGCTTGTTTCACTTAACTTAATGTCTTCAAGGTTCATCCATGTGGTGACGTGGCAGGTGTTTTAGATAACAGCCATCCCAATGGGTGTGAGTTGGTATCTCATTGCGGTTTTGATTTCCCAAATAATTAGTGATATTGAGCATCTTTTCATGTGCTTATTGACTATTTGTATATCGTCTTTGGAGAAATGTCTGTTCAAGTCCTTTTGCCCACTTTAAAATTAGGTAGTATGTTTTTTCATTGTTGAGTTTTAGGAGTTCTCTATATATTCTGGATTTTTTTTTGGGGGGGGGCGTACACCAAGTTCAATCATCTGTTTTTATACACATATCCCCGTATTCCCTCCCTCCCTCGAGTCCCCCCCCACCCTCCCTTGAGTCCCCCCATCCTCCCCATCCCAGTCCTCTAAGGCTTCTTCCATCCTCGAGTTGAACTCCCTTTGTTATACAAAAACTTCCCACTGGCTATCTATTTTACAGGTGGTAGTATATATATGTCTGTGCTACTCTCTCGCTTCGTCTCAGCTTCCCCTTCACCCTCCACCCCCTCCCAAACCTCGAGTTCTCCAGTCCATTCTCTGCATCTGCGTCCTTGTTCTTGTCACTGAGTTCATCAGTACCATTTTTAGATTCCGTATATGTGAGTTAGCATACAATATTTGTCTTTCTCTTTCTGACTTACTTCACTCTGTATGACAGACTCTAGGTCTATCCACCTCGTTACATATAGTTCCATCTCATCCCTTTTTATATCTGAGTAATATTCCATTGTATATATATGCCACATCTTCTTTATCCATTCATTTGTTGATGGGCATTTAGGTTGCTTCCATGTCCTGGCTATTGTAAATAGTGCTGCAATAAACATTATGGTACATGTTTCTTTTGGGATTATGGTTTTCTTTGGGTATATGCCCAGTAGTGGGATTGCTGGATCATATGGTAGTTCTATTTGTAGTTTTTTAAGGAACCTCCAAATTGTTTTCCATAGTGGCTGTACCAACTTACATTCCCACCAACAGTGCAGGAGAGTTCCCTTTTCTCCACACCCTCTCCAACATTTGTGGTTTCCAGACTTTGTGATGATGGCCATTCTGATTGGTGTGAGGTGATACCTCATTGTGGCTTTGACTTGCATTTCTCTGATGATGAGTGATGTTGAGCATCTTTTCATGTGTCTGTTGGCCATCTGTATGTCTTCTTTGGAGAACTGTCTATTTAGGTCTTCTGCCCATTTGTGGATTGGGTTATTTACTTTTTTGGTATTAAGCTGCATGAGCTGCTTGTATATTTTGGAGGTTAATCCTTTGTCCGTTGCTTTGTTGGCAACTATTTTTTCCCATTCTGAGGGTTGCCTTCTAGTCTTGTTTATGGTTTCTTTCGCTGTGCAAAAGCTTTTAAGTTTCATGAGGTCCCATTTGTTTATTCTTGATTTTGTTTCCATGATTCTAGGAGGTGGGTCAAAAAGGATCTTGCTTTGATGTATGTCATAGAGTGTTCTGCCTATGTTTTCCTCTAGGAGTTTTATAGTGTCTGGCCTTACATGTAGGTCTTTCATCCACTTGGAGTTTATTTTTGTGTATGGTGTTAGGAAGTGTTCTAATTTCATTCTTTTACATATTGCTGTCGAATTTTCCTAGCACCACTTATTGAAGAGGCTGTCTTTTTTCCATTGTATATTCATGCCTCCTTTGTCAAAGATAAGGTGCCCATATGTGTTTGGGCTTACTTCTGAGTTCTCTTATATTCTGGATATTAATCCTTTACTGATGGTGAGTTTTTGTTTTGTGGTTTGGTCTTTGCAGGAGCAGCATTATTTTGGGGACCTTTAGGTGTGAATGTATGTGTGTTGTAGTTTAACATGTTTAATTTTTAAAAATTTTATTTATTTATTTATTGGCTGTGTTGGGTCTTCGTTGCTGCGTGTGGTTTTTCTTAAGTTGCAGTGAATGGAGGTTACTCTTTGTTGCAATGTGCAGGCTTCTCATTGCGGTGGCTTCTGTTGTTGTGGAGCACAAGTTCAAGGAGCAGGCTCAATAGTTGTGGCTCGCGGGCTCTAGAGTGCAGGCTCAGTAGTTGTGGTGCACAGGCTTAGTTACTCCACAGCATGTTTGATCTTCCCAGAGCAGGGCTTGAACCGTGTCCCCTGCATTGGCCGGTGGATTCTTAACCACTGCACCACCAGGGAAGTCCCAGTTTACTATGTTTACTTTTAAGGCTGCTAGTCTGCCTGTCTGTCTGAATTTCTTTCTTTCTCTCTCTCTTTCTTTCATGCATCTGATATGGAGAGGACTCTTCATGTTTGCAATAATTTGCATTTACCTCAAAGCAATATGTTTCCAATTTAGAATTTATTGCAATCAGAAGTGTCTATGGTAGTGGAAATACATCATTTCAAGCCACTTGGAGAAAGGAAGAGGTTGGTCTAGCACTGACAAGTGACTGGGACATCCTTGCCTCTTTTCTAACTAAAGCAAGTGCTTTGGAAAGGAGACCAGGAAAGCTGAATTGTGTGGTGCAACAGGTGACAACCTGTTTTCTAAAACTAGGGTGATGATGAAATTCTTGCCTCCTGTTCCATCTGGTCCTCTTGATGCCTTGCTCTCTCTGGCTCACTCTGTTTCATGAGGATGCTGAGAATTCAGTGGGCTGTTTGAAAGTTCCCCAAATGGTGGGCCTCAAGAGGGAAAAGCCAATGAGGGTAATATCTGGTACTCCTTTAGGTACTTTTGAACTCTGTCTTACTGAGAGAATATTCAAGGGTGAGAAGACTGCAGGGTTCTTTTTCCCTAATCTCTTAGGTATATACCCTCCTGATGGGTTTCTCAATTTTGTCAGAATGTGTAGGGTTCTGCATTTGGGTGTTATGTTCAGGGCTTGAGTGTTTGGTTAAAGAAATAGCAAGTTCCTGGCAACTCCTGGAAGGGATACCATCAATTTTGGCTTTATTGGGCAAATAGTCATTGAAATTAGGGAGAAATGAATTTTTTTAATGGTTTTTTAAAATTAATTTATTGGCTCTGTTGGGTCTTCATTGCTGCACACGGGCTTTCTCTAGCTGCAGTGAGTGGGGGCTACTCTTCATTGTGGTGTATGGGCTCCTCATTGCAGTGGCTTCTCTTGTTGCAGAGCACAGGCTCTGTGCACGTGGGCTTCAGTAGTTGTGGTGCATGGGCTCAGTAGTTGTGGCACATGGGCTCTAGAGCGCAGGGTCGGTAGTTGTGGTGCATGGGCTTAGTTGCTTCGCGGCATGTGGGATCTCCCTGGAGCAGGGCTCAAACCCATGTCCCCTGCATTGGCAGGCAGATTCTTAACCACTGCATCACTTAGGAAGTCCTGGGAGAAATGGACTTAAGTAGCCTGATTTGCCCTGTTCCTGGTGCAGTCAGTAGGTTTAGCTGGGGGAACACCAGTCAGTCCAGGCAGGTCATTCTGGGTTATTATTGGTTCTCTTTTGGCTGAAATGGCCCTTATGGGGTGAAAGTGGAGGAGCAGTTGAGAACCCTGGTCGTTTCTATTGAGGAAATTAGCTGTCAGATTTTAGGCACTGACAGCTGTGAGAAAGCTGTTACTTTCTCTCCCAGGCCTTAGTTTCCTCATTTATAAACTTAGTGTCAAGGCAGGCCAGAGGGCAGAGACGAACACCATCCGAGATCCATGATGCAAGCATAAAGCAAGGATTTTGCAAGTAAATGTATAGGCAGAGGACCCAAGCAAATCCAGGTGGTCCTTCAAGGCCCTCTCACCCCGTGGTGACCCATGTTTGGTTTGAGCTTGGCTGGCCCCACCAAAGCCATCTCCTGGAGAGGCGCACCACCTCCACACTGCCCGGTAGCTCTTGCTGATGGCCTCAAGCCAGGGGAAGGCAGCTCTGAGGGCCATCTGTGGATGAAGGGTTTCTCTTTCCAATGAAGGAATTAAATTAGTTCAATTAGGGAATCAATAAGTCGTAGCGTTATTATGATGGGAGTTAAATAAAATATTGTATATAAAACACTTAACTTTGTATCTGGTACATAGAGCCTCAATAAAGGCAAATCTTATGATTATTATGAGTTTGATTTTGCTTGACGTGCCCTAGTCTGCTGTGAAAATAAGACTTTGCTTTTAACTCCAAGGAGTAAATGAACCCCTTTTAATTCACTTTCTTTATTTTCCTTCAGGTCTTGGCCTTGGTCTTTGTCAGGAAAGTCATGGATCTCTGTTTCTCTAAGCGGGAGCTGAGCTGGTTGGATGATCTCATGCCTGAAAGCAAAAAGAAGAAGTTGGATGATGCCAAAAAGAAGGCCAAGGAGGAAGAGGTCATAGTTCTTGCACCAACTTCACGCTTTGGGGCAGCTTCAAATTACAGAACATAGGAAGGGCCACATGAAAAGTCAGCATGTCTGGAATCCCAAGGGTTATATTTAGGAGCAGGAAAGATTACTCCAAAGATATTCTTAGCCGATGTCTGTCCTTCATCTTCAGATTTGATAACCAGTTGTTTTTCCTCTGTTTGTCTACAGTCTACTTATCAGGTTCACACTTAGAATATGAACATGGAAGCTGCTCTTATTATCAGATCGAATGATTCATGTTCTCCTGAAGGTCTAATTTGACAAGTATATAAAACCTATTATTTTCTGAGAGTATTTGTTACATACCTAATTGCAGATGATGTTGTGGTTTGTGAAGGTAACTTGCAGAGGACTTTCTGTCCTTCCTCATCTCCCTCAGCACTTGGCATCTGCCATCTGCACAATGAACCTTTAATCAGTGACCTATATGTGCAAAGAATGGATGTGTAGCAAAATGAAAATACTAGTCCAAGAATGAGGCTGAAAGGGCTTCCAAATACAGTTAGTGCCTGAAATAGTGTCCTTTGAAACTCATTTTAAAGGATTTTTTTCCCCTAAAATCTTGAATTTTAAAAATCTTGTATTGTTTTTTCCAGCATTATTCAGATATAATTGACATATAACATGGTATAAGTTTAAGGCGTACAGTGCAATGATTTGATGTATGTGTATACTGTGAAATGATTGCCATAATAGGGTTACTGAACACATCTATCACCTTGCATACTCACATTTGTGTGTGTGTGTGTGTGTGTGTGTGTGTGTGTGTGGTGAGAAATTTTAAAATCTAATCTCTAAGCAATTTTCAAATATACAATACAGTATTGTTAACTGTAGTCACCATGCTGGATATTATATCCCCAGAACTTATTCTCACCTCATTGACCACCTTCACCCATCCCCACTCCTACGCCTGACAACCTGTTCTCTGTTTCTATGACCTCAGTTGTTTTAGATTCCACATGAAAGTGGGATTAGACAGTATTTGTCTTTGTGTGACTTGTTTCACTTAGCATAATGCCCTCAAGTTTCATTCATGTTGTTGTAAATGGCAGGATTTTCTTCTTTTTTTTATGGATAAAATAATATTCTATTGTGTGTGTGTGTGTGTGTGTGTGTGTGTATTTTATTGTGGAATATTTCAAACATATACAAAGGTAGAAAGAAGAGTCAGTATTCATATTTCCCCAATTGCCTGATAATTGTTTTTAACCATCCGTTTGAATCAGGATCCAAATGAGGTTCATATATTACAATTGGCTGATATATTTTAAAATTTTCTTTAGGGGTTCCCCTCCTACCTTTTTTGTTTTTGACCTATAGGGTTTCCTGCCATTTCGATTTTACTAAATATATCTTTTGGTATCATTTAACATGCTCTTCTGTCCCCTATATTTTCAGTAAATTGGTAGTTGTATCTAAAGTTTTACTCAGATTCAAGTTCTTTTTTGTAAATACTGTCCCATAGGTACAGATATTGGGTTGTCTCTCTTTTTGTGGTGACTCAAATCTATGAAAGAACATAATTACACTCTCTTATAATGAATGTGAGAGAAAATTAGGTAGAAATTATGGTGATTGAAAAATGGGCTGGCGTAGACCATTGGTTTCACTTGATCCAAGGTGAAATAATATCTCCTTTTCTTGCAGGAGGCTGAGAAAATGTTAGAAATGGGGGGAGACAAGTTTCCCTTAGAGAGCAGGAAGTTACTAAGTAGTCCTGGAAAGACCAACAGTTTCAGGTAAAACTCCCCCATCACCAAGGAGTTGACTGTTCTGGTGGAAACGTTCTGGCTTTGTGGTGGGGGGTGGGGCCACAAATGCAGCTGCTGGTATGAAGAGCTAAACATTCAGCCTCCCGGTTCCAACCTGTGAAAACACCTTTCCTTTCATGGTTTCCTGAGGGCCTGCCATGCACTGGGGACTATGCCAGGTGCTGGGAGTCACAGGAGGACAGAGCTGCGGGAGCCCATGTACTCTTCAAACCAGTGCTCCTTCAGCCTTTTTCTGCCACCTTCCAAAGGTGAATAGGATGTAGTCTTTGCTTCTCAGCCTGGTGGGCATGAAATTCCCATGCTTAGGCAAGCCTTTGGGGGATGGGCAAAGACAGCCCCTTCCAGCTGGGCTCATGGCGGCTACAGTCCTAGGAGCCAAGGGGGAACCGAACTGGGATTCCCCAAATTCCTTACTGCTGCCAGCCATCTTAGCCCTTTGGTCTATTAAACCTGCTGCTCACCACAGATCACAGGAAGCTAAACTGGTCCATTTGTGGTTTCATTCCTGGTGTTTTGTTTTGCTTTGGAAGAGGAACACACACGCTGAAAGAAGCCCAGAGGTGGAGAGGGTGCAGAAAAGGAAGAGAGAGGGATCTGGGTCATCTGGGTGCTGGATAATTTGCTGCTGAATTATTGAATTGACTGCGGTTTATACTGAGGGGGAGATGAGAAAGTCTTTTCCTTGGTTATTTATTTATTTGTTTGTTTGTTTATGACAACTAAAAATAGTATATATTTAAGGTGTGCACCTTTCTATATATATGTAAAATGATTACTACAATTAAGCTAACGACATATCCATCACTTATTATACTTACTTTTTTTATGTGTAGTGAGAACACTTGAGATCTACTTTCTTAGCAAATTTCAAGTGTATGATACATTATTATTAACTATAGTCACCATGCCTTACATTGTCTGCAGAACTTATAACTAAAAGTTTGTACCCTTTGATCAGTATCTCCCCTTTTCCCCCACCTCCTAGCCTCTGATAACCACCATTTTATTCTCTGTTGCTATGAGTTCGATTTTTTTTAACTAACCCTAAAGAAGTGGAATCTCTGATCTTTAATAAACTTTCTGCAAGCTGTCATGGAAGCAGCCATAGGCTTTGCATTCTCTGCGGCAAAGCAGGAGCCGTGTTCCTTCTCTAGCAGATGCTACCTGCTCTCCTGGCCTTTTAGGAGAGTCTGGCATGTGGAAAACTTTAGAGTACTGGGCAGCAGGGGGTTGGGGGTTGGGGGGGATCCTAGGAGACCAAGGACTGGATTCAAGGTCTTGATTCTCCACCTACTGACATTTGACTTTGGACCGTCTTTTAGCCCTACGAGATTTGGTTTCTACACATTCAAAATGAGGATGTTAATAATCTCTGATACTGCGATAGTTAAGATAATGTATTGTAACAGTCCTTTGTAAACCGCAAATGGAAGAGATCTGGCCAGGTGAATGAGGAAATGAACGGAGGTGCTTAGCGCCATGCCTGGCACACAGCAAGCGCCCAGTACGTGGTAGCTCCCTATGCTGCCACTTCTGGCATCAAAGCACGGGCACTAGCATCCCCAGAGGGGCCCTTCAGAGGAGAGAGGAACGATGGGGGCAGGGCTGGCTGCTAGCCAGCACCCCAGCCCAGCCCTCAGCTCTGACTCCCAGGCCGCCTTGCCTCTTGCTATTCCAACCATCTGGTTCCCAGCGGTCCCGAGAGCTGGGAGATGAGCTCCCTCAGACCTCATCTTTTCCCTCCCAGTGGGTGGTGGGCATCATAGACGGAGATGTATATCTTATTTGTATGTCTGACATTGACTGTCCTAAGCATTGATTTCAGATGTGACCCCTCTGAGATTAATATATCTGATGAAATGCCTAAAACCACAGTCTGGAAAGCTCTCAGTATGAATTCTGGGAACACAAAGGAAAAGAGGTATAATTGCTGATTTTTATTTCTGACTTTTAAAAATAGCAATCATGTTGAAAGTAAAATGTATTTTAGTTGTAAAATTGAATTTATCTATTAAATAGCACATCTAGAACTGTTGCTAACCCAACAGAATAGCTATAAGCCTAAGAAAAACAAAAATGTTTTCTAACTATTTGAGCGGATACACTGTTTTGAGCTGCCCATTTACACAGGCCCAAAGTCAGGATGGAATTATTTTGGAATGTAAATTTGCTTTATCTGTTTTGTTCCCTTAATCCTCTTTCCAGCTCCCATTCAGAATCTGTAGAGCATCTCTTTGGTTATTGCAACCACACAAACTGAAAAATCCCTAAAATATTTGGGTAGTGTTGGTAGTATGGATACAAACTTCAACCTATTTAACTTATCCTATAATGAGAATTATTGTCAAGTAAAGATTTTGAAATATTAAATTGTAACTGTTTTCTTATTTTAGAAACTAAATTCTGAATGTTATTTGTCAGTAGCTTAGACCAATTTTAATCTGGTTAATGAAAAAAATGGAAAGACTTGAGACACTTTTGCCTACACTGAAGTAGGCTATGTACTCAAATTACATGAATAATTTGGTCTAAACACTAAGTCATCAGATAACTGAAGGTACAATCTTAGGTCTTATGAAAGACAACTTGTTTGAAAAAAAAAGCAGTAGGGTAGTTTAGGAGATTTGGCTTAGCTATTAATTCCATGTGTAACCTGGCAGTCCACTGTTTCTGGCACTCGATTTATTCAGCTGTGAAATGGGGGTAATAATAACTGTCTCACTCATAAGGCTGCTCTGAGGAGAAACTGATGTGCTTTGGAAAGTCACAGCCACAAGTGGGTGGTAGTGATGGGCTATTTCTTCATCGAATGGGTTAAAATAAATCTGTGCTGAATGTGAGTGAAATATAGAATCTTGTTTCCTTCAGAGGAAAATCCAGGCAGCTGTCGAAATGTATAACGCACACGGTTATTTTTAGTTGAGAACTAGTCTACTTGTAAATGAACTTAAAATATAGCCAGATCCAAATTGTGGTGACATCTTCAAAGTACTGTGTTAAAAGCAGGAATGAATCATGTGTTCCCTTTGTGTCTAATTGTAACACTTTTATTCAGTCTCTTCAACTAAAAGTCTTTGCTGGCATGGAGGATGTGGGCCGTGAGGTGCCACAGGGAAGACGGCGAGTGTCTCAGAGAAGAAGCGAGCCCAAGTCTGGCCCTGTCCTTGGTCCCGTCCAAGCCATGCGAGCATTCAGTTGTTGGTGACGTGCATTGGAGGGCATTGCCAGGTGTGAGCGTGGAAGCAGAAGACCACCTCCCGTTGGTACTTCTCCTCTTCCTTCTCTTTCTCTTCAGAGCTGCCACCATTGAAGACCCAGCTTCCCATTTGCCAGACATTTCCTCTGAAACCCTCTGCTGGCCTGCTGAGCCGCTTGGGTCCATTCTGCCACTGGGTGTCTCCTCAGTGAGGTCCCTCTTGCTCAAGGTTGGGGTGAGGAAGTGGCAGGAAAGCAGAGAGAAAAGGGAAGCCTCTCCAGTCCCATCGTGACTGCAGGCTCCTGGGCAGCCCTGGGCCTTGGTTTGGTTGCCTACTCTGGGGGATGCTGGTCAGACCCAGAGGCCGCCAGGAGAGTCTGCTCCTAGGAGGGCCAGCGCCCTGAGCCTTGGCAGTGCCCACCACTGCAGCCAGAAGATGCCTCTGCCCTGGTGCGTCTTCGTCACTCCCTAGCAGCAGCCTGCGGAACTCAGCAAGAACCTTGAATGATGAAAGGGCCAAGAGGGACACTGGCGTTGCTTAGCTTAGACAGGAAAAGGCCCGGGGAAAATCCATGATGATGAGTGAGGATGAGCTTTTCTTGGTTTCATTGATAGAGTACGAGAACGAGCTTCAGTGGCTACAGAAAGAATTAGTTTAGACGCCAGGAAGGAATTCCTAGCCTGAAGATTTGTTGTAGTGTCTGCTTTCTAGATATCTGAGAAAGGTTTGATTATAGTCGTTTGTGAGTAGAAAAGGAGATAAGGTTTTTTATTGGCCATGTTGTGGAAACATCCATGTCTTGCTGCTGTCTCTTGAGGACACATTCTGATTCCCGTTCCTGGAGAGATCCAGGTGCTTACGTAATGTCTCCTTAGCTGCCTTAGTAGCAAACCATCATCAAACTCAATGGACCAAACCACCTTCATCATCCTGGATTTTTTTGTTGACAAATGTTCTGACTTTCAGATGTAAAAAGCCACACTGGGAAATGAACTATGAGTGGTGAAATTAATTTTGGTATTTAGTTTAAAACCATATTTATAGTTTTTGTCTCCTCTTCTCTGTTGCAATGAATATCGAGCGTTTGGGCTCCATTGTGTATAGACTTTCCCTTCCTTTATGCACAGAATGTGACTAGCAAACATGTCGGTACCCAGGGGATCAGTTCAGTTTCCATCCTGGCAAATATTTGTACACTGGGACCATCCCTCGGTGTGCTCTCCTTTCATAGGTGAAGAGTTGGCTATGTAACTTTATTGAATTTTGTATTCCTTAGACTCCAAAAATATATTAATGTTATTCTAGTCTTACTCTAAGGACTTTTGATATTGAAGGAATCTTGCATTTTCCTACTTCCCTATCTCATAGAGCCAGTTCTTTTAATACACAGATGATTTTCAAAATATTTAACTGGTATAGGATGGACACCAACCACTCAGAATGGATGCCTGCTGTAAACAAATAGTATGTATGGCTGTACTAGTGCCTATTGGCTGAATGTCATGCTTCTTTCAAATACCAAAATGGCATCCCTTTGAATTATGGGTATTGTTCCTGGTTTATCTGATTTCTACTCACAAGGCTGTTTCAGGGACAGCCTCGGCTTCCTTTTGTATGGTGCAGACAGGAACAGGCATGCTTCTTTGAACTACATGGGCATTAAAATCTTTGAGAGCCAAAGCTTCACATTTTATCACCTTAGGATAATTATAATCATTGTACCTATTTAGCTACCTAATTTAGAAAAATCATAAGGCGACCAGTCATTGGGCAAAGCTTTCTTGCTTACTTTCCTGTCTCTCTCTGGCTGCTTCTCTGGCTTGCCTCCTTTTTCATCTTCTCTGTTCCCTGAGGACACCCCCCTCCCCTTTTCCTCCCCCATCTTGCCCTGCCCACCTTTTCCTGCCACTTCTGTATAGGGAGGGTGGTGGCCACTTCCCCTGTTCCCCTGGCCTCAGCATGGCAATAGGGAATACAGCAGGGAAGAATCTCTCCATCATGCAATAGAGTCACTCAGAAAAATCTCTCCTTGCACGCGGACATCTTGTGATGCTCTGTGCTGCCAGGGTTCCTGAGAGTGGGGCGCCTGTCTTTGCAGTGCACTTCCCGAGCCAGACCATTCTAGGATACTGCGCCTTCGTAATGTTAGCTACTTTGGAAGGCTGTGCCAGTCTTTTTAGGCTGCTGGATTTTCCTCAAACAACAGCTAGCCTCGTTTGTGCTACATCTCGGTGGTAGGAACCATTCCCTACTCTTCCTTTCTTGCCTTTCCCAAGTCCCACCCATCACTCAGCCCCAGTCCTGGCTGCTTCCCTGCTCAGTGGCTGGTGACTATGGGTGGCAGAGTCAAGTGGGGCGATGTTTAGGGTAGGAAACTGGGAGTGGTGGTGAAGAAGCAGCCACTTGTGTGTGTGTGTGTGTGTGTGTGTGTATTGTATATGCATGTGCATTTACCAACAAGTGAGAGTGTATCCATGAGATTTCATTGCTGCTACTAAACAACCTCATGTACCTGAGCTATGGGGACATCAAACGAATATGGTCATTCTCCCATCTAGGGCTTCCTCTCTCTATTCTGATAGAATTGCCTGAGGGCAAATACAGGTAGATTAGTCTTAGAAAAAGATGTTTAAGCTCAACACTAAGGAGAAACTGATTTAGGGGTAGAAAGCAAGGCAGATAGTTAGGTAATTCCCATGCCCAGGCTTGCTTGGGCCAGAGAAGTAGTCCACGTCTTTTATGAAAGGGGAAATTTCAGGAGTAGTTTAAGTGTTGGCAGGCCAATGCCCTGATAAGCTGGTAGTATATAGTTGGAAGGGAGGGAGGCCAGGGATTTAAGAAAGTGATGGTGAGTGGAATCTTGGTTCTAAGCAAAAGAACTGGCATCACTAAGTAGGTGGGTTACTTCCTAGCCTATGACTTAGGGAAGGGTTGGTCTAGATGGAAGGTGAAGGCCAGCAGAAATATGCCGTGAAATTGCTCAATATATTTGGTTGCGTAAAATGCAGGCTCGTCCTTTGTAACTGTGTATGATTTCAAATTTCTGATAATGGGATTATCAGGAGAGCTGGCCTTTACTGCACATAGCTCCTCTCCCCTGCTCCTTGTTTGTATAAATTTGCCTTTGGGGTAGAGAGGTAGGGAACCATATATTTTCTTTTTTTTTTTTTTAATTTTTATTTTATTTTATTTTTATTTTATTTTATTTTATTTTTTTGGGGGGGTAGATATATTTTCAAAAGAAGTTATAAATATTGCTATTACTATTTGTCTGGGATGTGACTGGCTTTTAAATTAGTCATAAATGTTTGATAAAAATCTGGTATATGCTAAGTCTTAGGTTTTGTTGACATCTCAGGCTGACAGCTATGACTTTCAAGAGTTCTCTGGTTTGGGGAATCTGGTTTCTGGTCATCTGAAAAAGACAATTCCCTGGTCGACTTTATTTTCTACCTAGTCAATGCTCTAGTCTTCTCTCTTAATAGAGGAATCAGTAATTCTCCCTGCAGCTTCTCCGTCAATTTCAACGTCGGTGTTCGGCGTCTCCACATTTTCCTGACTCACAGGAGAAGGCCTGACCTCAGGACCTGTGGCTTTCATTTTAACCAGCATCAGCTATACTATGTGGTATGTTCTCCCTGCTACTTCGTCAGCTTCTCTAAATGTCTTCTTCTGCAGGAGAGTTAGTACCTCCTCTGAGGGTTTTTAATCACTCTTTGCTCGTTCACCACTGCATTTTCCTCAGACTTCTCAGGTTCCCAAGCCACATCCTGGCAGGACAGTCAACATGCATCAGATGCTCTCAGCCTTCTTGACTTTCTTTTGGTTGTAGCTGCCAGGCCTCCTAAGGTAGAAATCCTTCCTTCTGGCCCTGACTGGCCAAATGAGACATCGTCTAAGTTCTGCCCCCCAGCTTTTTCAAGTAATCTTACCCCTCCTTTCTGTTTCCTCAGTCTTTCAAGTTCTCCTTGGAGGGAAGAAGTTCTTGGTCGGAGGTCCTAACCACCGTCACCAGTTAGGGCTGG
The DNA here is from genome assembly GCF_030028045.1 of Hippopotamus amphibius kiboko. Lineage (NCBI taxonomy): Eukaryota > Metazoa > Chordata > Mammalia > Artiodactyla > Hippopotamidae > Hippopotamus > Hippopotamus amphibius. Next base: position 85,840,750 of record NC_080197.1, on the reverse strand, counting down.
TGAGAGGGGGAGGAGGCTGGACAGTTCTGGGGCTTGTCAAAAAGGGGACTTTATGGTTATTTGCCTTATTTAAGATGAGGGACTAAGGATTCTCAAGCCCTCAGGCTCATGCATATTTCAGTGTAAATAGAGAAAGACATTCCAAAGCCAGACAGGAGGGATTTTTCTACCAAATCTACTCTTGATGATTCTTGGTGCCCTTGGGGTCTTGCATTAATTATAGAGAATGGTTAGTTGACTCAATTCGTATTGCTTTATCAGAAAGGAGGCTGATTTTCACAACCAAGAGAGGTGTGAAGTAACTATATCATTGCTTGAAGCTTGAAAAGAGGAAAGGAGTGTCACCTGAATCTTTTCAATAGGAAAATTCAGAAAGTGGAATGATTCAGCCATAGGCATAATTCTTTTAGGAGATTCTGTGCTCAAAGGGAATGGAATGATTTCTGATCCTTCTGAAAAGAAAAGGAATAGCATTTTCTTAAGCCTAACCCGCTTTCAGCATTGGAGAATACAGACTTTTTCTTCTAGCTGATGGCATTAATATTTTTGAGAGGGAGAGCAAGCCCACCCACAGCCCTTTCTGGAACCCAGCAGAAATCAGCAGAGCTTGGATTCTCTTAGCAGGTTTGCAGTTGACTCCAACATGCAGGTTTTTCACACGTGCAATAACATTGGAAACGGAAGTACCAAACTGAATGTGCAATTACTCCTTTTGCAAAAGAGGCCAAAATCCTCTTCCCTGTGTCCCTCTCCCATATTCACTCCTCCAAGATGATAAGCCTCCCTGTTATTTATCTGTGTCCGTCTGTCCGATTGGTTAGCTACGGCTGCCCTCCCAAGCACATGCTGTCAAGTGGAGAGCAGAGCGACCTTCCCACGGAAGGGGACGGCTTGAGGTGCTGGTACATTTCCCTCGTTTTCTATGTTCTTCTTTCTAGTAGGTCTCCTGTAGAGATAGAGATATTTTTGTTTTAGAGATTCCAAAATATATATTTTTAGTGTAAGAAATGTACCCTCTCCACACTCCATGGTGTAAATAGAACCGAGAACAAATGTGCCGTTGTGATAATCCCGTAGCGATCTGTGGTAGGACCCCCTCCCTCACCGCCAAGTCTCATGGTCTGTGTCTGTGAACCAGGAGAGGTGATGGTGACACCTCTGCCTGCCAGACCTTCCTGTGCTCAATGGGTGAAAAATAAAGTCTGTGTAACTGTTCACACCTGTGGTGTTCTTTGAGCTCGAACCATGGGGCTGGGCCAAGGTGACCACCTTCCAAACTTGGGAAGGAGAGTTATGAAGGTGGGGAAAGGTGTGGGGTCTGCTGAGCAGGCCTGAAGAGGGGCCCGGACACTTCCTGGGTGCACCCCCTGAGCACCCTCTGGGCAGAGCTATGGAAGAGGCCAGAAGGCCCTTTCTTTGGGGACCACTTAGGTTTATGTTTGGGTGGGGGGACAGGACAGCATGAAAAGAAAGCCCACTCTGGAGATACAACCAGGCTGATGAGACCAATTGCTAATATTTAAGGACTCACCACTGCACAGAAATCCAGATTTAAAAAATCTACTGTCACTCAGGATATTTTTGGTTTTGGGGGGCAGGGTGGGGATGCTCCTCTTCTCTTCCTCTCAAATCCAGTCGTTGGAGGGATGGAGAAAAGGGAAAGAGGGAAGCCATGGAGTAAGAGTAGAGAGATGAGTGAGGGGGTGAAAGGCAAGGGTGGGGGGAGAGCTGGGAGAGCCAGTCAGCGAGCTTTGTGGGACGTGACTAGGAGGGCATCAGCTGGTAGTGTCCTGCACACCAACCCCGTGTGGATCTTCCAGTAAGGAGAACCAGGGCAAGTGGGCTGTGGACACGAGTTGAGCCAGCTTTGAGGCCTTTTATTATCTTTGGCTATATACGTTATGTCACTTTGTCTCACAGAGAGACGTGCTTATATTGCATTGAGTAGTGGGTGGTGTATGGGAAGGTGCAGGGAATGGAGCCAGTTTTCGTCCATTAAGACATGAAAAGCACTTAGGATGGCACCTGGCATGCAGAAAGCATAGAGTGAGTAACAAGAAATCTGGAGCTGGGTGGTTCCTGGGTGGTTACTGGCAGCAGTCACATCAAGCTCTGGTCAGATTCTCTGAAGTTCTCTTGGTTTTTACCTCATAGTCACAAAATGGCTCCAGAAGCTCCAGGCATCACATCAGACAGCATAACTCCCAAATGCAAGAGAGGGTGAGTGGACTTTTCTCTAGCTTCTCCCTCTCTCTTTTAAAGGGGAAAACCTTTCCCAGAAGGTCCCCCCTACCCAACATGTTGTTGGTTAGAACTGGGTCACATACCCACCTCTAAGATGGGGGAATACGATGGGATTACCTTGTTTGGCTTGGACCAATTGTCTTCATCTTCCAGGGTTGGGCCCATCTTCTTTGACCATATTGCTGCTCTGTTACTTGTATAAAAGTAGGATGCTGTTAGAGAGGAATAAAGCAGGAGCTGTAAGCGATTAAATATCCGAAAGGGGGCTTCCTTGGTAGCACCATGGTTAAGAATCTGCCTGCCAATGCAGGGGACACGGGTTCAATCCCTGGCCGAGGATGATCCCACATGCCATGGAGCAACTAAGCCCGTGCACCACAACTACTGAGCCTGTGCTCTACAGCCCATGAGCCACAACTACTGAGCCCAAGTTCCACAACTACTGAAGCCTGTGCACCTAGAGTCCGTGCTCCACAACAAGAGAAGCCACTGCAATGAGAAGCCCGCACACCACAACAAAGAGTAGCCCCCGCTCTCTGCAACTAGAGAAAGCCCACACACAGCAATGAAGATCCAACGCAGCCAATAAATAAAAATAAATTTATTAAAAAAAAAATATCCAAAAGGGTCTGCCAAAGGACCCAGGGGAACCTGAACCACGGGGCCTCCTGCAGAGCTGGAGCCAGGGCGCCGCAGCAACAGGAGCCTCAGGAGGCCTGGGATCCTCCCTGCAGGTCAGTGGTTCTCCACCTGCCTCTACCTGAGAGTCACCTGAGGAGATTTTTTAACCTACTAATGCCCGGCCCCAACTCCACGCCAGTTACGTAGACTCTCTGGGGATAAGCGCAGGCAGTGGTATTTGTTAAATTCTCTCCAGATGATTCTTACGTGCAGGCAGGGTTGAGTGTCAACTGCTATCACGCTTCACCTTCATCTTGGCCTGACTCAGCTCGTCTGTGTCTGCTTCACTTCCAACCGGCTTATTCTCACCCACCACCCTCTGTATATGTTCTTCTACCTTACAGCTCTTCTGCAATGTCAGTGTGTCTCTGCCTAACCTATCACAGCCTTAACCACCTCCAGATTCTTTCAGCTCCAGTCCCCGTGGCTCACAGCTTTCACTGTATCAGATTCCCAAGGCTGAGAATGTGACTGGTCCCTGCTCATTGTTGCTTAAACATACTGTAGGTCCCTGACCAGCCTATGAATCAGAGGCCTTTGGGTCTGGACCCACCCCTGGGCCAACTGGGGGAGAACTAGGGTCAAGCAGTAAAAAATATGGCAGTTGAGGGGATGTTCTTTCAGCCAGAGCTGTGACTTGTCAGTTTCCCTTAGAAGGAGACAAGTGCTGGGGAGACAGAGTAATTTATGTGCCTGTTATCTTAGCGATGTCCAAGGCTGATCCCTGGGTTACAGAACCTGGTCACGAGTTCACCCCTTTTACTGAGACTCACAGGTGATGCTCGCAATAAAAGTGGACGAGTATTGCATTGCTCCCTCCTTCAACCATCGCCCCAAAGGTCCCTGGCAGAGCACACTCCCCACAGTCTCCCCTGCCTGGTGGATGTCAGTGCCCACAAGTGGAGGGAAGTGCAGAGCTTTCCCGTCAGGAGGCTCCGGGGGTGTGACTGAGGCTCCCGGCAAGCAGGAGGGTAACTGACAGGAAACCAGGGACAAGCCTGCCTGGCTTCACGTCCGAGCTCTGCATTCACAGCTGTGTGACCTGGGGCAGCTTGCCTCATTGTGCCTCAGTTCCTTCCCTGAAAAATGGGAGTGATGAAACCGCCTGCTTTATAGGCGTTTGGGTGACCAAGTTCACTAAGCATGTAAGGCCGGCCCCTCACTGTGTACCCCCTGTGCCTCCCCTGGGAGCAGGTCCACCCCTCTCCTGCCCTTGCGGTCCTCAGACTTGCAGCTGTGGCGGAGTGGACCTCTAGAGTCAAGGGGAAAGGGGTCTCCGTCCCTGTAACCTTTGCCTGTGTGATTTATAGGTTTTAAGTCAGAAAGGAAGAGGCCTCACTGGGGCTTTCTGGTCTCAGCCGCGCTCTCCAGCTCCGCTTCCATTTGGGGCTGTGGGATGCTAGTCCAGTGTAAGAACATCCGTTCAGCCATTGATCTGTGGGGGTATACTCCCTGGGGGCAGAGGGGAGTGGTGGGGTGACTAGGGGATTCCTAAGCCCCTAAAGGGTAATGGCCATTTCTTCATTCTTCCTAGAGCCCCCAAAGCCCCTCCCCACTCTCAGAAATTACAAGATGACTTATCACCTGACTTCCTTAATAGACACCAGAGGGTAAAGAGAAGATGCCCAGACCTTGGCTGCTCAAAGTAGTGGTAAGTTTTCTAGTAACTTTGGGCTGTGTGATTCTAGCTGTAATTTTGAGTCAGAAGGGCCTCCATGCCCTCTTTTAACAGACCTATCATCACTCTCATCACCATCAAAAGCCTTCCTTGGGCACCTCATAACCTACCATGCGGGGCTGAAGCCTTCACCAGAAAATCACTGGCAATAGTGGCCAACATCTGTCACATGTGTGACGTGCCTGCCCAAGTGTATCACACACACATTATCAGATCCTCACAGAACACGGAATGGGTACCATTTCTCCTACAGATGAGGAAAAGGGAAGCTCACAAAGATTACAGTATTTAAGTCCACACAGCTGGCAGAGCAGAGACTTGAGTGAGCCCTTGTTTGTGTGTGTGGAATCTGTGCCCTCAGCTGCCACTCTCTACTGGCTTCATAAGGTTCCCAACTATGGGGTCTGCATCTAAAACACGTGCCCTGATAAATACAGAAAGGAAAAGGGCAGACTGAGAAACTGATTATAGAAGTATACAATTAGAGAACATACCAGTTACATGACGTGTAAATAGCAGGCAAAGTTGAGAAAACAAACAAAAATTCCAGAAAGAGTGCCTACGATATGGCAGGTATGCAATGATTTTTTCTTTTCTTTTTTTTTAACTGAATGGCCAAGGAAGTGGTCACTTCTGAGCAATCCTGGAAATGCTTTCTCAAGAAAAAGAACTTTAGGATGCATTGTTAAGATATGAAGAACTCAAACACTAATCAGATATTTGGGGAACCTGGGTAAATCGCTGTTGGTGGGCAAACTGTTGCATCATAATCCACTACATCCCTCTCCCTACCTGGGCTCAGGGGAGCTGTGGTTTCATCATACCCCTCGGTAGTCAGACCCCACAGAGACTCCTGTGTCCTACTCAGAGGCTGCTGGAAAAACAGAGGAGGGGGAACATTTGGAGAAAGTGGAGGAGAGTCTCAGGGAGTCCTGGCAGCTGGGTTGATCTCATCTTTGTCCTCAAAACTCGTGTTGAGTGCCTACCAATGGAGGGGGTGGGGGAAGAAAAGTTCTCAGAGGACCAACAATGGGAGTCATATTAAAAATAAGATAGCATATGCAAAGCAGAGTAGTGAGGACTGTGGGTTCTGTGGAATATGGGAGGGGATCCTTTTAGAGCCCAGGTAGTCAGGGAGACCTCCAAAGACGATACAGGAGAGAAAGAAGGAGAGAAGAGAAAGAAGACGGTATATAGATCAGGTCCCAGAGGCAAGTGTGCTAATGGAATGTTCTGATGTCAGTGAATTTGACTGGTTTGCCTGCAGTTAAGGTTTTGTGTCAGAAAACAATTGTACGTGATCTTGAAGACAGAGGAAAGAATATCTGGAACCCCAGGTTAAGGAGGACTTTCCTATAGGTTCCAAGGCACTTTCACAGGGAGACGTGTGCTCTTTGATGTTTTGGAAAAATTCATCTCGTGGCAGTGAGGAAGAAGACTTGGAAGAAGGGACAAGATGTGGGTGGATCAGCACAAGGTGGTGAGGCTGTGGAGCAGGAGTGGGCCGTGGTGATGGAGAGGAAGGACAGATGAGGGAGATGAAGGGGAAAAGCAGCTGGAGGTAGGGGACACACAGGCAGAGTGGACATCACGCCAATGTCACATGTCTGCGCGAAAGGCATAAAGAAGTGAACGTGTTTGACAGAGCTCCGGAGGACATAACTGAAACCAGCTTCTCTTCTAAGGTGGCAGATTTGGGCTCAAGGTTTGAAACTTAGAGCTAAAGCTGACCAAGAACAGAACCAGCTGCTTCAGGAGCCAGGGCCTGCCCAGCTCACAGGGGCGCAGGGTAGACGCTGGCCAGGAACCTGCAGGTGTGGGAGGATGGACGGGCAGGCCCGTGACTCTGTGACGGGGATTGGGGGGGGGTGCTGCTGCAGACAGACAGCGTCTCCTGGGAGGAGGATGAGAAATGGGAGGGTGGTGATGAAGGAGTGGGCGGGGAACAGATGTCTGAGACGAGTGGAGGGAGCAAATGGTGCAGGAAAGAGAGCGAGTGGGATGCAGTTGTCTGCTTCTGAGGCCGAGCAGAAGGATTAGGACCTCAGCACTTTGCATCCCCACTGCTCCAGGACAGGGTCTTTGGGTTACGTGGGTCCTGGATTATGCGGGTCTAGGTTAAAAAATTAGAGTTCCAGAAGGACACAAGAGGGTATTTTCCTGACTGCCTCCTGCCTCCCACCTGCTATTATAGTACCTCCAGGCCCTCTCAAAATCCCCAGAGCCGACTCATGAACATGGTGACCTCAGTGACAATCTCATATCCAAGTTCCACACCCACTGCTGAGCGAGACCCCACTGCCACCGCCACCTCTGTCACTTCTGCGGACACGCTGTGCTGATCCACTCTGCACTGGGCCAACACCCTCGTGTACTGACGACATTGGCTTCCTGGGGCCATCAAGGCAGCAGCACCAAGCTGCTCACCCTGATCCGGGACTCCGGAGCCTTTCCTCCCAGCGCTGAGCCACCCTCTGCCAATGGCTTCCCAAAACTAAAGTGCCTTCGTTCCCCCAGTGGCCAAAGGGAGAGCATTCATTACAAGATGGCAACTGCCTGGAAGGCCCAGGTCCCACAAAGAGGGAGACTGAACAGGTTGACCCCTACTAATTCCCCACCTTGGTCCAATCAGCTGTGTCCAAGGTCAAGGTCATGTGGGCAGCAGAGGCTGTGAGTAGGGGTCACTCCTAGAAGGCAATATGGGTAGGATCAGCATCATTGCTCTTGTAGCATCTCTAATATAAAAAGCTACCATACTTTAAGGTCTCAAGATGTGTCAAACACTGAGCCACATACGTTACATGCATAACTCGTTTAACTCTCACAACAGTTCTTTGAGGTAAGCATTGTTATTCCTTTCTTACGGGTGTGGAAACTGAGGTTAAGAAAGGTAAGTGACATACAGCCTGTAGATGGCAGAGCTGGGATTCGAACCCAGATCTTTCTGAGTCCAAAGCACATTCCCGCTCAAAACCACATCAGTGTTCGTTGTTCTGACCACACTGTTCAGCTCATCCAATTTCTAGGCCCAATTGACCCTTTGAGGGCTGAGGAATTTGGTTTGGTTGTGTGTCTCTGACTTGCTTATTGATTCAACAAATAAGGATGGTGCATTTACTCTGAGCCAGGCACTGCCCCTAGGGCTTGGGGCACGATGGTGAACAGTTGCAGGACTTCCAGTCTAGGAGAGGGTGACTTAGATGAGCACATTATGTTGGAGGGGGAGGCTGATCTCACCAACAGGATGGGCAGTTTGGAAAACTTTGTAATGGACCCCCAGCCCCATGGTCGTCACTTGGCTCTGGGAAAGGGGAAGTCAGGAGATACGGTTCTGGCCTGACTCTGTCTTTTGCTAGCTTCTGTTTCCTTCTCTGGGCTTGTTTCTTCACAAGTATAAATGAGAGGTCATGTTGAGATGGTTTCTTTTTAAAAAAATTTTATTGAAATATAGTTGATTTACAATTTTGTGTTAGTTTCAGGTATACAGCAAAGTGACTCAGTTACACACATACACACACACATATACATATATGTATTCTTTTTCAGATTCTTTTCCATTATAGGTTATTGCAAGATATATTGTTTCCTGTGCTCTACAGTAGGTCCTTGTTGGTTATCAATTTTATATATAGTAGTGTGTATATTTTAATCTCAAACTCCTAATTTATCCCTCCCCCATTCCACCTTTGGTAACCATAAATTTATTTTCTCTATTTATGTTTTGTAAATAAGTTCATTTGTATCATGTTTTTTTCAGAGTCCCGATATAAATGATATCGGGATTTGTCTTTCTCTGACTTACTTCACTTAATATGATAATCTTTAGGTCCATCCATGTTGCTGCAAATGGCATTATTTTATTCTTTTTTATGGCTGAGTAATATTCCATTATATATATATACCGCATCTTCTTTATCCATTCATCTGCTGATGGACATTAAGTTGTTTCCATGTCTTGGCTATTGTAAATAGTGCTGCTATGAACATTGGGGTGCATATATCTTTTCGAATTATAATTTTCTCTGGTTATAATCCCAGGAGTGGGATCGCTGGATCATATGGTTAGATGGTTTCTTAACTCTCTTCCAAGCTTGATGTCCCCTGAGTCTATAATGGGGGCAGGAATTGGTTGGAAGAACCAACTCTGTGGTGAACCAGGAGCCACTGGGGTGGGGCAAGTACAGAAACTGGCCAGGTGCAAGTCTGGGGAATCCTGTTTAGGGGACCAGAGACATCGATGAGGGTCCAGGCACATTGGAGTCTGGAATCCAGTGGGTGAAAGCTTGAGGCAGCAGCACCAGTGGCAGGAAGTCCCTCGCAGGACCTAGATTCTCAGAGACCCTGTTAGGGGCAGCCTGGTGCCTATGTCCATGCGTGGTCTCCCAGACCTGGCATGCTGATGAAAGTGATGAAAGTCCAAAAGAAGGGATTTGTGGCCTCTAATCTACCTGCAGAAGGGAACACAAATCCATTCATGTCATCACAGGGTCACAGACTCAGCTTTGTACGGCTTTTAGTGAGTTATTGGAAAAACTCTCACCTGAGGGAAACTGCCTTAGGTACTGTTGTGGTAACCACACCCCCAGACACTGTGACCTTGCAGATCAAGTCCCTGGAACTGGGGTCTCCATTGCAGTGGCAGTATCCCAACCAGAAAGGGTAGAAGTGAATGCCCATAAAGGAAGAAGGCACTGATCTAGCCCTCCCGATCAGCCACCCATTGTCTACAGGACCAATATCTCATTACTGGTTACGTCGTCGCCAGCTTCCCTGGGGAGGTGATGAAAGCTGATCATCCACGTGCATCCGGGTCCTGTCCTTCCCACCTACTTCTCCTCTAACACAGCCCCTCCCCACATCTCCCATCCTTCCCACCGGTTCCTTCTCACTCGCCTCTCCCCTTGCACAGGACAAACATACCAAGGGCGTCATATCTCAGAGGACACTATGGGGCCTCATTCTCCTCTCCAGTCCCCAGATTCTGGTCCCTTCTGGTTCCTGCTGACATCAACTCACCACGCATCCAGCAAAGCCCTCTCGTACCTCCAGCTGCTCTCCCGTGTACCTACTCTGCTCAGCTTCACCAGAGAATTGGAACTGGCTGAAGCATATGGATGCTGTTGGGCTAGTTGAAAATAAAACAACCTTTCATGGAGCACCGTATAGAAGGTATAATTAGTCCTGTTTTTTAGATCAGAGATGCCAAGTAATTTTCCTGAAATCACACAGCTTTTAGGTGGCAGATATGTCTCCAAAGCCCTTCCTCTTTCCACTAGATTAATTTACCTCCCAGGGCCTCCAGAGGAACTTTTTTTTTTTTTTTTTGGCTGCACCATGCAGCTTGTGGGATCTTAGTTCCCCCACCAGGGATCAAACCTGTGCGCCCTGCAGTGGAAGTGCGGAGCTTTAATCACTGGACCGCCAGGGAATTCCCCAGAGGAAGTTTCCTTAAGTCTTTTAACCTGACGGTCACTATCCAAATATAAAATTATTACATAATACTAAGCGTGCCTTTTCCTACTTTGTATCTAGCTGCCTCCCTGTCCCCCAGAGAGCCTGCTGTGCACATTCACAGGAAGAGATTCTCCATACCCCAATGAGCCACTTTAGAGTCGTGTGATTCCATTTGTGGAGAAGCCAAAATGCCCCTGAATGCCCAAAATGTGCTCAGCCGGAAGAGTGCGTCGGAAAGAAAGGTACCTGCCAGTGCCTTAGAGCGGGACGCACCAATGGCTTTCAGCAGGAATCAGTTGAAATACAAAAGGACAGACGTTTGGGGTCCTAGGGTGGGAACAGGGGCCTCTTCTTCCTCTCTCCTTTGCCTGCACTGTCTGGGCCGGAATCTGGAACGCCCCCAAGTTCCCTAGAAAGCAACTCTTCTTCTGTTCAGTTTGTCCTGAACTGGAGGGAAGTGAGCAGGCCTAATAGTCCAACTGCTATTCCCCCAGCAGGGGGTGAGCACGCCCATCGTGCAAGGGGCACACGCTGCGGTGGGGTCCTGGTTTGGGACCACTTGGTTTGGGTTGAGTTGAGATGGTGGAGCCTCCCTGAGCAGGATCACCGAATCTCCAGCTCCGTGTGCCCACCAGACCGAGCACCTACCAGCAACAGATAGGGGTAGCCCAGATTCTTCATCAGCCCCCAGGACTTGAACAGAACCCTTGCCAAAAAGCACAACTGTTCCTGGTCCAGAGAAAGTGACAGATGCCAGGCTGGGTGAGGGCCTCCTTCAGACCTCCCAATACAGAGAAAAGTAAGAATGGGTTCCCTACTGTCAGGGTTTTACCTGATGTTTGAGCGCAGTATAGGTGCCCTTCAAGAGAAATAGGAACTTCAAGAAATATTTTAATATGTAGAAAATCTGTGCCCAGATTCTCGGGGACTTCTTCATTTTTTTAGGGAAAACCCTTCCATGAATACCACAGTTTATTAGAGAGCAACCTCCCCCTTCCCTGTTGAGATTCACATCATGGAGACGAGAGATTTTCCGTTCAGTACTCAGCATGGTCAGTGAACAGGGGAAAGCTCTTCTATTCTTTCTCTACTCAAACTCACAACACTTCTGACACCAGATGTGTGGGTTTTCCATACCAGGCGATTCTGACACTAACTGCCTTGTGTTAGCACAGACCCCAGAGACTAAGGGCTCAGTCCTGCAAGACTGCCCCCTTTCCCCACTTCAGATGCCAATCGCAAGTAGTGGGTCCCCAGGTTACCCACAATCTCTGTCCAAGTTGGCTACAGACTTCCCACAATCCCTTCCCCGGGTTTGATAATTTGCTAGAAGAGCTCATAGAACCCAGGAAAACAGTTTACTTACTATTGCATTTATCTCAAAGGATATTTTACAGGATACAAGTGAACCCCCATATGAAGAGATACATAAGGTGAAGTCTTGAAGGGTCTCCAAGACGGGAGCTTCTGTCCTCTTGGAGTTGAGGTGTCATTGTGTGAATATGTTCACTCAGCCTGAAGCTCTAGGAATCCTGCATTTTTGGGGGTTTTACAGAGGTTTCATCACTTAGGAATATCAATTATTGACTCAACTTCCAACCCCCCTTCCCTTTCCAGAGAATGAGGGGCTGCGACTGGAAGTTCCAAGTTTCTAATCATGACTTGGTCTTTCTGGTGATCAGCCCCCATCCAGGAGCCCACCCAGAGTCACCTCATTAGAACAAAAGGTGCTCCCATGACCCAGAGAATTCCAAGGGATATAGGAGCTCTGTGTCAGATGCTTCTGTAATTCAGGAAATGATGAGGATTTTAAGAGCTCTGTGCCAGGAACTGGGAGCAGAGACCAATCTACACTTTTTCTGTTATTTCACACTCAGGATATCCCTTTCTGCTTTAGCCACATGGGTCAGGAGCAAAGGCAAGCCTGGGACTTCAACCACTAGCGAGCCTTCTCCCTGCTTGCGGGGCCCAAACTCCACTCCCCATCTGACTGTTCTTTCAGCTCCTCATCCCAGCTCTGCCACTCACTAGCTGTGGGACTCTGGGTAAGACACTTCTGTACTTTGGGTATCAGTTTCTTTCTCTGTAATGAGAGGATGTTGAATTTCAATGAGCTTAAGATCACTTCCATCCCCATCACTTTATGATATATTTGAAATCACTCTGCTAAAATACAATATAAGTATTATGTATTTAATATTTATTTTATTTTTTAATTAATTAATTCTATTTATTATTTTGGCCACGCCATGCGGCTTTTGCGATTTTAGTTCTCTGACCAGGGATCGAACCTGGGCCTTCAGCAGTGGAGGCACAGAGTCCTAACCACTGGACTACTGAGGAATCCCCAATGTTTATTTTGTAGTGCATAAATATCATACAAATGATGGTCACAGAGAGAGTGAGTCTCCATGTTTAATCCACAAGCATTTACTGCGTATGAGCAGAGCTGATGCTGAACTGAAAGATACAGAAATGATGTAGAGTAACAGAATCTGAGGTGCTGCCATTGATGTGGGACTTGGGCATCTCAGGGAGGACTGGGTGAGGGAGGGGCAGGAAGTAATGACATGGAGTTCTGCTTGCCTGGCTCCCTTGTTCTTGGGGCCCAGCAGCCACAGGACCCCAGCATTAGGCTAGAGGCCTACACCTTCCTCACTCCTACTCGTTCTGGGATGATTTCCAAGGTCTTTCTTTCCTGGTAGAGCCCTTCCAGGGCACCACTCAGATGGCCACCAGGCTCTGAAAATTACTGCAGCCCAAATTCCACAGCTGTGTCTGCCCCGCCCCTTGGATTGGAATGCTTGGGGTAAATAAGGTTGCCAAGCCACTTTCGGACTTGGCCTGCTGATCTCACTTGGTGAGGAGGACAGAGACAGGGATGTCTCTTCTGCCCTGGGGTTTCCCGGGGTCACTTGGGGTATTCACATACAGGTTGCCCTGAAAGGTGCCCAGGTTAAAGGGACATGGGAGCTAGAACCTAGCTCTGGCTCCACTCACCACTCTGTGTGCCCCAACACAGCTGCATTTGGGTGGGGAAGGAGTGCCTTTTTCAAATTTGCACAAAGGCGCCCTATGGGCTAATGGTGGCTCTGGGTTTCCCAAGCTCCTGCAATTTCATCTGTCACTGCCTTGGTCCATCATCCCTTCCCACATGTCTTAGAGCTGCTCACCTCTTCTTATTCACTGAAATGTGACTCTGGGACCTTCGGGTCTGACCTAAGGTGTTTCTTCTTGAACTCCTGTTTCTGTCCTCATTACTGCCCTAGCCTGCTTCTCAGACTTCAGACTGATTCTGTCACTACTTCATTGATTACCTGAGCAGAGAATCAACATATCTGGGGAAAACCGGGCATCAGTGAAAGCAAAGTGCCAGAAGCATTAGTGGGAAAGTTCAAGAATATAGGGGAGTATGTTCCTACAAGAAAGGGGGTTCCTAAGGGTATAAGGAAAGGGACCGAGTAGGGAGAGGCCAAGGAGGACGTGAGCCTAGGATGGGAGGGCCAAGCTGATGGGCATACCGGAGTAAGAAAGCACTGGATCCAGAAAGGGCAGCAGGGGTAGAGCTAGTGGTGTCTGCTGTCCTCCCCAGGACACGCAGCCTGTATCAGGAGCAAGGCGGGAGCTGCAGACAGGGGCGTGCGGTGGCAGTGGGCTAACATCTATGAAGCGCCTGGAACCACTTCGGCCCATAGTAGCTGCCATATGAGTATTTGATAAATAAATATAGACACAGTGTTGATATTCTCGGACTGCCCTTTGTCTCAGAAAGCAGCCTTGCTTCAAGCAGATGTCCTGCCTCAGACAAGCCACAGGAGAATCCCCAGGATCTGCAGCGGCAGGTTCAAAGGGCAAAGCTGACCATACATTTGTGATCAAAGCTCACCCATATATTTGTTATCTTTATTCCATGGTCCCCTTTCCCTTCCTACCTTTGGAACAGATTATCTCAGAAGAATCCTTTACATGCAAAGTCCAAAAACTGGCCTGTAACTTGACTAGACTCTAAACGTCTTGAAGACAGAGGTGAGGTCCATTGTGTTCATTTTTGCATTCCCAGTGAAGCACTGCATCTAGCACATGGTAGATGCTTGGTAACTCTGTGTTAAATGAACGTATAGCCCAACTCTGAGGCAGAATTAGCCTGCAAGTATATGCTAATTAAGTACAATGATGTTTAAGGAGAAGTCGGATCAACACCAAAGAGATTAATTACAGAACAGCCTCAGTTGAGCCCATGTTGAGTGTCTGATTATTGATGTCTGTGCAGAAAGGTTAACTCAGTAGGCCTGGGTTGCTCAAACTCTGCACATTCCAAAGAAAAGCTTTGTTCTGGACTGGCCCTTGACCTGGCTCCTAGGAGATAATCTTCGAGCCCTTGGAATATCCTGCTTGACAAGAGTTTTTTTTCCAGATGCCTGAGGCCTTGGGCCACACTGTATCACTTCGACCAGATAGTTTATGCTAACAATGTGACTTTTGGTGAATACCTGTTTTTTCATATCTGAGGCCCTGGACCGTGAGTATCAGTTTGGCCTTTAGGGGGCAGGGAGCTAGAGACTGGGTAGCTAAGATCAGCCACTGGGCACTGCATGCCTACCTGACTGGCTCTCAATAAAACCCCTGGACAAGAAGGTTTGGATGTGCTCCTCTGGTTGGCATGACTTTGCATGTGTTGTCACACATATTTTCTCATCCTCGTGTAACTCCACTGGGAGGGGACACCTGCAGATTTCTGGTTTCTCCTGGACTTCACCCCATGCTCTTTTCCCCTTTGCTGACTTTAATCTGGATCCTTTTATGGTAATAAACCACAACTGTGAGTATAAGAGCTTTCCTGAGTCCTGTGGGTCCTTCCAGTGAATCACTGAGCCCAAGGGTGGCCTTGGGGACCCCCAACACAATGTCTGTGATGAAAGGAGATTAGAAGTGGAATAATCTTTGTCTTCAGCTGCATGATGCCTCTTCACAGAAATGCTTCATTCATTCAGGCAACAAATATTTCTTGAACACCTGCAGTGTGTAGACGCTGCCTTCCAGGCACTGGCGTACCCCAGTCAGGGAGACACAGATCTTTGCCCTCATGGAGCTTATTAGTTCTAGTGGGGATAGGGAAGAGGCTAGAAGCAATAGACATAATAAATAAGGTAATGAATGCTATGGTAAAAAGAAAAAGTCAAGCAGATACAGAGGATAGAGCATTGGGTGGGGTGAGATGCTGCTTGATGGAGAGGAGGGAGTCGGCCACCTGGGTCACTGCTACGAAAGTTCACTGGAGGCCCCACGGTGCGCCCTCGGGTACTCAGCATTGATTCTCATTCTTTAAAGAGCCCCGTGATCAAGTAGGGAGCTTATGAAAAAAACAGATTTCCAGACTTCTTTGGTGTGTGTGAAGGGGAAGGAGGGTTAATATCTTTACAAGCACTTCCTGTTGGTCTGGCGCTGGAGGTCTGGAACCGCAGGTGGAGGCTCCACAGTAAGCAGCCTGTATGGTGCCTAGGACACAGCCCTGCCCTCGGAGAACTTACTCTTTGGTGAGACAGGGGGTCATTGGGATAAAATGTACTGCCTCTTGGGGCATTTCTCTGCCCCTCGTACACACGTGGTGCTTTCTGAAGTGACGATTGCTGGGAGAAGAGAGCTCTGGAGGGATAAGTTTCAAGGATCTAGGGAAGGAGAGATTCGGGGACAGTGATGAGAAGGCCTGCAAGGAACATCGGTTCCCGAGAGCAGCAAAGGAGGTGCTGAGAGACTGGGAAACC
The DNA here is from genome assembly GCF_030028045.1 of Hippopotamus amphibius kiboko. Taxonomy (NCBI): domain Eukaryota; kingdom Metazoa; phylum Chordata; class Mammalia; order Artiodactyla; family Hippopotamidae; genus Hippopotamus; species Hippopotamus amphibius. Next base: position 85,824,931 of record NC_080197.1, on the reverse strand, counting down.
CCTCTTATGGGAGGGCGAGAAGGCTCGAAATCTTCACAGGTTTTCCCAGAGGCTCTGCCTGGGGGGACAAAGTCTTCGGTCGTGGGGAGACTGATAAATAGAAGGGACCTGGCAGAGGGTCGCAGATGCTGTTGGGGCTGTCCCCGACCCCCTCAGGCCCCCCTCGCTGGCTCCGTGTCCACCCCCGGCTGCTTGTGTTCACTCCTAAGGGCTCCTGCCAACAACTGTCTTCAGAGGGTAAAACAGGGCTGCGGGAGCTGCCTCACCCAGAGGCACCAAGAGCTGGAAGTCCCTGTGAGTTTATTATGCCCCCGGGTCGATGGGAGCCAGTGACTGACGGATGCAGGAGTATGAAGGAAGAGTCCCTTTGCCCAGAGGTGGGCTCCCCACACGGGCAGGCTGAGGGTGGGACTTGACCTGAGATCAAACACTGGCGTCTCCTTCCCCATTCTGCTTTCTCCAGCCCCTTACAGAAGTGGGAATGTTTCTTTAGTAAACCACTTGACTTAAGACAGCAGGAAGTTCAAGCACCAAAGCAACCTGAAGTTCTTTATGGGGAAGGGACAAAATACAGAGTGGTGGGAAAAGTTGAACCTCTTTCTACAGCAACCTAGAGCAGCATTCCTCTCCCCTTGCCCAGCTTGGACCACTGAAATCCGCCTGGCCTAGCTTCTCTAGAAGTGCTCAAGGAGAGGAGCCACTAGGCTTTGAACTACCCTGAACTACAGGAAACTGATGGAAAATGCAAACTTGGTATCAATTTCATGCAAAGCCAAAGTGTAAATAAGGAGCCCACATTTGGGTCAAATAACTCCAAAATTCACATAGAAAGGACTCACCCTTTTTAGTAAGTCTGGAAAGCTGTCCAGACAGGTCAGGGTGTGCTGAGACCAGCATGAGAGACTTCGCTAAAAGATTGGACTTTCCATCCCATCTTTGCTGAGCCTGCCCTCTACTGGAGTGACTTATGAACAGCGGCTAGTCCAGAGGAACAGAGCCAAAAGCAAGAGGCCTCTGGAAACCCATTCAAATCCTACTCGTCCTTCAGAGTCCAACTTAAATGTCACCTCCTCCAGGAAGCCTCCTCCAGATTCTTGCAGCTGGAAGCAAGTCCTTTTACTTTGAGCTCTCACAGTTGTTCATTTAGACTTCCCTAAATGGTGCTGTCTACCTTATGTCATGGTTATGTAGTACATATGTTATCTCCCTGACTAGTCTGTGAGAGATCCCAAGAGAAAGGGATTTCCTTTTTTTTTTTTTGGAAATTTACTCCCAAAGGATTTTGCACCTGCCCATAAATATCTCCTAAAAAAAAAAAAGCCCTAAATTTACGTCATTAAAGGAAGTCCTTTGAAATCAGATGTATCTTCAAAAAGACCCAATTAAAATGTAATTATGAAAAGATATAATCATGTTCCCCGGACTGTGAGTTATTAACCACTTAGGGCATTAGCACGTCAGCAGTGCCCAGAGCTCAGAGTCATAGTGTTATGGGGAAATTTTTTATGTGGCAAAGAAAGATGATTAAAGGAAGAAGGTTAAAGAATGAAGAAGGAGGGACTTCCCTGGTGATCCAGTGGTTAAGACTCTGTGCTCCCAATGCAGGGGCAAAGTTTTGATCCCTGTTCTGGGAACTAAGATCCCACATGCTGAATGGTGCCACCAAAACAAAATAAAACAAAACGAAAAAGAAAAAAGGAGGAGAGCTTGAGCACAAGACAATTCTGAAGACAGTTGGCTGGGGAGGTTGGGGAGAGGTTGGGGTATTGGAGGGGACTCAGGACTCACTTACCCTGAGCCAGAGACTCCAGAAGGAAAGGTATGGGACATATATTAAAGGAGCTATTGGATCTTGTAGGAGCCAGAAAGAAATTATTGACTCCAACTACAAAAAGGAAACACTAAAACAAAATTAACATATACTTAATTAAATGTCAGTAAAATATAATGTTATGTCAACTTCATTAGTTGTTAAATTTAGTGTTTATAAATATTCATTGCATTTGAATAGAATTTGTGGGTTGGATTTTCTCACTTCATAAGAATTCCCGAGGAGAGACAGTGACGCCTAACAAATTGTAGCCAATTGCAAATTAAATATTATTCATAGCCAAATAATTTCTAAAGTAAAATTATAAAACTCTATTCAAATTTTCAGGGCAAAATTATATTTAATGTAGGATGTGAGTACATTTTAATATATTTGATATAATAAAAGTAGGAGTCCCTGGGGCTTACAAAGTTTTTAAAACGTCATCCCCTTCAATTTCACTCTCAGTGACATTGCACTTTCCACAAACAGACAAGCTGCTTCCTTCTCTGAAAGAAAACTTGCGTTGACCTTCTTGTCCACCTGCAAGGGCCAATCCTTTAGAATTGATTGATTGATCAAGTGCTTGGAATAAATAACTGAAATTTTTTCGTGTTCCCAAGGAATGCTCCAGAGGGAACCTGTGTTATTCATTCCTTATGTGTATTTTCCCAGTATCTCCTGCATTTACAAGCAAAAACCGGAGATGTAGGAAAGCTTTCCAACTTTCACCCTTTACGTAGCTATTAATATACTGTGCACATCACTCTCACTGCCATATTCCTGGTCCCTTCTACTTAACAATCAAATGCCCTTTGTAAAACCCATAACTGTGAGGAAACTACTAGTAACCCTTCTCCCAAAATGGTCAGAAGGGGAAGAAACATACAGTAGAAGCAGTTTGTATCTAGTCAGAAGACACTGAGCTACAGAATGTAGTTAAAGAGAACTCTTAAGTCATTTTATACAGAAAGAATTTGAACGTCGGTAGAGAATGCCAAAGTCAGGGGCTATGGAATGGGTGAGCCCTGTAGAAGCCTGATGGCCAAGACTGACTCTTTTTTTTTTAGTTACAAGAGAAACGGTGATGGAGAAGGCCAATGCATCATCTTTCTCCTCCTCCTTTCTTTCCTCTCTTATTCTTGCTGGAAATAAAAAAAAAAGATGGCCAAGAAGTCTGGAGGCACAGGCACATGGAAGCAAAGAGAGGCCAGCTTTTCAATAAAAGTTGATTGCATGCTGGGGGCAGAGGGAGAGGCGTAGGTTGCAGGGCTGGTCACAGCAGGGCTGCAGAGAATTCAACAGCAATGCAAGAGACCAGAGGAGCTGGGATGGAGTCTGCAGTTAAGGGAGAAAAGGAAGAAAATTCAAGATTTAGTCAAGCCATGTTTTCTCTCCTTGCATTTAGAAACGTAGTGAAGTCAACAAAGTGATATTCACTTAGTGGCTGCTGTGTACCAGGAAGGAGGACACAGGTGTGAGCAAAACAGATCAAGTTCACGTTTCATGGAGCTGCCAGGGAGAGATATAACACACAAATAGATGGCAAACACACGGGACATAATATCAGGTTGTGATCAGTGCTATAAAGACATCGGAAGAAGGCTAACAGGACAGAGAGTGACAGGATTATGGGGGGAGTGTGACTTTAGACAGAATAGTCAGGAAATGACTTTTTGGGGGTGAGGTGGTGGTTGGGTGGAGACTCAGATAAATTGAAGGTCTGAACTATTTCAGTGTCTGTATAATGGGTGTTCCAGGTGTGAGTGATGGCACTTGGCAATGTGCTGGGCTGGGTGGGAAGTGAGGCTGGGGAGCTGGTCACCTGGGCAGAGTCCCAGGGAGAGGCTCACTAATGGGGTGAGAGCAGCATGTGAAAAAATGAAATGGAATAGAATAGGAAAGAAAACATCAGGGACTTCCCTGGTGGCGTAGTGGTTAAGAATCCACCTGCCAATGCGGGGGACACGAGCTCGAGCCCTGGTCCAGGAAGATTCCCACATGCCGAGGAGCAACTAAGCCCGTGTGCCACAACTACTGAGCCTGAGCTCTAGAGCTCCCAAACCACAACTACTGAAGCCCACACGCCTAGAGCCCGTGCACCACAATGAAGAGTAACCCCTGCTTGCCACAACTAGAGGAAGCCCACATGCAACAATGAATATCCAACACAGCCAAAAATAAATAAATTAATTAATTTAAAAAAAAGATAGAGAATCCGCCTTCCAATGCTGGGGACACGGGTTTGATCCCTGGTCCGGGAGGATCCCATATGCCATGGAACAACTAAGCCCGTGCCCACGGCTACTGAGCCTGTGCTCTAGAGCCTGCGAGCCACAACTACTGAGCCCGAATGCCACAACTACTGAAGCCGGTGCACCCTAGAGCCTGTGTGCCACCGCTACTGAGCCCACGTGCTGCAACGACTGAAGCCCATGCACCTAGAGCCCATGCTCCACAGCAAGAGAAGTCACTGCACTAAGCCCGTGCACCGCAGCAAAGAGAAGCCTCGGCTCGCCACAACTAGAGAAAGCCCGAGTGCAACAACAAAGACCCAATGCAGCCAATAAAAAAAAAAAAGAAAACATCAGAATGCAATGTGGGTAGCACAGTAAGTATTGTCTCAGGAACTTTTTGTTTCAAATATATATGTGTACACAACATAAACAGAATTTCTTACACTAGGTGTCCCAGTTGGAAAAGTCTGAAAGCCACAGATGTGAATGTGCTTAATCTGGACCTGGATCATATTTACACACACACATATGTTCATATATTGTAGTAACACATACAATATCCATATATACGCTAATATACATATACATGTACAGTAATAGACTTTTTATTCTCAAATAATTTTAGATTTTATAGAAAAGTTGTGAAGATAAAATACAGAGAGTTCCCACACAGCCCCTACCCAGTGTACCCTAATGTTAGCATTTTACATTACCATGGTGCTTTGTTAAAACTAAGAAAACGACATTGGTAAATTATTATTAACTAAGCTCTAGACTCTATTTAGATTTCAGTCGTTTTTACAGTATTTAGTCCTAGAATTCAACCCAGGACACTGCCTTGCTCTTAGTCACCATGGCTCCTTAGTCATCTCTGGTCTGTGATAGTTTCTCTTTCCTTATTTATCATGACCTTGATGATTCTGAGGAGTATTGGTATAAGGTATTTTGTAGAGTGTCCCTCAATCTACAAACCATCCAGAGGTAGGGTTTTTCTGGTGTTTCTCTCATGATTAGAGTGGGGTTATGAGTTTTTAGAAGAACGCTGAAGACATGAAGGGCCTCCTATCACATCCTGTTGGGGGTAGACGTTATTGATCTGATATCACCGTTGACATTAACCTTGATCACTTGGTTAAGGTAGTGTTTGCCAGGTTTCTCCACTGTAAAGTGATTATTTCCCCCCTTTTCATTCTGTATTCATTAAAGTCAGCCCACAAGGGGTCGAGAATTAAGCTCCACCTACTAAGGGGTGGAATGTTTACTCATATTATTTGGAATTCTTCTGTAAGGAAGATTTGTCTTTTATCCCCTATCCATATACTGAATTATTAATTTATACCAAAATGTCATGCATATTCTATACTTTGGGTGGTAATCCAGTACCACGCTATTTATTTTGTCACTCACATTGTCCCAGCTTTAGCCATTGGGCCCTCTTTCAGGCTGGTTCCTGTGTCTGACGTGCTTGTGTTTTGAGTGCTTCCTTGCTTTCTGGCACCACAAGTTGCTGATCTTTACATTTTTAAAGTCCTGCTGCCCTGGGTGTATCACTTTGTTGTTGTTTTTCCTTGCAAAAATGTGCATATTTATACTGTTGTATTAGCCAGACACTGGTGAGGGGGAGGGGACAGAGACTCTTGCTGTTCCCCAGTATCTAGTCTCCCCTTTTTCCAAAATTACAGAGGTACCAGAAAAGCCTGGCTTTCCTAGCCTTTTTACAGCCAGATGTGTCTCTTGATTGAGTTCTGGCCAATGATTTGTAAGTGGAGGTAATATAAGCCACTCCCCAGTTCTTGCCCTTTCAAAGACAGAGCTTGAGGGAGCTCCCTGGGTCCCTGTCCTCCTTCACGCTGGCTGACAGATGGTGCAGTCCACAGCTGTCGTTTCCCATTAGCTGCAACAGCAAGAGCCCAGACCCCGTGTCCCGCAATGGTTTCCCAGCAGCTGAACTGAGGGAGTCCCCCAACCTGTTCTCTTTCCCCAGGGGAGTCTTCATAACACCACCCCGGCAGGACCAGCAGACAACCACCAGCAAGCGGACCTCACACTGAAACAGGGCACCGTTGAGCGGCCTGCTACAAACAGGTCTCAGGCAACTGTGCTCAGGGAGAGAGGTGATGTGTGAGCTGCCTGGCCACGACCCACCTCCCCCCATCAAAATGTGGCTGGCCAGAGGCAGTTGACCCGGAGGAGGCTTGGCTTGGGTGGCCAGATGAAGGTCTGAGGCCCAGCTCCCCACTGTCAGTGGGTAGTAAGTTGCTTTGGTTAGTTGTAAAAAGGAGATATGGTTCTGATTTCACTTTTCTCTCCTCTCTTTCACCCTCTTCCCTGCTCCCTTTTAATGATAGCAAATACTAAGTGGTCAGAAACCATGAAATATTGGAGAAATAAAAAGCGCGAAGTGATATTCTGAATCCCTGGGTAAAGATCAAAGGAAACTTAACATTTAATGAGTTCTTACTATGTGCCAAACAATATGTCACACAGATTACGTTATTCTTCAGAGCACCACTGAAAGCTAACTGTCTTACCTCTCACTGTTAAAAGGGAGAAGGTGGTCAGAAAAGTTAAGTGACTTTCCCAAGGTTGCACAGCAGGAAATCAGCAGAACTGGGATTGAACTCAAGGCTGCCTGTCCCCAGCTCTTTCCGCTATCTTGTCATCTCTGTGTCTCCAGAAGTGTTCAGGGCCTGCTGTATAGTTTGTACTTTTCTACTTGGCCCTGTGTTTTTGTTTTGGGGGGTGGTGGTATCTGTTGAACCCCAGCTTAGGAACCCTATCATTAGGACAACTTGGCTTCCTTTGGCTTGAGGCAGTTGTAATGGACCCTCTCCCACTCTGACACTGGACGTTCTCTGGTCGTGTGTCCATCCGTCCAGCCTGGAGCCCACCTGGGTTCTTCCTTATCATCAAGAGCAGGAAAGCGTGCCTGGAACCGAGGGAGGTAGGCAGAGTCTCTGAACTGTCTAGCAATATAGAAGCAACTCAGGTGTTCTATGAAGATGTGCAGAACGTTTGCGGGATTGGTTTTTGCCTGATGATGGCTGCTGACATCATCTTTGGAGGCAGATATCCTGGGTTCATCACCAAATCTTGCTATTATGCCACTTTGCTCTGTAACAAAGTACCTGGAAATGTAGTGGCTGCTATTTTATGTCAGGTGACATTTTGTGGGTCAGGAATCCAGACGGGGCTTGGCAGGACAATTCTTTTGTCCACATGGCGTTAACTGGGGTCATTTGGTGGTCTTCAGCTGGCAACTGTGCTGATCTGAAGGGTTCAAGATGGTTTCATTCACATATCTGGTGCATTGTGGTGTTAGCTGGAAGGCTGGGCTCAGCTGGGCCCCTGTCTCTTTCCATGTGGTCTCCGGGCCTCTCCACGGGGCCTCTCCAGCACGGGTGTCAGATTTCTTACATGGCAGCTGGTGCTCCAAGTGACCAAGCAGCCAGTCCTCTTAAAGGCTGGGTCCAGAAATCACCGAGCCCCCTTTCAGCCTAGATTTAAGAGAAGGGAAAAGAGATCTCACTCTCTATGCAAGGAATGTCAAACCACTGGGGCCAAGTTTCACCCATCACCGCTCCTCACAACTCTCTGTCCCCAGACAAATTTCTCAACTTCTCTGAGCCTTCGATTCCTCACCTAGAACAATTGGAGATAATAACACAAATCTCACAAAACTGTTGTTCTGAGGTTTAGAGAGTTGATGTGAAGCCCTTAAAACATTGCCACGCTATGTTATGCACTCGATAAATGGAAGCCTCTCTAATGCTGTGGTTAAGTTTACAGTCTCTAGAGTCAGACTATCAGGGATTCAGTTCCGCCACGTGGCAACTGTGTGACCCTGAGCTAGTTACCTAACTTCTTTTGCCTCCATTGTCTCCTCTGCAGCCACCCCAGAGGATTGTGTTCATGGGATTGGGGGCATGCATGTGAGCACTGAGTCACAGAAAACACCCACATATTGTCTGGGTGGTAGGAGTACCTTCCCTGAATCTGAGGAAGTGTATCCTCATCCTGGGCTTCAGTGATGAGATGCATCTTTAGATACCTTGGGCACTCTTAAGGAAACTGAGGGCAAAGTGTTGGTGCCGTATGACACTGGGTGCTGCCAGTGGCCCTTCTTGGTCATAACTGTGAGCCAGATACCAGGTAAAATGGGGTGGATGCTGCCTTGCAGAGGAGTGACGTTCCCACCATAAACCAGCACAAATAAGTCAATGTTGGGGGACTACCCTGGTGGCGCAGTGGTTAACAATCCACCTGCCAATGCAGGGGACGTGGGTTTGAGCCCTGGTCCAGGAAGATCCCACATGCCACAGAGCAACTAAGCCCATGGGCCACAACTACCAAGCCTGCATTCTAGAACCCGAGAGTTGCATGCAACTGCTGAGCCTGTGCACCACAATTACAGAAGCCCACGTGCTGCAACCACTGAAGCCCACTCGCCTAGAGCCCGTGCTCTGCAGCAAGAGAAGCCACCTGCACTGAGAAGCCTGCACACCACAAGGAAGAGTAGCCCCAACTTGCCGCAACTAGAGAAAGCCCATGTGCAGCAAAAAAGACCTAACGCAGCCAAAAAAAAAAAAAAAAAAAAAAAAAAAGGAGTCAGTGTTGGTTGGCTGTTGTCTCTGGGCTGCAAGAAACACATCCACCTCACACAACTTGTTTCCACCTCCTGGAAAATACCAGAAGGAAATCTCAGAACAATAACAGAGTGAAGGAGCAAAATTGTCAGAGGCTTTCAGGAAGGATGGCAGGGTTGGCCATCTAGCTAGCATTTGGGGATTTTGCAGAGCCCAGGGAGCAACTGGTGGCATGGAGGCTCTGGAAATTGCCCAATGGACGGGCAGTTAGGTAATCCCCATATCACAGAGGCCCAAGGTATCAATAGAAGGGAATGGCATCATCAAATCTCAGAGTGGGGAGGAATCCCAGAGGCCTCACCAGCGGTGTGAATAACTCCTACATTCTAGGACAGTGGCCATCAATATCCGCTTGCACACCCCAGTGGAGAGTGGTTCATTATCTCTCAGGGTAGTTCATCTCATTTATGTACATCTCTGAATGTTAGTTTTCTCTTAAATTAAGGAAAATCTGCTTTCCTGGAATGTCCCCCTCCTGGTTCTTGTTCTGCTCTCTGGTAGCACACAAGCCTCCTCATGCATACTAGTTTTCTAGATATTTGAAATCAGTTCCCCATCCTCTCTGAGCCTTCTCTTCACCAGGAAAAACAGCTCTAGCTCCTTCTATTGTGGCTCGGTGATCTGAACTCCCTCCACCATCCTCACAATTCTTCTCTTGAACTTCTCTTTCTAAAGAAATGAAACAAAATAACCCAGGTACCCCACAGCCAGAAAAACAAAAACAACTTTTAATTCATGTGTGTTCCCTATCCACTCTTTAGCTCTATGCTGACACTTTCTTATATAGTTGGTATCATAGCATTTGGGGGATGCTACTGTTTTCACACCATGTGGTGGATTAAAATGGCCACAAAGTCTTGCTGCTCTTTCCACCAAGAGATGGAGCCTATTTCTCCACCCCTTGAATCTGGGCTGGCCTTTTGATTTGCTTTGGCCAATAGAACATAGCAGAGGTGATGTATGACTTCCAAGCAAGTCTCAAGAGACCTAGCAGCTCCCACTTTGGTCGTCTTGGGATCCTGGCCTGAGACTACCATGCTGAGAAGAAGTCCAGGATGTGGAGAGAGGCCCATTTCTTTCAAACATTCCAGCCATGGCTCCCAAGGCCCCTAGTGAGACCATTCTGTTGCATCAAGCCCAGGATGCAGCTGCATGAGTGGGGCCAGGAGAAACCAACATAAGAACTGCCCTGTCACCCTATCTTTGACAAAGGAGGCAAGAATATACAATGGAAAGACAGCCTCTTCAATAAGTGGTTCTGGGAAAATTGGTCAGCAACATGTAAAAGAATGACATTAGAACACTTCCTAACACCATATACAAAAATAAACTCCAAATGGATTAAAGACCTACATGTAAGGCCAGACACTATAAAACTCCTAGAGGAAAACATAGGCAGAACACTCTATGACATACATCAAAGCAAGATCCTTTTGGACCCACCTCCTAGAATAATGGAAATAAAATCAAAAATAAACAAATGGGACCTAATGAAACAAAAGCTTTTGCACAGCAAAAGAAACCATAAACAAGACAAGAAGACAACCCTCAGAATGGGAGAAAATACTTGCCAACGAAGGAACGGACAAAGGATTAATCTCCAAAATATACAAACAGCTCATGCAGCTTAATACCAAAAAAGCAAATAACCCAATCCACAAATGGACAGAAGACCTAAATAGACATTTTTTTTTAAATTTTTTTGGGGGGGGTACACCAGGTTCAAACATCTGTTTTTATACATATATCCCCGTATTCCCTCCCTTCCTTGACTCCCCCCCCTTGAGTCCCCCCCACCCTCCCCGCCCCAGTCCTCTAAGGCATCTTCCATCCTCGAGTTGGACTCCCTTTGTTACACAACAACTTCCCACTGACTATTTTACAGTTGGTAGTATATATATTTCTGTGCTACTCTCTCACTTCGTCTCAGTTTCCCCTTCACCCCCCGCCTAAATAGACATTTCTCCAAAGAAGACGTGCAGATGGCTCACAAACACATGAAAAGATGCTCAACATCACTAATCATTAGAGAAATGCAAGTCAAAGCCACCATGAGGTATCACCTCACACCAGTCAGAATGGCCATCATCAAAACATCTAGAAACAACAAATGTTGGAGAGGGTGTGGAGAAAAGGGAATTCTCCTGCACTGTTGGTGGGAATGTAAGTTGGTACAGCCACTATGGAGAACAGTTTGGAGGTTCCTTAAAAAACTAGAAATGGAACTACCATGTGACCCAGTATTCCCACTACTGGGCATATACCCAGAGAAAACCATAATCCCAAAAGAAACATGTACCATAATGTTCATTGCAGCACTATTTACAATAGCCAGGACATGGAAGCAACCTAAATGCCCATTAACAGATGAATGGATAAAGAAGATGTGGCATATATATACAATGGAATATTACTCAGCCATAAAAAGGAATGAAAATGAGCTATTTGTAATGAGGTGGATAGACCTAGAGACTGTCATACAGAGTGAAGTAAGCCAGAAAGAGAAAAACAAATACTGTATTGTAACTCATATATATAGAATCTAAAAAAACGGTACTGATGAACCCAGTGATAGGGCAAGAATAAAGATGCAGATGTAGAGAATGGACTTGAGGACACAGGATTAGGGGGAGGCGAAGGGGAAGCTGGGACGAAGTGAGATAGTAGCATAGACATATATATACTACCAACTGTAAAATAGATAGCTAGTGAGAAGTTGCTGTATAACCAAGGGAGATCAACTCAGTGATGGGTGATGCCTTAGAGGGCCAGGATAGGGAGGATGGGAAGGAGTTGTGGGAGGGAGGGTATTTGGGGATATATGTATAAAAACTGCTGATTCACTTTGGTGTACCTCAAAAATTGGCACCACAGTGTAAAGCAATTATATTCCAATACAGAGCTTAAAAAAAAAAAGATACTGGCAGTTAAAAAAAAAAAAATAATAATAATCATAAAAAAAAAAAAGAACTGCCCTGTTGACCCACAGAATGGTAACAAAATAAGTTGTTGATGTTTTAAGCTACTAAATTTTGAGGGGTTTATTATGCAGCAGTAGATAACTGATGTGTTTACAGCAGAAATCATTCACTGAGTGCTTTTGCTCTACACTTACCCACAAGGGTTTTTCCTCTTGCAAGAGTAGCCTATTTATCTACCAATCTTCTCCCCCCAGGTGTCCTCAGCTTACGGCCCCCTGCCCTGGGGTGAGAGAGTCCCGCTAATCTTGCTGTGTCAATCAGCTACATCACTGCTAAGAACACGTGCCCAGCATGGGAATGAGATGCTCAAGCCAGGAAGGGAGACCCCTATTTTAAATGACAGTTATCATAGAAAAACAAGATGTCTGAAACTGACATCAGGAATAGTGTGTTCTTCAGTGGCTGGTACCTTACGGCCTGATACTGGGAGGAAGTTACAAGCCAAAGGGAAACACAATGGCAGATGGAACAGGTGAAGTGGTGGACTCTCTGTGGAGTCAAGAGAGGAACAAAATACTAACTGCCGTTGCTAAGAAGTTCTTTCTTTCTTTCTTCAATATCTTTTTTGGGGGCCTTTGGATTCCCAGATAGCAAGGCATTAACAGAACTAGAGAAATCAATTCATTTCAACAAACAATTCTGAGCACCTGTTAAGTGCCACACCCTGTGCGTGAGGAGGCAACGAAAAACAACAGTTTTTGCCCTCAAGGAGGTCAGTTCAGAGTGGTTCAAATCCAGAAGACTCCATTGCAAGTAGCAAGGTGTGTAAATATGTCAAGATATCTACTGCAGCTGTGATGTTTTAGCTCTGGGATCAGCAATTTCTCCATGAAGGCTTGGTTCACAAATAAGATATACTACTGCCTAATAAGCACATACAAAAGATACTCAAAAGCATTAATCATCAGGAAATTCATATTAGAGACTTCCCTGGTGGCACAGTGGTTAAGAATCCACCTGCCAATGCAGGCTTCGATCCCTGGTCGGGGAAGATCCCCCAAGCCGAGGAGCAACTAAGCCCGTGCACCACAACTACAGAAACCCCAGCACCTAGAGCCCGTGCTCCAGAGCAAGAGAAGCCACCGCACTGAGAAGCCCGCGCGTCACAATGAAGAGTACCCTTGCTCACTGCTAAGAGAAAGCCCGCTCACAGCAACGAAGACTCAATGCAGCCTAAATAAATAAATAAACAAATTTTAAAAGTTCATATTAAAACCACAATGATATACCATTACACTCACTAGAATGGCTAAAATTAAAAGAATGACAATAAAATCATTGACAAAGATGTGGATGACTAAAATGTTCATACATTGCCATTTGGAACCGCTTTGGGGAAAATTGGCATTTTTTAAATAAACTTGTATCGTAAAATTTTAAATTTACCATGTGACCTAGAACTTTTACTCCCACGTATTAACCTAAGGGAAATGAAAGTGTATGTCCACACAAAGACTTGCACATGAATGTTCATAGCCACTTTATTCATAATAGTGAAAAAACTGGTTTGCAAGGCAGAAATAGAGATACAGATGTAGAGAACAAACATATGGACACCCAGGGGGGACAGTGGGGTGGGGGGTGTTGGGGGGGGATGAACTGGGAGATTGGGATTGCCATATACACAGTACTAGTAAGAAAAAATATCACATTGTACACTTTAAATATATGCAGTTTATTGTATGTCAATTATATCTCAATAAAAGTTCTTAAAAAAACGGGAAACAACGCAGATGTCCATTATGAGATGATTGGATCAAGAAATTGTGGTCTATCCATACAGTGGACTACTACTCTGCCATACATAGAAATGTATTATGATACGTATGACAACACAGACTAACCTCAAAAACATTATGTTGAGTCAAAGAAGCCAAACACAAAAGAAGACATATTGCATGATTTCATTGGTATGGCATTCTAAAGAGGATGAATGCATGGTACTAGAAAGCAGATAAGTGATTGCTTGAAGCTGGTGATGGGTTGGGGAACTTAACGGGGAAGGAGCAACTTAAGAAAAATTGAGTGATAATAGAAATATTCCATATTTTGATTTGGGGGTGTGGTTGTGAGGGTACACGCATTCATCAAAACTCATCCAATTGTATAGTTTAAATAGACTCATATTGTATGTACATTACATTTCAATAAAGCTGATGAAAAAACTATATGAAAGGGTATATTCAGAGACGTGCTACCATTCTTCCTACCCTTTCCACACGGTGTTGTGCTGAAGCCAGCTTGTACTTGCTTGCAAAAGCCAATTCTGTACATCTCTGCAGGTAGCTTCAAATTGACTATGTTGGGAGTGTTTACATCAAGCAAAGTGGCAATCTGACAAGCCAAGGCTTTTGCAGATTTTTTTTCCCCAGATAATTGGTTTACTTGCCTATCGCTGCTTCTACCTGACCTATCCTCCACTCCTTGTAGGTAAACCATCTCACTGGTTTCTAGTTTATTCTGCCTGTTTCTACTTTATTCTTTTTAAAAAAATCAGCAGATAAGTGTTTGTTTTCTTATTACCTCTTTTTTCATATGCAAAAAGTAGCATACTGTATGTGCTTTTTTGCATTTTGCTTTTTTTCACTTATATTCAGGAAATCACTCCAATTCAGTTCATAGGGATTGTCTCCATTGTTTTTTCAGCTGCACAGTACTCCATTGTTTGACTGTACCACAGTTTATTCAACCAATTTCCTGCTTTGGGGCATTTAAGTGGTTTCCAGTATTTTGCAGTTACAAGTTACCCACAATGCTACAATAAATAACCCCATGCCTTCGTAGTTTTATGTTGTTGGAGGTGTCTTTTGAGTTTAAATTCTTAGAAATGGGATTTCTGGCTCAAAAGGCACATGCTAGATATTACCAACTTCCTCTCCACAGGGCTGTACTAGTTTGTATTACTACCAGCTATGCACGAGTATCCCAGTATCATTACCACCTTGCCAACCACATATGTTGTTAAGCTTTTGATTTTTTGCTAATTTGATGGGTAAGGAATGGGATCTCAGTGTAGTTCCAATCTGTATGTCTCTTATAATGAGCGAAGTTGAACTTCTTTTCATGTAAAAGGATATGGTGCAGACTCTTGCCCTCCGCCCTACCAAAGCTGTCATTTGTAGGGCCCTTTCTTGTCTAACTAAGACTTAGCACTTTATTTCAAGTCACTGAAGGAGAATCTGACTGGCCCACCTATCTGCAACTTGGTTGCTACCCCAGGTGCATTCGGCTCTGATCAGCTGTCTATTCTTGTCATAAACAGGGGCTTGATGGGAATTCTCAGAAGTCACTGCAAGTATGAAAGATGTTGAGTGAATATCAGCACTGAAAATGTGCATTGGAGCCCAGATGGCCCTTCTGCTAAGGCTGGTACTATCTGACAATTCCTTCATTCAATACATATTTTTCACTGAGTACCTACTGTGCGTAAATGCTGGTCTAGGCACCATGGAGGAGGTACTTTTTTAATATTATAAACATATTATAACCAAATATAAAAGTAGAGAAAATATATAATGAAACTCCATGGACCCATTATCTAACTACAACTATCAACTCATTTTCATTTTTTTTTTAACCTATACACTGCATACTCCCCTCCCCCATGGTTTTATGTCATTTCATTTTTAAATATTTCAACATGAATCTCTAAAAGGTAAGAACTCCTAAGTATAAGGGCATAACCATAATATCACTATCATACCTTAAAAATTAATAATAATTGCTTCATATCAACCTGAACTCAGTTCAGGTTTGCATGTACGGTTGTTTTTACAGTTTGTTCAAATCAAGATCCAAATAAGGTCCATATATTGCAATTGATTGGGACCCCTTTCAAGTTTCTTTTAATCTACAGCTTCTCCCTTTTCTCCCTCTCTTTTTTCCTTCCAACTTAAGTATTAAAGAAACCAGGTCATTTGTCCTATACAGTTTCCCACCTGTGGTATTATTTAAAATATTCCTCCATCCTCAATATATCTTTTAAATTCAGATTTTATTTTATTTTATTTTATTTTATATTTTATTTTATTTTATTTTTCCAGCCACGCCTCGCCGCATGTGGGATCTTAATTCCCCCACCAGGGATTGAGCCCAAGCCGCCTGCAGTGGAGTCTTAACCACTGGACTGCCAGGGAAGTCCCCAGATTTTATTTATTTATTTTTGCAAGACTCTTTCAGACAGACACAAGATGTATGCTGGTCGATGAGCGGAGAGAGTGAGGAGGCTGCATCTGGCTCCTGCTCGCACAGCCACTGCAGTACAGTGAGCTCCACAGAGACAGCGCCGGGGCAAGTAAGAGCCAGGTGGCCACTGGGCCACACTGTGCCTCGCTCAGGAAAAATAATTAAACATGGGCAAAGGAAAGCCTAAGAAGCTGAGGGGCAAAATGTCATCCTATGCATTCTTTGTGCAAACTTGCTGGGAGGAGCACAAGAAGAAGCACCTAGATGCTTCAGTCAGCTCTCAGCCTTTTCTAGGTACTCAGAGAGGTGGAAGACCGTGTCTGCTAAAGAGAAAGGGGAATTTGAACACATGGCAAATGCGGAAAAGGCCCGTTATGAAAGAGAAATGAAAATTTATATCCCTCCTAAAGGGGAAACAAAAAAGAAGTTCAAGGATCCCAATTCACCCAAGAGGTCTCCATCAGCCTTTGTCTTGTTTTGTTCTGAGTGTCGTCCAAAAATCTAAGGAGAACAACCTGGCCTATCCATTGGTGATGTTGCAGAGAGACTGGGAGATGTTGAAATAGCACTGCTGCACATGGCAAGCAGCCTTACGCGCAGAAGGCTACTAAGCTGAAGGAAAATTACAAAAAGTGTATTTGCTGCATACTGAGCTAAAGGGAAGCTTGATGCGGCAGAAAAGGGAGTCAGCAAGGCTGAAAAAAGCAAGAGAAAGAAGGAAGAGGAGGAAGATGAGAAGGATGAGGAGAAGGAGGAAGATGAAGAGGAGGAAGAAGAAGATGATGAAGAACTTGGTTCTAGTACAGTTTTTTTTTTTTGTCTACAAAATATTTAAACCTCCTTTTTTTTTCTTTTTTTTAAGGAAACTCCATACTGTTTTCCATAGTGGCTGCACTAATTTACATTCTTACCAACAGTGTGGAAGGGTTCCCTTATCTCTATACCCTCTCCTGCATTTATTATTTGTAGACATTTTGATGATGGCCATCCTGACTGGTGTGAGGTGATACCTCGCTGTAGTTTTGTTTTTAAGTTTTTATTTATTTATTTATTTATTTATTTATTTATTTATTGACTGCATTATGTCTTCGTTGCTGTACTTGGGCTTTCTCTAGTTGTGGAGAGCAGGGGCTACTTTTCCTTGCAGTGAGCGGGCTTCTCAGTGCGATGGCTTCTCTTGTTGTGGAGCATGGGCTCTAGGCGCGTGGTCTTCAGTAGTTGCATCACATGGGCTCAGTGGTTGTGGTGCACGGGCTTAGTTGCTCCGTGGCATGTGAGATCTTCCTGGACCAGGGATGGAACCCGTGTCCCCTGTATTGGCAGGTGGATTCTTAACCACTGTACCACCAGGGAAGTCCCACTCCTTTTAAAGAAAAAAACTGAAATGTAAGGCTGTGTAAGATTTGTTTTTAAACTGTACAGTGTCTTTTTTTGTGTGTGTGTAGTTAACACATTATCAAATGTGTCTTTAGATAGCCCTGTCCTGGTGGTATTTTCAGTAGCCACTACCCTTGTCTGATACAGTATGCGAGTTGTAAATTGGCATGGAAATTTAAAGCAGTTTCTTATTGGTGTACAGCACAAATTAGTTATATATGGGGATTATATAAGAAATAATTATTGTTCTGTTAACTGAACACCATTCTATAATTGCAAAAAAAAAAAAAAAAGGAAAAAAGTTGCAGCAGTTTTGTTGACGTTCTAAATGCTTCTAAATAAATATAATTTTTTTGATTAGTATTGCTGTCCTTTTCTTAGGTCTGAAAGTTTTCTTCTTAAAGGGAATCTAGTCTTTTGCTTTTGCTCATTTTGGATCACACAAATTATTAGTGTTTATCTGTCATACAGTTAGCTGATCGAAAGCTCTTGTCTGCACACTGTTCATACTCATGATGAGGGTAATAAAAGTTGAATTGAGACAGTTTTCATCCATAACTGAAACTCAAATCTAGATCAGTTGGTATCGGGTTTCACATATCCCAGTTACACTTACAAAGTAAAGAGTGCTACTCACAGCACAGGATTATTAGAATCAAACGTTTTGAAAGTCTGTCCTTGAAGGACTAATAGAAAAGTATGTTCTAATCTTTACATGAGGACTCTGCATTCTTTAACTCCCATTACCATGTTATGGCAGTTATATTTACAGTTCCCACGTTAAAGACCTGAGAATGTATCCCCCAGAGCATGAACTTAAAATACAAGATTGCCATATTAAGTTTTTTTGTTGACATTAGTCCCAGCAAATGCTCTGGAAAAAAAAGTGTTAGCTGTAAATGTCTTCTGTTTATCTAAATATGGATTGTTTAGGAAACTTGAGACCCTCCATTAAAGGTACTTTTAATTAATTGGACCAACTTTTAAAATTGTATACCACATTTTAAATCAGGCATATTTTTCTATATTATGGTTTGCCCCTTTATAAATCAAATAGACATGAGGGAAGAAGACACTTGAACTTTGTATCTAGTATGAATTATCTGATTTATTTGAATTTGATTTTTCTTTACAAAACTCAAGCTCATTCATTAGAGTCATATGTTTATCTGCTTAGCAGTTTAGGGAACAATTTGGCAGTTTTGTGGTTTTCAAGATTATCGTCCTCTTAAAGTGCCAGTGTTTTAAAATAGTATTCTTGTAATTTTACCCACGCTTTTGTGATGGAGTGCTATTTTGTTATATAATGTTGACTTGATGCAAAAAAAAGCAATTTGCATTTGTTTGTGTAATTTCAGGAGGAATCCTGAACATCTGAGTCCTGAGGTTTAAAAAAATGCATCATTGTCTCTCCTTTTGAGATATCAGCAGTCATGCTCAATCCATTGTTATTTAATCCATTTTTCTTTAAGGGATACAAAGTGGTGATGTTTTAATTCTATCATTTTTCTTTACCTATTAGCTGGAATATTTCTACAAAGAGAAACTTCTCCTTACCGATTTGATTTTCCCTATTTATAGTTCCCATAGAGAGGCAGGATAAATACTTGAACCAGTTTCAGCACAAGAATTGGTTCCTGGCATGGAACATGCAAACTGAATCTAACATGGATCCTGCGCTCATGTAGCTTCCCATTTGGTAGGGGGATAAGACACGTGGACAAAAGTGATGAGAGAATCCAAGGGGTGCAGAGGATTCTGTGCACGCCCAGAGAACCATCGTTCCTAAGAGGCAGAGCTGTCTGGGACTCAGCGCTTCTGGATACTGGGCATCAGGGGGACCTAGTGAAAGTGTTGGCATTTCAGCTGAGCCTCCAAAGATGGTGTGGCAGGCAGTGCCAGTTGTTCTCCAACATTAGTTCCCTTCTTCTAAGCCTGGGCTCACAGTCTCCCAGAAATAAGGTAACTTTTTATTCTTCCTTGCAGTTCAGTGTGGCCATATGACAAAGTTCCGGTCTATGGGCTATTGTGAGAAAAAGTAACTTGTGTGATTTCCAGATTGTACCCTTAGAGAGAGAGGCAGGCCTTTCCCTTCCCTCCTTCCCCATCCTACTGCTCACAAAGTAGATGTTGTGGTGCCCCATCTTGGAATATGAGGACCAAGAAGCAAAATAAAGATGGCAGAGAAACAAGATAGAAGGAAACTGCTGGTCCTTGGATGCCCTCCTACGAGCCACCATACCAGCCCTGGATGCTGTCTAACTATGACAAGAACAAGGAATAAACCTCTTCCCTGATGGGGCGGCTGGGGAGATGGGAGTGTTGTATGGGGTCTCCCTTGAAGCATCTAGTATCCTCTGGTGCTGGGAAATGGTGGGAAAGAGAATCCGGTTCAAAGAATGTAGAGAAAGGAAAAAGTGTAAGGCAAGGTAAACGTTTTCACATTGAGGAAGAGGAGATAGCAAGTAAATATCCCAAAGTCTCTTAAGAGTAGGGTTATAGGTATTTTTGAAAAGCATGGACTCTCCCTTTTCACTCCTGAAGTTTACTCAGTGTGAGAATCAGGGCAAAGGTGTTTGTTGCACTCCTGGTCACAAGGCCTGAGGCATTATTCATGAACCTTTAAAAAGTGAAGTGTTTTTTCAAATATTTTCTGTATATTTTCAGAAATTATTTAACAGAAGCTTTAGCATTCTTTTGTTCACATTTAGATTTGAAATTCACATGGAACTGGGGTTTTGTATGGTATGAGGTAAGGACAAAATCTCAACTGTTTTAAAAACTATCCTTTTCTTATTGCTCTACAGAGTTAATTTTGTCATAAATTGAAAGTGTCTGGCAGTATCTACTAAAATGAAACATACATACGCCTGATGCACTAAGTCCACTCCTAGGTGTATAGGGTTGGCCAAAAGGATCATTCTTTTTTTTTTTTTCTGTGAGATGGCTCTAGTAGCGTTTAGTTGTCTTTAACTTCATTTGAGACAATTTTGTTACATCGTATTGTGACAGCTGTCATAGTGTGCATTAAAAAAAACTTTATCAAAATTGGTGAATTTTTGTGTAGCCATTTAATGTTGAAGGCGGAATAAAAAAGCCACAATTTCAGCATGTTATGCTTGATTATTTCAAGAAAGGTAAACACACAACTGAGACACAAAAAAAGATTTGTGCCATATGTGGAGAAGGTACTGTGACTGATCAGATGTCTCAAAAGTGGTTTGCAAAGTTTTGTGCTGGAGATTTCTCACTGGGATGCTCCACGGTAGGGTAGACCAGTTGAAGTTGATAACGATCTAATTGAGACATTAATTGAGAACAATCAACATTATACCACGCATGAGATAGCTGACATACTTAAATATCCAAATCAAGTGTTGACAATCATTTGCACCAGCTTGGTTATGTTAATCGCTTTGATCTTTGGGTTCCACATAAGTTAAGTGAAAAAAAACCTCGACTGTATTTCTGCATGTGATTCTCTCCTTAAATGTAACGAAAACATTCCATTTTTAAAACAAATTGTGACAGGCGATGAAAAGTGAATACTGTACAATAACGTGGAACTGAAGAGATCGTGGGGCAAGTGAAATGAACCAACACCAACCACACCAAGGGCCAGTCTTCATGCAAAGAAGGTGATGTTGTGTATATGGTGGGATTGGAAGGGAGCCTTCTGTTATGAGCTCCTTCCAGAAAACCAAACGATTAATTCCAACAAGTACTGCTCCCAATTAGACCAACTGAAAGCAGCCCTCAACAAAAAGCATCCAGAATTAGTCAACAGAAAATGCATAATCTTCCATGAGGATAATGCAAGACCATATGTTTCTTTGATAACCAGGCAAAAACGGTTACAGCTTGGCTGGGAAGTTCTGATTCATCTTCCGTATCCATCAGACATTGCACTTTTGGATTTCCATTTATTTTGGTCTTTACAAAATTCTCTTAATGGAAAAAATTTCAATTCCCTGGAAGAGTGTAAAAGTCACCTGAAACAGTTCTTTGCTCAGAAAGATAAAAAAGTTTTGGGAAGATGGAATTATGAAGTTGCCTGAAAAATGGCAGAAGGTAGTGGAACAAAATGATGAATACATTGTTCAATAAAGTTCTTGATGAAAATGAAAAATGTGTCTTTTATTTTTACTTAAAAACTGAAGGAACTTTTTGGCCAACCCAATATGTCTAACAGAATTGCATTCATATGTGCATGAAAAAATAGATTTGAGGATGTTTACAGCAGCACTACTCAAAATAGCCCAGTAGACAACAATATTGTATTGTACCCACCAAACTTGCTAAGAGACTAGAACTTAATGTGTTTTCAGGTTCATTATATATGTGATAGAGATGCTAATTATCCTATAAGGTCAATCATATTATAATATAGAAACGTATCAAATTAACATATTGTACACCTTAAATTTGTGCAGTGGTTATATGTCAAATATATTTCAATCTTAAAAAAAGATTACTGCCCCCCAAAATAGCCCTAAAATGAAAACAACTGAAATGTCTATTGGCAGGAGAATAGTAAAGGAATTATGGTATATTCATGCAAGAAAATAGCATACAGGGACTTCCTAGGTGGCTCAGTTGTTAAGAATCCGCCTGCCAATGCAGGGAACATGGGTTCGAGCCCCGCTCTGGGAAGATTCCATATGCCATGGAGCAACTAAGCCATGTGCCACAACTATTGAGCCCATGTGCTGCAACTATTGAAGCCCACGCGCCTAGGGCCTGTGCTCCACAATAAGAGAAGCCACTACAATGAGAAGCCCGCACACCACAATGAAGAGTAGCCCCTGCTGGCAGCAACTAGAGAGAGCCTGTGTGCAGCAACGAAGACCCAACACAGCCAATAAATAAATAAAATAAATTTTAAAAAAAGCTAAAAAAAAGAAAAAGAAAATAGCATACAGCCAAGAAAACAAGTGAGCTAAACTATATACAATAACTTTGATAAACCTCACAGACATGTCATTGAGTGAAAGAAATCAAAAGTAAAATAATATAAACTAGCTCATTCTATTTATATAAAGTTTAAAAATGGATAAAATGAATCTATGGTGTTAGAAGGTTATCTTTGGGGAGGACAGTGGAGTTGGCAACTGTGGGGACCCGCAGAACCTGCAGGTACTATCTCTTAACCTGGGTGGTGGGCACCTTGTAGTAATTCTTTGAACTGTATGTTTATAATGTTTGCATTTTTTGCATGTGTATTATACATCAATCTAAAAGTTATTTTAAAAAAGAAGTTGGTTGCTATGTTATATTCTAAAGGAAGGCAGACTGAAAGAGAGGCGTGATAGAGTTAGGACAGACCCTGTGTGGAGCTGGCCTTCTTTTGGTTTCAAAGTATCAATAGCTTTTATAAGATATTTGATATACATAAAAAGCAATGTTTCATATTTGATACAAATTGGTAGATGGAAGAAGAAGCTGAAGCTAGTAGTCAAATTTCAGCAAATTTGAAATATCACTGACCATAGAATGTACCATTATTTTAACAAATTATTTATAGGGGAAAATGCTGCTAATTAAATGTGAAACCATGCCTTAACAGTGGTCCTCTGTGACACATGAATTGGTCATATCAGCTTCTCAATGCTTTGCGATTTCTTTGATTTATTCCAAGAGATTTGACAATGTTCCCTACCTTTATTTGCCTTATTTGCTTGGTGCATGATATTATGATTGACATTGCTTTTGCATATACATATGCCAGGTACAAAATGGAACACAATTTCATCTAATTGTGAGCATCTTCCTTTCTTTGGTCCTGTAAAGCTCTTGGTTGGTCTTTACAAGAGAATTAGAATTTTGGCCATTCCTCCAAAGAGAAATGTTGGCTTCATTACTACCAATGTGCCCCTGTTGCTCTGTGTCTCTGCCTTTCTGTAACTACAATAATCTTTCATTTCAATGAGCAGTCTTTAAAGGACATTTTAAACATCAGCTAAGCTCATCTACAGTGATGTCAATAGAATAGCTATAGCCAGGTTCACACATGTGAAGCAGTGACACAGCTGCTGCCTGGCTAACAGTGACTATAAGAGGATTCTTGATTTCAGAGATGTTAAAATGTGAAAAAAAAATGTGCCTCTTAGAATTGATGAGTCAGTGTGTTGAAGGAAAAGGCAGAGTCAGAAAATTACTATTTACAGAATTAGAGGAAGTCTTACATACTTGCATAATTTGGGCTGAAAATAAGAAGTGATGTATTTCAAGGACCTAGAAGAAATCAGGGAAAAGGTTAAAAGAAAATAACATAGTTTGCCTAAAATAAATATACTATGTTTGATGGAGGCTGGTATTCATTAACTTGATGTAGAAAAGTGTGGCTGGTCTCCCTCTCCCCTTGGAAGGCAGGGTAATATGATAACTTATTTTATTTTATTTTATTTTATTTTTTGGCTGTGTTGGGTCTTCACTGCTGTGTGCAGGCTTTCTCTAGTTGCAGAGAGAGGGGGCTACTCTTTGTTGCATTGTGTGGGCTTCTCATTGTGATGGCTTCTCTCTCTCTCTCTTTTTTTTTTTAATAAATTTATTTATTTAATTGGCTGTTGGGTCTTTTTTTTTTAAGAACTTTTATTGAGATACAGTTAACAGACAATAAACAGCATACATTTAGAGTGTACAATTTGGTATCCCAGTCTCCCAGTTCATCCCCCCCCAACCCTCCCCGCTTTCCCCACTTGGTGTCCATGTGTTTGTTCTCTACATCTGTGTCTCTATTTCTGCCTTGCATTTCCTCTTTCATAGTTGTTAGCATTTACCTTGTGTATTGAGGTGCTCCTATATTGGGGGCATATATATTTTTAATTGTTATCTCCTCTTCTTGGCTGGATCCCTTGATCTTTATGTAATATCCTTTCTTGTCTCTTGTAACATTTTTTATTTTAAAGTCTATTTTATCTGATATGAGTATTGCTACTCCAGCTTTCTTTTGATTTCCATTTGCATGGAATATCTTTTTCCATCCCCTCACTTTCCATCTGTATGTGTCCCTAGGTCTGAAGTGGGTGTCTTGGAGACAGCATATATATGGGTCTTGTTTTTGTATCCATTCAGCCAGTCTGTGTCTTTTGGTTGGTGCATTTAGTCCATTTACCTTCAAGGTAATTATTGATATGTATGTTCCTAGTACCATTTTCTTAATTGTTTTGTTTTTGTTTTTGTAGGTCCTTTTCTTCTCCTATGTTTCCTGCTTAGAGAAGTTCCTTTAGCATTTGTTGTAGGGCTGGTTTGGTGGTGCTGAATTCTCTTAGCTGTTGCTTGTCTATAAAGCTTTTGATGTCTTCATCGAATCTGAAAGAGATCCTCGCTGGGTAGAGTATTCTTGGTTGTAGGTTCTTCCCTTTCATCACTTGAAATATATCATGTCACTCCCTTCTGGCTTGCAGGGTTTCTGCTGAGAAATCAGCTGTTACCCTTATGGGAGTTCCCTTGTATGTTATTTGTTGTTTTTCCCTTGTTGCTTTTAATAATATTTCTGTGTCTTTAATTTTTGTCAGCTTGACTACCATATGTCTTGGCGTGTTTCTCCTTGGGTTTATCCTGCCTGGGACTCTCTGCACTTTCTGGACTTGGGTAGCTATTTCCTTTCCCATGTTAGGGATGTTTTCAACTAGAATCTCTTCCAATATTTTCTCGGGTCCTTTCTCTCTCTCTTCTCCTTCTGGGACCCCTGTAATGCGAATGTTGGTGCATTTAACATTGTCCCAGAGGTCTCTTAGGCTGTCTTCAGTTCTTTTCATTCTTTTTTCCTTATTCTTTTCTGCATCAGTGATTATCACCATTTTGTCTTCCAGGTCACTTATTCGCCCTTCTGCCTCAGTTAATCTGCTGTTGGTTCCTTCTAGTGTATTTTTCATTGCAGTTATTGTGTTGCATATCTCTGTTTGTTTGCTCTTTAATTCTTCTAGGTCTTTGGTAAACTTTTCGATATTTGCATCCAGTCTTTTTTCAAAGTCCTGGATCACCTTTACCATCATTATTCTGAATTCTTTTTCTGGAAGGGTGCCTATCTCCTCTTCATTTAGTTGTTTCTCTGGGGTTTTATCCTGTCCCTTCATCTGGTACAAAGTCCTCTGCTTTTTCATTTTCTCTATCTTTATGTGGCTGTAGTTTTCAGTTCCACAAGATGAAATACTGCTGATCTGTTGGGCCTTTTTTGCTGTGAACAGGCTTTCTTTTAGTTGCAGTGAGTGGGGGCTACTCTTTGTTGTGGTGCGTGGGCTCCTTATTGCCATGGCTTCTCTTGTTGCGGAACACGGGCTCTAGGCACGTGGGCTTCAGTAGTTGCAGCACATGGGCTCAATAGTTGTAGCTCACAGGCTTAGCTGCTCCGAGGCATGTGGGATCTTCCTGGAGCAGGGCTCAAACCCATGTCCCCTGCATTGGCAGGCGGATTCTTAACCACTGCGCCACCTAGGAAGCTCTGGCTTCTCTTATTGCGGAGCACTGGCTCTAGGAGCATAGGCTTCAGTACTTACAGCACGAGTGCTCAGTATTTGGGGCATGAGGGCCCTCAAGTGTGCAGGCTTTAGTAGCTGTGGTGCTTGGGCTTAGTTGCTTTGTGGCATGTGGGATCTTCCCAGGCCAGGGATCAAACCCATGTCCCCTACATTAGCAGGCGAATTCTGAACAACTGCACCACCAGGGAAGTCCTGATATGATAACTTAGAGCATTGGAGTCCTGATAAATGTTTAGCAGCTGGCTATCTAGAAAAATGTACATATATGTTATAAATTTTAATGATATAAAGGCTATGTAGCATACAGTTTAAAAATATTATTAAATATACTACTCTTTATTGTAAATTACCATGTAGCCAATTAGCCAATTGATTTCCGCAGAACACTTTCGTTGATTTTTTCCTAATCTGTGTCCACAGTCAACCTATGGTTGCAATTGACAAATGAGTACAGTTTTGACATGAACGTTGGTTGGTATTTTTGTTTACATTAATGAATAAGACCAAAGTGAACAGCAAAGACATATGTTGGAACTTCACTGGTTTGTCAATGACATGAGTGACTTCCTTGCTGAATCAGGTAACAGTCTTCTAATAGTGAAAGAATCTTTATCAGTGTTTTCATGTTATGAAAAATGTAACAACTATAGACACAACACACTTTCCAGTTTAGTCTACATTTGTAACATTTTCCCACCACCTTCTTAAGTCTAGACTATTGCAATATTATTTAGTATTTTTACCCTATAGCTCTAAGAGATATAAATAATCTTAAGAGCATAGACGCTTGTCAAAAGTAGTGATAATAACTAGGAAGTAATTGATTTTGAGTATTTATTCTCTCGTTTTAAATATTATTTATTTACTTGTAAGTTTACATCACTTAATTTTTAATAATGGCTGTGCTTAACAAATGCTCATAAAATTCCTGAAATTTTGATTCTCAGCTCTTGCAAGGCTGTATGTGTCAGCTCTGGCACACCTCTGCTTTGGAGTCAGACAAGTTCAGGTTTTTATTTGACTTTACCCGTTCCTTGTTCTCCAACCATGGGCAATATATCTAGCCTCTTCAAACCTGGTTATTTCTACAGCAGGGCTAATAATACCTCCATCACAGAGTTGAGTGAGGATAGAATGAGATCAAGTTTGTGAAGTGCCAAAATCAATACAAAGCAGGAGCACAATATTAATTTTTTTTCAGTTAATACACTGGGCTAATTAGGAAGTACATTGATTTTTTTTTTAATTGAAGGATAGTTGATCTATAACACTATGTTAGTTCCAAGTACACAACATAGTGATTGCATATTTCTATATATCACAAAATGATCACCACACAGTATTAATTTTTTCCACTTTCTCCAGTCTTTCTCTTGTCTGATCTATCCTGAACACTGCTTGTTAAAATTATCTTCCTGAAACAGAGATCTTGCTATGTCATCTCTCTGACTTACACTGGTATTAATCACAAACTTCAATTTGCTATCAAAGTCTACATCTCACCAATCTCATTTTTTCATTACTCCTCAGGAGGTTGTCCGTGCCTCAAATACAAATCTGTTGACATTTCCCACAGAGTCCTTAGGGATCCCATCTCTACACCTTTGCTCCCAGCATTCCTTCCTGTTAAGAACTTTGTGTTATCTGTACCATCCTCCTCCTTCCCCGTCAAAACACACCTCCGCGAGGCTGCCCTTGTTAGCCCCAGCTCATGATAATATCCAACCTGTACTGAGTGCTGGGGAGGTGCCAGGAACTGTGCAAAGCTTCTGTACACATTATCCCCTTTAGTCAGTCCAATTTAAAGATGAAGAAACGTGGGTTGCCCTGGTGTTCCAGTGGTGGAAAGTCCACCTTCCAGTGCAGGGGATGTGGGTTTGATCCCTGGTCCAGGAACTGGGATTGCACATGCTGCAGGGCACCTAGGCCAGCGCGCCACAACTACTGAGCTCCTGCACCTCAACTGGAGAGCCCACGTGCCACAAACTGCAGAGCCTGAGCACCCTGGAGGGCACATGCCACAACTAGACACAGGAAACCTACACACCACAACTAGAGAGCCCTCAAAGAAGAGCTGGCGCACGCCGCAACAAGGGATCCTGCATGCCTCAACGAAGATGCTGATGCAGCCAAAAACAAACAAACAAATAAATTATAATATATATAAAAAAGAGGAAGAAACAGAGGCACAGCAAGAGTGAATCATTTGCCCAAAGTCATACACCTAATGAATGGTAGAGCTCAGGTTGCAATTCAAGTGGTCTGACTCCAGAACGTGGGCTCTTAGACATCATGTCCCACTTTACTGCTTGAATAATTACCTTTTAAAATAAATTACCCCTGTTTGTTTAATGTTAATGTATCATGTATACTGTTATGTATCATGTTCTTGGCCTTTTTCATGTCTAGGTTTATATGTTTTATTATAATTTCATCTTCTTGAGGGCAGAGATTCATTTCTCAAACATTTATAAGGTGCCCTCCCTATGTATCAGGTGCTATACTAGACACTGGGGATACAGGACCAGTCCTTGGTTAAAGAAATGACAAAACATCCATATAGCGGAATACTATGCAGCTATAACAAAGAATGAGGAGGTTCCTTTTGTTTTTTTTTTTTTTAATTATTTTTTTGGGGGGTACACCAAGTTCAATCATCTGTTTTTATACACATATCCCCGTATTCCCTCCCTCCCTCGACTCCCCCCGCACCCTCCCTTGAGTCCCCCCCACCCTCCCCACCCCAGTCCTCTAAGGCATCTTCCATCCTCGAGTTGGACTCCCTTTGTTATACAACAACTTCCCACTGGCTATCTATTTTACAGTCGGTAGTATATATATGTCTGTGCTACTCTCTTGCTTCGTCTCAGCTTCCCCTTCACCCCCCACACCCCCCAAACCTCGAGTTCTCCAGTCCATTCTCTGCATCTGCGTCCTTGTTCTTGTCACTGAGTTCATCAGTACCATTTTTAGATTCCGTATATGTGAGTTAGCTTACAGTATTTGTCTTTCTCTTTCTGACTTACTTCACTCTGTATGACAGACTGTAGTTCTATCCACCTCATTACATATAGCTCCCTCTCATCCCTTTTTATAGCTGAGTAATATTCCATTGTATATATATGCCACATCTTCTTTATCCATTCATTTATTGATGGGCATTTAGGTTGCTTCCATAGAGGAGGTTCTTTATGTAAAGACATTGGGAGTATTCCAAGATACACTGTTAAGCGATAAAAGCTAGGTGCAGAACATTTTGTACACTATGCCAACTTTTGTGTAAATTGCGAGGAGAGGTTAAAACTTTTTCTGTATATTTTTACCTGTTAAAAGATTCAGTTCTTATCAATATGAAATTCATAGTTTAGATGACACACTATAACAACGCTATAGTTGATATACAATGGAAACTTGACTGTCAAAAAATACATACCCTGAAATCTTCGAAAATCTATGAAATAATAAATACCCTTGTGGCCCTGAAGGCAGCTGTTTAATGAGGTCTCATGCTCCCCTCACAGGATATAGAGTTGTTGCTGAGAAGTGGCTTCTAGCAAAGGACTTTGTTTTCCAGCATTTCTTGCATGTGGGACCATGTGATTAAATTCTGGCCAATGGAATGTGGGCAGAAGTGATGTAACCGTAAAACTTCCTGTGGATATTGACATCCAGGAAGTTCCTGAATGACTGTGTGGAGCAAAGCTACTTTACTCCCCTTCCTCTCTGCCACCCGTCACCCATCATGAAATTCTACTGTGTTTAGCCAGTCAGATTATAGTGTATATCTGTTATTGCGGTTTGTATCAACTTCATTAACATACCACTCTAGTATACAATTTCCCTCTCAAAGTATAACTGAAAATTTTAAATGACTCTTTCAGACTCTTACTAATTTATCTCACCTCATAACCATAGTTTGGTACACTGGCTGGAACACTTGCTGAAACAGTTTCACAAACTGATTTTTCTTATTTTTACTTAGTACCTATGGCAGGCTCATTCACATCACAAAGCTATGCCACAGGCATGTGTGACATTTCACTCTTTAATAGATCCAATACTTCTATTTTCTTGCCAGAACTATATTTTCTTACACCTTTTAACTTTTGTCTCTAGTGTTAACAGCTGACAGCTTTCCTCTGCTTCTTCTCCTTTTAAAAATTTTATTATGAGATACATCATACATACAGCAGAGGGCATAACACAGAGAGTACATTTTCAAGAAAAATCAGAAAACAAAGACCTGTAAAATGCCACCCAAGTCAAGAAACAGAACATTGCTGGCCCCCAAGAAGCCCTCCAGTTGTCCCTTCCTGATTATAATTTCCTTCTGTCTCCTACAGAGGCAATCACTATCCTGACTTTGGTAATAACCATTTCCTTGCTTTTCTTTATAGTTTTACCACCTATGTCTGATCCCTAAATTACGTAATGTAGTTGATCTGTTTTTTGAACTTTATATAAAGGGAGTAATCCACTCTGTTCACTTTGTGCCTTGCTTCTGTGTCCAACACAAACCTGGTGAGAGTCATCCTTGTTTCATGTAGGGCTAGTTAGTTCATTTTCATTGCTGTAGAGTAGTCCTTTCTGTGACTATACTGCATTTAACTTACTCATTCTAGTGCTGAAGGACATTTGACTATGGTAAATATTGCTTTTATGAACATTTTTTTCCATGTATCCTGGCACAGATGAGCATGAGTTTCTCTACGGTACATACCTGAAGAGTGAAATTGCTAGGATGTGGAATATGCCTGTCTTTAGTTTGACTGGATAATTCCATTCTGTCTTGCAAAGTGTGCCCGTTAGTGGTATATGAAAGGTCCCTCATCGAAGCCAACATTTGGCATTGTCAGACTGAATTTTTTTGTCAATCTGTTAGGCATTTCATTGTGGTTTTAATTTGAAATTTTCATCATTCATAAGGTTGAACACCTCTTTATATGTTTATTGATCATTTAGATTTCTCTTCATGAGAAGTGCTTAATTTAAGTCTTTTAAGTCTTTGACTAATTTCTAACAGTGGTTTGATTTCAGGAGTTCTTAATCTTAGACCTGTGTCAGTTATATGTGTTTCAAATATTTTCCCTGCCCTCCACTTTGTCTTTTCATTTTTTTAATGGTATCTTTTGGAAAATAAATTTGATCAGGACTGGATTTATCTTTTCCTTTACAGACAGTGCTTTTTGTGCCTTGTTTAAGAAATCCTTCTTTTCCCTGAGGTCATAAAATTATTCTCCAGTATTATATTCAAAGCTTTTATAGTTCTGGCTTTCACATTTAGATCTTTATTTCACATGGAAGTAGAAGTCTAATTTCATTATTTTCCATGTAGTTACCCAATTTCAGCACCATTTATTGAAAAGTCTGTCACTTCCCCGTTGATCTGCAATGTCACCTATAGTCACACACATAAAGGATTCATGTAAATGAGGGTCTGTTTCTGGGATTTCCATTCTGTTCTGTTAATCTATTCATCTAACTCTGTGCCAACACCATATATTTTTTTCCATTTCAGTTTTCCTTCTGTCACTCATTCAATATATTTATTTTGAGTGCCTGATAGATCCTCTTCTAGGTACTGAGGATAAAGCAGTGAATAAAGCAGACATAAAATCCCTGCCTTTGGACTTCCTAGGTGGCGCAGTGGTAAAGAATCCTCCTGTCAATGCAGGGGACACGGGTTCGAGCCCTGCCCTGGGAAGATTCCACATGCCATGGAGCAACTAAGCCCATGTGCCACAACTATAAAAAAAAAAAAAAAAATCCCTGCCTTCCCAGAGTTTATGTTCTGATGGGAGAGTCAGACAATAAAAAAAGACAAATAAATAAAATAGACAGTATGTTAGATAGTGATATTTGCTCAGGAGAAAAATAAAGCAGAAGGGGGAAGAGGAAGTGTTGGAGGTGAGGCTGAAATTTTAGATAGGATGTCCAGCGGAGGCGTCACTGAGAAGGAGGTATCTGGGATTATATCCGAAGGGAATAAGGGAGCACCCTGTGGCTGTCTGGAGGAAGAGAGAAGAAGGCTGATCCAGGCAGAAGGGCAGCAAGTGCAAAAGCCCCGAGGTGGGACTGTGCCTGGTGTGTCCAAGTAATGGGTGAGGCTGGTGAGTGCATGTGGTGTGAGTGTAGAGAGAAGGAGATGAGGTCAGAGAATTAACAAGGGCCAATCCTGGGGGGGCTTGTAATTCATAATACAGACTTTGGCTTTTACTGAGTTAGAGGGTTTTGAGTGGAGTAACTTGATCTCACTTCTATTTACAAGGATCCTTCTGGATGTTGAGTTGAGAAGAGACTGAAGAAGGGCCGGGGAGAAACAGGGAGATCAACCAAGAGGCGACTGAAACAAGTCAGGTAAAAGATAATGGTGACTTGGACCAGAGGTAGCTGTGGTGAGAGAGGTTAGATTCTAGATTTGGCGATGGATCAGATGTGAGGTTTGAAAGACGGTAGTCAAGTCACGCCGATAGGTGAATTTGAATTGCCGACATCTCACTGCACAGTCCACATGGCTAACCTCTATGAATACTGCCTCTTATTATGCTTATCAAAGGGTGTACTTACGACATAGAATGCATAGCGATGCCATCGCTGGGGTTCCAGACGCTGATCTTGAGGCCTGAGGTATGCCCTTGTAGATGTAGTTGGACCAAATTATTCAGTAAATTATTTGCAAAGCTATACTAAAAGTAAGATAACCCAAAAGTAAGATAGTCCAAAAGTCCACAGGCTAACACGGGGCGGGGAGGGGGTGGGGGGGTGGGGGGGGTGTCGTCTTGGGGGGATTTCACATTCGTTGCAGTGCAAAAGAGGACTAGAATGAGCGATGACCCTCCACACCACCGATATTTCTGCAGTGTGGACGATCAGGAGTAATCTCAGAGATAAAATCTCCAGACTGGAGTCTGCTGGCATCACGGAAAGCTAAGGGATGAAGTCCTGTTTCCACGGGGGGGAACAGCAAATGTAGAAGAAGCAGTACCGTCTGGAATGAGGGAGAGAAGAGTCAGTAAATTATCATAGGGTCAAAAGGTGGAGATGAGAAGTGAGGCAGAACATCCAAAGGGGGAAAGTACTTCTGCTGGATTTTCATCAGGAAACCCTAGATGACCTCTGCAAGTAGTGGTGAGGTTGGGGATAGAACCCAAGGGTCACAGACTCTCAGAGTGGGAAGGGGCACGTTCCCCCTTCCCACTTTAAACATCTGCGTACACCAGGCATTTTTGACCTGGGGTTCAAAGATGAGTTTCACAATAGAATGTAAAGCTGGGCATTAGTACATGTGCATATGCATGCATGGATCTGCGAATTTATCTGGGAAGGAAACAAATCTATAGCTTTCATCAGATTTCCATAGGGATCCTTCATCCTAAAAATGTCTAGAACAACTGACCTTACATTTTCTCCTTGAACAAGTGCTTTTGGCTCCTCTCCTCAGGGGTGGTCTGTTTTGTTGCTGATCAGCTCTGTTAGAACATCCTTCCTCATACTGAGCTGGCACCTGTCTTCTAGGAACTCCCACCCCTGGTTTTGGGTTCGCCCCCCAGAGCAATACTGGGAAGTCTAATTCCTCTTTCATCTCAGTGTATTGAATTTTCTTCTGATATGAGCTTAGTTGTTAAAGGAAATCCTTGACATTTTTGATGCCTTCAAGGATTCTCATGAAGTCAGAAGAGATTCTCAAATTTGGAAAAGTTTGTAAGTTTAGCTACTAGGAGCTTAAAAGTAACAGATTCTATTACATGAACCCCATGTAATCACATGAGGCTGAATTTCCATGTTCATTAAAATATTGGAGAAAGGATACACTCTGTCCTCTCTTACTCTTCGGCAAATAATGTCTAATGATAGCTCCAAAGGGTCTGATTTTCAGGAAAAGCAGTTTTAATAATGTGGAAAACAAAATTCACCCGTCCAATTACCAAAGAAAGGACATGGAAGCCCCAAGTACAGCAAAGCGAGACTTTAATAACGGTCTTGCAAGAGCGGGTGTCTGGCAAACGGACAGGCAAACGCGTGAAGATCACGGAAATTCTTTTATTCTTAGTCCGCAAATCCCTTCCCTGGTTCCTCATTGGCTGAGTACTACAGGGTTCACACGCTTTCCCAAATGTCACCTACCAATGAGGTTACAATGTGTACTCTACTACTATTTGATTGGAGGGCTTAGGCCTCCTCTATGAGGTCATGACAGCTAGCACACCTCCCTTTGCTCTGCTAACTTGGCCTGAACCTTTGCCGGAGACTTTCTGGTATGAGCCTTTGGTCACGTCCGCAAATTTTTACTACATTCCTTGGAAATGAATCACCAGACATCTGTTCTCTCTCACAATTAGGAGGACATACATCCTGATTATAACAACCACAGAGCTTCAAAAATGCAAAAAAAACCCCACAAGGACTTCCCTGGTGGCTCAGTGGTTAAAAATCTTCCTCCCAATGCAGGGGATACAGGTTCCATCCCTGGTCTGGGAACACCCCACATGCCGCAGAGCAACTAAGCCTGTGAGCCACAAGTACTGAGCCTGAGTGCCACAATTACTGAAGCCCATGCACCTAGAGCCCGTGCTCCTCAAGAGAAGCCACGACAATGAGAAGCACCACAATGAAGAGTAGCCCCTACTCTCTGCAACTAGAGAAAGCCTGCGCCCAGCAATGAAGACCCAACACAGCCAATAAATAAATAAATATGTCTATTTTTTAAAAAACCATTTACAAAGGCAAGTAAGAAGAGTTTCTCTATGTCACGGGATTGAATTTTTAAGAAATCTATAACCTCCAACTTCTCTTTCTAACTTATTTACACATTGGCTTTCTTATAAATTATACTAAAAAGACTTGGGTAATTCTTATTTAACCATTTTTGTGGATTTCTTTTCCTTTCCTTCTCTTTACAATCATCTTGATATAGTTACCATATTGGAAATCAGTTCTCTGTCTCTTCATCTAGTATGAGGCCTGCTCCAATTGAAACCAACTTCTAGTTCAGTTATTTGGAGCCCCTTAAGCAGCTAATCATTGAATGTTGATGTACGATGAGAAGAAATAAATGTTCATTCATTCAATGAGTATGTATTGAAAACCTACTGTATACAATGCACACAAAGTCCAAGTGGTCCAAGAACTTACAGTTTAAGTTAGTACCCACGTTAAGGCAAATACTTAAACTTATATGGTAGTAAAATAGCACAACAAAGAGCTTTAGCAGTAAGTCACCAATGTAGATAAAATGACTCATAAAATATATTCCCATTAATCAATATAAGGCAGAAAAAGAGAAGAAACAGAGAATAGAAACAATAAATAAGAAACAAACAGCACAATGCTAGATTTAACCCCAACCATATTAATAATCCTGTGAACTGTAAATAGCCTAACCACCCCAATTGAAAAACATAACTTGTTAGATGGCAGGGGTGGGGGAGTGGGGAATGAGACCCAACCATATGTTGCCCAAAAGAAACCCATTTTAAATACAAAGATATAAATAGGTTAAAATTTTTTAAATGTAAAAAGAAATACCATGCCAGTGTGTGTCTATAATAGACAAAGTAAATCTCAGAGCAAAAAATATTACCAGGGATGCAGAAGGTCAGTTTATAATAAGAAAGGAGTCAATTCATCAAGAGGACATAACAATCCTAAACATTAACGTACCTAACAACAGAATTTCAAAATATATGAAGCAAACACTGATAGAATTGCAAGAGGAAACAGACTAATCTACAGTTATATTCAGAGATTTCAATATCCTTCTCTCAATAACTGATAGAACAAGTAGAAAGAAAATCAGTAAAGATACAGAATAATATAGTATACTTGAACATCACTTTTTTTTTTAGGAAGATTTTAAAAAACATTCTCCAAGCACTGATTTTTTTGGTTGTTTTTGGGATTTTTTTGGCTGCACTGCGTCTTCGTTGCTGTGCTTGGGCTTTCTCTAGTTGTGGTGGCTTTTCTTGTTGTGGAGCCTTGGCTCTGAAGCACAGTGCACAGGCTTCAGCAGTTGCAGCACAAAGGTTCAGTAGTTGTGGCACGCGAGCCCTAGAACTCATGGGCTTCAGTAGTTGCATTGTGTGGGCTCTGTAGTTGTGGCACGTCTTCCCAGACCAGGGAATCGAACCTGTGTCCCCTGCATTGGCAGGCAGATTCTTAACCACTGTGCCACCAGGGAAGGCCTCAAATATCACTATCAATCAACTCGACCTAACTGACATTTATAGAACACTCCATCCAACAACATCAGAGAACACATTCTTCTCAAGCGCACATGGACTATTTACCAAGATTAGTCATATTCTGGGCCATTAAAAATGTCTCAAAAATAAAGGATTCAAGTCATACACATCATGTTCTCTGACCACAATACAATAAAATTAGAAACTGATAACAGAAAGATATCTGGAAAATCCTTAAATATTTGAAAAATAGATAATATACTTCTAAATAATCCATGAGGCAAGGAAGAAATCAAAAAGGAAATTAGAAAGTTTCTTTAACTGAATTGAAATGAAAATCCAACATATCAAAATTTGTGGTTTGCTGCTAAAGCAGTACTTAGAAACTTAAAACAATAAATGCCTCTTTTGGAAAAGGAGACGATCTCAAATCAATGATCTCAGCTTCTACTTTAAGAATCTAGGGGAAAGAAGAACAAATGAAACAAAGTAAGCAGAATAAAGGAAATAATAAAGATCAGAATGGAAATCAATGAAATAGAACATAGAGAATCAATAGAGAAAAAGCAATGAAACCAAAAGTGGTTCTTTGGGAAGATCAATAAAAATCATAAATGTTTAGCCAGACTAATCCAAAAAAAAAAAAAGAGAGAGAAAAGCCATAAACGACCAAACTCAGGAATGAGAGAGTTGGCATCACTACTGATTCTACAGATAGTAAAAGAATAATATGGGATTATTATGAACAACTTTATGTCTATAAATTCAACAACTTAGATGAAATGGAAATTCCTTGAAAGACACAGCTACTAAAGTTCACTCAAGAGGAAATAAAACACCTGAATAGCCCTAATCTATTAAAGAAGTTAAATTTGTAGTTAAAAACTTTCCCTTAAAAAAAAACTCCAGGCCCAGATGATTTCATTGGGCAATTCTACCAAACATTTAAGTAAGAAATAATATAAATTCTACAGAAACTCTTCCAGAAAATTGGAGAGGAAGGACTACTTCCTAACCTATTCTATGAGACCAGCATTACTCTAATATCAGAAACAGACAAGGCATTACAAGAAAACTATAGAGCAAAACACGTCACGAACACAGATGCAACAATTCTTAACAAAATGTTACTAAATCAAATTCAACAATATATAAAATGGATAATACACCATGATCAATATATTATCCTAGATTGTTTTAGCAGTTGAAAATTAATCAATGTAATTCACCCTATTAACAAACTAAAAAGAAAAATCATATGCAGAAAAAGCATTGAGAAAATTCAACATTCATTCCTGATAAAAACTCTCAGAAAAGTAGGAAAAGAAGAGACATTCCTCAACATGATAAAGGGTATCTAGGAAAAACCCATAGTTAACATCGTACTTAGTGATGAAAGATTGAATGTATTCCTCCTAAGATAAGGAAGATTTTTGCTATTACCATTTCTATTCACATTGTATCAGAAGTTCTAGCCAGTGAAATAAGGGAGAAAAAAGCAATAAAAGGCATTCAGATTGGAAAGGAAGAAGCAAAACTGTGTTTATTTGCTAGTGACATAATTCTCTCTGTAGAAATCTGATGAAATCTACAAAGAAATCTACAACAGCTAATAAGTGAATTTTGCAAAGTGGCAGTACATAAGATCAAAATATAAAAATTAATTGTACTTCTGTATACTACCAATGAATAATCAGAAATTAAAATATAAAAACACCAGAACTTCCCTGGCGGTCCAATGGTTGGGACTCCTTGCTTCCACTGTGGGGACATGGGTCCATTCCCTGGTTGGGGAACTAGGATGCCACATGCCTTGCAGAGTGGCCAAAAAATAAACAAAAACACTATTTAATAGTATCAAAAATAGAAAATATTTAGGAATAAATCCCAGAAAGGTGAAAAAGAGTTGTATGCTTAAAATTACAGAATATTGTTGAGAGAAATTAAAGAGAACTGAAATAAATGGAATGATACATTGTGTTGTTATGATGTCAGTTCTCCCCAAATTGATCTATAGATTCAATACAATCTTGATCAAAATCCCAGGGGGCTTTTGCAGCAGCATTTGACAAGCTGATTCTAAAACTCATGTGGAAAGTCAAAGGACCTAGAAGAGCAAAACCAATATTAAAAAAAATGAAGTGCAAAGTTGGAGGGCTTATACTATTTGACTTCAAGATTTATTATGAAGCTAGAGTAATCAAGACAGTGTGGTATTAATGTCAAGATAGACAAAAAGATCAATGAAACAGAATAGAGTCCAGAATTATACCCTTAACATACTTGATCAACTGATTTTTGACAAAGGTGTAAGGGTAATCAGATAGTGCAGGAACAAACTAGATATCCATGTGAAAAAAAAAAAAAAGAACTTATATATTACTCCAAAAGCATGATCCATAGAAGAGGAGAAAATAATAAATCAGACTTTATAAAAATTAAGAATTTCTGCTCTTTGAAAGACTTTAAGAGAAAAAAAGGTACACCCAGAATGGGAGATGATATGTACAAATCATGTATCTTATAAAAGACATGTATCTGGAATATATAAACACCTCTCAAAGCTCATTAATATGAAACAAACAACCCAACTTAAAAAAAATAGGCAAAAGACTTGAACAGACACTTCACCCAAGAGCATTTACTGATGACAAATAAGCCCACGGAAAGATGCTCAGTATCTTTAGTCATTAGGGACATGCCAATCAAGACCGCAATAAGATAACACTTCTTACCTGTTAGAAAGGCTAAAATGAAAAAGACTGACCATACCTAGTGTTGTCAAGGATGTGGAGCCACTGAAACTCTCACACACTGCTAGTAAGAATGTAAAATGACACAACCGCTTTGAAAAGCAGTTTGTCTCTTTCTTAATATGTTAGATATACATCTACAATAGGACTCAGTCATTCCATTCTTAGATATTTATACCCAAGAGAAATAAAAGCATATGTCCGTACAAGGACTTGCACACAAATAGTCATAACAGCTTTATTTATAATGGGCAAAAACTGGATATAACCTAAATGTCATCACCAGGTGACTAGATAAATTGTGGTATACCTCTATAATGAATACTACTCAGCAATAAAAGGGAAAGAACTATTGATAGACAACTGAATAATCGACAACAGAATAATTTCAAAATAATTACGCTGAGTAGAAGAAGCCATACAAAGAAAGTTCTGTATGATCCCATTTGTTTAAAATTCTAGAAAATGCAAACTAATGTACAGTAATAGAAAGAAGATTGTGGTTGCTTGGAGAGGGAGTGAGTGTGGGAGAGTGATGCCTAGAGGGATTACACAGGGGCCTGGGGAAACTTTTGGAGGTGATGGGTATGTTCATTACCTTGACGGTTGTGATAGTTTCATGCATGCATACATGTGTCAAAACTGTTCACTCTAGGCAGAAATAGAGACACAGATGTAGAGAACAAACATATGGACACCAGTGGGGAAAGCCGGGAGGGTTGGGGGAGAATGAACTGGGAGATTGCCATATACACATTACTAATAAGAAAAAAATTACCAAATTGTACACTCTAAATATATGCGGCTTATTGTCTGTTAAAAACAAAACTGTTCACTCTTAACATGCATAGTTTATCCTATGTCAAATATACCTCAATAAAGCTATTTAAAAATGTATGCAGTGGGCACACTATGTGTGCCAGATCCTGTTCCCAGTGTGTGAAATTCATACTCCTCTTTAATTCTCACAACAAACGTATCCGGTTGGTCCTATGATTGCTCCCTTTTACAGATGAGAACACTGAAACTCAGAGTTGCTCACGTCCAAGTGGCAACCTGATCATACTCTCACTCTTAACCGTGAACTTGCGGTAGAAAGAAATACGCATGAGAGGCACAAAAAAGTGCTAAGAGTTCTCACGTTTATTGTCTAGATCCTCATAAGAGAGTGTAGCGTAAGCAGTTCAAACGATCGTGCCTACTTTACAGATGGACAAACTGAGGTTCAAAAAGATTAAGGTGACCATTACAGTTTCAGGCCTGGGGGAAGGGGATGTCTCCTTCCTCACACCTGAGCCACGCCCACTGAGTCACAAGGTTCCAGCTGCTGTTGATACACTTCTGCGTTTTTCTCCTCAGGTGGCCAAAGATGGGGTAAAATGAGTTCCCGATGTTTATAGATGTCAGAAATTCCAACAACTGAGCCCTGCACTATTACTAGGCATTTCCTCTTGCGACGGCCGTTCAGGAGTAAGGTAAGACTTGGCATTTACAAGGGTCACGCGGCCCTCGAGGCCACGTAGCACCTTTCGGGTTTCAACGCCCGCGTGCCGGCGGACTGCCCGCCAGCATCCCGCGGCCGCGTCGGGGCGGCGCTCGGCCCCGGTGCCCCTCCCGCGCGGCTCGGCGGGGGCGTCGGGGAGGCGGGCCCGGGGACGCTCACGAGGCGCTCCGGCGCAGCGCCCCCTGCCGGCGTCCTCCCTCCTCGCCCCGGATCCGGTCCGGGCGGCGCGGGGACGCCGGCCTGACAGCCAGCGAGCGGGCGGCGCGGCGCGCTGCGGACGAACGGGCGCGCCCTGCAGGGGTAGGTGGGCCGCGGGGCGCAGGTGGGCGGGCGAGGGCGGTGCGCACGGGCGGGGGCCGGGGGCGGGCAGGGGGCGCGCGCCGGGGGTCGGCGCGGGGGCGGAGCGGGCGGGGGGCCCGGCGGCGGGGGCGCGCGCGGCGGCGCGCGGCTGGCGCGAGTCATCAATTATGCAAGGACTCGGGCGGCGCGGGGGGCGGGCGCGGGGAGCGCTCCAAGATGGCGCCCACCGCAGTCCCGCCCGCCGCAGCCTCGGCGCCTCTGCAGTCCGGCCGCGCCTCCCGGGCCCCGCGCTAGGGCCGCCGCTGCCTCCCTCGCCGCCGCTGCCGTAAGTCGCCCCAGAGCCCCCGCTCCGGCGCCGCTCCTTGCCCGCCGGGTTCCCCTTCTCGCCTCGGGACCCTGGAGCGGGGCTCGCCCATCTCCAGTCAAGGGCTTTGCCGCAGAGTGCGCGGCGGGGCTCCGGGGGCCGTGGAGCGGGGTTCCTGCCCTCCCTGCTTTGGACAGGGTGTGGAAGTCTTGCTTCCCTCTACCGTGTTCACTGGGGATCCCTGAGGAGAGTTGAGGACCACCAGCGCCCACCCCCGTATGCCCTCTCTCGCCTCCGCTCTTGGCTGCACTGGGGGACCCTGGCGTGCCCTCGGCGCCCCTTCCGTGGTGCAGCACCCCCTCCTCCCCATCTGCCAGAGCGGGGCAGAGTCGGGGCCCCTCGCCCGGTTGCACTGGAAGGGCAGCGCCGTCCGGATCTTCTACAGCAGCTCCTTAGCTCGGCCCCCTCCCCCATGTCTTACTGCATCCTTCTCCCCCATCCGGCTCCAGATTGTTACCAACTGCAGAAGACAGGGGCTCCTGGGTTCCTAGGGCAGCCAGGACTCCCCTGGCCTTTACTCGGATGCATCCGTCCCCCTCCCGACAGGGTACTCTGGGGTTGTGTTGGGGGCCCCCGGGACCTTCCTCGGCAGGCTAGGACTCCTGCAATAGGGAGTACATCACTTTCAGAATATCCCCATTCCCCCACCCCCACCCCTACGCCACCCGATGCAGAGCTTGCTCCTCTCCTCCTCTCTCCTTCCCTCCCCCACCTTACCACCGGCAGCAGCACCCTGGGATTCTGCTAGCTTTGGGCTTGCAGGGCTGCCCCGCTCCACAGGCTTGGACCCCTCCTCTCCAGTTCTCTCTTGGTACTTGGGGGACCGCAAAGCCTCTGCGTTTTTCCTGAGAGCTCAGCTCCATGCCCTCCGTGGAGACTTGGCAGTTAACTTTCGGGGGCTTAGCCAGGGCTTTCAGACCCCTTCAAGGGCCCCAGTTTCGAGGTGGGATGGAGTGGGAATCATTTTATAGCCTGATAAATATGATTCTTCAATCCATGCCTTCTTTCCAACTACCCCACCCTGTGCCCTCTTCCTCACTTACACTGCAGTTTTCGTAACATGGGGGAATACATTTTATATCCGGAGATTCCAAGATTCCAAGATTCAGCATCAATATTTATAATAAAAGGATGTCATCTGTTTTTTTTGGGGGGGGAGGTGAAATGGTAGAAGAAACTTTGCATTGCATATGGCTAATTCAGGGGGAGGGAGAAATAATTAGCATGGAGCAAGCTCTACCACACAGGGAAAATTGCTTTTAATGCACGTACAGCGGGCAGCAGAGAAGCCGGGATGGAAGCAGGAAGCGTGGGTGAGGGCTCTGGGGCCAAAGGGGAGAGTGCTTTTATAACTGTTTTTTCAAGTTTGAACCTGGAGAGCCTTTAGAGAGATAGTGATGTC
This sequence comes from Hippopotamus amphibius kiboko, assembly GCF_030028045.1. Taxonomy (NCBI): domain Eukaryota; kingdom Metazoa; phylum Chordata; class Mammalia; order Artiodactyla; family Hippopotamidae; genus Hippopotamus; species Hippopotamus amphibius. Next base: position 85,782,711 of record NC_080197.1, on the reverse strand, counting down.
TTAGGACTGGGGGATCTTTTAGCTTTCCAAGGGAGATTTCGGGTGTGGTAGATTTTCACTGTTTCGCAGTCTTTCTGTACTTCTCTTTTCTCCACGTGCATTAGAAGATAATGGTGGATGGGGGACTTTTTTTTTCTCCAAAACACAGATTTTTTTTTTTTTGATGTGTAATGCAAATGGCTGGTTAACATCACCACCCGGTACCATCTTGATAGGAATCTCAGGGGAATCAGACTTAAAATGCTGAAAGCTTTGTAACACGTTGCCTGTAACCTGGTTCTTGAAATACTGCAGCGTTTTTTCTTTGGAGCTCATGACCCACAAGCCTTCAGTTCTCCCTGAAAGAGAATTTGATTGCTTGGAAGAGGGGGTGGTAGTGATGGCTTGGTACTCAGCAAACATTGTCTGTCCTAGAAATTGAGGCTCTCCCTAGAGAGGGCTCCACGCATGTTCTGTGTTCTGTGGACATCTGGTTCAGGGTATGTGTAAATGTATTTCTTAGTAGGGCTGGTGGTGGGTGCTGCAGCGCAGTTCTGGACAGTGCTGGCTAGTTACTGGTTTCTTGGTTTCAGTTTGAGAGGCTTCAGTTTTTATTTGGGATTTTGTCAACTTTTATCAAAATATTTGAAGGATATTATTTTAAATTAATAAAGAATTATAAAGTGGAATATAGCATACTTGAAAACAAACAACCATACAATTGCTTGTTGCTTTCTTTGTAGGGGGTTTTAGTAAATTCTTCTCAGGGCCCAGCTTGCCCAGCTTTAGTTGCCTGTGTTGAGGTTTGCACCAGAGTTTCTTGCTGTGGTGCTGAAAGGACAGGGACGTTCCCCCGGCATTCCTGCCATAGAGTGCACACACGCTGGACATGATTTGGTTTTCTCTTGCTTTTATTATCAGTGAGCTCTCCTGTAGATGTGTGGTGTGTGCACGCGCGCGTGCGCAGCTGGGTTTGTACTTGAAGTTGCAGGCCTAGTTATCATATTTTATTACTCCCACATAACTCTTCATTTTGGCTGTGCCTCATGGAGTCTGTTTTTTACAGGCTGCAACAGATCCACATGTAAGTCGTACAGTGACATTTTGCTGACTGCATTATTTCAGCACATTTTGATAACTTCAAGTAGCAAGAAACTATTAATGTTACGGGAATTTGGTCTCCACAAGAAGTAATCAGATAGCTTGCTAAATTAAGCTGGATCAGAAGGGCATGTTCTTTGGGTTGATTTGAACAGTGAGCTGAGAGAAGGACTCAGCACAGCAGAGGCCAGTATGCAATTCATTGTTTCACTAAAGTAATTTGTCAAAAAAGTATTTTAAAATCCTAGAATAGTGACGGGGGCCATCAAATTCAGCTTGTATGAATCTCCTACCTAGTTCAGGGATCCCCTTATGGGAGATCTCACATAAAGCAGCTCCATTCCATTTGGGTTCCACTGTGATTGAAGTATTTTTATGTCATTGAAAAGGTAACATACATAAAGTTAAAAGAGTATAAATTGGGGCTATATCAGGGGCAAATGTGATTCTTGTGCTTCTTACCAAGAAAAGATTGACATTCAGTGTTCTATAGAGATTACACAAGAAACCTGCACCTGCTTGAAAAAGAATACAAAGATAGAGACATATCCATCTAAAGCAAGAAAAACATTCTTGAATGGAAAGAAAAGTAATTATCTTTAATGAGCTGATATTATGTAACAAGCTGTTCTGGAGGCACATGCATGAATTAATGAATACTTAATTCCTATAGATTATATGTAAGAAGGAAAATAAATCCACACTGTATAGAAAGTGTTAAGAAAGTTTATCCAGAGTGAGATCAGTTTCCATAATTATAAAAATAATGCATACTTATTGGAGAAATATTTTAATATGTAAAAAACAGGAAGAAAGTCATCCTTAGCAAAACATTTGTGTTTATGGTTATTCCAGTGGTTTTTTTTTTTTTTTTTTATGTACAGAAGGCAAGAAGCACTTGCAGAAGTTATTCAGAATAACAAAAAATAAGTATTGTGAAACCAAGCCTATTAAACTCTTAAGTTCACAGTCCACTAATTAGTCATTTAGAGGCTTAACCACTAGAATCCTATATTTCAATTTACCCTTTGTTTTGGAATCATGTTTAAAATTTCCAAGAAATTATCTTTGATGTGAAAGAATTCATTCTTAGAACTGGACTCCTGTGAAGTCTTTTGATTTAAGTATAGCAAATTAACTAGAAGAGTAAAGAAAACTTTTCTCAATCAGGGAATCAGCAAATATTCTCCTTTTGCACCTACTGTGTGTGAAGCATTGCACTAGGCACTAACACTCTTTAAATGGCAAGAACCAGCTTGGAAAATGATGCCATGCTCAAAAACTATGGCTACTAAGGTGTTAAAAGAAGGAAACAGAACGTTCACCCTTCACATATATTAACTGCTGAAATATTGACTGGAAGCCTATTGATCTAGCCCAGTGATTCATCCTAAAAAGAATAATTTGTGCAGGAATATGAAGTAAATGTATGTAAAGAAAAGACAAAGAAATCTTCTGGGAATTTTTTCTCTGTCCCTTTATGAAGTTATAGATACACAACCAGGACCCGCAGTTAAGTACATATCAGGAATTAAGGTGAAATGAAGACTCAAGAAGGTTGCCTTAGTTACACCGTTGAGGAGAAAAAGTCAGAAGCAGTGTGGGCTTTGGAGGTAGGCAAAACTAAGTTCAAGTCTTGACTTTGCTGCTTACTGGCTTTGTCACCTTGGATAAGTTATTTAATCTATCTGAGCTTCAGTGTTCTCATCTATAAAAATAGGAATAACAATACCTACATTGCAAGGTGTTTGTGGGGATTAAATGAAATCTCTATTTCCTTATGGTTCCTGATATGTAGAGCTCAGTGTATATTAGCTCCTTTTCCTCTAGGGATTTAGCAGCTTAGTGTATATTTATATGTGTATTTGATACAATATATATGTACTGTATTAAATTTCAGTAATCTGAAAAGCAGATGGTTGCTTTATCTTCAGTCTGGCAGAGAGGATAGAATCTGCAGGTATCCTGACTCGGATGGACATTGCTAATATAAAAGGAGACAAATTTTACTGTACAATTGCAGTGCTGATATCCACCACCACGGTGCAAATGCAGTTCCCAAAGTAACTCTTTCCACCTTCATTCCCAGACTGTTCTAGAATAGGACCCTTTACCAAATAGGAACGCTCTGGACCTCACCAGTTGGCAGGCAACTGGGCTGTTTTTAGCTATAGTTTGGGCTCTGGAGATGGAATGGGCCCAAAGGCTGAGGCGCCCCTTTATTCTTACTTGAGCTGGATGTCTTAATTGTGGTAAGTGAGTATACAGGTTTGAAGTTGCTTTTGTCTTCCGCACTTTTCTAGGTTTTCCCATCATATAGTCTTTTAACTGCTTTATTTGAATGAGTCTCATACATTTACGTCTCATGGCTGACCATCTACTTTTGGTAATTATTACTTTACGTTTGTTTATAAAAACTTTAAAAATCCTTCTATCCGTTGATTGAGTTAGGTAAGACAAACATTACTCTACCATTTTATAGCTGAGGAAACTGAATAGCCCAGAGCTTGAGTGAGTTGTCCAGAGCTATGGGACCATTAAGTGATAGAGTGGAGACAGGGACCCAGGTTGGTTAACTCATGCTTAAAGATTTTTTTCCATTAAATGGTGTTATATTTTGATGTTCATATAACCAAGTAATGTGAACAATTTTGGCTTTATTTTAAGAAATTATTGTTATCCTAGGTAGCTAAACATATCTTACTGAGTGGGCATAATGAAAGATTCTAGGATAGGCAGAGGGAGGGCAAGAGTGCCTTTGAAGGAGAGCATTTTGGAAGCAGGAAGGATAAGGGAAAATGAACGGAAGATGTATCAATAAACAGAGTATGGATGAAAATAGGAGTCATGGAAATAATGTGGTCGTTTTGTTTCTGCAGCTATCCTAGCTACTTTTTTAAAGGTCATCATGTCTTGCTATTTACTTATTCTTCATTTCGCTTGCACATAAATAGACGTGTTTGGCTACTCATAAATGCTCCCACGTTGCCAATGGAAATTATAACCAGGACCATAGGGGAATTATGGTCACTACCACCTGGACTTTTTTTCTTATGTAAGGCTGAAATTGGTGTAGGACTCAGAAGAATTGGTGCTGGGCGGTGCAGGGAGGGGGTTATGCTCGTTGAAGCAGAAGAAGATCTGGGAGGCTCTAGGTTGAAAAGAGCCAAGGTGAAATAGTTACAATTTCCCTTAGGTATATAGAGATGTGTCATACTGAGGAGAGCGGAACAGAAGAAAAGCTGGGACCCTGAGGGTCGAAAATGTGTTCTTGGTTTGGAACTGAAGCTCTCTTGATCCTGGAAGGAGTCGATTGTGTTAGGATAACTAAAATGCTGTCTGGAGAGGTTTGGAACACTTTTATATTCACTGGGCCTGTCCCAGTATCTGGAAATGGAAAGCACTGAAATCCCTCAAAAGATACATTAACAGGCTCCTTTCATGTTCAGTTGATTAGTGTGATTTTTATGCTGTAAAATCTTTTGAGTTCCCAGGGAGCGAGAACATGGTGAATGCTGATTTATCCAGGGATGGATTGTCTAGGCTACGAATTATACATGTCATTTATTTTTCTCTCTTTTTATACCTTTTGAGTATTTAGCTGATCTTTAGCATTCCTATCAGAGTGAACTTGGGAAGGGAGAAAAAGTCAAAATTAAAATGTTACTTTAAATTTTTAGATAATGATTGATAAAGGAAGAGATCAATGAAAAGGCAACTCATTTTTCACCTATTCTTATTCTCTCCTTGTTTTAAAGTACAGACAGTTGAAAGCTGAGCCTCCAGAAGCTTCACTGGAAGCCTGTGTGAAATAGCACTTTACCTTCATTTTATTGAGCGTCAGCCCTGTAAATAAATAGGGCTTAATTTATTACGTGGTTTGTTTCTTGTTTCACGAGAAATTCTTCTTCAATTAAGGATAATGCGGCAGGCTCTTCTTCACATTCACTAGTGTCTTTTTTGTCTTCGCAAGAAGCTGAATAAAATGCTTTTACATGAAAACAAATTAATGCGTTATTATTAAATTGCAGAGAAAAATTGAGCAGGTTGCAAATGAGACTGGTAGAGCTTTCTCAAAGGTCAGAATACCCAGAAATCTCATTTGCTGCAGAATTCTTAATTGGATTTCCTAAGATTTTGGTGAAGACTAAAAAGGCGAAATGTCTTATTTCCAGGAAAGATATCTTGAACAACATAAAGCATTGAGAATAGATTTATATTGTGATAGGGAAGAAAGCGTTGGGAGTGTAAGGAATCATCAGAGTGTAGAGAGAGAGTGAGAGAATGACTGCAGATAGCACAAGGGAATCTGGATGTGGACTTGGGGAGCTGCTCATATTTGAAGAGAGTTCTCTCTCTGCAGACTCGTTTGGACACATGTCTTTGTTCTACTTCTTGAACTAGAAGTGGTCCTGATTTTCTGGATAGGGCACGGAACCTTAGGAAGATGTTTTGTGTTTTAAATGTTATTTTATTCCTTTCTCTGCTAGAATTTTGCTGTAAATTGCTTACTTTAGCTGATATCTGCTTTGGAAAAGCTGGAGAATATTTTCTGGCTTTGTAGCAAAAAATTTAGTAACATTCTTGAATTTTTTTAATTTCCTCTTTTTTTAAAAAAGGATTTTACGTCATTTAATATAAAAAACATTTTCTCAAAAGGCCCTGTTGAAGGTGTTTATCCTATACATAAAGTATATCTTTTACATTTATTTATTTGAATAGTTAACAGAGGCAAAGGGTTAAAAAAATCAGGAAGTTCAAAGTTAAATCTTCTTACACTGTCACCTTCACTTAGTGTGCACTCCGTAAAGGCAAGTACTGTTACTCTTGTATTCTTTCTACATGCATATGACTGTAAACACTTTCTCTCCCCTGACCGCCCGTGCCGCCCCCCCCCCCCCCCCCCCCCCCCGCCACAGTTATGTCTGTTGTCTTTTGAGGAAGACCGTTAAAATAGTTTGGGGATTTGAACTGTCATTCTAGGTCATTGTAGATCAATTAATTCCCCCTTAGCAAAAATTTAGTGACATTCTTAATTTTTTTAAAATTTCCTCTTTTTTTTTTTTTTTTTTTTTAAGGATTTCAATTCATTTAATGTGAAAACATTTTCTCAAAAGGCACTGTTGAACGTATCTTTTCCATTCTGTGTTATAAATTTGGGGATTAGGGTATAATTAGAGTATAATTAGAATTATATTCAAATTAGAATAGAAATTTTGCTAAGAACAAGTCAGTTGGGCTGGGGTAGAATCTCCCAGTGGCATATAAGCCTGCAAAGATAGGGTAGAGTTAGCCAAACACTAAGGATTTTTTGAGGTTGCATTAATCCTTGGAGACAGTGGAGAGCATAGGAGATTTTTTAGGGAATGCAGAATGACACATCATCAAAGTCGTACTTTAATGTTTTAGGAGGATTGGACAACAGTGTATATGTAATAGGATGGAATAGAGCAAGGAATGGACATCCAGTTAATTGACTGTTGGATTCGGCCTAGCTGTGTGGTGACAAAGGCTTGGACTCGGATAGTAGTGATGAAGATGGAAAGGAAAGAATATAAATATAATTTTGTATGTGTGTCACATGGATGTGTGTGTTTAAGTGACATTTTTATAATGTAAGAAATCGTTTCTAGTAAGGCCCGATAGGAACTGGTGAATAACTTTACTTGGGGAAAAGGGAGGAGGAGGAGTTAAAGATTCTTTTGCTGTTTTAGAGATTAGAGATAGAGAGTCTTCTGTTTAGAAAGTCTGAGGAAGTAAGTTCTGTAATACACATTGGCAGTCTAGTCCAGAGCATCTTGGTTAGCAAGCTACCTTAATTTCTAATTTTTAATCCTTTTTCTGCAGAGGGTTTTCTCCCGTGAGCTTCTCATGCTTTCCGTAAGGAAAACCTAAGTCTTCCAGCTTCTTTATTCTGTGTGTTCTCTCACTGATAAATATTACTTAATCTTTGTGGGTCTCTATACTTTTCTTATTTTGTGGTCTTTCATTCTGTCCGTTTATAGACACTTAGCTTGCTGTCTTTCCTTGATATTCTCAAATAACCTTCAGTTTAGTGTACAAAGAAACAAGAATTATGCATCTTTTCATAGGTGGATGACTGTTTTGTTCTTACTGAAACTCAGAGACTTTCTTTCTTTGATCATTTGCTTAAATTCTGTGTGCTTCATGGAAGCCATAGTAAGTATTTGAAATTGAAGGCTGAATGAAAGGTAGCAACAGAGAGGAATCTGATAGGGGAAAGCAGAGGGACAAAGTTAGGCCTTATCAGCCAGTGATGTTGCTTGTTATTTCGGGTATTAACCTTGGGCTGTCGATATGAAATGTCAGACTTGACTTGCATAAACTTCCTTGGTGTAGCTGGGGAACAAGACAGTAGAGAGTGAGCCCTAATGTGTAATTTCAGTATACAGTGATAATTTATAAAGCAAAGGGTGAGCTCAGGGAGCTTGGGTTCTATTCTAGCCTTTTGCAGTCAGTAAAGATCTTTGAATAAGGAAAAATAAAGGATGATTGGAACATCAGAACATATACATGCAAAATAACAGAATGCACCTAGAGAAAAGCAATTTAATTCAATAAAAATTTTCCTTTAATTTTCCATTTCACCACCAAAGTTACCGAGTTCTTGCAAATTCCCTTAACATTTGCTATAGTTTACACTCAGGCTGTTGGCAGAAGTCTCCATGGTTTGTGTGGAACCAGTAGAGCAGGCAGAGTTCATGTACAGGATGTTAGTAAATTTAGATTCTGTTTAGGGATATAAAGTATCCTTACAGTAATCCCATCAGGAGGTTCTCTGTACAATCACATGGTAAGTTTGTACCTGCTTCCTCGTTTGAATGCTGAAAGTAACAGTGCTTAGGAACAGTTGAACAGCCTCTTGGGAAGCCATTCTTAAAATAGTTTGGGATAAGGAAAGTCCATAGAGACCACTAAGCTGAATGATGGCAATCTTTTTTTATTAATCTTGGTGTTCTAGTGCAAGTAATATTTTAGTAGGTTTATAGGTTTTTATTTTTTCACTCTCCTTCTATTTGTAATATTTCTTCTTGTCTTCTAGAAAGGAGGGGTGGTGTAAAACCGAAGAAAGGCACAGATTGAGTGATTAATTGAGTGATTAAGTGTAGTGGGGAAACAAAGTAGAATGATCCTGTGAGTATCTCACTTACCTCACAAGGCTATTTTTCTTTTTTTTCTGACTCGTTCAATAAAACTTCAGCCATAAGTGCCAATTGGGTAAAAAGTTCTTTTATTTTGGGATTTTAGTGTAGATTCTTTGCATTAGAAATTGCTCAAAGGCTTTATAGTTCAAAGAAAATAGGTTCATTTTGTGTGATGCGTGGATATCGAAGACTTGCTATTAATTAGATCCGAGTGTCTTCCGTCTTTAATTTGAATAAGCGTACATGTGGCTTGACCCTTGGGGGCGGATGTGCTTTGTTCCTAGTCACACGCTTCTTCCTGACCATTAGTAAGTCTCTGGTCTGTATTGTCCCTTTCAGGTTGTAAGGGGTGCGCATCTTTCACTTGCCTCTCCTCAGCAGGCTGCCCAGGTTCCCGGGGGGAGGCAGAGTAGTCACACAGGGGAGTGTGATCTCTGTGCCCTGCTTCGGCTCTGCTCTGCAGCCTGCCTTTGCCCAAGCTAGTGCTCAGAGAACGTTTTTTTTTTTAATTTTTTTTATTTTTTAATACATTTATTTATTTTATTGGCTGTGTTGGGTCTTTTTTGCTGCACGCAGGCTTTCTTTTTAGTTGCGGTGAGTGGGGGCTACTCTTCGTTGTTGTGCGTGGGCTCCTCATCGCCGTGGCTTCTTTTGTTGCGGAGCACGGGCTCTAGGCGCGTGGGCTTCAGTAGTTGCAGCACATGGGCTCAATAGTTGTGGCTCACGGGCTCTAAAGCGCAGGCTCAACAGTTGCGGCGCACGGGCTTAGTTGCTCCGCGGCATGTGGGATCTTCCTGGAGCAGGGCTCGAACCCGTGTCCCCTGCATTGGCAGGCGGATTCTCAACCACTGCGCCACCTAGGAAGCCCAACGATTTTTTTAAAAAAGCAATGCATTTATCTGTCAGTGCAATCTATTGCAAAATCTCAAGGAAAAAAAATCCTCCCAGAAAGCAATGCAACTTTTCTAGCCAAGATTCCAGAACCATCAGCTCCTTATAGGCACTGCTTCTGTTTATAGATGTTGAGTTGTCAAGGCTTTGCCAGTTGATTTTTTCCTTCCATAACTTAATCACAGAACCTAGTAAGACTTCTTATTTGTGAGAACTGAATGCTGACTTCTGAGGGTATTATAAAAATCTAGGGGATCTGCAGAGTTCGAAGTATGGCTGCTAGTCTATATTTTGGGCAAGAGAGTATCAGAAATTCTTATGGTGGAAACTGAGGCTTCATAATCCCTGCAGTCTAGTTGTGGCCTTGGACCAAGACACAGTGCCTCTGGGACAGTGTCCTTTTTCCTATTTGGAAATTTATTCTTATTAGGGTACTATAACCAAGTAGAGTACTATTTCCTTCAGAAGAATAAGTTCAATATTACTAATATTTGAGAAGCTTTTGAAGTTCTAACTTAATGTATGACAAATATATTTTTTTCCTTTTTAATATTTTTAAGAGCTGTGGTTATTTTTTATTGTTATTTTAAAAATCTATAAGCAGTACAGTTGAATAAAATTTGGAATATAGTTCTGTGAGTTTTAACACATGTATAGATTCATGTAACCAGCACTACAGTCAGGATACAGAATAGTTCCATCACTTCTGCTGCCCCTTTGCAGTCAGACTTTCTGTAACTTGTGATCTCTGGCAACCCCGGATTGGCTCTCCATTCTTAAGGTTTTGCTTTTTTTTAGAATATCATGTAAACGGAATCATGCTCTAGGATAGAACCTTTTGAGACTGGCTTCTTTCACTCAGCATGATACCTTTGAGATTTATCTATGTTGTTGGCTTTATCAATAGTTTGTTCTTTTTTGTTGCTGAGTAGTATGCCATTACATGGTTATATAACAGTTTGTTTATCCTTTCATTTGTTGAAGGATATTTGAGATGTGTCCAGTTTCAAGTGTTTACGAATACTGCTGCTGTAAATGTATAGGTTTTGGTGTGAATCTAAATTTACAGTGTTCAAAGATATCCCTAATGGAGAGATTGCTGAGTAATAAAGTAAGTATATGTTTACCTTTATAAGAAACAACTAAACTATATTTTTCAGAGTGGTTATACCATTTTGCATTTCCACCAGCAATGTATGAGAGTTCAGTTGTTAATATCTTCATTTGCACTTGGTATTGCCAGATTTTTGTTTATTTGTTTGTTTGTTTTAGTTTTATTGTGGTAAGGACAACATGAGACCTATCCTCTTAACAAATTTTTAAGTGTACAATAGGTTATTGTTGAGTCTAGGTACAGTGTTTTACAGTGGATCTGTAGAGCTTATTCATCTTGCTTCATTGAAACTTTCTGCCTGTTGTTGAGTAACTCCTCATTTCCTTCTTCCCCCAGCCCCTGGCAAACATCATTCTACTTGGATTCCATAAATTTGACTATTTTATACACCTCATATAAGTGTAATTATGCAGTGTTTCTCTTTCTGTGACTGGCTTATGACACCATAATGTCCTCAAGGTTCATCCGTGTTATAGTACATGTCAGAATTTCCTTCTTTTTAAAAAAGGCTGAATAGTATTCCATTTTATGTGTATACCACATTTTCTCTCTTTTTTTTTTTTTTTGGCTGCTTTGGGTCTTAGTTGTGGCATGCGGGCTTCTCTCTAGTTGTGGGGTGCGGGCCCCAGAGCGTGTGGGCTCTGTAGTTTGCAGCACTCGGGCTCTCTAGTTGTGGCGCACAGGCTCAGTAGTTGTGGTGCGCGGGCTTAGTTGCCCCGTGGTATGTGGGATCTTAGTTCCCTGACCAGGGGTTGAACCTGCATCCCCTGCATTGGAAGGCAGATTCTTAACCACTGGACCACCAGGGAAGTCCCAATACCACATTTTCGTTATATGTTCATCTGTTGGTGGGACATTTAGGTTGTTTCCCTATCTTGGCTATAGTTGAATGGTGCTGCAATGAACATTACAGAGCTAATCGTTCCTCAAGATCCTGATTTTAATTCTTCAGGATAAATACCCGGAAATGGGATTGCTGGATTGTATGTTAGTTCCGGTTTTAATTTTTTGAGGAATCTCCATCCTGTCTTCCACAGCAGCTGCACCATTTTGCATTCCCACCAGCGATGTGCAAGGGGCCCTGGTTTCTCCACGTCCTTGCTAACCCGTACCTTTTGAGGGTTCTTTTGATGACAGCCGTATGGCAGGTGTGAGGCGATTTCTCACTGTAGTTTTGATTCGCATCCCCTTGATGATTAGTGACACTGAGCATTCAGATTGTTATTCTATTTCAGCTATTTTAATAGGTGTGTTGTGGTATCTCGTTGTGGTTTCAGTTTACAGTCCCCTAATGGCTAATGATCTTGAGCATGTTTCGCATGCTTATTGCCATACATATTTCTTTGGTCCAGTGTCTTGTTCAAATCTTTTGCCCATTTTTTTAAATTGGATTATTTGTTTTCTTACTGTGAGTTTTGAGAATTTGTTTTTTGGGGTTTTTTTTTTTTTTTTGCTGCGCTGCGCGGCATTTGGGAGCTTAATATCTTAGTTCCCCGACCAGGGATCAAACCCGTGCACCCTGCAGTGGAAGCGCAGAGTCTTAACTACTGGACCTCCAGGGAAGTCCCTTGAGAGCTTTTTAAAAAAATATATGTATATATCCTGGATATAAATCATCAGGTAAATTACTTAGACATATTTTCCCCTAGTGAGTAGTTTTTCTTTTTTCTTCTCTTTCCAGTGTCTTTTATAGAGCTAATGTTTTAAAATTTTGATTATCTGATTTGTCAGTTTCTTTCTCTTATGGATCATGTTTTTGATGCTATATATAAGAATTCTTCGTCTAATCCAGGGTCACAAATATGTTCTTTGTTTTTCTCTAAAAGTTTTATAGTTTTGCATTTTACATTTAGACCTATGATCCATTTGAGTTAATTTTTGTTATGAAATTTAGTTATGAAATTAAGTTATGAAATTTAGGTCAAGGTTCATTTTTATGTATTTATTTTGCAGATAGATGTGTAATTGTTCCAGCACCATTGTTATTAAAAAGACTATCCTTCTTCCATTGAATTTACTTTGCACCCTTGTCAGAACCCAATTGACTCTATTTGTTTGGGCCTTTTTCTAGATTCTATGTTCTGTTCCATTGACATATGTATCTGTCCTATCACCAGTACCACACTGCTCTGATTACTGTAGCTACACAGAAAGACTTAAAATTACATAGTGTGAGACTTGCAACTTTGTTCTTTTTTCAAAACTGTTTTGGCTGTTATTCTTCTTTCCTCTTTCCATTAAATTTCATAGTCAGCTTGTCTATGTCTGCAGAAACTCCTGTTCGCATTTTGCTTGGAACTGCATCAAATCTATAGATGAGGGGACTTCCCTGGTGGTCCAGTGGGTAAGACTCCGACCTTCCAGTGCAGGGGGCTTGGATTCGATCCCTGGTCAGGGAACATGCCGCAACTAAGAGTCTGCATGCTGCAACTAAAAAGATCCCACATGCCACAACGAAGATCTCATGTGCCACAACTAAGGCCCAGTGCAGCCAAAATAAATAAATAAATAAATAAATAAATAAATAATCTGTAGATCAGCTTAAGAATTATACCTGTATCGTGTCTTCCAGTCAATGAATATGATATATGTCTTCATTTATTTAGGTTGTATATGATTTCTTTCATCAACATTTTATAGTTTTCAGCATATAGATTTGCATATATTTTGTTAGATTTATACCTAAGTATTTTTTATGCTATTGTAAATTTTTTAAATTAGATTTCAGTTTCTAATTCATTCCTAGTATATATTAGAACTATGATGGATTTTGGGGTGTTGAACTTGTCTCTTACAACCTTGTTAAACTCATTAATTCTAGGAGCTTTATTATAGATTTTTTTGGGTTTTCTATATAGATAATAATGTTGTCTAAAAAAGTGATAGGTTTGTATCTTCCTTTCTAATCTATACACTTTTTACTTCTTTCTCTCCTCCACCTTTATTATAGACTTCTAGAGTGCCTTTTTCCTGATCTTAGGGAAAAAGCATTTAATCTCTCATCATTAAGTATGACAGTAGCTGTTTAGTTTTTGTAGATGCTTTTTGTCAGGTTGAGTAAATTCCCTTCTATTCCCAGTTTGCTGAGGGTTTTTTTCAGGAATGGATGTTGAATTTTGTCAAATGCTTTTTCTGTATCAGTTGATATGATTATATGATTTTTAAAATTATTTAATCTGTTACTATATTGAATCACACTGATTGGTTTTCAAATATTGCCCTACCCTTGCATTCTTGGGATAAATACCACTTGGTTGTGATATGTTATTCTTCTGAATTGTTGGATTTGATTTGCTAATATTTGTTGAGGAGTTTTGCATCTGTGTTCATGAAGATATTAGTCTGTGGTTTTGTTTTTTTCCTTGTCTTTTTCTAGTTTTGGTATCAGAATAGTGCTGGTCTTATAAAATAAGTTAAAAAGGGTTCCCTTTAGTATTTGCAGGGGAAGAAAGTGTAGAATTCCTTTTAAAAATTTTTGGTAGAATTCTTCAGTGAACCTTCATGTGAGAGTTTTTAACTACAAATTAAATTTCTTTAATAGATACAGCACAATTCAGCTTGTCTCTTTCTTTTTGGGTGAGTTTTGGTACTTTGTGGCTTTTAAGGAATTGGCCCATTCATCTAAGTTGTCCACTTTATGTACATAGATTTGTTCATAGTATTCTTATTATCCTTTTAATGTCTGTGGGTCTATAGTGATATCCTTTCTTTCATTCCTAATATTGATAATTTTTTATTCATTCTTCCTTTTCTTTGGCTAGAGGCTTATCAATTTTATTCATCTTTTCAAAGAACCTGCTTTTGATTTTATTGATTTTTCTCTATTTTTTTTCTGTTTTCAATATAATTGATTTCTGCTACTTTATTTTCTTCTGCATGTCTTTGAGTTAACTTATTACTCTTCTTTTCTTTTTATTTTTTAGGTGGAAAATGATCTTCTTTAGATCGTTGACTTGAGACCTTTCTTCCTTTCTAATATAAGCTTTTTCTTTTTTTAAAGCTCTTTATTGGAATATAATTGCTTTACACTGTTGTGCCAGTTTTTGCTGTACAACAAAGTGAATCATCTGTATTTATACATATATCCCCCATCCCCTCCCTCTGGTGACTCCCTCCCTCCCACCCTCCCTATCCCATCCCTCTAAGTCATCAGGTACTTATGAACCCAGTGACAGGGCAAGAATAAAGATGCAGTTTTAGAGAACTGACTTGAGGACACGGGGTGGGGGGCAAAGGGGAAGGTGGGATGAAGAGAGAGAATAGTATTGACAAATATGCACTACCAAATGTAAAACAGATAGCTAGTAGGAATCAACTTCACATAAGCTTTTTTTTTTTTTTTTTTTTATTATTTTATTTTATTTTTTTGGGGGGTACACCAGGTTCAATCAACTGTTTTTATACACATATCCCCATATTCCCTCCCTTCCTTGACGCCCCCCCCTCGATTCCCCCCCACCCTCCCTGCCCCAGTCCTCTAAGGCATCTTCCATCCTCGAGTTGGACTCCCTTTGTTATACAACAACTTCCCACTGACTATTTTACAGTTGGTAGTATATATATGTCTGTACTACTCTCCCGCTTCTTCTCAGTTTCCCCTTCACCCCCCACCCCCTCCCATACCTCGAGTTCTCCAGTCCATTCTCTGTATCTGCTTCCCTGTTCTTGTCACTGAGTTCATCAGTACCATTTTTAGATTCCGTATATGTGAGTTAGCGTACAATATTTGTCTTTCTCTTTCTGACTTACTTCACTCTGTATGACAGATTGTAGTTCTATCCACCTCATTACATATAGCTCCATCTCATCCCTTTTTATAGCTGAGTAATATTCCATTGTATATATATGCCACATCTTCTGTATCCATTCATTTGTTGATGGGCATTTAGGTTGCTTCCATGTCCTGGCTATTGTAAAGAGTGCTGCAATAAACATTATGGTACAAGTTTCTTTTGGGATTATGGTTTTCTTTGGGTATATGCCCAGGAGTGGGATTACTGGATCATATGGTAGTTCTATTTGTAGTTTTTTAAGGAACCTCCAAATTGTTTTCCATAGTGGCTGTACCAACTTACAGTCCCACCAACAGTGCAGAAGAGTTCCCTTTTCTCCACACCCTCTCCAACATTTGTTGTTTCCAGATTTTGTGATGATGGCCATTCTGATTGGTGTGAGGTGATACCTCATTGTGGCTTTGACTTGCATTTCTCTGATGATGAGTGATGTTGAGCATCTTTTCATGTGTTTGTTGGCCATCTGTATGTCTTCTTTGGAGAACTGTCTATTTAGGTCTTCTGCCCATTTGTGGATTGGGTTATTTGCTTTTTTGGTATGAAGCTGCATGAGCTGCTTGTATATTTTGGAGGTTAATCCTTTGTCCGTTGTTTCATAGGCAACTATTTTTTCCCATTCTGAGGGTTGCCTTTTAGTCTTGTTTATGGTTTCTACATAAGCTTTTAATACTATAAATTTCCCTGTAAGCACGACTGTGGCTGCATTTTACAAGTTTTGATGTGTTGCACTTTTATTTCCCTTGAAACTTCTTTGACCAGTGAATTATTTAGAAGTGTGTTGTTTTGAGTGTTTGGAGTATTGGAAGATTTTCCAGAGTCTTTCTTTTATTGTTTTTTAGTTTAATTCCATCATAGAGAACATACTTTGTATGATTTCAATATGTTTAAATTTGTTAAGATTTGTTTTATGACCCAAGATATGGTCTATCTTGGTGAATGCCCTATGTGCACTTGAATAGAGTATATATTCTGCTGTCGTTAGGTGGAATGTTCTTTATATGCAAATGTTAATTATATGCAATTGATTGATGGTGTTGTTCAGTTCCTCTGTATCCTTGATTTTTTTTTCCTCCCAGTTTTATTGATAAATAATGAACATGAAGCACTGTAAGAGGTTAAGGTGTACAGCATAATAATTTGACTTAACATACATCTTGAAATGATTATCACAGTAAGTTTAGCGAACATCCGTCATCTCATATAGATATAAAATTAAAGAAATAGAATTTTTTTTTTCTTGTGATAAGAGCTCTTAGGATTTATTTTCTTAACACCTTCCATGTATAATATACATCAGTGTTTATTATATTTATCATGTTGTACATTGCATCTCAAGTACTTATTTAGTTTATCACTGGGCGTTTCTTCCTTTTGATTGCTTTCATCCAGTTCCCCCTTCTCCCACCTCCTGTCTCTGGTAACCACAAATCTGATCTTTTTTTCCACGTTTGTTTGTTATTGAAGTATAATTGACCTACAACATTATGTTAGTTCCTGTTACACAACACAGTGATATGCTATTTCTGTACATTTCAAAATAATCATTGTGAGTTTAGTTACCATATGTCACTATACGAAGATATTATGTAGTTACTGACTATATTCCCCACACTGTACAATTCATACCTGTGACTCCTTTGTTTTGCAACTGGAAGTTTGTACCTCTTCATTTCTCTTACTTCTTTCTTTCCTCCCCTCACTCCCCTGTATCCTTGATTTTTTTCCTTCTCCTTTTTAAAAAAATTAAATGTGATTTATTATTTAATTGCAACATTATATCCTACCTCTTTATTTTTTTCAGATTTATTGTGATATTATTGACAAGTAGGAATTATATATATTAACATGTGCAACTTTATATTTTGATATCCTTGATTATTTTCTATTTACTTGTATTAATTACTGAGAAAGGAAGATTGAAATCTCCAGCTATAGTTCTAGATTCTATCAATTCTTGATTCGTATATTTTGAGGCTCTTTTCTTAGGTGCATGCACATTTAGGATTGTTACATATTTTAGTGAATTGACCCTTTTATCATTGTTTACTGTCCTTTTTTATCCCTGGTAATTTTCCTTGTTTTAAAGTCTGCTTTATCTGATATAATATGTAGTTAATATATTTCTGATAATTCATGTTTTCATGGTATATATTTACCCCCTTACTTAAAAATTTTTTTGAATAAATTCAGATTTATAAATGAGTTGCAAGAATAGTGCAGAGAATTCCTATATTCCCTCTACCTAGCTTCCCCTAATGTTAACATATTACATATGTAATGTTAAATTATGTATGTAAATGTACCATATTATGTATGTAAATGTACCATAGTACATTTATCACAACTAAGAAATGAACATAGGTACACTACTCTATTAAGCTAGCTACAGAATTTTATATGGATTTCACCAGTTTTTCTACTAACGTTCTTTTTCCGTTCTATGATCCAATCCAGGCTGCCATATTGCATTTAACATCCTTTCATTTTTAACCTATAAATATCATTGTATTTAGAGGGTTTCTGGTAGACCACATGTAGTGTGTCTTTTTAAAAAATCCATTCTGATAATCTCTCTTCTAATTGATGTGTTTAGACCATTTATATTTAATATAATTATTGGTATTTTAGATTTAGGTCTGCCGTTTTATTATATGTTTTCTGTTTGTTCCTTCTGTTTTGTGTTTCGTTGTTTCCCTTTTCTTCCTTCTTTTGGATTATTTGAATTATTTTAGTATTCTATTTGAATTTCTCTGTTGAGTTTTTTACTGTCTTTCTTTGTGTAGTTGTTTTAGTGTTGACTAGGGATTATGGTACACATACTCAAGTATTCAGTATACTTTAATATTTATCACTGCAGGTGGAATATAGAAACGTTAGTGCTGTGTAGATTGGCTTGCCTTCTTCTTTTTATCTTGTCATTGCCATATGCGTTACATCTACATTCATTGAAAACCCTATCAGGCATTGTTATAATTTTTGCTTTCAATCATCTTTCATATTTTAAAGAACTTAAAAGTAAAATAGGGTATTACATTTACTCAGCTATTTACCATTTTTATTGTTCTTCCTTCTTCCCTGAAATTCTGAGTTTCCCTGTAGTATCATTTCCTTCCATGTGAAGAATTTTCTTTAGCATCTTTGGCAAGTCTGCTAGTGATGACTTCTCCTGGTTTTCATCATCTGAGAATTTATTTCATGATCTTTTTTTTAAATTAATTTATTTATTTAATTTATTTATTGGCTGTGTTGGGTCTTCGTTGCTACACACGAGCTTTCTCTAATTGCTGCGAGCAGGGGCTACTCTTCATTGTGGTCCATGGGCTCCTCATTGTAATGGCTTCTCTTATTGTGGAGCACGGGCTCTAAGTGCGTGGGCTTCAGTAGTTGCAGCACATGGGCTTCAATAGTTGTGGCTCACGGGCTCTAGAGCACAGGCTCAGTAGTTATGGTGCACGGGCTTAGTTGCTCCATGGCATATGGAAGCTTCTCAGAGCAGGGCTCAAACCCTTGTCCCCTGCATTGGCAGGTGGATTCTTAACCACTGCGCCACCTAGGAAGTCCTCATGATCATTTTTGAAAGATAGTTTCACTGGATATAGAATTCTGGGTTGATATTCTTGTTCCACTACCTTCTATCCTCTATGGTTTCTGATAAGACATCCACAGTCATTTGAATTATTTTTTCCCCTATGTGTAATGCATCATTTTTCTGTGACTGTTTTTAAGAGTTTTTTTTGTTTGTTTTAATTTTCACTGGGCAGGAATTTCTTTGAATTTATCCTGTTTGCTGTTCACTGAGTTTCTTGAATCTATAAGTTTATGTCTTTTACTAAATTTTGAAGATATTTGGCTGTTATTTCTTCACATATATGTTTCTGCACCACACTCTTTTACTTATGGGCCTTTGAGGATATAAATTTTAGGCCTTTTGGTATTATCTAGTGGGTCCTCGAAGCTCTGCTCATTTTTGTTTTCCATTCTTCTTTCTCAGTTGTTCAGCTTGGATAATTTTGTTGATCCATCTTCAAGTTCACTGACTCTTCCGTCATCTCAGTTATACTACAGTCTATCTAGTGAATTTTTAAATTTCTGTTATTGTATGAATAGTTTAGATTTCTTCATTTGGTTCTTCTTTTCCTTCTCCTCCTCTTCCTTCTTCATCTCTTTCTTTGTCAAGGTTGTCTGTTTTTGCATTTACTTCAAGAGCATTTGTCTTTATCTTGGAGCATGATTATAACAGCTGCTTTAAAGGCTGGTAGTTCTAATATCTTGGGGTTTGTGTCAGTTGATCATCTTTTCCCTTGTGAGATGTTGAGATTTTCAAGTCTTTTTGTACAGGTTGACCCTTGAACAGTGTGGGGGTTATGGACACCAACCCCCATGCAGTCAAAAATCCGCATATAACTTTATCAGTGGCCCACCATATCAGCAATTCCATGTCTGTGGGTTCAACCAGCTGGAGATTGTGTAGTATGCATTTATTGAAAAAAACTGCGTGTAAGTGGATCCACTCAGTTCAAACCCATGTTGTTCAAGGATCAGCTGTAAATCAGTTTGGATTTGTACCCTGGACATTTTGAATATTATATTACGAGACTTTGGGTCTTGTTTAAATCCTGTAGAGAATGTTTTTGTCTGTTTATTTATGTGAGCAGGCAATCAATCCAGTTAGGTTCAGATTGCAAGTACCTACCTGCCTTCTTTGGGCTGGGGTTCAGTATCTGTTCAGTTTTCAAAATTCTCTTTGCTGTGCTGTTTGTGTCTGTTTCATGTACATACCAGCCAGTGGCTAGTCTCAGACCGGGGCAGTGGTATACCTCATAGATCAGTTGTCAAAACCTTCAGTATGCTGTTTGGGGTCGGATACTTTCATGTGCAGCTTTGGGATGATTCCTGGAGTTCACATACAGCTTCACTGAGCTCCCTCTTCTTCCTGTTGTTCTCCCAGGCTTTCCAGATCCGAAGGACTCTCCTTCCAGCTCCTCTTGCTAGAAAGCTGAGACTTGAATTTCTTTGCTCTGCCTTGCATGTCCTGTGACTACCTTTCCCTTGGGAACCAAATGGCAAGAGGCTAGGGAGAGAAAACAAAGCAGTGGAGGTTCCCTCTATGCTCCTGGAATCACAGTTCCTCTGGCCAGAGGAAAGGTTTTCCTTTCTGGCTGGTGTTGTCATTGCCACTGCTGCCTAATTACCTTGGAGGTAGGGCAAGAGAGGACAGAAGAGAAACAGACAAAATCAGGGGATTTCCTCCACTCCTTTTGACCTTTAGGGTCTCCCTTTCCTGTTTCTTGTGCCAAAAATGGAGGCCTTCTCTTGGAGCTTTTCCTGTCTGTACCTGGTGCACAGTTCCAGGTTTGGGCCTCCTTTGAGTCCCGGCTAAGCGATATCAGAAGAAGAAGAAGGGGCAGCTCTGTTGGTTTCATGATATTTTGAGCTTTTGGTCTGTTTTCCCAGTCCACCGGCTATCAGTTACTTTTCCGTCATCAGATAATGCATGGAGCAGCTCTGTCTATCCGTGGATTTTAGCTGAGTTCATTGGGAGAGACAGGGTGGAGTGAACTTAACTCCGTCTTAACTGGAACAAGAAACTTTGGTTATTTATTAGACACATTTTAAGAGAGGGCCAAGGTTGGCAGGGGCAAGAAAGGTGGTGGCTTCAAGGCAAGTTATCAATCCTGAGAGATCAAATGACTGGACTGACAGGCCTTAGGGTCCCTACTGGAGAAGACACCCCAAGGAAGGACTCCAGTGTTTTTGATGCAGGATGCTCTCTCTTCCTCCTTTTTAAATAAATTTTAAATTTAAATTAAAAGTTTTTTTAAAAATAGATTATATTTGTACTCAGTACAGAATTTAAAAGATATAAAGAGAACAAAGTGAGAGAAGTATGTCTCCCTCACTTATCGCCTAGCCACCTACTTCCTTCCCCTGGAGGCAGCCACATACTAGTTTCTTGTGTATGCTTACAGAGATATTCCACACAGTATCAAATAAAAAATGGGAATAAGTGTGCATATAATAACAAAAACAGTAGTGTACTGTACATACAGCTCTATGCCTTGCTTTCTCGCTTAATATGTCCTGGAGACCTTTCCATAGCAGTGTCTACAGAAGGCTTCATCCATCTTAGCAGCTGCATAGAATATCATTGAATGACTGGACTATGATTCATTCAATTAATTTTAATAAATAAAATTAGCTATAAAATTAATCTGGAAAAAGACTTTTTAAAGTGAATGGTGTGTTCTCTCCAAGTGGGGACCCTAATTGGGTAAATTATTAAGTAATAAAACTGGTTTGGGTAGCTCTTAAGATAATCATCTAGTTTTTAATTTTTATATATTTAACCCTGTATTATTTGAAAAATTTGGATGAACATGTATTACTTTTTAAAAGAAATATAACACAGTAGAAAATACAAAACAAAGGAAAACAGTTATCTTGGAAGGCTGCACATTTAATACAGTGAAGCAATTGTTACACAAAACATTGTTGGAATTTCTTGTTTGAAATTACCCTTCAAACCCGTTCCACATCAGTCTAATTAAAAAAAAAAGGATGTAGGGTCAGATACCACTGGGGGGCAAACTGGGGAGGAAAAGTGTGACGGTTCTTACAGTGACTTTAGTGGAGAGGGCTTACTGGAAGACGCTGAGGGTGGCTCATGCCACATCCTTAATCTTTCCTCAGACTGTGGCTTTATAGAGTAATGTGGCAGAGGAAAGACTGTCAGGAAACTTTCATTGCTCAAATGCTTTATCTTTTACTTTTTATCATCATAAAGTTTTGTGACTTTCTCTGCTTATCATGCAAAGCAAGTTAATCAAGTATGGCCTTTATCATAAACTTACCATTTCTCTTTAGGTCTAGAAACTCTCTTTTGAAAATGTTACTTACTGAATTTGGATTTAGAGATCCGAGTCAGTATACATCTTTCTGAGAAGGCAGCTGATGAATTCTTTGAATTTTAAATCATCACCCTAAATAAGTGCTAATTTTCATTTAGGAATACAAAGTGTGTTGTAATGATGATCTCTTTTAGATAGTGAGCTCTCAAAATTGTGATAGTGGGGGTGTTACTCATCAGTTCTAATACCTTATGCAGTTACTTGGCTATAGACTAGGACATTGGTATTATCAGTTTATGTACACAGTGATGCTTCTGGGAATAATTTAGTCTGGACATAGAGAGACTGGGATTGTTCAGCTTTCTTTAGTTCTGTGTCAGAGGCCATAGTGAATAAGAAGAAAGGGGCAGAGTCTCAGTCCCAGCCCTAGGCTGGGTAGGCCGGGTCCAGACCAGACAAGGAGAGAGTCCCAGGAGAGGCCAGAGTTCTGCTACAAAGGCAGAAATGGCCAAAGAAACCTACCTGATCTCATCTGGAGGTGTGGAAGGGAAAGGAGTTTTTGTCAAAGAAAGAACATGTAGTCTTATACTGGGAGGATTATTTCTACCACTGGTAAAGAAGCACCTGACCATGAACGTGCCCTGGAAATACATTTCTTCATCAACAGAGGTATCATTACAGTAGATTCAGTTTACAGGATACTATGTCAGGTGCACTTCATTTGTTCTCTGTAAAACGATGTGCCCCTTAATGTGATCCTATACTTCTGTCATACAGAAATCTTGCAAATAAAAGTTGTTAATTTTTCCTCACTAATTTGACCTTACACCAGCATTAGATTATTTTAAAAATCAACTTTCAATTTTGGAATAATTTTAGATTTACAGAAAAGTTGCATATATAACACAGAGAGTTCCTGCATGCCTCACTCAGTTTCCCCTAATGTTAACATCTTACGTTACCATGGTGTATTTGTCAAAACTAAGAAACCAACATTGGTGTGTTACTGTTAAATTCAAGACTTTGGATTTTACCAGTTTTTACACTAATGTTCTGTTTCTGTTCCAGGATCCAGTTCAATGTACCACATTGCATTTAGTCATCATGTCTCTCTCCTTAGGCTCCTCTGGTCTTGTGACAGTTTCTCAGACTTCCCAAATTTTTTTATGACTTTGGAAATTTTGAGGAGTACTGGTGAGGAATTTTGTAGACTGCCCCTCAATTTGGGTTAGTCTGAAGTCTTTTTCATGGTTAGATCAGGGCTATGGGTTTTGAGGAAGAATACCTTAAAGGTGAAGTGTCGCCCTCATCACATCCTTTCTGGGGATGTGATGCTAACATGGCTTGTCACCAGTGCTGTTAACCTTGATCACTTGGTTAAGGTAGTTTTGCCAGGTTTCTCCACCATTAAGTGACTGTTTCCTCTTTCGCTTCTGTATCTTTGGAAATGAGTCAGTAAGTCCAGCCCACACTTGGGAGAGGAGGGGTGAGGATTAAGCTCCACCTCCTGGAGGAGGTAGTATCTGCATATGTTACTTGGAATTCTTCTGTAAAGGAAGACTTACTCTTTTTACCCATGTGTTTATTAATTGTCATTAATTTATATCAGTATGCACTCATGTACTTTGGGGTATAATGCAATACCATGCTATTTATTTTATTGCTTAGATTGTTCCAGTTTTAGCTACTGGGAACTATTCCAGGTTGGCTTCTGTATCCCTTTGACACGCCCTCATCATTTTGCCACTTGAGCACTTCCTTACTTTCTGGAACTAGGAGATGTTTCAGGCACATCTTGTAGTTTCCCTTCCCTTGCTCTAGAATCAGCATTTTCTTCAGGAGCCCTGGTTCTTTTCATTCGAGAATCCAAAATCTGAGCATTGGGTGTATGCATTGCTAGCAGGCCCTCTGGGCAGAGAGAGAGCTAGGAAATTCACATATGTCTACTAACTCATGTGTATATGTATTTATAATTATTTCTGTATGTATCCATCTGCGTATATATTAAGCTAAACACGGATTCACAGTATTATCTCTGACTCTAATCCAGCACCACAGAGTTTATTCAAGCCTTCCCCCCTTGCTTATCTGCAGTTCCTTCTCTGACAGTGAGAAGCCTGCCTGTCACCATCCACCATAGTAGACGATGGGTTTAATTACTTATTTAATTCTGCACACACGTGAAGCAAGTTCAGAATTGTTAACCCATTATCCCGTGAGCAACAAATTTACCAATTAGAGTACAGTGCCTATGTGCAGTGCCTTTTGTCTTTAGCCTTATCGTTTCCCATTGAAACAACCTTTTCCAAGGTTAGTTAGGTCAGCTCCTTTCCCCCCCACCCCCTTCAGTGAGTTTATGGCATACATTTATAATATGTTAGATTTATTTGCCACAGTCTACATTCTGTCTTGGGATCCCTTGATATCCTTTTTGAGTTTAAAAAAAATTGTGTACATTAAAGTTTGCTCTTTGTAAGGTATAGTTTTTTTGGATTTTGACAAATACATGGAGTCATGTATTTACCACCCGAGTACCACACAGAACAGTTCCATCACTCTAGAAATTTCCATGTGCATCCCCGTATAGTCAGTCACCTCCCGTCACACTGTCTAGTCTGTTTAACACCACTCATCTGTTTTCCATTCCTGAAGTTATGCCTTTTCCAGAATGTTACATGAATGAAATCATACAATCTATAGTCTTTTACTTAGCAAAAACGCATTTAAGTTTCATCCATATTGTTTCGTGAACCAGTATTGTTCCATATTGGTTCATGGACCAGTGGCTTGTTCCTTTTTGTCACTGAATAATATTCCATCCTGTGGATATACCACAATCTGTTTATCCATTCACCTGTTGAACGACATCTTGGTTGTTTCCAGTTTAAAGTTATAGGACCTTTACAGATAAAATTGCTATAAGCACTGCAGGAAACTGCCCGGCTGTGCAGCATTAGAGTTTAGTCACCCATTTTCAGGATTTTTTTTTTTTTTTTGAGGACAGAGGGAATAATTAACAATTGATAAAATTTGGGCTGAAAAAAGTCAACTAATTGTTTACTTATCTTTGTAACATTCAGCTTATCAAGTGGCTGCTGTGTATATAGCATTAACTTTGGTGAGTATGTGATACAAGTTGATCTTAAGTTATCAAGTGAGTTTGCCATCTACTAGGGGAGGTAAGATATTGTAAGCAGTGGTAGAAGCTGGCATATAGGATTAGTCTGGGTTGGGTTCTGGTTCTTTGTGTCTGGTGGTGTGTTAATGATAGTATCCAACTGGTTTGTGCCTAAGTCTTAATTTATAAAGGCTACTGAGGGAATTCACTGGTGGTCCGGTGGTTAGGACTCTGCACGTTCAGTGCCGAGGGCCCAGGTGTGATCCGTGGTTAGGGAACTAGGATCCTGCAGCCAAAGTAAATAAATAAATAAATATAAAGGTGACTAATGACAAGAAGAGGTCAATGCCGCTAAAAGAAAAAAATTATCATTTACATTCTCCAAGAGAAGGGGGCATGCCCCATCACATGGGGCCCCAGGGAGAAGCACCAGGTTTAGTCAGGAGTGAGGAGAAAGCACGGCCCAGAGCCTTTGTGTTTTCCATGGGAAAGGCAAGGCAGGGCAGGGGAAATGGTTTAGGATTGGCTAAGCCATTTATTGAATAATTCCTTGGGCCCTGGGGCATAGGGGCTGTTCCTTGTTGTCTGGTACCTGGCCCTGGATTGATTTAGGGCAGGGAAAATACTGGCCTTGTGTGTGAGTTAAAGAAGAAAGTCTCGAATATGGGCTTTTGCTGGCAGGGGAGGTGTAAACAATGCTGGCTTTTAGTTTGGCCGTGTGATTAATTGATGCCAAATAGACAAATCCAGGCTCTGTGAAAACATAGAGGACTAACACAACCTTCCTACATGATGCTGTCTCTACCCAGCAGTCGAATAATCTGATTCAATACATTATTGACTGCCTACTTTGAAACAGGAGTACAAAAGTGTATGAGATGAGGTCTTTGCCCTCAAGGAGCTCATGATATATCAGGAAAAACAGATTCATTTATTCACGAACTTTTATTGAACATTTACCATGTGCCAGGCACTTGCTAGTCTCTGAAGCCACAGGGTTTAATCTAACAGATGGAAAGCTTATAACCAAATAGAGTGCGTTCCTCTCATTTTGCTGTTTCTGGTTTCCCTCTACCCTCTACACTCCACTTGTCTTCTGAATATGCCTTAGATTCAGAGGAGCTTATTTGATGGATTTGACTTTTCATGTTCATGACAAGTACAAGGAAAGGCATATGATTGACAGATTTTCTTCTAAGGATCTGGAGCAGATACTTTAGGAACTCAAAGCTGTGTGTAGGTAGCTGTGTTTGTCTTAACGTTTTACCGTTGCATCTAAAAAGCAGTGGTGGGGGAAGGAGCGCAGTCATGTGTGGTGTCGCTGAAGGAGTCGGGGCGGAGGGGCTGTGGGGGACTCTTTGGGGCTGTGAGGACAGAGTTAGAAATTCGGGACTGGGAGTCGGGAAACTTGTTCTGCTGCTGATTTTGTTGTTAACGTGTGCATTTGGGGTAGATGTTTCCCTCTCTTTAAGGCTAGTTTCCTTGTTTACAGAATGGGGTTGATGACTACCACTGTGTCTACCTATCTCATACTGTTGTTAAAGATGAAATGAGATAATACATGTAAGACTTAAAGTACAATATAAATGTAAGGTATATTACAATGTCTTATACATTAGAAGCCTCAGAAAATATTGAGGGGATGAATGAATATATCTCTTTTTTCTTTTGTTTCTGACATTCACTCCAAGGAATGAGGACTGAGCCACCTTGATCTTATTTTCTGAACTTCAGTAGTATTTATCATATATAGC